>NC_142065.1:62067324-62710538 GCF_059756535.1 Pantherophis guttatus
ATGACCCAAGAAGAGTTCAGGAGCCTTTTTGGGAGCATTGGTGAAATAGAATCCTGCAAACTTGTAAGAGATAAAATTACAGGTACATGTATTTATTTATTTATTTATTTATTTGCTTGCTTATGTTATTATATAGTAAGATGGTTAAACGTACATGAAAATGTTGTCGAATAATATTCTACAATATAGAGATTTTGTGCTTAGCATTCACAATTACCTTCTCATTTATACAAACTTCAAGTGATGTGCTGAATATCATGTAGAATAAATATGAAAAAGTGAAAGTGTGCTCTGAAGGAACTTTTTGCTTTATGTGAAACTCTAGAATTGAATGAAACTATATTAGCCAGGTAAGCAGACAGATTGTACAATAATAGATATATAATGGAAAAGTTTCTACTTTTAGTAGATGCTAACTGCAAGCACAATATTGTGTAGACTAGATGGAGAATTTGCACCTCACAAAACCAAAATCATGGCTTTGATTTGAAGAAACAACTATACAGTTGCAAACGGCAACTGGCTTATCCAACGTTCCCCAGTGAAGTCATGATTTCATATCATTTTTAAAACATTTGTACCATTTTAATTTTTTTTCTTTTAATAGAATAGAATTTGCATTCCATTTTTGACTTCATTCTATTCATAATCTTTTTATTTTAGATATTTGTATAACAGGAAATATGGAACCTTTATGGATTGTCATAATTATGGATTATTGTCATTTTGCTTTTCTTAGGCTTCACAATATCAAAAGGTTATTCTGTTTTAATATGTTTATGTTTTTATATGTTTACGGTGCCAAATTACTTACAGAAGGAATCCCAAAATTCTCCAGAATTCATAAAATTGTCAGCAAACCTTTTTGATTACTGTTATTTAATTCTAAGTAATCATAATTGACAATAGTAACATGTGTAATGAACATGTCACATGAACTGTGACATTTTTATATCTAAAAAGTATAAGAGCTCTCTTAGATGACCAATTATAAATTAATTATTTGGTGGGAGAGTGAGGAGAATGTCAGGTCTCATTTAAAATGTAATGGTAAACTTGGATAGTTCAGAAAATGGTTTTGTGAAAAGAAGGCATTGTAGAGAAAATGTGCTTAGATCTGGCTTGCTGCAAAGACACTTGGAGTTAGAAATAATATTTGAAGGCACTATGTTGGAATTAAAATTGAACAAAGGTTATTTGTCAAGCACAGGAAATTGGGAGTCGAGGCAGTTCAGATGAATATAGGCTTATTGTATGCTAATGCTCTCTACAAAATCCGAACTGTTAGTGGTCAAAGCAAATAGGTGGCGGATCATAGTCAACGGAATTCAAGATGGGTTGGACTTCGATCTCTTATTGGTGCAAAGGGACTCATACTTGATGACTGATGAAAAAATATTAATACTAACAGTGGTCACTGAGGTGAATCTGACAAAACATCAGTATTTTTATAAATCAGTTCAAAGTTGGTAGAAAAAAACAATGGTAGAAAGTTAACACAAATTAAAAGGGACAGTTGAAGAGAAAGGAGACTGAACCAAATAAAATGGAGGATGATTTGATGATGGATAAAATCATACTAAATTTCCTTTATAACGTATTTTTTATTACTTGACTTATACCTATAATGACTATACACTTCTTATTATAAAGGACAATTATTTATTTCAGAAAGCTGATTTTTACATTTATTTTTAGTTTGTTCATTTTGCTCTTGAAGTTTCTTTTGTAAAACAGAGTTATAAACACAAATTTTTATCCATATGAATCTTTTTCAGATTTGCCCTTTTTTTAGGTCACCCTTTATTTTTTCCAAGAAAATATGGTCACTTTCAGACATGTGAAATTCTGTCAGTATAACTTTACAATAAAGTACAATTGGTAAAGTACACATCTGGTTGTGATTTCTATCTGGTTTACCCTGCAAGGCTGACATCAATCTTGCAAGTGTGAAAGTACAATTCTCCATTGTAGTGACTGGAGAATCCAAGGATGGGTTGACACTTGTCTTTCTGCCCAGAGACTGAGTTGACAAAGTTTAGCCATGCCTCCTCTGCTTGTCTGAGCCCAGTTTTTCAACTCAGTCTTGCCCTAGAGAGACGTGAAAAATTTTGCTCTTTTCCCAGTTGGACAGAAAGCTTATTCATCTTGGATTCTCCCACCACCTGGAGTCTAGAAGACGTTTTCAAAAGGAGAAATCACTTAGCCTAGTGTGGTAGCATAGCCACTGCGCTAAGCCCGTCTTTCGGTGCTTCGCAGACATCGCGCCTCAGGACGTTTTGCCATGGGGTGAATATGCTGGTCCCCCTGGTCCATCCAGCACAACTACTACCGCCCTGAACTGATCCGGGTCGCAGCTTGGAGGCAATACCTGATTATTTGGGGTATGCTCTGCGGAGCGTGCTTCGGACTTCGTACAAGAAGCATTTAGCCGCTGGTGAGTGCACTGGTCTCCCCAGTCTGTCTGGCATGACCGCCACCACCCTGGACTCCCCTTTGGTTAGAGGGCAGCTTTGGAGTCAATCCCCGATCATTCGGGGCATACTCCGGGGTTGTGGCTTCTTTCAACACCCAAGGTACCGGCATTGGTATTTTCGTGCCTTTCAGGCTGCTCAGCCGCAGTGAGTGTGCTGGCCTTTCCCAGTCCGTCCTGCGAGGCCGCCACCACCATTTAGCTCCCTATGACTGCAGAAGGCTGCAATTGGAGTTACTACCCGGCTGAGACCGGGGCATACTCCACTAATATCTCCAGGGAAGCATGACAGCGCCTCTGACAGGAACAAGCCTAGCTATCAACAAAATGGTGGATCTCACTCTGAAGGAGATACCGTGCCCGCTGAACGTTCGCCATCGCGACAATTGCCAGCGAAGAAACCTTCCGCATCTGCCAAAAGGCAGTTGGCCAGCAGGGGAGCAGCTGATAAAATGAGGGCAGAAGCCTTCTGCTCCAAAAAGCCGCCTAGAGCTGAGGACAAGGACGCTAAAAGGCGACAAAGAGCACTGGAGAAACATTTTTCCGAAGTCCAAAGACAGGCAGTGGGAGACAGACAGCCAATCTCCTCTCTAGAGCCACCTGTCATTCTGCAATCTCTGCCACCTGAACTGTTGCTTTGGGCTGAGGATACAAGACAGCAAGCCTGGTCACCAGATGGTGCCAGAGAGCTGCAGACCTTCAATCCAGACAGCTACAAAAGAGAGCTTGATCCTTTTTCCTGCCTAGCAACAGCAGCATTGGAGTCCACTGCAGCTTAGAGGGGCTCTACTCCTGAAGCCACGTTCACTCCCACAGTGGCAGGACTGCACCCCAGGGAGGATCAGGTGCCTGAACTGTCCCAGAAAATAAGAAGACTTATTTCAGAGGATATATCGCAGGGCATAGCAGCAGGGCTACAACAGAAAAGCCAAACTTATTCATTGGCACCTGATTCCCCTCTGCGGCTGCCCCCACATTCTCAGCTGCCCACAACATATGGCATCTGGCCAGGGATCTCCTTCCCCACATCCCTCCATGAGCAGTGAGGACTCACTCATGGGAGATGAAGATCAGGAGGAGCTGGCACTATCTGAGGACAAGGGCCTGCAGCCAGATCCTCCTGCCTTCACGGGTCTTTTTCGTACTGCATTATTTAAGTCCCTCCTTTACAAGGCCAAAAAACTCCCCATATGGCAGGGGAGACAACTTCTGTTCTCAGAACCTACTGCAGAACAAAAGGTGATACCATCTCCCAACCTCTTTTTGGATGTAGTTCAGAGACAATGGGATCACCCTGGGTCTCTTCCCACTCCCAGTGGGACTGACAAGAGACTGGATCCTAACATGGGTCCTGACCTCATGGAGCTTCTCCAGTTGCCATCAGTGGATGCTCAGAAGTGACCCTGGCTTCTCCTGCCATTTTACCCACTGACATAGTGAAGGGCTTGAAGGCGGAAGATAGGAAGGCGGAGATGTCTTTCCGCAAGACACACCAAGCGGCGGCCTGGGTGATCAGAGGTGCAACAGCAGCCTCATTCTTCAATCGGACCTCCCTGATATGGCTGTGCCAGATGCAGGAGAGGGTCCCACCTGACGGAGTACGACTTCACCAGGACATAAACAAACTGGTGGCGGCCACTGAGTTTTCAGCCGATGCAACTCTTAACGCGGCTAAGTTCGCCTCCAGGGCTATGGCCTCCTCCATCACATCGCGCCGCCTGCTGTGGATTTTCCACTGGCAGGCCGACATGCGCTCCAAATGGAGGCTAGCCTCTACTCACTTTAGGGGTAGAAACCTTTTTAGAGAGGCGCTGGACCCTATCCTTGTAGAAAACAAGGATAGGTGGAAGGTTCTCCCTTCCATTCACAGGCGAGTTGACCGCCAGCCCTCGCCTTATTTCCGCAGACCATCCTTTTGTTTTGCAGACACTGGACTTGATGCTCCTCAATATCAGCGGCCCTATTTCCAGAGAACCAACCGTGAGGACCAACCTGGATTCCGTGACAGAGGCCGACAGCCATTTCAGGCCAAGCAACCATTTCGGGGGCCCTTTCACTGATCTAAGTGACTGTCACCCCAGATTCCCCATCGGCGGTCACCTAAGCCTAATCGTGAACCAATGGGAGGAAACAACATCAGATACCTAGGTGCTACAGAGTGAGGCAAGGCCTCACTCTTGAATTCCTATCCACACCCCCGAGGCACTTTATTCCTTGCCCTGTCTCCCAGAACATCATAAAGAAAGGCCTCATGGAAGTGGCTATCCAGCATTTGTTGGATATCCTTGCCATCAAGCTGGTTCCAGAGGGCCAACAGGGACTAGGGTTTTATTCAATCCTGTTCCTAGTTCCAAAGAGCTTGGAGGGGTGGAGAACAATTTTAGATCTCAAAAAAATTGAACTGTCACCTAGTATACAAACGATTCAAGATGCACTCCCTACATTCCATCCTAGGAGGCATCCGAGAAGGCGATTTATTGACATCACTGGATCTGACGGAGGCTTACCTGCACATGCCTATCCATCCCTTCTACGAAAGGTTCCTGAGTTTTCATTATGCGAAGCGCATGACCGAAGAGGGGATCGCACACAAAGCACGTGCACAAAGAGAACCAGTAGTAAAGCTGGTTAGAACCCACCACTGGGCTGGATCCCTCCTTTCTTCCCAATGCCATCAATCATAGGTCGTTGGATAAGGCGTGTATCGTCAAGTCCTATGAGACTCAGGCCATTCCATTGCCCGGGCGAATAACTGCTCATTCAACCACGAGTGCAGCTACGACGGCCGCATGGGCTATGCACAGGGCTGGGTTCTAAAAATTTTTACTACCAGTTCTGTGGGTGTGGCTTATTTTGTGGGGGTAGTGTGGGGGTAGTGACTGGGTGGGCGTGGCCAACTTTTTTTTTTTACTTTTAAAAGCATTTTTTCTACAAAATTAAGAGGTTACAGAAAAAAATGCTTTGAAAAGCCTTTCTGACGATCAGGCAACTCAGCTAGGATCGTCAGAGGCTTTTCAAAGCAATTTTTTTACCACCTCTTCAGCTGAAGAGGTTGTAGAAAAATGCTTTGAAAAGCCTCTGACTGAGTTGCCTGATCGTCAGAAAGGCTTTTCAAAGCATTTTTTTCTGTAACCTCTTAATTTTGTAGAAAAAATGCTTTTAAAAGTAAAAAAAAAAGCCTCTGATGAGGTAGGGTAAGTGAGCGGCGATTGGGCCGGGGACCGGTTCAGGGGGCGTGGCCAGCCAATGTTATTACTGGTTCTCAGAACTACTACAAATTTTTACTATCAGTTTTTGCGAACTGGTGTGAACTGGGAGCAACCCACCACTGGCTACGCAGGCCTCAATTGAGGACATCTGTAGGGTAGCGACATGGTCTTTCCCATCGCCATTTATCAAACACTACAAACTGGATACCTTCGTGTCAGCAGAGGTGGCTTTCAGGAGGAGGGTTCTCCAAAAGGTTCATACAGCCTAGGGGACCCTGAACCAGACTGCTACCCACCCCATTTGAGCTGCCAGCTTCTGTTTGTCCCATCCTTGGATTCTCCCGTCACCACACTGGAGAAGGGGCATGGGTCTTACCTGACACGCTCCTTCTCTGTGGGTGACTGGAGAATCCAAACCCACCCTGGCGACCGTCCGGTCCAGAGTCCAGGCATGGCCATTATCGCAACCGGAACTGTGTCTAATATAGGACTATGCCTTCGACGAAAACTGGGCTCAGACAAACAGAGGAGGTGTGGCTAAACTTTGTCAACTTGGTCTCTGGGCAGAAAGGCAAGGGTCAACCCATCCTTGGATTCTCCCATCACTCACAGAGAAGGAGCATGTCAGGTAAGACCAACGACCCTTATCCCCCATCCCACCCCATGGGTCTCTTAAAGCTCAAAAAACTAGGGAAGTTCTTTTCTGACACTCTTGCCCTGCTGCAAGGTATACTGTCTGTTACCCAACTGTTCCCTTGTCTCCCAAGGTCTTTCCCACAACCATTACAATGCCATATATTAAGATCAGAATGCCTCCTGCATTCTAGAAAGATATCCCCCTGAGATCTATTCAACTTCCATCTGACTGTATTCCAAAAACCTTTCCCAGGCCTTGGGATAGGGTATTATGGAACTCTACATTGCATAATTTGTCTGGACTCTTAGATTCTTTTTTATTAGTTTTCTATTTTAAGTGTAATCCACCTAAAGTTATTCTGGAGTAAGGCAGATTCATAGACAGACAGACAGACACTAGTCAAAATGTGATTAACAATTTCTGGAAACTGCATTTTCTCCTACTATCCCTTATTACCTTTTTCAGCTCTCTAATAATCTTGTCATTTTCTTTCTGGGTGTGTGTTATATTTTCTGCTTAATTTTTTTTGTATATCTCCTGCCTATTTTGTCTCTCCTTCAGTGCCCTTTCTTCCTCTCTCTGACTTCCTCATTCATTAACCCAACATCCCTCCAACATTTCTACCTATGCAGAGCCCGTTTTTCTCACTATGGTGTTTCTCTGCCTCTCTTCATCAGTCCTGCCCTCCTTTTTTCATCCTCACAAAATCTCCAGAGACATTTTGTCTGCCTGCAAAGTGGAGCAGCCTGCAGAAAGCATCTGCCTTCCCACACAACTTCTTTCTAGAGCATCTCCTTAGAGGTGTTTGTTGTTGCTGGTTTTTCTTTTCCACATCTCATAGTTTGGAGTTTGGGTTTTTCTTCAGAGAGAGAGAAAACAAGGATTGTGGACTGTAGATTTGCTGCTACTGAGTTCCTTACTTGCATGATCAATCAGAAGAAGGAATAAATTCCAGAATTTTACATAGAGAATAAAAATACAGGAGGTTCCTGAATTATTTCATTGTTATGTTTTAAAAGTTTTTTGTTCTACCTTCATGAAATGGGAAAAAAAACATTGTTTTTCCAAGTGTGCTAGGTATAGGGAAAATAAGATGCTTTTATTGTAGGTGGAAGAAGAGAGGGCATTTCCTTGATTAGCCATTTTTCGTCTCACTTTTATATGTCTATTCTCATTCCCACACTTGATTTCAGTACCCCTTTTCCCATTTTTGAGAAACTGAGGATACAAACAGTATTCATGTGTGTGTGAGAGAGAGCATGTATGTTCTGTATCTGAAAGGAGCATTTTGTGTAAAAAGAAAAGGGAGGAAAGGACAAGTAACAAACTTTTGGTATCTTTTATTTGGGAGGAGAATGGAAATTATATTTTAAAGATTAATTTTATATAATACATTACATGAGTTGATCCTACTTATTGTTTGTATTGCTGGCAGTTTATATACTTAAATGTTTATATTTTCCAGTTTGGTATAATGTTTGAAATAAGTTGCTTGTGGCCATGTCTACCTTTGTGGCCAAGAACTGTCTACTCTTGGGACCCAATTTATCTACTTTTGGAGTGGCTTTTAGTGTAATGAAACTTGTGGACCCTACTGTGCATAGATCTATGGCTCAATTTGTTCTTATGCTTTAAAAGGATACCTGAAATGTCAAGATTGTAATTGGTACTTTGCAGGAAGAAACTGGCTTTTATTATCAGACTACAGGTCCATCAAATTCATTGCTGCTTACATTGGGTAACAGCACTTTCTATGGCATCATGTATTATAGCTTTCTTAAGCTACATCTAGAGATGCCAGTGGTTGTACATCAGACCTTTCCCATGCAGTATTTGTATGAACCACAATAAATATAAAACATGCCAAGTTGAAGCTGTTTATGTAACTTAAATATATATCTGGTGGCGCAGCAGACTAAAGCACTGTTATTAACATCAGCTGCCTGCAATTACTGCAAGTTCAAATCTCACCAGGCTCAAGGTTGACTCAGCCTTCCATCCTTTCTAAGGTAGGTAAAATGAGGACCCAGATTGTGGGGGCAATAAGCTGACTTTGTATAAATATACAAAAGTATGAAGGCTATTGCTTAACGCATTGTAATCCGCCCTGAGTCTCCGGAGAAGGGCGGCATATAAATCAAATAAAAAAAATATCTATTCAATAAACTTAGATAGCAGCTCATTTACCAGAAGGAATTCTGAAAAGAAAACAGAATAACAATATAATGGAGTAAAAACAAAAAAGAACATTGCTTTTCTCGAGCTGCCCGAAGTTATTGGAACTCATTGGGCCAATACATCTAGGTAACCCAAGAGCTTCTGAAAAACCAATATAAGGTTGCAATTGATATATAGAATAAATCAGAATGTAGTTGATTACCTATTCTATTAAATTTGAAAAAGTCATGTTCTGGGAAATTTTGCAACAATTTCAGTGACAGAGATTTGAGCTCGTTGTGAACCTTTGATTCAGCCAAATATTAGATATTTCTGGGTAGGAAGAAAGACAGAAGTTCTTCCAGTAGTCATGTATGTTGTCACAACAGCACAGCCGTGTGCTGTTCTATTATACGTTTTCTCCTTTTTTGCTTCTTCTTATGGAATGGAATGGAATGGAATTCTTTATTGGCCAAGTGTGATTGGACACACAAGGAATTTGTCTTTGATGCATATGCTCTCAATGTACATAAAAAGAAAAAATACATTCGTCAAGAATCATAGGGTGCTACACTTAATGATAGTCATAGGGTACAAATAGGAAACAATCAATATAAACCATAAGGATACAAGCAACAAGTTACAGTCATACAGTCATGAGTGGGAGGAGATGGATGATAGGAACGATGAGAAGATTAATAGTAATAGTAATGCAGACTTAGTGAATAGTTTGACAGTGTTGAGGGAATTATTTGTTTAATAGAGTGATGGCATTCGGGAAAAACTGTTCCTGTCTTATAAAGTATGATACAACTTGGCTACTAATTCTTTAAAATTAGCATGTCTTGAGACTAGATGTCTCAAGAACAATGATATAAGATCATTTCTGTCATTTCCATGGAAAAGTAAGAATTCAGTTTTAAGGTATGAGCCTGCTATGCAAATTCCTTACATTTTACTAACATAATTTTTAAAAAGCGTATTTAGCCACTTAGTTCAGTAGTGACAACACATCTGAATGAAAAAATTGGTCTTTTTATAAGACTGTCACAATTTTTTTAATGCCATAAAATGCCTATGAAATTGGAGACGGAAAATGGAAAATTCACACCAGACCTGTATAATGGGACTGTTATATTTTTAATCCCAATCCTTTTTCAGTACCTACCAGCAACTGCATAAATATAGTTTCATTGGAGAGCACCTTCTATCTGTCCTCAGAGACATCTTGCTTTCTGGCCTGCTATGAATGTATTAGGAAATTCCACTTATTAGGCATCACCTATGAAATATAGTGAAATATGTCAGGTTGTATTCATAGCAACATTGCAGTTTGTTGCTTGCTTAAAAGAAAAAGCATTACCTTAGCACCAAACAGCTTTAAACTACCTTAGATACAGGTTGCAGATAATATGAAGGAAATATCATGAACAGATAGGCTCCCAGTACATGTTCATGTTGTGATTAGGTACATATGGGAAAAGATCCTTAATTGATATAACAAGACTTGATGTAATATACAGTATATGTTCTATTTTATAGATGCTAAACAAGTCAATTTTCTTGGAGACATTCCATTGGGTTTTTTTTCTTCTTGCATCAAAATAGAAAACTTGGAATGACTTTATTTTGGCAGAACTGCCATGTATATTCACCATGAGAATATATACCGTGTTTCCCCGAAAATAAGACCCTGTCTTATATTTTTTTGAACCCCGAAATAAGTGCTTGGCCTTATTTTCATGGAGGTCTTATTATTTTGGGGCGCGTGGAGCAAGATGGGGCTCCTCTTGCCGTCTTACCTGATTTCCAGGTCTGTGTTTAAATATTTTTGGGGAGGACTTATTTTCAGTGGGAGGCTTATTTTAGCGCATGTGCTCAAAAGCCCGACTGGGCTTATTATCAGGGGATGTCTTGTTTTTGGGGAAACAGGGTATATGAAACTTTTATTGATAAAATTGTTTGTATTTGTTGCTCAAGTCAAGCACTAACATAATACTAGTATTGCTAGTCTGCAAAGAAAATGTTTTAGTTTTAATAATTCCTAATTTCCAAATTAATTCGATGAGAAATTCAGAGATAATGTTTGATTTATAAAATCTGTTTGAATAGTCTGTAATGTATTCAGAATGGTACTATATTTCAAATATTTACAGAGCTAAATAAATAACAATACAGCTGAAATACCGAAACTGGAATGTTGTTAATAAGCAGTCTTTTATTGACTCCTAATTGTGTTTTTGCTTTAAAATAATATAAATTTAACAAAATACAGTTATATTATTTCATGTAAAAGTGAAAAATTGATAATATCAAGCCACCTTGCCTGGAAATGGCAGCTTATGAGATACTTTTAACTTAGATTTCAGAATTGAACTTGTAAATTTCAATTTTCCAAATTATAAATTTCTATTTTAAACTTTGAAAAGTAAATAGAAAATGTTGATGCTTTACATCAGATAAATTGTAGTTATGATAGAGGACTAGTGATATTAAAATGTCTTAATTCCAGAATATAGGATAAAGAATAAAGTTAAGACAGTAGAAAGATATTTTGCAGAGATGTTTAATAAAACTAGCAGTTCTAGTTGTAAATGTTTTTATTAAATTCTTCATTTACTCTTCTTAATTAATACTCACATTCCAAATTAACAGTGAAACTGCTCCCAGCTGCATCATTCCATAGCTACAGTGTATTTTGTCCAATTATATAGTTGTGGATTAAATTTGCTTTCCTTCAAATAACAACAAAAAAATAAAATTGTAACTAAGGAATTAAATGGAATAGAAAAGCGGCAATGTCTGAAAAAGGCATCATAATTCTAAACTAGAGTCTGGAAGAAATGACTTTAAAAGCACATTATTGTAAAAGTTATTTTTCCCATTCCAATTCTAATCTTTTATCTCAGCTGCCCATAGGAATTTTAAGGATTGCAAAGTTATCTAGAGAACATCAAGCAATGAAAGACTGTTCTGGGCAAGCAAGGGAAATTTTTGAGATTGATCTATTTAAGATATTAATAAATGATTATTTAGATAACCTAGTTTGTAATGACAATACATTATTCAGGAAATTTTTAAAAATACACTAAAAAGAATGCTAAAATGCCTTCAAACTGGATGAATCTGCCAAAAAATATATGGAAAAAGTTAATTCCAATACCAAAAAGTAGAGCTCAAGACAGCTTTGACTGTTAAGTAAAGATCATAGTGGTTAGATCAATGAAATATTTATTCATACATGCTGCACTAGGTGTAAAAGAACAAATTCCATGTTTAATGTTACTAGGATACTGAAAATAATATGACCTCACAAGACAGTACAACTACTGAGTTCCCAAACAGAAAAAGTGCTTTGTAGAGCTTATGGGGAGACTTTCTGCTCTTGGTGTCACTGTCCAAAAATAGCCATGCATTTTCCTGGGCTCATACATATTTGAATTAATAGAGCAAGAACAAGATATAACTCAAACACTTGTTTCCTGAGACCGTACAGCTGCCAAACAAGTTCAGAATAAAATACAGTTTTCTAAAAAAAAGTGCTGACACATGCATCAAACATGTCTTTCAGAAGCACCTTTTCTGCTTTGGATCTCAGTATGTGCATATCATTAGTCCTTGCACTAATAAAACTTACATTCATTATTGGAATCGTATGTACAGCTCTGATTGCTTTATATTTGATCATAAAGATTTATATCCCATATTTTGGATATCCATTAAAATTGCCCTACATAAAATAAAAACATGATAAATGGATATTTACAGTTTTCCACTTAGTTTTAGCGTTACCGCTACCTTTGTTTTCAATCCCCTAAATTTATATTTCTTCTTGCCTTACATAGCCTGTAATTTGCAGTTAGGGCCTTTGCTATGTTACTGATTATAATAATTTGGGCGAGCTTCTTCAGTGGCAATGTTTGACAGAATAGCTGATTAAAAGTATAAATAAAAATAGAAATAACTTAATATTAACAGTGCATAAAGAAAAAAAGAAAAAAAATAATAGTTGAATTGGAATAGTGCCAGTTTTTTTCATTAAAATATTCAACTTCTTAGCTTTATACCTGATTTCTACAGCTTGGAAAATAGATAATCTTATTCCAATATTTTAAAAGGGGTCGAGATGCTAGAATGAGCTTTGCTAAAAAGAAAAAAAAGATATTGCTGCAAAATTTAATCTTCTCCCATTGACAAGGAAGGTTAACAGATACTGTATATTTGGATTCCAAAAAAGCCTGTGACAAAGACTGTTATCAAAGGCTCCTAAACAAACTCACCTGCACTGGATAATAGAACAGATCTTTTCATGGAAATTACAGCTGTAACAGGAGCAATAAACAATCAGTTCTCACACTGGGGAGAAGTGCATATTGGGTTACTCCAGAGAGTAGTGTTGGGACTGGTGCTTTTAAAATTGAATATAATTTGTAGTTAGGACTGAGCAGTGCAGTACAATATACAGTTTGCCAATAATACCCAAAGTATTCAGGATTGTGAAATTCTCCAAAAGGCTAATGCTAAATTAGCTGAACGGGTTTCACAACACGAAATGCAAAATCTCATAAAATGCAGCATGTTGGCACAAAAAATCCAAATTTTAATTGGATGGGATCTGAACTGACAGTGATGTTTGGAAATGGGATCTTGGCATTATAGACATAATTTGATTGAAATGTTGAGCCAATGTGAAATTCCTATAAAAAGGATCATTTTGTTGGAATTGTTGTGGGGGTAGTGCAATATAATACAAGTCTCTTAAAACAAATCTGTGAGGAAGCCATACTTACAGTTTCATCATAAATTGGTTGAGGCAGTGACAGCGAACCTATGACACGTGTAAAAAGTGACATATCATGACATTTGGGTGAGCCACCAAGAATGGATGTGCTCTCACACAATCTCTGCAGCAATTTAAAATTGTGCAGGAACGGGATGTGCTTTGGCACCATTTTAAGAGGTTGCAGAGCTGCAGAAGAGCATTCTTTAAAAGTGCTTCAATAAAGTGAGCCTTGGTACTACAGTGGTTTAAAGCACCCTGTTATTAACACAGCTGCCTGCAATTTACTGCTGGTTCGAATCTCTCCAAGGCTCAAGGTTGACTCAGCCTTCCATCCTTTCTAAGGTAGGTTAAATGAGGACCCAGTTTGTGGGGGCAATAAGCTGACTTTGTATAAATATACAAAAGTATGAAGGCTATTGCTTAACGCACTGTAAGCCGCCCTGAGTCTCCGGAGAAGGGCGGCATATAAATCAAATTAAAAAAAAAAAAAAAAAAAATTAAAGCCTCATACAACCCAGGTAGGCCGTAGGGCAGGGCAACTGTGGCCCTTTTACAACCTGTGGACTTCAACTCCCAGAATTCCTGAGCCAGCCAAGCTGGCTCAGGAATTCTGGGAGTTGAAGTCCACAGGTCATCAAGGGGCCATATTTGCCCACCCCTGCTGTAGAGGCCTCTCTCACGTAGGCTGCAGATGCTCACACCATAGAATATGTAGCAGATCCTGGGGAGCTCTTGGAAATGGCACCAGGCAGCCTTTTTCAATGGCAGCAGTGGCACTAGGGCTTAAGTCAAGGCCTAGGCCTCTATTTCAGGCCCAGCTTCGGTGGTGCTGCCAAATGCTGCAGTTCAGGGTGTTCTAGATGGGAGGGGAGACAGAGAATTGTTTCTCTTTTGTTCAGAAGAGAGACACCAGAAAAATCAACTTAGATATTTCCCAAATTTTTGACACACCAAACCCAAAGGATTCGCCATCACTGCTTTAAGGGCATTATATTATATTGCACCAGTCTCCCTAGCAATTCCAATAATTTAGCCTTGCATTATTATATACAGTTCTGATCACTGACCTTCGGGATACTGAAACTAAGTTTGCTACAGTAAAGGCAATGAAAATGCTTGAGCAGTGCCTCTGTAAAGAAAGACAAAGCTCTTTAGCTTGGAAGAATAATAGAATACAGGAAACATGAATATCAACTCCTTATCTCATGATGTTAGAATTTTAGATTACTATTTTTTTACATGAGGCTGGACAGGAGCATAGAAACTCTGTGGCTGCTAATGCTGCTTATGCCTCCTGAATCATAAGCAAGCATGCCTTATTGTTTCTGGGAAGTAACATTAGAAAAGGACTATCGTTATCTAGACTGGGTTTGTGAGCTTCCCAATGAATCGTCATTTGGTGAAACACCAATGGGACGCTGATGGTTTTATGGTTCTTTTATACTTTATTGTCCTCTTGTGAGCTCCTCAGGGTTATTATTATATATAAGAAGGATGGCTATATAAGCTTTTTAAAATAAATAATTAAACAAAAGCTTGGATTAGATATGCCTATGGTTTTATTTGGCGTTTAACGATCCAGGTGAGGCACTAGGAGAACATGAATTCTAGTTTTATTTTAGGCATGAAGCCAGTGAGGCCAGTTGCATTCTCTTATCCCTAGGAAGAAGGCAATGTCAAATCTAAAATTGCTGTCAGGAAAATTGCCTAGACTCATTAATGTAGTCAAGGGGGGGGAGTGTTATTTAAGTATTTAATATTTTTAAGCCATCTCTGACAGCTAGCATTACTGATCTAGTAGTTTTAAAGATATGGTTCATATAATGCTATTATAAAATATAATCCACATCAAACTCGCTTCCATTTCTGAGAAATCAGTACTTTTTCCCCCAAGCACAATTGCCACTTAATGGCTAAACATTTACAAATGCAGCATTTAGCCTCTAATATTGTTTACAGTATTATTTAGTGCCTCTCATAATGCACTGTGTTCCAGTTAAGGGAAGAGTAGACTCAGTTAGAAATATTTTATTGGTTTTTTTCCCATTGATGTTGCAGTATGACCATGTCCCACCATAACACTGCAATTGCAGTAGAGCCAAAAAGTTGCCTTTTTTCAGATAGAAAAGTTGCCTTTTCAGATAGATATTGCAGGTAGATATTTTCAAGGTCCTGGGACCAAGGGTTTGTTTTTCCAAGCTTTTGGACTTGTGCTGGAGCCGATCTTCAGGGAACTTCTCAATCTCCAGGATATGTGCACTGGATCCTGCAACATTATCCTGGGACACGTATATTTGCCTTCATTCACAAAATATTTTTCAAAGATAATTATTCAAGAATCAGTTTCATTTAATAATTAAACTGGGCTAGAAACCAGGAAACTGAGTTGTAGTTCATGAAAACCAGCTGGATAATTTTTGGACAGTCATCCTCTCAGCTCAACCCACAACATTGGACTGTTCTTGTGAGGTAAATATGAGAAGGAAACAGTACTACAGCACCATGAATTGTACCTAAAAAGTCTGATTAATACTCTGGTTTCTCTTCAGATTGATGAATCTAATGAGTTAAATAAATGCACAATTTTTCAGTAAGCAGAAATGCATGTTGCTTTATGCAGGCAGTAAACCTGTAGGTTTAATAATGTTACTGTTTCAGTAACTTTACTTTTCAAATTATCATAGCTGTGCCTGCTTTTAGAGTTCCAGCACATACATATAAAATGCTATTGGAATGAAAATTTGTAAGATTTTGTAATTATTTCCTACTTCTCTTTTGTTTAGGAACAGGATAAAATATAACCTTACAAGGAAAAGCAACTATGGATTTCTTTCTTGTAGAATCCCCTCACCCCTGTTAAAGAAAATTATGCAAAACAGGATTTAGCTGTAAATCTATTCCACCATTGGATGTTAGTTACAGTATTCAGTGTTGCTATCCTAATTTGAAAGTGCAAGGAAATTTCTGTCACTGAAAAGCTACCACAAAACTAGGTTGGGAAAAACAATTTAAAGTGTGAAATGGTGCAGGTGAACACTTTGGGAGAATGCATTATATACCGTACCACTGAACCAATTATCCCAATGCAGGAATAAAACACTAGTGTACCTTCCTCTGGAAAAAATAGGGAAGAGGGAATATATGCGGAATTTGAATTCTTATTATTTCAAATATAGCTCATTTGGAATTTTGTCTTAAGTGTTCTTTTAATATTACTCCTAGCTTAGTTTTACATTTATTCTGAGTTTTGAGTAAATAGGACCATATTTGTTATGCATCACTAGTGAAATGGGCAGCTATTTGGATTTGATAAATGTATCTCACTTTCACGCAAAAAGAATCATTGCAATGCTAATTGATTTCATCAAAAATTCTCATTAAGTTTATACAATATTTCTGATAGTGCTTCAGAGATTATTCTGTATCTTTATGCTGAAAGAAGCACAATGTTGTCTTAACAGTCTTTGTTAACCTGTTCCTTTTCAAGCTCCTTCAGTTTTACGGGTTAATTTTTGATCCTCTGCCACAAAGAGATAGATAAATCAAAGTATTAATAAGCAGATAAGATTTCCTTTGATTTCATGTAGCAGCAATTTGAGGGAAGCAGCAGTATTTATTTTTGTGCATGTTCTTCTTAATGCTTAATGCTTTTTGAACTGTCATCATATAATACTAGGCTAGTGACATATTGGATAGATTTGGAGCAAGTATTATTAATCAGAACTCTTCGTCCAACAAATATTTGTTCTCCAGCAGAAGGTAGATCTGTTATACATCTTTTTCCTTTCAAACTAATTGCAAGTTGCAATAATCACTTCTTCATCATTTTTAATGTATATTTTTTCTCCTGTATTTTTTTAGTCAGCTTGGACTATTATTTTCATTTGCTTACACTTCCATTTCTTGGCTTATTTCCTTTTGGTATTTTCTTTACTTAAACTGAAGTATCCATACCACTCAAAATATTGCTGATAGTTTGTCTTTTTGAGAGACTGATACTGTTTTTCTCTGCAATACAACAATATACTTTATGGAGAATTTTAAGGAGTAAGTGGAAAAAGTGATCGCTCAATTATCACTATGACCTTGCTTCCCTGGCAGCTCCCATATAGTCACTGAAGTCACTGAATTCATTCTTTTTCTTTTTAGAAAGTATTGTGATTTGATGTGAATGAGGAAGATTAAAAGCTGCTTTTTGTTAAACAGATGGTTATTCTTAACACTGTCTTCTCAAGGATAGGTAGAACATGGAAATTTATATTCCGTACAGATCAATCAGACATCATCTGTCTGCTGTCCTGCCCAATAAACTTGTAAATAAGACTTGTACAATAAATATATTCCAAAATTACAAGCGTTCACTTTTCTCTTGGAAGTAATTTAATACAGACCTCATTGCATACCTGATGGGTATTTTTAAAAATAGTAGGAGGTGTTACAGACACACTTATGCTTTTTTGGGAGGAAATGTTTGTAAATGTTCAGTGAAGTAATATTGAATTAGCTAAGTCTTGACTATGGAGAATTGTGAACTGTGAAACCTGTTCACAAATATTCTGGCAAGCTTAAGTATTTACAGAGTTCTTCTCTGTTAGTGTAAATCTGGATATTAAACTAAATGTATTTTAAGATTTTAATGTAAAGATAGTTTTTAAACAGAATTTACTGTTGGAGTGTGTGGATGTGGATCTGGACTGCAACGCATAGGGGTTTAACCCTTCCTCCTTCTGCCCCCACAGCTCCAATTTACGTTGGGAAGGAAGTTCCCATTGGTGCCATGGAACCTTCCCATCTGAGTCAAATTGCAACCACAAGGTAGGGGGATTTTTATAAAAGCCATAGCAGTGGGGAGGAAAGATCCCTGCACATGCTACTTTATTGATCTTCATCCCCTATGGCTGGTGGCAATTGCTGTTTAGAAATGCACTTACACTAAGATATGTGCAATGTAAAACTAATCAAAGATGTCATTGACTGTCAGAAGAGAGGCCAGTAATATGGCACTAGTTGAGTATGTATATCATACAAGTTATCTAAAACGGCCCTTACGTCTTGCAGGGTTGAGTGTTTTTGTTACCAGAAATCATCATTATAAAATAAGAAAGAAGGGATGCAACCCAAAGAGCATTCATGACTAATACTGAAGATCTGACAGTTGAAAACCTATCTGGTACTCCATCCCTATATTTTTTTAAAAACGTTTTGAGCAAGCGTTCCAATTAGAAAATGTCTTTATGTTTTATATGTATGAACCCCAATCATTCCATCTGTTGCCATGTATCTTGCAGATGAGTAGCAGAATCTCCTATATGTATTTGCATACAATAATGTCTAACTAGAATAAATAAATATTTATTTTCAGTTTAGGTTCCAGTAATTTTCTTCCTCTCATTTCTCCTAAGAATGTTTAGGGAATATAGCTATAATTGAAACATACATATGCATGTAACAAAATACAATTGCTGCAAAAAAAAAGTACAAGGGAAAAATACTGTATAATATGCATATAAAGAAAGAGATATTTGTAAAGAATAAAGAGAAAAAGGAGCCATTAAGATTAGAAGAAACAAAGAAAAGATAAAGCATTTGGGTGAAAATAAAACCTTATTTTGGAAGTAAATGAAAAGGTATAAACAAATTCTCTAAGCAAAGTAAATGAATTGAAATAAAAGTGACATTATTTGGAAGAAAATGAAGTGAGAAAATGCTATAAGATATATTTTAAAGATTTGTATGGAATTATCATGATATATTAGTAAACAAAGAAAAAACAATGGAAAGGAAGTAACAAATATGAACATGTTGAAATGGTAACGCTTCAGGTATAAATGGTGTCTCACAAGAATTTTTAAATATGTCTGTTTATGGAGTAGCTGCCTGACTTGGATCTGTACATGTGCCTCACAATTGGAAGAATATTGTTTATTCCCTGATTCAAAGAGAATAATAACAAATATAAATACCAAAATTACATTGGGATTAGGCTGTTATGTATGCTTGGAAAGTGTTTCGGTAGAATTCAGACTGAAGGGAGGTAACAGTGATTAAAATCTAAGTTGAAAATTTATGCTGGATTGTCAGTCAGATTTTTGTTCTTTAAAATATCACTAAAAACGTATGGATGTGAGAAAGAAAGTTTGTTGTACATTTGTAGATTTAGAGAAAACATTGTCAAATGACATGGCTTGAATTATGAAAGGGATCTGTATCAGTGTGATGTTTAGGAGCTGATTGCTGAATTGGTAATTGTGATATATAATAAAGCTTATATGAAAATAAATGGTTTGCTTTGCATGATGAATGTTTGATGTATATACAGGAAAATACATCAGGAATTCTGCTGGAAAGGGAGGTTTGTTAACGTGAATAATGAATGTGTATGTAGTGCTATATATAGTACAGTCAATGCTGGTATTGTGAGATGAGAATCCAAATTATTTTCAGCAAATTTTAGACTATATAATACCATGAGAGACATGCATCTGAAAGTTAATATATCAAAACCATGACTGCTTTGTTTTCCAAGAAAAAAGATGAATAATTGCAAGTTATACATAAACAGTAGGTAGATAAATGTTTTACCTTGGTAGAACATTTACTAAAGTTGTGGAAATAAGATGTGCAAATAATTGTAAAAAGTAGTGAGTTGTATGTGATTAGAGTTCAAAAGACCATTTCAAATGCAATTGCAATTCTAAACAGCTCGTAAAGTAATAATTAGGATTAAAATAGCATTCAGAAAATAAAATAAAAAAAAAATGACAGTGGAATTACATGCGCCAGTTAAACCCAGTGGTTTTGTACAGTTGATTTTTTTTTTTTTTTTTTTTTTGCAGGAAATGTGAACGTCTCCCTACCTTGTTATATGAAAATAGCAGTTGAGTATACTTTTGGTTATTCAAAAAGAAATAGCATGATAAGGATATGTGTGCTGAAAATGCTGAAATTAGTTGGTGAATAATTTCTCCATTGCGTTTAGCTATTAGGAAAGGATTTGTAATGACTTTTAGTCAATTGTGTGAATTGACTGTTGAAGGATTTTTAGTTTGTCTTTATTCAGTATAATTTCTAAATATATAACTTATTGGATATAAGGAGTAAAGCCAGCAGGAATTTGTTTCTGAAATGAATCTGTAAAGTTGAAATTGCAAAATCTGTTTCCATTTTAATTATAACTAGATGACCCATAACCTGTTGGATCATTGTTTCAGAGTTATTGCCTTATCTAAACAGAGGTAAGAGAAACAAAAAAGCAGAGTGTGCAAGAACAAAGGCAAAAAAGCAGGGAGCAGGAACAACTTGCAACTTCCTGGGGACTTGAATAAAGGAGGGACCATTCTACTGTAGTGTGGGTCCAGTAGTCAGGAATGGAGTCTACCCAGCTTCTGGAGGGCTAGGGTGGGACCACTCTGCTGAACCTCTGGCCAGTGATTCAGCAGCACTGAAGCAACCATACCTTTGCCAAATTTCAATCCCATGAGAGAGTAATATGTTCCAGATTCTGGACACATTCTTAAATTAGCCCATTTCAGTTTTTTTTTATTCAAAAATTGTTGCCTTATGAAGCATCATTTTACCCAATTTAAGTTTACAGATATTAGTATTTATAGATATAATTTCCTGCTGTACATTTTTGTATGTTTTTAATTTAAAAATCTAGAACATTTTCAAGCACTGCATGTAATACAAAAGATATCCTGAAATACCTTAAAGTTTTTGCAGATGCCAACTTGATTGGAATTGAAGAAAAGGAAAACAGAGGAACATTTCACAAAAAAGAAAAAAATTCCCACAAGACTTTTTTAAAAAGAGGATCATTACATATTTCTTGTTGTCTTTATTTTAAAATTGCTTGTAAAACAGTTAATTGGCTCACAATTGGAAATTCACCAGATCAAGAAATATCACAACATATAGAAAAGATAAAGAACTTTTTCACCAAAAGACAAATCTTCCGTTTTCTGTCCATAAAAAAGAAATGTAGGATTAAAAAGACACTTAAATTGCTGAGTTATAATACTTCAGATAATAACACTAATGAGCTGTGGACTTTTTCCTTTCCCTTATTAACACAATAGTTTTGTTTTTAAATGTAAAATTAGTATTTTCTGAAAATATTTGCTATAGTAGATGTCCACAATACATAACTACATTGCTAAAATTGAAATTGTATATTAAACTAGCAAAACATAAGAATGCAACCCTATCTGTTAAGCAAATTGTAGCATTTATAGCAAAAATTGAAATATGTTAAAAGTAAATTTGGTATATTATAAATATGACATTCTATGAAAAATTATCCTTTTTATTCATTTTTTTCTCCTATATTTTTCTTTGTATGAAATCTGTTTATGTTTCAGTAGATGTATATAAATAACATTTCAAAATAATACTAAGGGTACAGTTATATCTGGGATCTGTCTTTTTTTAATAGGAGACTGGATTCACTAAGGCATGGATATTGATTTATTATGAGAATGGAATGGACAGTAATTCTGTGAGACTTTTGAGTATCAAAATGTGTCACCCCTTAATTTTCCATTGACAGAAGTTGATCCTTTAGAGCCGTGATGGCAAACCTATGACATGCGTGGGGGCATTGAATTATGGGTGTGGGCATGCGTGGGACACCTCCCTCCGCTTTTGGCAAAAAGGTTACATCACTGCTTTAGAGGTTTAGAAATGTTAATAGGTAAAGAGAATCCCCTCACTCCCACCCCCCAACACAGAGATTTAAATCACTCCTGAAGCGCATAGAGATTATGAATGACTATCAGGAACCTATGAAGTCTGCAACCTAAATGTTCTCAATATTCTTTCCATTTTTTTTCTTAATAGTAAATAGCGTATGATCATGGGAAAACACAACTCACTGTCTTGAAATTGCCTGTATTTGTAATAGTTTTAATTTTGTTGGTTCATCTATGGATAAACAAAGGTGACTGAGACGAATTGAGAGAATTTAGAATGGTAGCAAAAACAAAGCTCACGGGAAAAAGGCTCCAGCTCAGAATCTAAACAGAGCTATTTGATTTTCTAATTCAGTGGTATGTAATTCCCTCATTCTTTAGCAGAGAATAATTCTTGCTCCTTTTTGAATTACTAGTTGACACATATTTAATGTAGAGGATTTTTTTTTAATTTCCATTTTATTACATATTTCATGAACTTGTTTACACTTTAATGCTTCTTAATTCTGTAAGGAGACAAAGAAGATATTATTTGCTGCATCTATGCCAGTGATGGCTAACCTTTTTGCCATCGCGTGCCAGGAGAGGGGAGGGCGGGAGAGGGTCGCGCGCACACGTGCCCACACGCATGTGTGCGCAACCCCCTCCCCCCCGCTCCTGGTACATGATGGCCTGGTAGGCCCATTTTTCTTTCTTACCTGGTTCCAGATCCTCTCTGTGTATCTGGGAATGGCGAAAACAGCCTTTCCCACTCCCTTGGAGGCCCTACGGAGGCTGAAAAGGCCCATTTCCCAACTCCCGGTGGGACAGGAAGTGACATTTTTTGCTGTCCCCAGCCTCCAGAACCTCTCTAGGAGTCTGTAGGAGCCTCTCTAGGAGTCTGTAGGAGCCTCTCTAGGAGTCTGTAGGAGCCTCTCTAGGAGTCTCTGGAGGCTGGGGACAGGAAAAAAGTCACTTCCTGTCCCACTGGGAGTGGGGAAATGGGCCCTTGGAGCCTCCGTAGGGCCTCCAAGGGAGTGGGAAAGGCTATTTTCGCCCTTCCCAGATACACAGAGAGGATCTGGAGCCAGGTAAGAAATAAAAACGGGCCTTCCCCACCCACCCCCAGGCCCCCCAGAGGCAGGAAACAGCCTGTTTCCCTACTTCTGGTGGGCCCAGAAGGCCTGAAAATCAGCTGGCCGGCACGCACATGCACCCCAGAGCTGAGCTGGCGTGCCCACTAATATGGCTCTGCGTGCCACCTATGGCACGCATGCCATAGGTTCGCCATCATGGATCTATGCATTTTAAAATCCAGAATTTCACAGTTGTTGTCGTTTTACTAGGGGTGGTGTGTCTATTTTATTTTCAATTTAAAAAAATCCTTTTCACCCCTACGGATGATATGTTTTCCTCAATGACAGGTCCTTAGGAGTTTGAGGGTTCTGCATAGTATCTTAGCCATTCCTAATACTGCACTCTTCTGGACAAAGGTCTGATGTTATTCCTGGGGTCAGTCAGAGCCATTCTCCCAGTTTAGGAGTCATAGTCCCAAATGCTCCTATCACCACTGGGACACTTTGGTCTTTACTTTCCACATCTTCTCTATTTCCACCTTCAGGCCTTGGTACGTCTCCAGCTCCTCATGCTTCTTTTTTTTCCCATTTGCCTGCCCCATCAAGTCTGGCAGAAGATGTTTTATTTATTTATTACGTTTTTTGATTATGTACTAGATAACAGGTATAAGTATAAACATGGACATGAACAAGGAATGAGTACAAATAAATGGGGACAGTAGGACAGGGACAGTAGGCATGCTGGTGCGCTTATGCACGCTCCCTTTACAGACCTCTTAGGAATGGGGTGATCACGGTAGACAGTTTAAGGTTGAAGCTGTGGGGGTTAGAGGATGTAACAAGAGAGGCAGGTGGAGCATTCCAGGGGTTGACCACTCTGTTCCTGAAGTCGTATTTTCTGCAGTCGAGTTTGGAGCGGCTTTAAGTTTGTTTATCTGGTTCTGGAAATCCCACAGAAGTGTAGCCCTCCTATTCTCCACAACCTTTTGTGGAATCTCCCACCTGGACTTGGGATACTTGAGGCCATACATTGTACAGATACTACAGTACACCTGGTTTCCCTGAAATCAATCCGACTGTGCTCAGATTGGTCTTTCTAAATCTTGAGTCTTGGACCATCTATCTTTCTATGAGCAACTGGTGTTTTGAGCCTGTGATGTTGTTTTCAATGCCCTTCTGACCTGTGCTTATATATTGACCCATGTGGTCCTATAGCTTGGCAGCTATGATGTAGTTTGACAATGCTGTTCCCTTGTGTGGGTCTCTGATGGTTAGCACTGTCCTTTCCTGTGTTAGCCACTTGGGTGAGAGTCTGCTATTAGTAGCTGGTTCATCTGTGATAATAGGCATTCATGTAGTTCATTAGTTTATTTACTCCCTCCACCTTCCCCAACCCATATGGCATCTCTCGCTCACCCTGTGTTCTCTCCCCACACAGCACCTCTCATGCACCTCCACACACTCTTCCTAACCTACCCCTATATACCCGCTCACTCTGTTTGCCACCTGTCAGCAGCTCCTTACTTGCCTGCCACTTGCAGCCTTTTTGCCAGTTTGTTTCTTGACCTTGGTTGTGATAAGACAGTAGGAAGTTGCCTTGCCTAACAAGTGTGGGGTTTGATTAACAATGGCAACTGTGACTGCAAGCGATTGCCTCACATTTTATCACTGCATTGCTTAGCAATGGAACGTTTGGTCCCATTTGTGGTAATACGTCAAGGACCACCTGTAAATAGTTTTATCACATGTTGCAAGGGTTGGAGTAGATTATCCTTGTGGTCCTTTTGTCAACTCTACAATTGTACAATTCTATAATTCATTCCTAATATAGTGACATGTTTGAATGCTTGTTCATTATAATTATCATATCAATTCTTCTTAGGTCTGTTCCATTTTTATCTTTTTCTCTTCGGCATTGCTGTTTCATAATTACCCTGTGAAAAATATTAAACTGTGTTTTTTAAAAAGATAATTAATGAGCGTAAATTAATTTTCATTGCATCTTACTCAATAATAATATTCCCTCATTTCATTGGAAACTACTCCCAAATCACAGTGCCTTGGATTGCAATTATAGTTATTTATTCCCAAGTAGAACAGTCCTAAAATAGCTGTACCTTTGGAAAGAACAGCTCTTACAACTTTGCTGTAGTTGTATAGGTAAAATGAAATATGTGTGTAATATGTGCAAAGAATAGTGAATGGTACTGAGTTTGCACCCTGCAATATTGGATTCAGCATTTTTATTCACCTACTAGTTGATAACATAACGTTGCCCGGGTATTTATTTATCGCTGGATCTCCCCTCTTTCTGTGTGTCTCTCACCCTGTCGCTCCCCATGTCTCTGTGTGTGTCTCTCTTTCCCCTCTCTCTGTGTCTCTTTCTCTGTATCTCCCCCCCCCAATCCTGATTTGAGGCGCCGGGCAGGCCATGAGGCACTCTCGCAGCACTTTGTGCAGCAGAGTGAACTTTAGCGTGTTTCACAATGGGGGAGATGGGGTCCCTTCCTCCTCCTGGAGCTCATTACGACACAGAGCAACAATGCGATCCTGCCCCATTCGCCCCTCGCAACAAGACGCGGCTTACAGCTCTGAGCCTGAAGCAGTGGGGGGGGGGCTGCCTTGAGTGCAAATATGGCGTGAAGGCAAGTACAGGGTCACTTCGCTCTGGCACAAAGGCTCTGGCCATCGAGCAGTGTTAGGGGTGTCTTATCACCACAGTATTTGTTTCCAGAGAGTAAGTCATCTGTGTACCAAGTTTGGTTGAAATTGCTCGAGGCGTTCCAGAGTTATGCTGGAACATACATATATACATACAACCTGTTTTATATATATAGATAGATTGAGTACTTCTCCTGCAGGGCCCAGGAGTGGCCAAGAATGGGTTGAATCCAGTGGTGAAATGTAAAATTTGTTACTACCAGTTCTGTGGACGTGGCTTGGTGGGGGGGGGGCAATATGACTGAGTGGGCGTGGCCAACTTTTTTTTTTACTTTTAAAACCATTTTTTCTACAACCTCTTCAGCTGAACAGGTTGTTAAAAAATGCTTTTAAAGCCTCTGACGATCCCAGCTGACTTGTCTGATTGGCAGAGGCTTTTTTTTTTTAAGCCTCTGATGATCCCAGCTGACTTGCCTGATTGGCAGAGGCTTTTTCTCATTTTAAAAACATTTTTTCTATAACCTCTTCGGCGGAAGAGGTTGTAGAAAAAATGCTTTTAAAAGCCTCTGATGATCCCAGCTGAGCCGAGCGATCATCAGAAGTTTTTTTAAAAAACTTTTAAAAGCATTTTTTCAGCTGAAGAGGATGTAGAAAAAATGCTTTTAAAATTAAAAAAAAGCCTCTGATGATTGCGCGGCTCAGTGGGGCAATGGGGGGATTTTTGCTACCGTTCTCCGAACCACCCACCTCCATCACTACCGGATCGGGAAATCCGGTCCGAACCGGGAGCATTTCACCCCTGGTTGAATCGTCTGTTTCCTGTTGAGCGCGAGCTGTCTATTTCTTTTAGCCATGCCTCCTGCCTCCACCTTCCTACCCCAGTTTCAGCTCGGTCTTAACCTGAACGATTGTTTTCATTTCCATCCATTGTTTCTTGTCTCACCTTCTGGTGCTTTGTAAAATAGGTTGACCCCTTCTTCTTTGTGGCAGCCCCTCAAATACTGATTCATATTGATATTTTTTCCTTAAAGCGTTGTGATTTTGGAACAAAATTCAGAGCCATATGTGTACTTAGTGTTTTTGTTTCTTAAGAAAGGTTAATTGTTCCTTTTCCTCACCTTCACTGTATTCAATGCCAATGTGGAGAATCCCCCAAAGCTTATTTAAAAGATATACTTTAAAAATATATGTCAGACCTGGAAGCCATATCTTTGTGCCTTCAGACTTCAGGCCTGCCACAAGTCCTACTGTGGGAAGTTGGGAGGGGGGATAGTATAAAGTGAAGAAGACATGTAGTCGAAACAAAATTCTTTATAGAAAATCAAGGCCAAGGTGCCTTGCAGCTGTGCTGAGAAGAATGGGAAGATATCTTCTTTTCCGGACTGTACATGATTGGATGTGTGGTGGACTTGTGGGTGAGGGGCAAGGTCTTGAACTTTCTTTTAGGTGTGGAAAACCCGGAAGCTCTCAGATTGTGCCAAAATGATATCTCTAATAAAAGTTACCTTTGAGGAATTTCAAGCCTCGGAGTTAGATTTCTTTGGGGGTGTTACTTGGAACCCTGACAATGTATCAACCATTATATTGTACGTGGCCTACAGTGTCTGGGATCTTTTCAACCTTACATTACCATTGTTTGTTGCCCAAGAGTATATCATTTTATACTGGACATTTTTTTTTCAAAAGTTTTGCTTCCTGAAAAACTTTCAGTGATTATGATAGACCCCTTTAAACTGAACACAAATATAATTTCAAAATGACTGCATCATGTAGGAATCTTGAGACATCTTAAATTAAGTTTTAATAACTATAATATATTTAATATCATAATGTTTCTGATATATTGCAACATGGTTGCAATGAGTTCAACATAGCCAAAAGTGTTTTCATGCTGGTGAAACCTTTCACCCTGTTCGTCACTTGTTGCACCTAGATTTTTGGGAAAGAAATCCAAGTGTGAATGCAAAAAATGAATCTTCAGTGACATGTTGTACTTTATGGTCTTGTATATGCTGTAAGAACTTTGTCAACCAACTGAATGCAGTTTGGTGTTCTGTAGTTGCCAAGAAAATGTTCGATGATATCCTTGAATGCTTTCCAGGCAATTTTCTCTGGCCGCAGATTTTTGAACTGCTTGTCATTGATGACATATCTGATCTGTGGACCAATAAAAATGCCTTCCTTAATCTTGACATCAGTTATTCCTGGAAACACCTGTCTCAACAAAAACCTTCACCTGTTCATCACTTTCATGAAATTTTTCATCAGTCTGAGCTTTATGTGAAGTGGAAGCAAAAATATTTTTGTCAGATCAACAAGTAGTTCATGTGCCATGTTTTTGTTGTTGTTGTTGTTGTTGTTGTTGTTCTGGAATCACACTTTTGGGGAGTGGCCATTTCTTTTTATGTAATGTAATGCAACACAACTCTTTTGCATGGCTATCCCATCCACATGAGATGGGATAGCATCAGTACTTGGTATATCCAAGCTGCATTCCAAGCAATAGGGCCATTGCTCTTAATTTCCACAAATATTCTAGTTGTACTTTGGTAATGGTTTCATGTTTTTGTATGTTTCTTTCATGTGTGCAGCATACTCAATATGTACTAAGGCTGTACATTGCTATTGTGTAAAAACAAAAGATTCTATAAAACAGTATGTAATAGGTAAAATTACAGGTTATTTTTGTGATCAGCACCCAAAAATCTATAAGAAACCCCCAAAAGTGTTTTGAAAGCAAAATCGTTGTTCAGTGTTATCTGTATATCCCCTTTAAATATGTACAGAAAAGGAACTCTCCATAAATCCTCTGTCCTGTAATTTATGAAATAACTTGTAAAGTCTCAGAATCATAATTGTGTACCTATATAGCCGTGCACTTGCTTAATAATCCTAGATTTTTAGAAGAGGAAATGGGTTTGATTTTTACTAGTGAAAATAAAAATGAAATTTTATCTAAGCAACATTTTTATTGTAATGTTTGTTAACATTTAAGTATCTCCTGTGACTTAGAAATCTCAGGCCCTAAATTTATCTCCCATATAATCCTGAATTCAACCTAGATATCATTCAAACTGTTAACTTCAAATAACTTTTTGAGACTCAACTTGGCTCTTCATTCTGCTGCTTGCCTCCTACATTTTTACACTTAGTAGGGAGCTTCCAAAATGAAGCAAACAATTTAATTTCTATTCAGGAGAAAATTTCACATTTCCTTTCTTAGGAAGGAAACTGCGGGCTGCTGGAGGAAGTGAAGAGCACTCAATCCTCTGAAATATTTCTTACTCACTTGGAGCCGAAAATTTATGATAATTAGACAAGAGGTTAAAAATATGGATTTTGCACGCTTGAGACTTATTTTTTCTCCAACAAAATCTGTTTGACTAGGGTGCCAGATAGGTACCATACAAGCCTTCATAATCATGTTGCCCAAACTATATTTGCAGATATCTGAGTGAGTCTGAGAGAAAAAGAGAACGAGCAAAAGAGTTAGAGTCTAGGAGACATTCTGTTGCCAAGTAAAATAAGGTGGAAAGTTTCTGAACTACAAATTAACCAAAAAGGATAGAATCAAATACACCTCTTTCTTCTTCGTTCTTGTAACTTTCATATAGTTTTATTATCTCTTAATCCAGTAGTTGGTTTCAAATCCCATTGGTATGGGTTCGCATGCGCATGATGCTTCTGCGCATGCACAGAAGCGTCCAGGCAGGTGGGCGAAGCCTCCCACCGCTGCCGCTACCGGTTTGCCTGATACGGGGCAAACTGGTAGCAACCCACCACTATCTTAATCTGCTAACTGCAGAGTAAAGCTGTAATTTAGACATTTTTGTTTTCTAGTTCAAAGGGATAAGAGAGAAACAGGTTTATGTGAAGCATGAGATTACTGATATATCACTACATTGGAATATGATATATACCACAGTGTTCACGTTGCTCTCACAGCTATAGAAACACAGAAATATTAATATATATGAGTATGTGAAGAAGCTCTCTGGGAACAGTTCGACTTGACAAATGATCAAGAATTAAGCCGATCTCAGCCTGGTCCTTTTCTTTCAATTTTAGATGGGGAATAAAACAAGTTAATAAGAAAGCATTGATATGATTATCATCAATTATCAAAACATTTAGGCAAATGTACTAATAATTTCAATAAACATAACTGAAATATTCAGTTCCAGATTAGACTGTTCCAAATATTCTGTTCCAAAATAGACTGTAGCCGCAAACACTTTCAGAAATAACATTAAATTTCTGAAGCTTTTTTCGGACAGAATGGCAAGTGTCATACCCAAGGGAGACTACTTCTGGTTTCTGGAGATTTTTTAAAATGAAATTTTTTAAAAAAGTTTAAAGGCCCATTTTAAAATTTAAATAACACGTCTCATTACTTTCAGTTAGATCATTATTATTTTTCTGGTTTGGGGCCAGTTTATTCTCTCAATACAGGTAGTCTATGACTAATAATTGAGTCCAGAGGTTTTTGCGATAGTAAGTCAAATCATAACATAATCGGACTTGATTTTGCAACCATTTTTTATGACAGTTGTTTAGGGAGTTATTGCAGTTGTTAAACAGTTCACGTGGTTGTAAATCCAAATCCAGTTTATTCAATAGTCACAAAATATGATGGCATGACCACAGAATATTGCAACTGGTTATAAATACAAACAAGTTGCCAAGTGCTAAAAATATGATCACATGAGCATGGGGATGGTATGGCAGTCATAACTTTGAGGACAGGACATAAGTAACTTTTTTCAATTCTGTTGTAACTTTGAATGGTAAACCTGTATTTCTAATACAGTGTATCTGTCAAAACTTCTGTCTTGTTAATTTAGAAATTAGAAATTTAATTTAGAAATTGTGTAGTTCCATCTATCTTGTCATTGTGACCTATAGAAGGGTCAGAGGCGTTAGGAGCATAATTTATGCCATGTATTTTTCATAAGGTAATCATAATTTTCAATGTATAATTGATATTATTTCATATGGTTATTGAGTTACTATTATTCCTATGATTAAGGAAGAGGTTGAGACAAGGCGTTAGTTTCTTAACATTTAATGTCTTACTACATATATACAAGAGGTCTACAGACATTGGCCAAAATTGCATGTTAATTGACCCCAACTGTCACACAAAACAATAACTTGTAATTGTAATAGTGTTTATTAGTACACATAAGCACAAGCAATCAAAGCATTCAGTGTATTTGTTTGTTTGTTTGTATGTGTATGTTATTATACAATAAATTCTAATTATTTTCACTGGGGGAAAATCAATAAACCGATTTAAAATACAAGCTAAAGAGTAAAATGTGAAGTCAAATGTCAAAAAAGTCAGGCACAGATCCAGAGAGATTGGAGTGGAGGTATAGAAATATACCATCTTGGAGATAGAAAGTCACTGTGAAGCCAGATCTGCTAGTTCAAAAGATCTGGCCATGAAATGAAGGGGTCAGAATGGATCACCAGAACACTTAAAACACTGGTGTCCTTTCTTATTTCAGCCCTCACTGTTGTAACAGGCTTTCACAGTGTTACTCCTGAGAAATTCCATGGCCTTTTTGTGCGTTCCACATGAGCTGATACGGTATGTACCATGTGTCCATGGTATGCTGAAGCCACTCATAAAACAAGTCCAAATAGCAATAGCATTTAGACTTATATACTGCTTCACAGTGCTTCACAGCTCTCTCTAAGTGGTTTGCAGAGTCAGCACATTAATCCCAACAATCTGGGTCCTCATTTTACTGACCTAGAAGGATGGGAGGCTGAGCCAACATTGAGCCGCTCAGAATCGAACCCCTGAAGTGAGCAGTGAGTTAGCCTTCAGTACTGCATTCTAACCACTGTGCCACCGCAGCTCTGTGATTTACCCAAATGTTTACCATATTTTTTGGAGTATGAGACACTCCGGAGTATAAGACATACCTTAGTTCTGGGGGAGGAAAATAAGAAAAAAAAATCTGCCTGTGGCTACCAGCATCCACCTGGCTAGCATCCTTAGCAAACAGTCTGGTCAGCTTCAGCACATTAGCCTGATTCAGCATGAGCACCTGATTGGCTGGTGGATCAGCATCCCGGAATACCCCCAATCAGCTGTTCCCAGAGGTGAACTTTAGCAACAGGTTCGCTGGTTGTGAGCGAGCGAGCACTCAATGGGCAGATGTACCTCGTTGGGGCAGATACGCAGCTTCAAAAATGGAGCTAATCATCGCAGGGTGCTCCAGTGAGTACAGCAGGGGAAGCATGTAACTAGTCTGACAACGCAGCAGCTGTTCCAGATTGCTATTTTGGCCTCTGTGCTTTGCTTTTTCACCCTCCAAAAGCTCCGTTTGACAGGCTGCCTTCACAAAGAGAAACTCCTTTGCAAATGGAGCTTTTGAAGGCTGTTTGAGAAGCTCTTCATTTGAGAGGCTGTGTTTGCAGCCTCCAAAAGCTCCATTTGAGAGGACCTGCGGAGGCCAAAGGGTGGGGGCTGGCGGGTGGGCAGGGCTACATTTGGTATATAAGATGCACCTAAATTTTCACCCTCTTTTGGGGGTGGGGTAAGTACATCTTATACTCTGAAAGATACGGTATGTTTACACCAGCAGCCGAGTATCATGTGCTGCTGGTCTTTCTGACAGTTTTGGTGTCACGCACAAGATTGGTGTGCACAAGGTTTGCCATTGCTGTTTATTGTTCTCATGGATACATCACACAAGACTTGCATCACAGTTCCCCCTGGGTTTTGCTTTATGCCAATAAGATCCTTTTCTCAGCTACCATTTGGAAAGTACTTGATATTGAGGAACAGTTCAATTTGAGCTTCAATATCAAGAAGACTAAGTATCTAGACTAGCCCAAGCACTTTCACCATTCACAGTGCTGAAGCGGCAGTAGATGTGAGGGTGAATGCAATCTGGCTGTGCGGGAAGGAGATAACTCGAGTGTGCTCTATGATAGGCCTATGCAATTCACCTAAAATCAAAATTTTACAAAATGATTTGCCCAGTAGCACTATATGCCACTGAATGGCCAACCACTAAAAGTGTCAAGCAGCCTATATATGTCATTAGATATGCATGTTGTGTTTCCCTTGTTGACCACATGTGGTGTGTCTGGCAGCAGATGGGTGTTGTACTATTTTCAGAGCAGGAAATATGCTTACGGTGGTATGGTTGTTCCCTATTATCAGCATCCTACACAGTTAACATCAATGGCAAATGCCCATGAGGAAAAGCAAAAGTGGCTGTGCACAATTAATACAGACATGAAAATCATCCAGTTGGGCCCATTTGCTGAATTTGATTGTGTGAAATAGCATCTGTTGACCGGAAAAGCAGACCCTGCACTGTGAGAAAATACTAGGATAGTAGTCCTCAGAGGTGGTATTCAGCAGGTTTCGGACCGGTTCGGGCTAACGGGTAGCGGAAATTTTGAGTACTTTGGAGAACCGGCAAATACCACCTCTGGCTGACCTCTATCTTACCCGTTCGCGGGCTCACCCCGCCCTGCCCTATATATCTTGCCTTCGCCACAGAGCCCAGCTAATCGACGCACCTCATCCACTCTGCTCACCAAAGGTAAACATGCCACCCGCTTGCCCTTGGCCTTGGATTGGGACCCAGGGACGTGCCATTCCCTGGCTCCCGCCTTGCCCCGGGCCCCCACCCACATGCTGTCACCTCCCTCTGGCCTCAAAACTAAGGCCCCCCCGGCCCGAAGCAATTTATTCGGCCTTCAGCCTGCCATGCTAGGCCAAAGGGCTGCAGGGGGGTGGGCAGCATGGGTGCAGGAGGGTCAAAGTGGTTTGGGAATGGACCGGACGGTTCTTCATACCTGTAAGAAGTCCCATCTGGAAACCACTGCAGCGGAGGTCTTGCAGCCGCTTCTTCCATCCCTTGCCAAGCCAAGCGTTGCTCACAGAGATGCTCCATGTGCTCTCCGGGTTGGCAGCTGCTTCTCTCCGCTGCTGCTCTTGCTGGGAGAGCGTCTTCTGCAATTTAGTAGCTGTGAGCCGCCACTTTCCTCCAAGTCCCATGATAGCAGCAGCTCACAGCTGCTAAATTGCAGAAGACGCTCTCCCAGCAGTGCGGAGAGAAGCAGCTGCTGCCCCAGAGAGCAGAGTTGGAGGGGAGGAGGCCCTGAAAGGTTGCACGGTTGAGCCTTGCCGCATGGCGGAAGCCGCATTTGTGCGGAAGCCATGCGCATGTGTAGAAGCTGTGCGCACTCATGCAGAAGCTATGTGCATGCATGTGCAGAAGCTGCACATCCATGCGCGCGCGCGCTCACATTTTCAGCAAACCGGTGGTGGAATTATTTGAATTAAAAACTGCTGAACAAAACCAAATTGTAATATATAAATATAAGATTATTGGGTTTCTCTCAGGAAGGATGGAATACATGTGGATATAGAGCTATTGTCACTTTTCAAAACAGCATATTGAGATAACAGAAGGAAAAATTAATGTGTAATTATGCATGTGCTGATATACACTCTAAAACAAATACGTTTGTAAGCACATGTGAGCGAACAAGCAAAGGGGAAATTATGGTGAGATCAGTTTTTCTTAGTTAATTTTTCTCAATATACTACAGGACAAAGGTGAACCCATATTTGTGTGAATCTCATAATTAGATCATGTTACCAAACTATGTTGTTGGTTCTGGATAAAAATGACCAGTACAATCTAAACACAGACTCTACCAATAAAGCAAAAGCTGTTGAAATCGTCTTGACTGCTCAAAACAGCTTCTATCATCTAAATACAAAAATAATTTTATTGTTTCATTTTTTTTTGCTATTTCACATCCTGAACACAGTGCAGAGTACAAGATAATAAGCTATGTTGGCACATAATATTCTGATGTTTCTGATCTAAATATTTGTGTTGTCGTTGTCAAAGCAGCAGTTAATTTGTTGGCTTTTAAATTTTAGTTTTTCATCTACCGACTTTTGAAAATTATGTTCTGCTTTGTTTATGTAAATTTCTTTCTTGTTGAGGGACAGTATATGAATGTTCTAAATTTTAAAAAGCTAGTGAAGGTTAAGGAAATGCAGATCTCTTACATGTTTTCATTGGTAAGATTTTGGTTTTTAAAGATTGCCTGGTGTAAGCATAACATTTTTTTCATTTTCAGTTGAACTTGCATTGTTGTACCACCATTTCTTTAATTCTGTCTGCTAATTAAAATATGACACACCTAATGAATTTATGCACGTAATCCTGCTGCTACCTGTTTCTTGTCATCTGTTCTTTTAATGTGATTCACATGCAGAAAAAGCTTTAGTAAGAGTGATCACTTAAGTATTTTTTTAATTCATGCAGTTTTCAATTTTAACTCCCCTGTGGAATGTAGAAGAATCAGCATTACCATACACAAAAGGTCCCATGCTATTTTTTAAAAAAATGTTAATTTTTAGGAGTTCAGATTGTACAGGTATGCTTTCTGGATTGGGATGAATTTTTTAGGTTAAGAATGGTACCAGAAAAAAGAACTTTAATCCCCCATTTGGAAATCGTACATGTGTGCTACAAAGAATACTGAGTCCTTTTTTTTTTGTTTCTTATGTTTCAACAGGGCAGAGTTTAGGGTATGGATTTGTTAACTATATTGATCCAAAGGATGCAGAGAAAGCCATTAACACTTTAAATGGACTCAGACTCCAGACCAAAACCATAAAGGTAAGAGAATACAAAGAGTGTCTTGCTAAATTATGGAAGAGTGTAGTTAAGACAGCTCCTGGCTATCTCATCAAAGTTGCATTCTCCATCATTCAAAGGATGCAAACATCTCTTACTTTGAAACAAGGGAAAAGTGTACAGCAGATTTTTTATTATTATTCTTTTCAAAACTCAGCTGTTTTCTCCTTTAAAAAAAGAAAGGAAAAGCAAAATCTTTTAAAATGACTGTCAAAGAATTCAGGGCAGGTTGTCAAAGCATTAGAGAGTAATCTATAAATTAACCTCAGGAGATAAAACATAAGAAGGATATTGATAAGATGGCCATCATACGGAGTTTTGTTGCTTGTGCCAATTAGTCCTGATTAATAATAGCATCCTGTTGTCTCTCTGTCTGTCTGTCTATCTATTTATCTATCTCTACCTGAGAATAATTGGCAATCAACTACTAATTTTAATTGATTAATTTCATATGGTACACTGATCGTGCTCAAATATTCTTTAGAATGGGATTTCTTTTCCAGAAAGAAAGAAAAAAATCTTAGCATTATCTCATGCCATTAGCTTCTCTGTACTGTGGATCTATGTGGGAAAAGCAGTAGTTCCTTACTATAATGTCCTTCTGGTTTAAGAGATATATCCATGATGCAAGTTGATTCATTAGAAACTTGTATATCTGTGCTGTGCAGTAAAATGTAATCAGTTTTATATGTGCAGACATATAGTACAGTAGTATAATAGTGTGCCAAAATCAGTGTGTTTCACTATTAACACTGAGCTGGAATCTTCCTAGTCTGCTTCCAAATAAAAGGTAGAAATTGCAGAATTCACCTAGCTTGAAAGCTTACCAGCAAAATATAACCCACCAAAATAAAGATGTGCATCTTAATGTGTAATTTGAAGATTAAAGTAATGGTTTTAGAGCTGCATTCATTTTGTATGGTTGTTTTTCTTTAATGCTTGGTTATTATTTCCCTGAATTTAGAATACGTTCTGTTTTTATTTTCAGAAAGTTGATATTGACAGAATTCAAGAATTTTAGAATATATTGACAAAGAAATGGAGTGTATACTAATACACATGTTGAAATTCATAGATTCTGGTAGAATAAATTTTAGGCCTGTTAATGATCACTGAGATCAAAATTATATACTTCTGACATGGTCTGCTTTGGGTATGGATTGGTTAACTAAATTGATCTTTGAAATGCAATACAAAAACAGAAGCAACTCTTTCTAAAGTCTAAAGTTGTATTTAGGTCAAGTATTTGTATAGTTAAGTTTTGTGGCTATAAGTATTTTAAATGAATTATAAACAAGAAACTTTGGTCTAGTGGTACCAGGCTAAAAACCAGAGAGACTGAGAGTTCTAATTCTGCATTAGGATGAAAGTCAGCTGAATGACCTTGGACCAGTCACTCTCTCTAAGCCCACAACAGCAGGTGACAAGTCAGTTGATCAATTCTTGTCACAACCAATGGATGAAAACTCTGTTGATCTGGAAAAAAAGCAGACCCTGCCTTTGCAGGAAAAAGCTAGGAATGAAAAACTATATACGTAGATTCAGAAAAATTAATAGTACTTTTGAAAGTAGCATTGACAGATAGATATATTGGGCTAGTCTAATATACTTTGATGAGTAGTATATTAAAGATTCAGTATTTTAACATTTCATCCAGTTTGGTCATATGTGTCAGCGCTAGGCTTTTATATATTTCTGTTAAACCAGATATGTGTAAATCTATTAGGTTTATGTTCTTGCTTGCTAGTCTTCTCTTTTCTTAAATTTATAAGATTTTTTAAAAAAACTTGTTTTTAACCAGAAACAAAGATAAATCCTGATTATTTGTTTGTGGTCAGGTTTGAAATTAAATTGCAATGAAATATTCTGAATTTGTATTCTGATTTCCAGTCTTAAATTAATCTGCAGTTTTCACATTAACTTAGGTATCTTAATATCCATTGGTGAAATAACAGGCCGTCTGCCTTAATATTCAGTCTTAAGTGGGCTACCATCACCTTGAAATATAACCATTTAAAAATAATTCCATGTGTGACTTAAACTTGCTAATTTGGTATTATACTTGTTATTACTGATACTTTGCTTTACACTTATTAATGCCTTAAGATACTCCTCTAACAATGCATCAAATATACAATCTTTGGTTCTTTAAAAGAACAGGATCTCTTCACAAAAATATTATTAGATAGAAAGCTAAGCTTTAACTTCTTAAAACACTAGTTATTCGTCCCACAATAGATTGCTGTGGATTTGATTATTTTATAAATAAGCTATGCACTCAGTAGTTATCCTTCATGATTTTATTATATATTGATAAAAGTTAATAGTGTTTTATTTTTATGAGTGAAACATTCTTTAACTGCTAAAGTTCTATGTAGATTAACAATTTAAAAACTGCGACGAATAGGACTTAATGCCTGCTTATTTACAGTCTTTTCCAATAATGGTGGATTTAAATTAAATATGTGTTTTAAAAGGATACTGACTAATCTGTTCATAACAGTTTCATTTAAATTTATGGTTAGATGAGTAAAGCTTAACTGTGGAGAGTTCATGGTTAATGCTCAATATAACTATAAATCTTAGGTGATATTCAGTTCTTCTTCAATAATTAATCATTTTGGCTAAGATCCAAATCACTATTTTGGTAAGCAGAAGAATTTACTCCATTCTTTGAAGGGACTGTAATCGATTTGTGATTTTTTTTTCCTCCAGTCTTTTGCATCATGTTGCTTCAGAGAGTCCCAAAGACCTCCACAGTAGCTTTTCAGAAAACTGCAAAAAGAAAAGGCAATAGTCAGGATATAAGTTCTTTTCATTTGAATTATCATCCTTAGTCCTATCACATTGTCACACAAAAGCAAGTACATATAAAAAGTGCTTGAGTTGTTCTTTATTTTTTCAATATTTAGAAATTAATGATAGCTAAGAAGCTGATGTTCAAGAAATAAAATTGGGAAAACTAATAAGTGTGTTTTTAGCCATTTAAAATGTGGGCATTTTAATTCTAGCATGTTGCATAAGCTAAGGACGTAATACAGGTAGTCCTCAATTTATGACACAATTGAGCCCAAAATTTTTGTTGTTAAGTAAGACATTTGTTAAGTGAGTTTTGCCCCATGTTACGAACTTTCTTGCTGCACTTGTTAAGCGAATCACTACAGTTGATAAGTTAGTAACCTGGTTGTTGAGTGAAACTGGCTGCCTCACTGACTTTGCTTGTCGGAAGGATGCAAAGGTGATCACATGACTCTGGGACACTGCAACAGTCATAAGTATGAACCAGTTGCCAAGCATATGAATTTTGATCACATGATCATGGGGATGCTACAAAGGTTGAATTTGTGAAAAACGGTCATAAGTCATATTTTTCAGTGCGTTGTAACCTTGAACGGTCTCTAAAGTAACTGTTGTAAATTGAGGACTACCTGTAGTGTTTTCTCTAGCAAATTCTTTCGGGAATTGCCTCATACTTCACTTATTGAGTTGCATAATCATTTTTTTTGCTTTCATTTTTTGTTGCTCCTTCATCATATCTCCTTTCACTTTCATCTTACTGAACTACTTAACATTCAAATTATTTGAAAAATGATTATATGACATCTGGATAAAAATACCTCTGAAACACACTACATTATTATCATTTTTAATGTTATGTTTTCTTCGCCTTTTTGTTCCTTAAAAATATCTATTCAAAGGTATAATTTAGCAATGGACCCTATTCTGTATATTAGATAAGGAAAACAGAATTAGGATTAGGTCTTAAAGTTGTGCCTAAAATATCACACTCTATTTCTCCTTGTCAGATCTGGTGCTAAGAAAATCCTGAATTCTTCTCTGGAGATAAGTAATGGACTATATGCAGGTTAACAAGTTCCTGGAAAAATGTGATATACTTTGATGAGTAGATAAAATAATCTGAGATTGGATACAGTCTATTCTAGATGGGTTTATGCTCTTTCTGTATATCAGATTCATCGATCAGAACAGGAGTGAGAATGCAGAATCCAACATCCTCTTGGAGTGTCAAGGGTTGCTGTTGCTAGGAGCATCTTTGCTCAGCTTCAACTGATGAATAGTTTGCACTCTTTCCTGGAGAAAAAAACTCTAGTCAGTATTTCTTTTCTTAATAATCTTTCTCCCATTTAAATTTCTGTAATGCACTATATAGACTCTTTTCAAGGAATCATTATAATATAACAATGAAGGTGTTGAGCTGGGACTGGGGGGAAATGTGCAAGTCAGTATAGAGTTCACCTATATGGTTTGGATCACTTACTATTTCTGAGTGGGCTTTATGCAGAGCACAACAATGAATGCCAACTTTCAGACTTTCTCCAACTAATCTGGACAAGAAATAATAAATTCAAAGCACTTTCAGAGCTCTGACTCGTAACATTTATTAGAAAAAAGATAAAAGTCACAGTGTAAGAATTTAAGTAAATACAAATAATATTCACCATCACTCATTCAGCGACTGTTCAAAGTTAACAACAGCAGTGAACAAGGAAACTTGAGGAATCCTGAGTATGAAGTGTTTCTTAAAAAGGGAAACAGACACTTTGGTTTTCAAAAGGCTGTTGAACCTTGCCTTTAAAAGATTGTAAATGTATTCGCCAAGCTTTTATTATTCCAAGTTTCAAAATTGTTTTTGGCCTTAATTTGTATGAGGGGGGAGCCACACTTGACCAAAATGCTATTCAGTAATATTTACATGAATAAAAAAATGTATGAATGGAAGAAGTGATAATAAAGTTATTTGTTTTCCTTTATAGTCTACTATTCTTGATGCTTCCATTTATCTAAATTGAATAATTTCTTTTTAAACTTTTTAAAAGAATTCTGCTATTTGTCTTATATAACTTTATTATAAAAGGTAATATCAAACAAGGATGGTGGCCACAAAACTGAATTAAATTTTCTGAAGAGGCAAACATTGAGCTGTGCAGGAGTAAAAAGTTCCCTTTTGCATCATCAAACACATTTCGTGATTTGCCCCACTACGAACAACAATTGCACAGAATATAAATAAATCATTTATTTAGTATTCAGAACAATTTTCCTCACAAATCTAATTGTCCAGAATTTTATACTAGCCTTTTCCAACCCAGAAGTCATGCAGAAATTCTCCAGGCAACATGATAATGCAGAAAATTCTGGGGAAATCCAAAATATTAAGAATTCATTTTGTATTTATGATAAATTAAAAATAATATGCCCTTACCAATCCTCTCCATTATACATATGACACAACAGCTTTCATATTTGAAGCTTCAAGATTAGGGAATCTTATTTTCCTCATTTTCAAAAGTCTGTCCCTTCCACAGAGCTAGGCCATTGGGAATGCAACAAGAAGAGAGAATTATTAAGTTTACCATGTACCTCAATATCTAACCAATTGTTTAAAGATTATCTACGTATTGTTTCTAATTGATATTAAAGATTTACAAGTATAAATCAGAACATAATCATTAACAAAATGCCAACATTTCAATAAACATCGGAAATGTTGGTGTCTTTTGGAAAGTCTATTCAAAATGTAACATTTGTTGTGAATGGCATTTTAAATATAAGTATGAAAACCGTAATACAGAAACCATCCACAATTGTTCAATTTAAATTCCTGTAAAATACAGTGTAAAGAAATGAATAAAAAATGTGATGTTCCTTGATATCGTCATTCATATAGTATAATCCTATATTTCATGTTACTGATATTCAGTTTGATATGCCATTTTTTTAATTTCTCCGATTATATCTTTCAGTTATTATTCCAGGACTCTCCAAACTGTAAACAATTGACTTTGTTAATTATGCTTTAAAATTACAGACATATTAAATTGGAATTACAATTGCTTCTATGTTTCTAGTCCTTTTTTCATGATCTATTAAAATTGTTAATAAACGAGAGGGGTCCAAATTGAAATTTCAGTCATTTGGTACAGAAAGTTGATGTACCTTAAAACATCATTATAAATAGAAGATCATATACCATATTTTTCGGACTATAAGACACACCAGCGTATAAGGCTCACCAAGATTTTGAAGAGGTAAACAAGAAAAAGAAAGTTTTTGCCCTCCCCGGCTCCCAGGAATACTCTGCAGGCCTCCCAAACCCTCTGCGCGTCCTGTTTTTGTGAAAAACGGACCTGTTTTTCATGAAAATGGGGTGTGCAGAGGTTTTGGGAGGCCTGCAGAATGTTTCTGGGGGCTGGGGAAGGCAAAAAAACCCTTTTGTGAAAAACGGGCCCGTTTTTGGCCTTCCAAACCCCCAATGCATTATGTTTTTGCCCTCCCCAGCCCCCAGGAGCACTCTGCAGGTCTCCCAAACCTTCTGCGCATCCCGTTTTTGCAGAAAACAGGATGCGCAGGGCGGGATTTCAGGAGGCCAAAAATGGCTGTATTCGGTATATAAGACGCACCAACATTTCCACCCTCTTTTGGAGGGGAGTACATCTTATACTCGAAAAGTATGGTAAATTAAAGTGGAGCTCTAGCTTAGTTAATTATAATGTGGATAGAGACACTTTCATAGAATAAAAGATCTTGAAAAATGCCTGTGTAGCAGAAGTTAGGCAACTCAATGTGTCTCTTCAGATATAAGTTTTCTATAACAGAAATTTAGGTTATAGTCCTATCTTTGAATAATGATACACAATCAATATGTTACAATATGAATCCATGATCTTGTGAGAATCTCTCCTAAAAAAATAGTCTCAATTATTAATGTAATTTCAGTAATTTCTATGTAAAACTTCCATTCTGCTCTATAATACCATGCTTTTGGCTCAGCCAAGACTATCTCATTGTTTGATGAAAACATTTTAAGTTATTTTGCTATTAAACCTTCACTGTGGTTTTGCTGTATTTAAAAGATGTGTACATTGTTTTTCCCCTCTAATCATGTTCTGTGTTAGGGTTCATATGATTAAATATTATAAAAATAATAAAATTTCATTTTGCTTTTGAAATAGTACATTTGCAAAATATTTTCCTAAATTAATTATAAATATATTCTCATTTAAGAATAGTTAACATTTAATCTTGAACTTCAGTTATAAAATCAGAACAGAAGTCTACTTGCAAGATTGTTAATAATTTAAAACATGACCATTTGATAAGGTAGAAGTTATGGGTTTCTGTATATTTTCCTCTTGTAAAAACAGATGAGAAAGCCTTCCTTGTCATTTTCTACCAAATCCTTTTATAGTGGATACATGTCAATCCTAGATATTAAGAAATTCATGCTCTGCACTAGCTAATTAGAAGTGAAAACAAATTATATAATAGGCAGAGAGATTTACCTTTTCAGGAGTCCTAGCCCTAAGAATCACTAATAACTATGAGTACTTTATTAAATATTAACATTTTTTTTAGAAAAAAAGATAGTCCTTAGCTTGTTCACAATACCTTAGTCACCACCCATCTGGATTGTGTATGTTCTCCATGTTCTCCCTTCCAGATCTAGCCAGGTCCCTTCCATTAAATATTGTTGGAGCCTCTTTATGAGTTGGGATTGCTGGTTGTGGCCTCATGGTTTGTCTGTTAAATTCTTAGGGTTTTTTTTTTTCTTAACTCAATGTCATTTTGATGTGAAAGTGTGGACATATAATTATTTAAACAAATAAATAAATAGGTTCTATAGTATGCCTGCTTGCATCTGAGTCCAATCACCACTACTCTAATCCCATCAGGGAACATCTTTTTAAAACAACTAAATAAAACCAGAAAAGACATGCACACTAAATTAAATCTAGATAGGTAAACATGGAGTCTCATATATACCCATGTAAAAAAAAATCATAAAGGTTGTCTCCAGTTTATTAATGAGTTCTGTTCCCAGTCTGTTCTTAAGACAAATTTATATGTAAACTGGATTAGTATTATTAAGTAATACTGTATAAATAGTATTTTATAATAAACTCGAACCATTTTGTATTTAACTTAAATTTTGCTCAGTTCATAACCATGGGTCATCCATAAACTGCATGTTCTTAACCTAGGGCAGTGATGGCTAACCTTTTTGCCATCGCGTGCCAGGAGAGGGAGGGCGGGGGAAGGTTGCGCGCGCACGTGCCCACGCTCATGCGTGTGCAACCCTCTCCCCCCCGGCTCCTGGCACATGATGGCCTGGTAGGCCCGTTTTTCTTTCTTACCTGGTTCCAGATCCTCTCTGTGTATCTGGGAAGGGCAAAAACAGCCTTTCCCACTCCCTTGGAGGCCCTACGGAGGCTGAAAGGGCCCATTTCCCAACTCTCAGTGGGACAGGAAGTGAAGTTTTTTGCTGTTCCCAGTCTCCAGAACCTCTCTAGGAGTCTCTAGGAGCCTCTCTAGGAGTCTCTGGAGGCTGGGGACAGGAAAAACGTCACTTCCTGTCCCAACGGGAGCCGGGAAATGGGCCCTTTCAGCCTCTGTAGGGCCTCCAAGGGAGTGGGAAAGGCTGTTTTCACCCTTCCTAGATACACAGAGAGGATCTGGAGCCAGGTAAGAAAGAAAATGGTCGTTGCTTACCTGAACGACCCTTTTATGCTCGACGTTCAGACACTCCTCAGTCTGGGTAACGATCACTCCTATTTGCAATGCTGAGTGTCAATCAAATCCCTCTGGAGCTGGATCCGCCTCACTTCCTGCTCCTTCCTCAGACTTTTCACGAAGACAACGTGGCTCAAGAGCATTAGGACAGCCATGAAGAGAAACTCCGCCAGATAGTGACACAGGAAGCAGACAGCTACAGAGGGAAAGAAAGCAGACCTCCACCAAGGCCAGACGCGGTGAAAGAAGGGAGGGACGGAGTGTCTGAACGTCGAGCATAAAAGGGTCGTTCAGGTAAGCAACGACCATTTTCCTGCTCGCCGTTCAGACACTCCTCAGTCTGGGACATACCCAAGTTAGCGAAGAAAATGGGAGGGAATTAAGCCGCAGACTGGCCTTGAGGAGAGATTACAGCTTGTAATACCCGTCTGCCAAATGCAGCATCTGCAGAGGCAAACTTATCCAGCCTATAGTGACGTACAAAGGAAGAGAGGGAGGACCATGTGGCCGCCCGGCAGATATCATCTACTGAAGCCTGGGTAGCCCATGCCGCTGATGTTGCAGCGCTCCGGGTAGAATGGGGCAGTATACCACCCGGGACAGGGCCCCCCCTTAATTCATATGCCTTAGCTATACAGGCCTTGAGCCACCTGCCCACTGTAGCAGAAGAAACCTTCTGACCCAGGGAAGAGGGAAGGAAGGACACCAGCAGAGCCTCAGTCTTACGAAAGGAAGCGGTCCTTTTAAGATATCGTCTCAAAGCCCGTCGCACGTCCAAGGTATGCCATCGCCTCTCAGCAGGATGACGCGGGTTCGGGCAAAAATTAGGTAAGATCAATTCTTGGGCTCGATGAAAACGAGTGTTCACTTTGGGAACGAAGGCTGGGTCGAGGCGCAGAACAACCCGATCAGGGTAGAAGACGCAGAGGTCACTTCTCATGGACAAGGCTGCAATTTCGGATACTCTGCGAGCCGAAGTAATTGCCAATAAAAAGGTCATCTTTAAAGACAAGTAGCGTAGACTGGACGAAGCAATGGGTTCGAACGGTGGACCCGTCAAGGCCTGCAACACCAAGGTAAGGTCCCAAGTGGGGTAGCGGTGAATCGGCGGAGGCCGCAAGTTTGAGACCCCTTGGAGAAAGGAACGGATTCTGGGATCCTGAGACAAAGGAACTCGCGCCTCCCCAGACAGGACGGTGGCGAGAGCCGCCACCTGTCGACGTAGAGTCGCAGGGGCCAAGCCTTTGGAGAACCCCGCATGCAGAAAACGCAGAATGTCTGGAACTGACGCTGTTGTGGGATCCACGTGCTGATCACCGCACCATCTCGTGAAGGTGGCCCAAGAGGCGTTGTAAATACGAATTGTTGATGGTCTTCGAGCTGCTTGAATAATGGAGATGACGTCCTCAGACAAATTGTCCTTGAAGAGCTTTACGCGCTCAAATGCCACACGGCTAATCGAAGCCACTCTGGGTCCGGATGACGTACGGCCCCTTGAGTTAACACAACCTTGTCGGGTGGAATCCTCCAGGGCGGTTCGACTGACAAGTTCTTGAGGTCGGCGAACCACTCCCGACGAGGCCAATATGGCGCTACTAGTAGAAGATTCGCCTGCTCTTGAATAACCTTCCGAATGACTTTGGAGAGGACTGGAAGAGGGGGAAAGGCATAGAGTAGCCCCCGGGGCCACGGACTCCGAAGAGCGTCCAGACCCTCCGCTGCTGGAGATGGGTAGCGGGAGAAGAACCTCGGCAATTGGGTGTTGTGAGCCGTCGCAAACAGGTCCACTAAGGGAAGACCGAACCTCCTTGACAGGTCCTGGAACAGACAGGGGTCCAGCTTCCACTCGGCATGATCTATTTGGTCTCTGCTGAGCCAATCTGCTTCTCGATTTAGAGACCCCGAAATATGTTCGGCTTTTATCGACGAGAGGTGTAGTTCCGCCCACGACAGGAGTCGCTCCGCCTCCTGCATTAGGGTCCAGGAGCGAGTCCCCCCTTGTTTGTTGACATGGGCTTTGGTGGCCACATTGTCCGTTAGAATCAGAATGTCCCGGCGATATACAAGGTGTTTGAAGTGCATCAGGGCGAGGCGAACCGCTCTGAGCTCCAGCCAATTGATATTGTGCGACTGTTCTGTCGACGACCAGACCCCCTGGGCTAACTGAAGGTTGAGATGAGCCCCCCAGCCGCGGAGACTGGCGTCCGTGGTCAACACCGTCCGCTCTGGTTCCAGGAAGGGGGAGCCCTTGCTGAGGGCTGGAGACAGCCACCACCTCAGGGAAAGACGAACTGGAGCCGGAACTGTTACCTTGAGAAGAGACTCTGCTCGACCTTGTCTTTGGTAAGGGAGCAGAAACCATTGGAGGCGACGAAGGTGGAAACGCGCCCAAGGGACAATGTCTATGCACGATATTAATTTTCCCAGAAGTTGGGAAAGAGTGAGTAAGGTGACCGACCTTTGGCGTAAGACTTGAGACACCAGAGTCCTTATGCTGACCTGTCTGTCGGGAGAGAGAAAGACTGTACAAAGACTCGAATCTATCGTTGCTCCGAGATGTAGAATGCGAGTCGTGGGAGATAGGTGACTCTTCGCGAAGTTCAAAGTGAACCCGTGGTTTTGAAGGGTGTGAATCACTAGCTCCCGGTCGTGGGTCGCCTGCTCGTGTGATGACGACAGGATCAAAATGTCGTCGAGGTAGCATGCCAGGCGGACCGGAACCTCTCTGAGCGACGCTGCAACTGCTGCTAGCAACTTTGTAAATGTCCTTGGAGCAGAAGATAGGCCGAATGGCATGGCCCGGTACTGAAAGTGATGGCCTCCAAAGGCGAACCTGAGGTACTGTCTGTGTTGTAAGTGAATGGGAACATGGAGGTACGCCTCCTTCAGATCTACGGATTGCATCAGATCCCCCCGCCGGATGCAGCCGAGCAAGGACTTGAGGGAATGCATTTTGAACCGGCGGTATAAGAGGTGTTGGTTGAGACGTCGTAGGTTCAAAATGCCCCTCCAATCTCCCGAGCTTTTCGGGACCAGAAATAGCGTTGAATAAAAACCGGTTTTGAGTTGGTGCGATGGAACTTGTTCTATAGCCTGAATCTGCAACAGATGGGAAATTTCGAGGGAGAGAAGAGAACGCTTCTCCGGCTGAACCGGCCAGGGGCATTGAACATAAAAGTCCTGAGGCATGGTGGTGAATTCCAAACGTAAGCCTTTGGTGACAGTTTGGACAATCCAGGCATCCGAAGTTGTAATTGGCCACAGGTGAGAGAAGGCTTGGAGCTTGCCCCCGATCGGAACCAGGGACGGTGAGTCACTTACCGCGCCTGGCGAAGCGACCAGTGGACTTAAAGGGTCGCCGAAAGCTGGATTGCCGGCGACCTCGGTCACGAAAGGGCGCTCTATCTGAAGCTGACTGGTACTGGAACTGCGAGGATCTGTAATAAGAGGCGCTGCCGGCGCCTTGGTCCTGCCGAAAGGACTGTCGATTATATGGCACATAGCGCCTGTCTTGGCGACGAAAGGACGTGGGCAACACCTTCTTCTTATCCCTGTTCTCTACCAGAACAGAATCCAGGGATGGTCCAAACAAAGCAGGTCCCTTATAAGGGGCAGCGGTTAGGCGCCACTTGGACTTAGCGTCAGCTCTCCAGTTCCTGAGCCACAATAGCCGCCTTGAAGAAACCGTTGAAGCCAAGGCCCGAGATGCGAATTTTGCCGCGTCCAAGGACGCGTCAGCCGAATATTCCGCCGCCGCCACCAGTTTAGCCAGGTCCTGTTGCGAGCGGGCGTCTTCGGGGGGTATCCTTTCCCTCAATTGGCGTAACCACACTAGTGATGCCCTATTGAAGAAAGATGAAGAGGTCGCGGCCCGAATGGCCCAAGCTGCAGCTTGGTGCGTCTTACGAAAACCCATCTCGGCCCGTTTATCCTCGAACTTGAGGCCATCTCCAGCTTCGCCTACCAGGATGGAAGAAGAAGTAAGGCTAGCCACCGGGTCATCAATCGTGGGCAACTGTAAGAGAGCCTCCAACGCAGGAGCCGAAGCATACAGCTTTCTATCAAACGAATTCGGACCGGACAATGAGGCAGGACGATCCCAAGGTCTTTGTATAACCTGGCAGAAAAGGTCAGGGCACGGAACAAAGTCATGATCCGGTTGAGGGAGATTAAACAGGTTACTGTGAGGGCCAGGAGGGACAGAAGTAGAAGACTGCAGAGAGCCTGAATCCATATTAGTGGCAGCTTTAGCTTTGCGGAGAAGAGAGCGGAACAAGGAAGGCTTAAAAAGACCTGGGAAGGCCGGCTTGTCGTGAAACTCTTCCTCGTCCTCAGACATCTCAAAATCCTCCAAGAGGTCATCCTCCCGGGCAGGTTCAGCCACATCACCATAGGAAGCCAAATGTTGGTGTTGTTCAGAAGGAGGATGCATACGAAGGGGGGCAGGAGGAGCACAAACTGGAACAGGAAAGCCACCTGAGGCCTGTTGCAAACCCATTTGAAACATATGGGACATGGCTTGATTAAAGAAAGACTGAAAATCAGCTGGTTGTCCAAAGGCAGGACCCTCCTCCGGACGGAGGCCTGCTGCCGTGGGTGTAAAGGTAGCTTCAGGAACAGGCCTAGAAGACTGAGAATAGTGGCTAGCCATACTAGAAGAACGAGATCTAGTGCTAACTAGAGGCTGAGTAGAAGCAGACCTAAAAAACCCTTGTGAGGTAGATGGGACAACCTCCCTTAACTCACTAGCCAGATGTTCTATATTATGTGGTGCCAAAGGATCACAAGGTGCCTCATGGCAAACAGCCTCAGTAACTGGCTCCTCACAGGAGACTTGAGCTTGTTGTCTTGCTTTAGCAAACTGCTTCTCTAAAGCATTGTGCCTGCGTTGGGCATCCTTATCTGGCTTAGCAGGCTTAGAAGGCTTTGCATGCTTAGAAGTCTTAGCCCTTTTTCCCCTGGTCTGTCTGGGGGAAGGCACTGGGGAGGGAGAGGGGCTCTTATCTAGGTCAGAGGAAAGAGCAGCTTCCTCCCTGTCCTCCATTAAATCAATCGCCAGCAGCCTCAATATGAGAGTAAATGAATTGTATATACAAATAACTTCAATATTATTAATGATTGTCCCCTTTTTTTTTTTTTTTTTTTATATATATATATATATATATATATATATATATATATATATAATTAAAAGAATTGATTAACTATGTACAGACAATTAATTTCTTTCCAGAACGGTAAGGCAATCCTCAAAACTCCACTCCCCCCCCCCTTTTTTTTTTTTTTTTTTTTTATTTATAGAAGATTAAACAATTAAACAATGTATACTTTCCTGAAGCTGCAGAACTTCTCTGCAGGGTAGGTAGTCACAGGTCTGTTCTGGACAGCGTCCACACCTGCTGGCAATGAAACGACCCTGGAGATCAAGGCCCAGGTCGCTGTGCCCCAAATCAGTCAAAAGACGCTTTCAAGTAGGCAGGCAAAATGGCGGCCCGCGTGGCGATGGCTGCAATCGAGTCCTAAGCCAGGCGAAACAAAGCGCCTGCGGCCGGACTAAAATAGCGCTGCAGTAAAAAGGCTCCCTAAACGGCTGATGAGTATGCCAGCCGGCAGGGACTCAAGCCGAAAGAGACTGTGGCCGTTAATTAGATCAGCCGCCTCGCGCAACAACCAGCGGCAAATGGCGGGAAATGGCGGCCAAAACTGCAGCAAAACAAACCGCCAGCCAAGGCAAGCCGCTAACGGCGGCCGGAGCCCCGAACCGCCGATGCGAGCCTGTAATCTTCACCGAGGTGAAGGCAGGCAGCGCGCAGCACTCTCAACAAATAAGGAAACAATTTAAATTCAAATAGACAAAGGAAACCAAATTCAAAGATCAAGTTGTAAAGGAGAAACAGACACTCAATGCTCTTGCAATGGCTGAGTGAAAAAGTCTGAGGAAGGAGCAGGAAGTGAGGCGGATCCAGCTCCAGAGGGATTTGATTGACACTCAGCATTGCAAATAGGAGTGATCGTTACCCAGACTGAGGAGTGTCTGAACGGCGAGCAGGAAAAACGGCCCTTCCCCACCCTGCCCCCAGGCCCTCCAGAGGCAGGAAACAGCCTGCTTCCCTACTTCTGGTGGGCCCAGAAGGCCCGAAAATCAGCTGGCCGGCGCGTGCATGCGCCCCAGAGCTGAGCTGGCGTGCCCACTAATATGGCTCCGCGTGCCACCTGTGGCACGCGTGCCATAGGTTCGCCATCACGGACCTAGGTCCTACCTATACTTTGCCTGGTTCTCTTTCTCTTAAAAATAGTTTTAAAAATAAACTTTACAGATTATTTTTATAATTAAATTATAATCATTATAATAAAGATTAAATAATAAATATAGATTATTATATCAGCTGATCTTTACACTTTTTAAAGCTTCTAAGCCTTGGAACAGACTACACTCCCTGGACATGGGTGGGATGCTAGCCTTTTATTCTTAATGGTCTCTTCATTTGCTGTGAAAAAGCTCAAAAGGCTGTCAGTTTCTTCATAGCAGAGGTCTAAATAGATTGATAATACTATGTTACACTAACACCTAACTAATTGTGCTACCAATTAATTCAGAGGACATTGGAGGTCATTCTAGAAGGTACAGCACTTAAATGTGTTTCCTTTTGACCCCATAGATTAATTAGAATGCAAATTGGTTGCTTATTTTTGTCTAAAAGTATCAAGTCCTACCCAACCTAAGGAAACAAAAAACTTCAGATTTCTGGAACAACCTTTATTGCTGGTAGACCTTGAAAACCTTCCGTACCAAAATTATTTTCCTGCATAACTTATATTTAGTGTAATTAATGTAGACTTATTCCTCCACACCCTCCCCCCCCACCTCAAGCATCATTTAATTGCCTTGCTGCTCCCTATTTTCCCAAGGTCTGTTAAGCATTTTATCACATAAAGTCATTTGCAGAGAAACATAGAAACAGGTCTGTCTGAAATCCTTTCTTTTCAAATCATGTTGGGATGAGTAAATTGTAAATGTATGGTAATCCGCATTAATAAGGTTTGGATCAATGTGGATCAACATTATGGATCAACAAGTAAGAATTTTCTGTCTACCAGGGTCAGAGTTGAAATAATGTTATCATGAGCTTTACTGGTCTATACCTCTGAATAGTTTCTATCTTTACTCCATGTGCTTCAGGGTGACTTGAGTGTGAACAACTTCGAAAGTGAAAATCACTTGTCATAGACTTTAATAAATCCTTGTTATTGTAACATGTTCTCCTTGTTCATAATGCAGACTGGAATTTTATTTTTTTTAAAACATTACTTGTTTCAAAGATATGAAAACATGGCATCAAATTACTTGCAGTGTAAATCTAAAAATTGCTTATCTTTTTAATAAAGTGTGGAGGTAAATGAGTCATTTTCTATCATTTTCTGGGTTGACTCAGTATCTATTTTTAGAAGTGAAGAAAATATATCAATTTAACAATTCTGTTTTGGAGAGAAGGGTGTTGCTTGTTATATTTGTGATTAAAAACTCTCCTCCCATATTGCTATATAAGTGTAATACAATAAGGTACCTCAATAGGAAAACACTTTATTATATATAAAGTATTGTATTGAGATGCTTATTATTAGATGAACAGAAAGCTATTTGGGTTGTATATCTCAAAAGTATAGTATGCCTAATGATTGCTAGAAGTAGAGGGTATAGTGTTTTAGAATAAAGCTTTTTTAAATTGGTTAAAATTAAATACAAATATATTCAGAAATTGCATACTAGGCCTTTTCCATTATACAAAATCATATATTTTAACATTTTCAATTATGAAAATAAATTTTATTTCCCTTTCTGTATATCAATAAAAATACATGGACAAATGCGTACATAAGCGTAAATACATTAGGATTGTACAGGCTATTCAGAGGTACAGGAACTTACCTTCAGTTGCAGTTCCAGTTTAAAGTGCCTTACATGTACAGGTTAGGGTTAATAATAGCAATTTGGACTAGAATTGCCATCTCTAAGCAGTGAGATAAAGCATGAAATTACATGACCATGTCACTTAGCAACAGCAATTCTGGCATTCCCAGTTCCTGTCATTAAGCAAGAATGTCTCGTCACCATTTGCATTCTCCTGACAGCTTCTTCATTGAGTTTGCTTTTCAGAAACCAGCAAAAAAGTTGTAGATGGTGACCTTGAGACACTACGATGCCATAATCACAAAGTGGGTGCTGAGTTCCTAGATTGCAATTATATGAGTACAGGGAACACTGTGAACTCCAAAGACCTGTCATTAGTATCACTTGTTCAACACCATCACAAGTTTGAATGGGCGCTGAATGAGTGGTCGTTAAGCAGAGACCACCTGTATGCTGAGAACATCAAAAAAGAGCCTTAACACCTCAGTGTCCTGAGTAATAGGTTCCGAATGGTACTTCACTCTTTGAACAACCCATTTGAATGATTTGCACAGTCCATATGCAGGCATGTCCACTTACACTTACATAAGGATGGATTTTAAACCTTTCTGTTTTGTGTAAGACTGATTAAACGTAATTATAAATGGTGCAGTAGAATGATATAGTTTCTTTTGTGTATTGTTTTATGGGTTTTTTTCCCCCATAAGGAAACAACAGCCAATCACCAGCCATCAACACCCCAATCAGCCAATAAGAAGGCACCACATAAACATGATTCACAGAACAGCCCAAATCATATACTCCAGTAGAGAAATTTCTTGAAGATGGGCTCTAGCATGAGTTCAAAAGTTTGGAAGAGTAAATCTCTGGTCCCAGAGACTAAATTCAATTTTGCAGTTATTGCTGTATATAAAGTTGCCAGATAGAGCATGCCATTTCAATACAAATATATATGGGAAAACATTTATCTGCAAAAAAATCAACTCTAAAAAGCACTAATTCTGAATTAGATATATACCTGTACTATACAGATTATGCTGTATATGGTAAATCTTTTAAGTATCCCAAGTACACAGAAGTAGATTACAAAGTTATACATTTCCATCGATATAGAAAAGTAAATCTACTCAGCTTCAGTTACTTTATTTTGGCCATTAGAGGTCTTTGTGTAGGCATCTAAATTATTTCCATTTTTTTTGTCCTTAGAAAGTTTTGCTTCTCAACTTATTGTAGAAGAGCCTATAGAACAATGTAAAGTTAATTTAAAGAAATTGTGAAAATACAGTTTGAAAATAGACTTTAACTATTTGTCATTTAAAGCTTTTCTCCAAAAATATAATATTTCATTTAACTGAATATTGTTTAACTCCTAGGTTTCCTATGCCCGTCCAAGTTCAGCATCAATCAGAGATGCAAATTTGTATGTCAGCGGCCTTCCAAAAACGATGACCCAGAAAGAGCTAGAGCAGCTTTTCTCGCAATATGGGCGCATCATCACCTCACGAATTCTGGTTGATCAAGTAACAGGTTGAAAAAGATTTTTGTTTAAAAATGTCTAAATTTCAATTTGCTCCTTTCATATTTTTATTTAACTTCTGGAAGAGATTATTTATACTGAAGTTAATAATCAAGTGTATAATTTAATTTTGTTCTATGTTCTATTTCTCAAACTATATAAAAGTTGCATATATTTCAATTTTATTGATAAAAGGAGACCACATGTCCACGTTAGTCCCAGTATACCATTTGGAATTTAGTCTGTGATCTGAACGATATTACAAATGTATCATCAAATTTTGGTCACCCACTGGAATGAAGTTTGCCCTCCAGGGAAAGGCAGGAATGAATAAATATGGGTGGGCATATGGGTATATATTACAGTATGCATAAACATTATACTATCTATCTTTCAAAATCAACTTACCTAGTCAATCGTATTATTTCTAGTAGGTGAGCACTTGGAACTTTTAACAGAATAACAGAGTTAGAAAGAACCTTAGAGGTCTTCTAGTTTTCTTTTCCTTCACTTATTTAAATCTTCCTTTCTTATTCCAGGTGTTTCTCGTGGTGTGGGATTTATCCGTTTTGATAAGAGAATAGAGGCAGAAGAAGCCATAAAGGGACTTAATGGCCAAAAGCCAAGTGGTGCTACAGAACCGATTACTGTGAAGTTTGCTAATAACCCCAGTCAAAAAACAAGCCAAGCCCTCCTTTCCCAGCTGTACCAGTCCCCCAACAGACGCTACCCTGGACCTCTCCACCATCAGGCTCAGAGATTCAGGTAATTTTCTCTTTGCATTGCTCTCCTGTTTGATTTATTATTGTTAAAGCTGAACAATTTATTTCGTAAAAAAAAAAAGACTCCTATGGAAATTGATGGTTTTTCAACTGTAGCCAGAATGTAACATTCAGCCAAATGTTGCAAAGCAATTATAAGATCCTTTACAGAAAAATTAAAGAAAAAAATCCCTTTCCACAAGGATGTGATTATCAGAGACTCAGAAGCAAGCACTAATTTTTTCCCCTTAAAAAGATAATGTTAGTATAAATACATATACTTTCCTAATTAATAAGTAAATAGTTTAGTCTTAAAAAGAAACGGGAAAATCTTTATTAGTGTTATTAAAGTTGGACAGAAACAGTCCGTTCCTATATATTATTTATTCCTTAGCAGCCTTTTCAACAATAGAACTTGCTTTTTCAGATAACTGTAACAATGAGCATCAGTATAGATTCCACTGGTACCAAGACTAGTTGAATACAGTTTAAGTGAGCTAGAATTGACTATGATACTTCTATCTTAATTATACTGCTAATCTGAGGACAGATCCTGGGATTAAGGGTTCCACATATGTTGGTTGCCAGTTTGCTTCCAGGTTCAAAGTTCAGTTTTAATTTTAAAGTCTTTCATAGCATGGGACCAATTTATCTGGAGGCCTTCCTCTCCCCACTTACAATTGCTTGTCCAATCATATCTGGCAAAAGAAGCATGTTGCAGGTCCTACCTTTTAGGGAATGTCACTTGATTGGCCTGAAGAAGCATTACTTCTCTGCCAGGATGTGTGACTCTCCTCCAAACTGATGTGAGCTCCATCCCTACTTATTTCCAGAAGTCTCTCAAGATCTAGCTTTGTCACCAGTGAACTGGTGAGATTTCAGATGGCTCCTTCTTGCTTTTATTAATGTTTTAGTAAACAATATGGGTGGTTTTTTTGACATGTTTTATTGTTGTACACCACCCAGAGTTGTTTCTTGTGAAATAGTGACTATATAAATTTGGTGTATAAATAAATAAATGTGACCTAATTAATATGTAAATAGGGAAAATCTTCATTAGTATTATTTATTGATCACGATAAACATTTTCATTTTCCTTTAACATTGAACTAGTCTGCTCTGTCAGATCTGTCAGTCTGCTCTGACAGATATTTAAAAGAAGCTTGTCCCCAACCAACCCCAACCCCAAACACACACACACACACCTGGCAGTCTTCCATTTACAATCACAATTGGAACCAGAATTTTGGTTGTTAAGCTATGCAGTCATTAAACAAGTATTCACGTGACCAAACCCAATTTTACAACCACTTTACCTCGATTATCAGAAACCAGCTGAGAAGATTGCAGATTGGAATCACGTGACCACAAGATATGATGCAACAGTAGTAACTTTGAAGACAGGTCATAAATCACTTTTTCCAAGGCCATTGTAATTTTGAACCATCAATAAACAAATAGTTTTAACTGGTGGTCTGCCTGTAATATATACATAGTGTGCAGGTATAACCTGGAATCTTAAAAGAGATAAAGGCAGCATGTTTCCTTATTCTTCTGGCATAATCGTATTCAGCTGTTGAATAGCAATAACAAAAATAGCTGAACAAATGATAGTTGTTAAATTTCATATTAATAGTGTATGAAAACAAAACCACAACAAAACTCTTCTGTACAAAATCTAATGTTGAGATTGTGGAATGCTACTTTTCTTCATTACTAGCACATCTAAAAATGGCATTAACTGATTGTAGTTTATAGCTGCTGATTGATTAGACCCACTGGATAATGTTGAAATTCCTTCTTTGAAAATGGAGCATTATTAATAAAAGTTCCATTGAGCAATCTTGCCATCTGTGAGACATTAACCCAGGGACCCTCCTTCTCTTTTCAGGCTGGACAATTTGCTTAATATGGCCTATGGCGTAAAGAGGTAATTAGAATTCCAGATTGCCAGATGTCCATGTTGGCACAGATTGGTGCTATAATTTTTTTTAATCACTAACTTTATTTTGTTTTTAATTCCTTCTTTTTTTCCACCAGCATGCCAAACGTTTTCTGTCTTTTCATTTTGGACTTCAGTTCATTTTCTTTAACAATGTGCACAAGCACATACAAAAGTTATGTGCAAATCTTTTATTTCATGTTTTCTGTTGTTACAGGTTTTTTGAGATGGTTTAGGTGCAACAGATACAAGTATTCTGATTCCAAAACTATTCTGCTTAATATTTGGGGGTAGGTGGGTTCATGTTTCATTGAATCCAAGTTTATTAATAGACATTTAGTATAAATTTATAATTGCAAATATGGTTAAAATTAATATTGGCTAAGTATTTCAGGGAGTATTTCTTCTTATTTTTCTTAAACTGTAACTGTATGCACCTTAATCAGATCCAGGTTTTCTTTGTTACAGGTTTAACAGTGTTTCCAGTAATTTGGAGCTTGTGATTTTCCTACTTTTAGTTAATGGTTTGCTTGTTCTGATTTTGATTTTATTTTAATTCAATTTTTAAAGGTCATATTATTATGGTTCTTTGTTAGTAATAATATAGATATATCAATACAGAATTTAAAGGAACACAAATCACAGAAGGATTACTTCACATACTTACAGCTCAGAAATGCTACATATCTAGGACAAAAGGCCTTATATCCTTACTGTAGCACGATAGTGTATGTACAAAAGTTATGAGCAAAGATGCCAATTCATTTGCTCTTGTCTCTCTTGAAAAAGAGTAAGTATTCCAGAAATACGTAATATTGCAGACAAACAATATGTATGATGTCTCCTTGCATGTTTACATTGTATGTACATCCTCACACATAGATTATTCCAAGTTGTTTGGGAAACAGCAAAAACACTGGTAAGTATAAGTTTTAGCTCAATAGGCATGCCCCCAGATGAATACAGTTCAATCTGTACGGTTCAGAAAATTAGCAATAACTTTCTCATTGGTGATTGTACAAGATTTTATAGTTCAAATTGTATAATTGTATAATATATAACCTGTCTGGTTTGAATTGAGTTCTGTACCTTGTACAATGTTGCTTATCCCAAAAGGAAATAGTGCATATGTGTGTTTTTGCTGGATTGATAAGAACAGTTGTTTCTTAAGTGCCAAAAAATGAATGACAACGTGTCTTTATAAATAGCATTTGACAGAAATAGCAGTGGCTAAAGAATAGGGCTGTATTAACCTTCAGAGAGGTGATTTGATTCAAAAGAGTTTTGATGTGTTGTCTTCAGTGACTTTGAAATGATTTGGAGGACTTCAGATTCAGTAGTCTTTCTCACATCTCCAAATATTGCTGGAACTTTTCTTCTGTATAGGGATAAAGCTGAAGGAGCAGCCAGGGAATATAATCATCCTTCCAAATCTTGTGATTTGCTATCTGTGTTTCATTTTAGAACTATAATTAGATTATACAGGTTATGTGGAGGATAAGTGATCCATAAAAAATAAAAAGTTATTCTTTTTTTTTAAAAAAAAATTAGGATAGTTTTAAGATTTCCTGAACCAAGCTCATCTCTTTTTTTCTTTGGCAATAGGATGACAGTTGTTTGTCATTGCTCCTTCTGACTGTTTTGTTTTGTCTCCTCCGTTAAATCTATATCTCTGGTATTTCCTGATGGTCTCCTAACCATGTACTAACCAGCTCCTACCCTGCTTTTTGGGATGGATGGCATAATGCTGCCATCTACAGCTCCTTTCCTTAAATCCATACCATTTTTTTCTTTTCCCTTTATCACATTTCTATAGTATATTTCCTTTCAGTCTGTGCCCTAGCCATCTGCAGGTTTTTAGCTATTTTAACCTACCTTTTTTTCTGTTTATTACCCAGTTTTGCATTAAAATAGTAAACTAAAGGAAAACTATTTTGGATAAATAATCTCAGTTCTGTGTCACAATGCTTATGTATATCAAAAGAAATCCTCTGGGGGCCAGATTCATGGAATTATTTTTCTATTTAAATGTTATTCATGCCATTACTGAAGTGCTTCTTTTTTAAAAATTGCAATGGGATTTCTAGTTCTTTATATTTAGCATTACAGCAACTGTTCTCATCAATTTGAAATGAAAAGAAGGTTATACAGCACAATTTATACTTAATTTGAATTATGAATTATTGTTGTTCAGTCATAAATAAGGAAGTTATTGCCAGTTTATTGTATAATACAGTAGTTACTATTAATGACTTTTCCTCTTATGTAGTCTATACTACATAAGACCAAATGAGGTACGGATCAAGTGCTGTTCTAGTCCTCAGGAAATCTACATCTAAATTCCATCTAGCTTTGAAGGTAGTGTCTTCAGACTAATTTCTGTCTTTTAGCCTGCCAGAGTTCTGGGCTTAAATTGGTAAATTTAAGCTCCTGGAGGAAAGATATAAATACACAAAATAAACATTGATTTTGAATACAGTGGGAATATTTTGAAGAAAAATTACATCATTGTTATTCAGCAAATTTCCCACAGATAACTCTGTAAACTTCAGAATTGTCAGCGTATGTTTACAGCTACATTCAGATTATTTAAAGCTACATTCAGATTATTAAACTAGGTGATGACCAATTCAAAACATGGTACTTGAATTTATGTTGCAACAATGGTTTTTAAACATCCGGAACACACTGTCAAGCTTTACAATTACCACTTTTCACTCCTTTGATTTCTGGGTAGCTGTGAATATACTTTATTGCACGATTAGGTAGTATAGGCTTATTCTTATGTGATGTTTTGAAGTAGACAACAGAACTCCTGGACAGGAAAAAAAAGTCTAAAGATTATATATGATACAGATAAACATGAAATAGGGATGCGGTGGCTCAGTGGCTAAAATGCTGAGCTTGTCGATTGAAAGATCGGCAGTTCAGCGGTTCGAATTCCTAGTGCCGTGTAACAGGTTGAGCTCCCGTTACTTGTCCCAGCTTCTGCCAACCTAGCAGTTCGAAAGCATGTAAAAAAAATACAAGTAGAAAAATAGGGACCACCTTTGGTGGGAAGGTAGTGTTCCGTGTGCCTTTGGCCTTTAGTCATGCCGGCCACATGACCACAGTGACGTCTTCGGACAGCGCTGGCTCTTCGGCTTTGAAATGGAGATGAGCACCACCCCCTAGAGTCAGGGACAACTAGCACATATGTGTGAGGGGAACCTTTACCTTTTTTACCTTTAAACATGAAAGTCTCTTCATCATTTCAATCTAAGAACTGTTCTAGGTACTTGAAGTGCTAGCTTTTATTATATTGATTGTATGGTAAATCCATGTAGTCCTTGACTTATGACTACAGTTCAGCCAAAATTTCTGTTGCTAATGAAACAGTTAAGTGAGTTTTACCCCATTGTACAACCTTTCTTGCCACAGTTATTAAGTGAATCACTGCAGTTTTTAAGTGACTCTGGCTTCCCCTTTGACTTTGCTTGTCAAAAGGTCGCAACCGTCATAAATATGAGTCAGTTGTCAAGTGTCTAAATTTTCATCACATGACCATGGGGATGCTACAACAGTCGTGTGAAAAACGGTCATAAGTCAATTTTTTCAGTGCCATTGTAATATTGGTTACTTAATGAACTGTTGTAAGTCAAGGACTACCAGTAATAAACCTGATAGAAAACAAGCAAGTTATCAGTTTTAGCGTATGAGTGCACACATACACACATACATTATTCTAGCTGAGAGAATTTCTCTGTTATGTACCATAAATATGTGGCAGATTTGGTGGGAAACCAACTGAAAAATGCCATAGTTTTTCTAGGATCTTCATTGTTTCCAGTACATTTATTGGGTAAATTTATGTGCACCCCCATATGCATATACACTTTCATTGTGCCATTTTCACAAATAGAAAAATGTTGTAAATTGGGGGGGTTTAATTGCTAACTAACTGCATTCTTTTCAGTAGATATTGTTAGTTTCCCCGTTTTCTCCATGGGGTGTATTTATATGATATCGGTATGTATTCACAGGTTTTGGGGAAAGTTCTGGAATTGATTTTTAGCAAAAATGTCATGTTTGAAAATTGATCTTTAGGTTGGTTTTCCTTTCTGTCTTTTTTTTCTTTCTTTTCTTCAACGCTAATCTGGTAGGTTTTCTCCAATCACAATTGATGGGATGACAAGCCTTGTGGGAATGAATATTCCTGGCCATACTGGGACTGGATGGTGTATTTTTGTCTACAATTTATCACCCGACTCAGATGAAAGTGTGCTGTGGCAGCTGTTTGGCCCCTTTGGAGCAGTCAATAACGTCAAAGTGATCCGCGACTTCAATACCAACAAATGCAAAGGGTTTGGTTTTGTCACCATGACCAACTACGATGAAGCTGCTATGGCCATTGCCAGCCTTAATGGATACCGCTTAGGAGACCGAGTATTGCAAGTTTCCTTTAAAACCAACAAAACCCATAAATCCTGAATTTCATATTCTTAATAATTATTATTATAAATATATATAAATATATAAATATATATACAAACAAACAAAAAAAACTCTTCAAGGCTTATACTCAACCATGGACTTTTATAAGCCAGTGTTGCCTAAGTATTAAACATTGGATATCTTGTGAACAGGAAAAGGATTTTATAATGCTTAGAAAAAAAAAACAAAAATCTTTGATGCATTGAATGTTCTTTCATAGCTGTTGTTGTTGAATATAATATACATAAATAACAAAAGTGCAGGGATTTTTACCCGGCCAGCTAGTTTTACTACCTTCCTTGAAGGTGGATCTTTTTAAGATGACCATTCACTCATTTGAAAATAAATGAAAAACCTAAAATCATTTTTACAAACCACTGGAATTAGCAAATTTTGCTCTTTTTTCCAAAATGTTTGATTCAATCAGATTGGTAAACCCCCAGCATAAATTAAAGAGGAATAATAAAAATTGCAAAACAAAGTATAATTTTGCAACTCTTTTTATTTTTCCTTTTTTCTTTTGTATCATGTGAACTAAACAATCTTCTGTTAGGGATAGGGTAAAAGGGGGGATACCTGATGACATAACAGTTTAAATAACATTAACAATGTTGCCAAAGAGGTGGTCTCTTTGCTGAAAATGGGTTTCAAGAAAAATCTATTTTTATAAAATATAAAGAATTTTTACAAGAGAACCTGGATTTGAGAAAAAAAAATATTTTGACTGGCTAATTTAGGGGAAATTGACAACTTTGTCATGTTCATACTGCACTGGTAACTTTTTAGAGATCAAGATGTGTGTTTTAAACTGGATTAAGTAGATTGTTTTTTGAAGGATGGGCTACAAACAGATGATCTTCGTATCTTTTCATAGCTTGTAATAAAATATTAAATACAGAACAGGAGAGTATTCTTCCCAGGCACACAGTTACCCACAGTCAAAACCCAAAAGCAAGGAGATGAGTTGCAGGATGGTTTTTCTTTAAGTCATCAGTATGGGATATCAGCAGAACAAAGTTTTGGAAAAAAATTAATTTTAATCAAAAACTTCCTTTGTTCAAGCAGTAGGTGCTACAAATTATTTACATATCTTAGTATCATAGTTAAATGTAATGTGTTTAGAAGGAAAAAGTACATTTGCTTTTCATTTGTTAAGAATTTTCAAATTCACTTTCTAGCCCATGCTGATATAAATTGGGCTTTGTTGGCACATTCGAGACACTCTTTATGTTGCTTGAAACACTTATTTATTTAATTGCTGATGTGACGCATATGCCAAAATCAAATATTGCTAGTTTGGCTAGTCTACTTATTTGTTTACTTAAACTATGGGAAGAAGCATATTATTGTGTCATTTTGTTGTGTGTGTATGTGTATATATAATATAAATATATATATATATATATAAAGTTATTTTTTTTCCTTTTGTTAACTTATTCTAAGTTGTAACACTTTGCTAGTTTTGTTTGTATATGTCTTAAAATGTTTTCTTATGATACTTAAGTGGCAAGAGGTATCAAGGTAACTTGTGTAGAAATATTGTTTGATATATTGTCATGTTTGTTGTGAATATTTTTTTTCTTACTGCACAATAGAAACAAAAACCTGAGTCTTTATTTTAATGTAATTCAGATTGGGGAAAACAGAGCTAAGGGAACAAAATGACTGAGGGAGAGCTCTCCCATGTCCAGTGCACTGATCCTTTTCGTATGTTTGTGCTTTGTATGGTTAATATATTTAAAACAAAAGAAGTCATGCTCTTCCCTGAGTACTAGAAACAGTTACTCGCTATGCATAATCTAGTTGATAGTTAAATTTGCTATTGCTTTTCTTGTCTTGTTATATAAAAACTTTTCAATACCAGTTTAGTCTTAATGGTAATAAAATGTTACAGTTCTTTCTAACCCGGGCTTTTTTTGTGTATTTTTTCCCATGCTTATACTCACTAACTGCTTGTCAACTAAGTGATACCCATTTTGTTCCACAGAGAAGGGGCAAATATTTTATAAGCCAGCTTCAAAGCAGAGGGCGCTCCCTAAGTTTCATTGTTCATTTACGTGTTCAAATGATTCTAGTTTTAAACAAACAAGCAAAAATGAAGACACCATCATTCAGTATATGGGGGAAAAACTTTTCTACACTATCTCCTATGAATGAGCAGAATTTTCTGGGAAATGTTTGATGCAGTTTCTAAGTATAAGTGGCAATGACGTGCCCAGAACATTTTTCTACAATATGTTTTAATTGTCTGAAAGAAAAATAAATCTTTCCTGGAACCAGGCAGTTTTATTTTTTTAGTTATAATATAAGACTTATTGTTTAACTTTCCCGTATTTCTTGAGGGAAGTATTATAAATGATTTTTTTCACAATCTTGTTATGTTTGAATTGTTTGTATTTAAATTATCCTCACTATAAATGTAAGTGTGTAGAATGACTATGTACTTGACAACTTTTTAAATGTGTACCAGGCATCTTAATAACAACAGATGCATTATATTAGTTCCTAATCTAGTAGTTTTTAGGCATTTAATTGTGATTAGTACAAGAGGGGTCCCAGAATGGTGCATCATACCTTATCAGCAATTGTTTGTATTTTAACAGAGAAGAATAGGTGGAATAGAGGTACAAATAGTGCTTATATCATTTTCCTTGTTCCTCCCTTCCATATTCTCTTCTATCAATTAGGAGAATTCCATTCTCTTTATGCTTTGGATTTTCTAGCATATAAATCTTCTCTGTTGATTGATAAGGAAAGGAGAACTTCTGTTCAGAACCTTCATGAAACGTCATTTCATGACTTTTAAATATTTCAGATTAGAGTTTAGAGTGGAAAGATATTCCTGGGAAGGAAGCCTCAGACAAAATTCATTATTTTTTTAAAGCATTTGATGTACCTTGAGAAAGGACCTGAACATCCTGAGACCCTTCCCCATCATTGTAGAACATCTCATCACAGACCTCATCACAGACCTACATTTTGCGATTAGATTTTGTTTAGTTGCAGTGATTGAAACCAGTCCTCCTTTGACATACAGCGGGCTAAATCTATTTCCCAACTACACTTCAACTATTGTGGGGAAGTACACCTTGTGGAACAGGAAGAAATTACTTCATAGACGTTGCAATTGCCTGATTTATTGAATGGAAACAAATATAGGTTAAGATTGGAAACAGTCTTTCATGTTTGTCAAATCCTGTTATAAACAAGATAGGAAAAAAAGGAAAGGGGAAAATATATAAAAATGTAAAAATGAGTAACATAAGTATTTTCGATATGGATTTCGATACGGAGAATATTATGTGCTGCTAGAATCTACAATCGGGTTTTATTTCTCAACTGGCTGGTCTCCCTGACTTGACCCTTTCTAGATATAGTGTGGGGGGAGGGGGGGCTCCTTACAAATAAATTATGGTATTTGTTTAATAGCTATTGAACAATCATATGAATGCAGAATTCAATCATTTTACAATCACAATACTTAAATGGCTTTCAAATTTGCATTTAAGATTAAGATTCTAAAACATAAAGCATCTCTAAAGGAAGATGGGTAACTTTTAGGATAAAATTAATCCTCAGAAATCAAGACTTCTTATTCTCAATTCTGGTAGCACCAAGAAAAGCAGCCTTCTCTCCCTGCCACCGTCTCATCATAAATCTGCCTACTTCTCTCGCCCATTTTGCTGCTCTATTGATTTTTAAAATGTACTGTATGTATTATGATAGCTGAACTGGAATTTGATCTAAAGCACGCTGTGATTAATAATAGAAACTTCTTGAATCATCTTGAAGGCCGGAGTAGAGGTTTACAAGCCACTCAGTAGAATTTGTAGAGAGAAACTATAACCAACCATTGAATCATTTAATAGAGTGACTTTGACAGCTATCGCCAAAAGCTGCATTTTAATGATAACAGAGTAATTGTAGCTAATGATAAAGGAAAGAATAGTGAGCATATGTGATGGACTACAAAGAGGTTTTTGGTCAGATTGCTTAACCACATTTAAAGTTAGTTTTAAAAATCTGTTGGTTACCAAAATGTTGCTAAATGATGCATTTATATTTATTATTTTTCATTTAAAAAGTGTGTTCTAGAAAAATGACAAATAATTCAAAGGCAGTAGCAGATGAATACATGTGGAAATCCTTCAGTAGAGAATGATAATTTTAATGCTATAATCCAGGAAGGAGCCAACATTCCTCATAATAATGTAATAGAATAAACTAAGTAACACATGAATGGATTTTGAACTGTTGACTATATTTTGAAAAGGTCTGAACCCCATAATAAAGCAATTGCTGGCATCATCTATTAAGCATCTCTACAACATCAGCTATTTACTTCTGCAATGTAGAAATCCATCATACAAGTAGTATAAAATCTGTTATTTTCTCCTTATGCTTTGGATCCTACAGAAATCAATAGCAGATGCCTGGTCCCCAACTATAGTTCTGATGAATAGAACTATTCATCAGTGTATTCACATAATACTAGAGACTGTACATGCATATTCAGGTAGTCCTCAACTTACAACAACAACGATTGGGACTGGAACGTCTGTTGCAAAAAAAATGCAGTCATTAAGTGAGTCACACACAATATTACAACCTTTTTGCTGCAAATCTAGATTCCCTCCATTGTCTCTGCTCATCAGAAGCTCCCTGAGAAGGTGGTGATTGTGTGAAACACCACCAACCCACCCCGTCCCCAGACACCAATTATTATCATACATTCTGGTTGTCAGGCACCCAAATTTTGATCACGTAACAGCAGGGATGCTGTGACAATCATAAGTGCAAAGACTGGTCATGTCACTTTTTAATGCTATTGTAACTTTGAATGTTCATTAAACTAAGGTTCACAAGTTGAGGATTACCTGTAATGTTCTAAAGCTGAGGTAATGTACTTGTGCAGTAGAGTTTATTATGCTTATACAAGGCAACACTTAACTTCCCTGACTGTGGCTGTATTTATATTCAAGCTGCATGAACTATATAACATGAGAAGGGGAAAGAATAATTTTTGCAAATGCACTAAAAGCAATTTAAAGGATCAAGTAACTAGCTTGCTTTTTTCAGAGTTTCTGTGCATCGAGATGGTTGAATCAAAGTCTAATTTACCAGACAACAGAAGATGAATTCTGAAAATAGACACAAGATTGTCTGCATCAGAATTGGCCCATGTATGAATATTAAAGGCTGCACCAAGTAGTTTGTGAGAAGATGTAATCCTGATTGCATGACTTTTCACCACGGAAGTGTGAAGTAAGATTGTTAACTGGTGTGTGAAGTATTTTGTTTCATAAATACGGTGTTCTAGTTACAGAAACAAAAATAGAAACCAGCAAACTAGTTATTCTTCGGAAGGCAGCTGTGCATTGAGTGTAAAACATTTACTGTGTGGCTTTTTTTAATGAAAAATAAAATTGCAAAATAAGAGATGAATTCAAATCCCTATATTGAGCGTGCCTACAGTCATTCTACATTTATGTCAATGTATAAGTGTATCTGATCCTATTGTCACATAGGCATGGTAGGCAAAAGTGATAGCCATGAGTCAAGTCATTTAGATAAACTAGAACCCAGAAAAATATATAATCCAAAATTCACAGGTTTTAAACTTGGATTTGATAAGAAGTACCAATAACAACCAAATTAGTAATACTAATGATGAGAAAAGACCTTTTTAGAACTTAGAAGCATGAGAAGGGAGGCATATGCAGAGTTGTTATGAAATAAACATAACAAAAATACAAGGAATCAATAGAAACACGGGGATGTATTTCCCAAAATACGGGAAAACTAGAAGAACAACTAAGCGTAGACATTGGTGGCTGCTAAAAAGAATACGTGAGTACCCTGTGGTGTAAGCACTTCTATTGGGAGGCCTGCCAATTAGACTTTATGCCATTTCTAGAGTCAACTACTTAGCTAACAAAGAAAAGGAAAGTAGATTTAACAACTACCAGCTTGCACAATTAGACAGCCAATCCTCTAAACCAGGGGTATCCAACCTTCACATATTTTAAGAGTTGTGGATTTCACCTCCCAGAATTTTCCAGCCAATATAGCTCGCTGGTGGAATTCTGGGAGTTGAAGTCCACAACTCTTAAAAGTTGCCAAGGTTCGACACTTGTGCTCTAAATAATTCTTATGCAAATCAGAAGAAGAAAAAACAGCAATAGATGTGCTGCCCTAAGCATAGTAGGGTTGGTTCATTTTTCTCTCCTAAAACTTTTAACCCTACAATATTTTTTTTGAGTTGATAGAAGTGGTAAACTATATGTGTGATCTACAAAGTCCATGAAAAAATGGGATAATTGAATGTTATTTTTAACTTCCTTTACATCATATCTGTCTACAGAAAGCGGTACTTTATCTTGAAATTTATTTGCTGTATATATATTTATTTTTTCCTCTTAAAAAAATAAAACGTATGTCCATGTTTTTCTCAAGTCTTTTCCTATGCACCTCATAAAACTACTTTAGTAGCCAAAAAAATGGAACAGTGTGTTAGATGATTGTGTGGTAATATTCAGAACGTTTGGTAAAGATAATACAGGTAGTCTTTGACTTACAACAGTTCATTCAGTGAGCATTCGAAGTTACAACAGTATTGGAAAAAGTGACAACCATTTTTCATACTTATGACCATTGTAGCATGCCCATGGACAAGTGATCAAAATTCAGATGCTTGGCAAATGACTCATATTTATAATGGTTGCGTGTCCCAGTGTCATGTGATCACCTTTTGTAACCTGATAAGCAAAATCAAGGGGGAAGCCAGATTTACTAATACCTGCAGTGATTCATTTATCAAGTGTGGCAAGAAAGGTGGTAAAATCGGGCAAAACTCACTTAACAAATGTTTCACTTAACATCAGAAATTTTGGGCTCAATTGTGGTTGTAAGTCAAGAATTACCTGAACATTTTTTTTTTTTTTTTTTTGCAAGATACCTGCCATATTTGTAAGAATAATTATTTTCATGTTAGGAAATAAAGTTTTCTTTCCACTGTTCAAGGCTTTATTAAATAACATTATTTGTTGCATTGTAGAGAAAAATATGTTGTACGTAACTAGTGAAATGTTGATGTGAGAGGCTTTTCATAAAATAGAAACATCCTTTTTAAAGTGCCAGTACTCATAAGACCATTGGAAGTGGAAGACTGCATTTTTGCTCATAAATCTGGCTAATGTTTTTTACATAGAAGAAATAAAATAGAACTGGATTAACTGTACTAACAATGGTCAATGTTCTAAGTAGTACTTCCCAACTAACTTGATTTCCTTATTCTGTAGATGTCATTGAAAGTTGAATTTTTTTTCCATCCTCTTGTTTGCAGATTTTCATGCTTGTAGTCAATTTTTACAAAAAAAAAAAAAAAAATTACATGCACAGCATTCCAGGACCTCACAATCAGCTAGGAGAAAGATGAGAAGGTCAGTTATACACTATATACTATATTTCTCATTTCAGCTCATATTTTCAAATCATTTTCTTTCCTCCCCCCATTGCTGTTCCTTTCTTTATCATCATGCCTCATGAAGACTACAGGGGAAACTTTAAAAAAATTCACACTATTTTGTTTTCCTTAAATTGTCCTATTATAGATTAGAGGAACCTTCCAATATTGGGGATCTGTGCACAAAAAAATATAGATCTGTAAATTTACTAATATTTAATGTTCACTATAAAGTATGTTTAATTATCAATAACTATATTCACATCATTCAGGACAATATTGATATAATATTTTACTTGAGATGTAAATAACTTGTGATATTTGGGAAAACCATTAGTAATTTGAAATTATCAAATTCTCCATTTATTTCTTAAAATATTTTGAGATTCTAATTTTAAGTTATGAAAATACTTTGCGACTTCCTGCTATTACCAATCAATTACCAATCAAAAAGTCGTGCCTTCTTAGCTTTTTTATAAAAAATCTCAAGATTGAATCTAAAAGTTCACTTCTTATAGTAGAGGAATGCGTTTTAAATGGTACCATTTTAAAAGTACCGTTTGCAAAAGGGAGGGACATTTTGATTGTGGACAAGGAATATCCAACCACTACTTTACATCTTACAGTTTGCCAAGATGTTAATATTCAAAATTATGATGTGTTATCATCGCTACTTGACCAGTTTATTTTTTCAAACATTTAAGTAAGCTAATAAAGCAACGTTTCATTTTGCAAAAGTGCTGATTCTGTGTAAGCAGCATTTATTTAAACAACTCTAGCCCATAGCTATGATAAATTATTAGTAGAATATTTTAAAAAGATGTGGTACAGGACCCACCAATCAGCCTTAAACTTTGCATTAAATGCATATATTTCCGAGAAGACATCACAACTCACCAGGTTTAAATGAATTTTTTAAAGTTCCTATTAACTTTTAAATTAGCCTTAGAAGATTGCTGAACAAAAGGTAACTGTACTGTCCTTTCTTATCTCTGGCATTGTTGTCTAACTGTTATGGCCCGTCAGTGGCCTGTGCAGCTAGTAGCTAATTCCGACAGCGAGGAGGCTGGTGTGGTGTTGCGCCAGCAGCCTGTGCAGCTGGCACTCAAGTCAGACAATGAGGAGGCTGGAGAAGATGTGGTGCCAGAGGCGGGGATTCAGCCAGGGCCTTCAGAACTTCCAGAAGCTCCCATAAATGAAGAGGGGGAGCCTCTTCTCGATGCATGGGCGCACAGAGCTGCCAAAAGGCAGGAGTGGGTCCTCAGGAGGAGGTCTCCTCGAGAGTAAGGCTTGGAGCTAATTGGCCACTTAGCCTATTTAAGGAAGGACGACGACTGAAGCAATTTGCAGGGAACAACTTCATTCACTCTTCTTTGCATCTGGATCTTAGTTCTCTTATCAGTTTCCTGAAAATTGCTTCTGGGCTTTCTGCCAACCATAGTAAGATTACAATTATTTATTCTTTGGATTCTTGTAGGCTGTTAAGAAAGTTAATTAACAGCCTTTGTTTGAAATAGACTGATTTTAGTAAACTAAGATTTGTACAGACTTTGTGTGTGCTGCATTCTTTGGGGTCCGTAGCTGGGGCAGAACACTAACCAACTTCTCTATTTAATGAGTTCTAGTTTATTTCAGCTAAACAGATAACCATTATTAATTATTACTGACAAGTTAACTGCTACAGTCTATCTCTGCTCTTCATTTTTGCTAAATATTACTGATCCTGATACTGTCTTCAGCTGACATCTTTTTCTGGTAAGAAGGCTTATTATGATACATAATTATGTCAGTAATTCAGTTATTTATGTTTAAATGTGTTAGTTGAATGCTACCAAGTTATTGATATTTTTAAAACGGAAAGTACATCCTCAGCTATATTAGATTTTCTTCAAATGTTTACCTTTTACCCACTTCATTGGAATTTCCTATCTTCATTTGGTTTCTCTTCCATACCATTTTCACGTCAGATTTTTCTATTCTAATCATTTTTCAATCATTTAAATAGAATAGAATATAATTTTTTTTTATTGGCAAAGTGTGATTGGACACACAAGGAATTTGTCTTGTTGCATATGCTCTCAGTGTACATAAAAGAAAAAATATGTTCACCAAGAATCATGAGATACAACACTTAATGATAGTCATAGGGTACAAATAAGCAATCAGGAAACTATCAATATACATCATAAGGATACAAGCAACAAAGTTACAGTTATATAGTCATAAGTGGAAAGAGTTGGGTGATGGGAACGATGAGAAGATTAATAGTGCAGACTTAGTAAATAGTTTGACAGTGTTGAGGGAATTACTTGTTTAGCAGAGTGATGGCGTTCAGGAAAAAACTGTTCTTGTGTCTAGTTGTTCTGGTGTGCAGTGCTCTATAGCGTCGTTTTGAGGGTAGGAGTTGAAAAAGTTTATGTCCAGGATGTGAGGGGTCTGTAGATATTTTCACAGCCCTCTTTTTGACTCATGCAGTATACAGGTCCTCAGTGGAAGGCAGGTTGGTAGCCATTGTTTTTTCTGCAGTTCTAATTATCCCTTGAAGTCTGTGTCTGTCTTGTTGGGTTGCAGAACCAAACCAGACAATTATAGAGGTGCAGATGACATACTCATTAATTCCTCTCTAGAATTGTATCAGCAGCTCCAACATATATTGAACTGTTATTAGTGATAATGATGTGTTGTGACAATGTAAGTTGCTACACTGAATTGTGTAAAATGTATGTAAATGTATTAAAGGGTAGCTTATTTAAAAATGACACAATAATTTAAGAAGTATCATTAAGTAGAATAATGCAGTACAGGCAGTCCTTGACTTACGACCACAATTGAGTCCAAAATTTCCGTTGCTAAGCCAGACAGTTAATAAGTGAGTTGCACCCATTTTACAGACTTTCTTTGCTACAGTTAAGCAAATCACTGCAGTTGTAACCTGATCATGCAGTCATTAAGCGAATCTGGACCTCCCACACTGACTTTGCTTTGCAGGGCAACTGTCATAAACACATGCTAATTGCCAAGCGCCCAAATTTTGATCACATGATCATGGCAATGCTGCAACGGTCCGAAGTGTGAAACCAGTCATAAGTCATTTTTTTCAGTGCTGTGTAACTTTGAAAGGTCACCAAACAAGAGGTTGTGAGTAGATACCTGTAGTACTTTCTGCCCCCGAAGATGTGTTTGTAACATTTTTTTGAGATGAAAGTTGCAATTTAATGTTATACTTTCTTTAATATATTGAGTGTGGGCTGCTGCTTCTGATAAGATGGTGTGGCAGAATAGCTTCAAAAAGTTTGAAAGAACATTCATATTTTATACAGAAAGCAAACAATCTCTTTTTGGGGGGGGGGGTTGAGTGATGTCTAGGAGATGAAAATTTGTGGAAAACATGTAAAGTTTTAGACTTCTATTTTACTATGCATTATTAAAAAGTAATTAAATTTCTTAGCAACCTTCTTCATAGCAACATCTGAAAAAGCCTAATGTTCCAACTGAAAATATGGCACTTATTTTACAAGTGAGTTTCAGATTTATAACAGTATTTTGAGTCCTGAAGGCATGATTAAATTTATTTACTCATTAAAATAAATACTAAAAAAACAAATTTTGCATTTAAAATGTGTGTGCGCGTGTGTGTGTGTGTGGTTGTTTGAGTTTTAAATCTCAGTATGAGACTTTTTAATTTTGCAGGATAAGGATTCTGTCACAAATATATAGTTTCACCCACTCATCACCATCTGCTGTGGAGAATTAAATGTACAACTAAAAAATGAAATGCTACAGCGTTGATGTAAAAAGGTCTTTGTTTGAATTTAAACAAGGCTGTGGAAATCAGCAAACATATTGTAAAATATCATAAAAACAACAACAAATGTGTTCATCTCTGGGTCATCTAACTATGCTTTTTTCTGTACAGTACTGGATCAACTGCACTTCTTATTACACTTCAATGTGTAATAAACTTGTATCAGCATCTTAAATCCATTTTTTGCCAAAGCTTTCAAATGGTACTTTCAAATATGACAAATTACTCTATGAATGCCTCAGCCATGTTAAATAGAATTAAGAAGGTAATCTTAACATTTGCAGTTTTAGCATCAAAATAATAAAATTTCTCACTTACCGTATTTTCCGGCGTATAAGACGACTTTTTAACACATGAAAATCTTCTCAAAAGTCGGGGGTCGTCTTATACGCCGGGTGTAGTTCTCCTGTAACCAGGCTGACGAGCCTTAAATGGCTCTGGCGATCCCAGCTGAGTTCCCTGCAACTCAGCTGGGATCGCCAGAAACCACGTAAAAGGGAAAAAGTTTTTTCCCTTTTACTCTGAGGATCCCAGCTCTGACGATCCCAGCTGAGTTCCCTGCAACTCAGTTGGGATCGCCAGAAACCACGTAAAAGGGAAAAAGTTTTTTCCCTTTTACTCTGAGGATCCCAGCTCTGAGGATCCCAGCTGAGTTCCCTGCAACTCAGTTGGGATCGCCAGAAACCACGTAAAAGGGAAAAAGTTTTTTCCCTTTTACTCTGAGGATCCCAGCTCTGACGATCCCAGCTGAGTTCCCTGCAACTCAGCTGGGATCGCCAGAACCATGGCTCTGACGGTCCCAGTTCTGACGGTCGATCCCATCCCAGCTGAGTTCCCTGCAACTCAGCTGGGATGGCCAGAGCCATGTAAAAGGGAAAAAGTTTTCCCCCTCCAGCTTGCTTACCTCAGCTGCTAATCGCAACGCTTGCCTTGCTTTGCTTGCTTGAATCTATTCAGGCAAGCAAGCAACTCCCTGCCTGCAATCAAGCAAGGAGTTAGTTGTGGACTTCAACTCCCAGAATTCCTCAGCCAGCAAAGCAAAGCTGGCTGAGGAATTCTGGGAGTTGAAGTCTACAAGTCTTAAAGTTGCCAAGGTTGGAGACCCCTGTTCTATTGGGTAAGATTTTTCCCCTTTGGGAGCTTTAAAAAAAATAGTCAATTGGGTTTTTTTTAGTTGTTCTTTTTTAGACCTAGCCATTTAGGAAGCCGTTTAGGAAGTTTTAAATTTAGCTTTCATATAAAAATTAAAATAAAATAAAATAAAATAATATTTGTGCAGCTTTCTGAGATTTAGTGTGTTTCTGTAGTGTTTCACTCCAACTACACAAACACACAAAATCTCACAAAGCTGTATGTGGAATTTTGTGTGTGTAAAGTGTGAAAGTTGGTTTTTTGGACTTTTTGTGGCTGTGTGAGGTTCCTGCTTGTTGCAGGGGCCATTTTGGGTCTAGCACAGCTGCTTTTACATTGTGGGTGAGCCAGTTGTGTTGTGTTGTGTGCGTTTAGAGTGTGAAAGTTTTTTGGGGGGGCTTTTTGTGGCTGTGTGAGGTTCCTGCTTGTTACAGGGGCCATTTTGGGTCTAGCACAGCTGCTTTTACATTGTAGGTGAGCCAGTTGATGTTTTTTTAATTTTTATTTGGTGTGCATTGGAAGAGGGGCAGTCTTATATGGCAAGTATAGCCCAAACCCTATATTTTAACAGGAAAAGTTGAGGGTCGTCTTATATGCCCAGTCGTCTTATACGCCGGAAAATACGGTACTTGGAATATTACTGAAATACAAGTGGTGGTCATTATTTATAGTTTCACATATCAGCAATTGATAAATAGAATACATATCTTGATATATACGTTATGGTAATACTCTTATTAAGTAAGGTTAATGCCCTTATCTTTTGTTACCTTATGAACCTATAGCTGCAAATGGGCTTCTGCACAGATACAAATTTAGTGTTTTTTAAGGGCTAAGAATCTGCAGAATGCGTCAATATTTGCACCTCCTCATTTAGTTATGGTAGATCTTACCAAGTCAGTCTTCTTGTGATACTGCATGCAACTTCCTTGTAGCAGTGACCTTTGGAGGGAATGACTTGATACTGGTGGTTCTTCCACAACCTTAGTGGAAGGGCACCTTGACCATCTGGCTGGTTATTAGTGCTACCCGCCCCACCCCCCAAGAGATCATGATAAGCTATGGAAGAGACATATATAATTATTTCAGTCAGAGGGAAACACATAAGAGATGTAACTTGAAAATGCAAGATGCAAGTACGAATAAAGCCAAATAAAGTATTATTTTTCAAAAGGTAGAACAAAATAGAGCACTTCTTTTAATTAACTATTATTCAGTCTCTTCCAGTAATTTACTGCAAATAACTAGTTTTGCTTAACTGTGTTATACTACATATTATCTCCCATTATATGCTGTGCTACTTAAAATAATAACGCTATTAAAGTTCTTTGGTCTACTGATAAAGGCACCAGGCTAGAGACAGTGATTTCTAATCCCACCTTAGCCATGAAAGCCGATTTTGGGCCATTCATTCTCTCTCAGCCCAATTCACCTTGCAGGGTTGTTGTGGGGAAAATAGGAAGAGAAAGGTTCACTGCCTTGAGTTATTTATAAAAATAATAAAGGTGGGGTAAAAATATATAATGTAATATAAAGTTATGTAATGTTATGTAATATATAAATAAAATAATATATTTATTTATTTTATTTATTTTATTTTATTTTTGAATTTGTATACCGCCCTTCTCCCTGAGGACTCAGGGCAGTGAACAGCCAAATAAAAACATCAAATACAAATATTAAAATACAGTTAAAATATATATATAAATTTGGCCCCATTAATTAAAACAATAAACAAAACAATTAAAAACACTTAAAAAGAATTAGGCCAGCCCGGCTTGTTGGAAAAGGAAGGTTTTAAGGGCACGGCGGAAGGCACTGAGGTCATGGATTCTCCTTATCTCAGGGGGCAACTGATTCCAGAGGGTGGGAGCCCCCACAGAGAAGGCCCTCCCCCTGGGGGTCACCAGCCTGCATTGTTTGGTTGATGGCACTCCGAGGAGGCCCTCTCTGTGGGAGCGCACGGGTCGATGGGAGGTCGTCGGTGGCAGCAGGCGGTCTCGGAGATAGCTAGGCCCTATGCCATGGAGCGCTTTAAAGGTGATAACCAACACCTTGAAGCGCACCCGGAAGACCACTGGGAGCCAGTGCAGCTCGCGCAGGATATAAAATATAAAATTTATATAATTAAAATAACATTAATATAATATAATAAAACATTAATATAATATAATATAATATATAACATTAATATAATTAATATAATATAATTAATATAATATAATATAATATAATATAATATAATATAATATAATATAATATAATATAATATAATATAATATAATATAATATAATATAATATATTTAACAGGAATTAATTCCAAGATTGGATATGTTCAAACAGTCTAGACTGTCACTTCTCAGGGATGCTTTAATTTGTATTTCTCCACTAAACAGAAAGTCCATTAGCTGACCTAATAGCCCCTTTCACTCAGTAATTCTATGGGAAAAGCTGCCATATTATTTTAAAACTTTATTCAAATGCCGAGCAGGCCTTTGATTTGCTATAGGGAAGCAGCTGTCTGTTCCTTTTGTGCTAAAATCACTATTTTAGAAAATAAGGCTGCCCAGTTTTATACATTACATGGTGAAACTCATTACCGGTCACTGAATGAGTATATACTTGACAGGGACTTTGAGCCTGTTTCAGCCCTCTGGGTCAGCATACCAAGTAATGAATGTCTGAGACACTAATAAGTTTGTACATGAGTACATAGAATATTTCATAAGATTTGTATTTATTTATTAACAATATTTATAGCCAAATCATTATTCAGATGCTTTTGTAACCAGTTAGAGCCGATAAGAATGAGACAGAGCTATAAAACTAAATAATAAATCACTCAGTAATAAACAAGCAATACTAACAGAGTGACACGTCAGGGACAAGAGGCACACTCCGACTGTGATTGCTAAGTCCAAGTGAATGAAAAACTAGCCTGAAATGAAATGAAAAACTAGTACCGTGGGAAAAAAGATTTTTGGCGGTAGGTTTTGCGACATCAAGTTCAGAATTCCCACAAGAGGGAAAGCTTTCTCCAATATCCCTGTAGATAAAATATTTCCCTCAGCTATGGAATGTTGACATTAGAGCAGATATATTTTGGGAGAAGCACTCCCTTAGCTTTCAGAGTACAAAACCATGAAACATCTTTATTACTGTAGAACCTTGACATTCAACTAATAACATATCCCCAGTCAAGGTTCAGTTAAGGGCTGGAGAACTTGGAGAATTTACCTGAATGGAAGAACAGGAATGCAGAGAGTATAAACAAGCATCCATTATCAACAGATTCTAGGCTATAGCTCTACAAGCTCTGGGACTGAATTTCTGTATATAGAACCATAGTTGTGTTCCTGAGTTTTTTAGATATGACATGGCAAGCAGATAAAATGCAGCTTTTTTCACTCCATGTAATAGTTGTGATTGAGGAATTTCTATTGTACAAATGGATGAGGGTTTTTAAAAAATTTCTTAAAGAGAATTTACTGAAATTTCTCAAAGTCCATCATAAATATTTTTTAATATATTATATTTTTTAATACATAAATCTTTTTAATATAATATATAAGGGGAAAAAATCTGGAAGATTCTCTGTTTCCAAATAATTTGAAGTATATGGGAACAACTGAGGTAAGGATCCTAGTTTTGTTCCTGTGAATTATTTGACCTACATTTGACCTACATTGGGGAATAAGGGAGAAGATATAGGAGGAAAAACATGACTGGAGAAAAATAGACAGAAAGCACATGCCCATCTCCTCTCACGTGAAGAATTACAGTATCTGTATCTACAGTATCTAAAAGTGAAAAGGAAAAGATCGCCTTTTATAATCCAATTCCATTTCTCTATTTTGAGAATGTATTAAAACTTTGAAACTATGCCACCTTGCTAAACAAAAAACAAAAAAAATCTCATCCACTCTTTCAGGTATTGTGTTCATTCTTTCAGATGGGGGACTCTTGCAAGATACAGTGGGACTTTCTTTTCACCGATACTACTACTTTAATCCCTCTGTAATCTACATAATTTTATTTTTTTCAGTTTGTATCATGTTGTACATTTATTTATTTATTTATTTTTATTTATTATTTTTTCTTTTATACCGCCCTTCTCCCGAAGGACTCTGGGCGGTGAACAGCCAAGGTTAAAATACATACAGTATGAAAATTAAAATATTTTTAAAAATAATTAAATCAATTTGGCTACCCAATTAATTGGCTTAATTAATTAAAATCTTAAGCCAGCCCGGCTCGCTGAAACAAGAAAGTCTTCGGAGCTCGACGGAAAGTACGGAGGTCCGGGATCAGTCGTATCCCTAGGGGTAGTTCGTTCCAGAGGGCGGGTGCCCCCACAGAGAAGGCTCTCCCCCTGGGGGGTCGCCAGTCGACATTGCTTGACCGACAGCACACTGAGGAGACCCTCTCTGTGGGAGCGTATTGGACATATTAAATGGGAAGAGATTAGACTGTAACATCCTAATGCTCATGTCATCATTTATCTCATCTCATCTCTGCTGCCTGCTCCCACCACCCCACTGCTTTTCTCTTCATTACCATGGCCAGCTAATTTGCTTAGAAAAATTGAGAATGCTGGAACAGACAGTGAACCAGCTCAGTCCAAAAGTACAAATATAGAATAAGACAAAGCAGCACAAAGTCAAAGCAAACTCCACAAAAAGACCAGATATCCAACATCATGGATGCAAAATAGCAGCTACATTGGCCAAAAGCTAATTTAAAACTAGTGTTGGTACTGAAAAATTGGGGAAAACAGAGCCTCTTAACTTCTTGTGACCTATGCAAGTCAGCTAAAAATTTTGCATGCCTATTCTAGAATACCTCTGATCATAAAGAAGGTAATTTTTCAACTGAATACATCTTCGGAAGAGTCAGTCTTCATCTTGTGAATCACGTGGTATTTTCTTAACATGAGAGTTTAAAGCAATTCCAGATATAGAACCAAGTCTCAAAACCAGCTGTTTTCCTCAGACATCTAATCTTCAGTGAAAATTCCTCTTATGACAGCAAGAGCTGTCGTACCACTGTTCCAAAGGAATTCATAGGTTTATAAAAGCATTATCCAGTATAGCACCATGTAAGCATAAACCACCTTAAATAATATCAAATACATTTCACTGCCTAAGTATTATAAGACAATCATTCTGTTCACTGAAACTATTCTGGGTGTTTTGGGTTTTTTTTTTAATTTCCTTGGGGAAAAAAATCTTCTTTTCACTCTGCCTTAATCTGAAATGGGAACATTACACTTTCGCAAGCATTTCAAGGAATTTATACAAAGTCTCTGCCATAATTACCATGCTTTCAAAAAGTGATATAATGGCCATGGTATTTTATTTATTTGCCTTTTTATATACCCTTTTAGCTTACCTTTTGGGACCCTCATAGTTAAAATAATGTGAAACAGCACAAAAAATAGTATGAAAGAAGCATCAGGTAAAAAGAAAGTCAGCATGAGTAAAATAAATTAAGCCATTAGGGACATTTAAAAGAAATGAGATCAACTGGCACTACCCATTATACATCACTACTAAAATATTTCTCTCATCTCTTTACAGGTAAGGCAAGCAGCTTATGCATATAGAAACAAAGAACAAAGCGCTTGCTCGCTCTCTCCTCCCTCCCTCCCCCCTTCTCTCTCACACACAGAAACTACTCTTTTCTATGCAGACAACAAGCAGGACCTATAGCTGCAGAAACAATCTGAGAAATTTTAGGTAGGTATTAGATGGTAGAAGTGCCTGGGAAAGTGGAGTATTTTGAGTATTTAGAATTGAAATTCTATCAAAATAGAAGATGACAAGGAGCAAAATTTGGGAAGCTTTATGCCAGGGAAGGGATGTGCAGACTAGTGTTTTGCTCATCAGTAAGTTACTGAGAAATGAGGAAAACATGTTAAAGTAAACTTCTTACATCTTTGGCATGTCTTACATGGATATGGCATTGAAGACTGGAGACTTTATTCAGTAAGAGCAGTATATGATGGAAGGAAGGTGTGAGAATAAATGCAATTAAATATATATATAAATTCATATTGGAGACAAGGTAAGAAAGAAAGGCAATGTATTAAATAATGTATAGATGGTCATGCAAGCAAGGATGGTTTGTGAGAAGAAGGTATGGAGTTGTAAATTGTATTGGTATAAAATACATTGAACTTCTGATTTTATGCCATCAATGTCTTTGACATGGCATTTCTTTATCCCTTTCTGCAATTTGCAAAATGGATTCACTAGGAATCCAGTGTTATGAATGCTAATCCTACTATTATAAGGTTACAGTAATAGAATCTTGAAAGTTTGAACATGCTTTTCCCCATCCCCTCTTTACAGACATGAGACTAAGGAAGGTCAAATTTGAGATGCTTTCTGAAATTACATTTCTGCCCGAGACTCAGATGTCTTTTATCTGACTCTTGACTGTGGCTCTTCCTCCTGGTCCTCAAAAATATTCCTACTGCCTATTATAATATACATCCTAATCTGAAACACAGGTGAAAAGGGTCCAGATAATCAATTTTTCACCAGGGCCTTCTGAAGCTGTAAACTTACAACCACCTCAGCAGCCTTCCCTAGGAATGGAGGAAGACAAGATAAAAATTGTGCTGTTGGATCCAGAGATGGTTTCAGATCACCACCTTTTTAAGAGCCAACAGAACCACCTCATCGTTTTCATCACCAGCTGATTGGAACCACACCTTATCTCAGAAAACCCTGGAGAGCTATGAATCTAATACACAGGTGGTTTCATTTAACAGCCCCAAGGACCCTGTCCACGTCTTCAGGACCAACTACACTAGAGTCGGCCTAAATCAATTTCAGAAGACCTGCATAGGCAAAGTCCAACTTGGAATCAATCCAAGCAATTTTATCTGATGGATGCATCATTCAATGCTTATGCAAGCAGGCCTGCATAAGTTCCTTTGGTCCTTCCCTCTGTTATGATAGTTATATCAACAGAAAACACAGGGGCACAAGTTGTTATATTTTAAACTATAACCATTTGTATAGAGATCTAAAGAATACCTGTAAAATTTATAAAGGTGAGAGCCACACCGATAAATTGACTGTGGTGTATCTCACGAGGGTATTTAACAGGCCACATGCTGTGCTGATACATTCTGAAGTATTAATGATTGCACATTTGATAATATCTTTTGACCATGGTTCTTTCAAACGCTTTCCCTTAAAAGAAAGTAACAACTAAAAGTACATTAAATACATTAAGAGAATTTACTGATCTGTGAATATGCAGTTTATTTCTTTTGTACATTAGAATTAAGGCTCGTGGAAGAGCTCTGACTTATCGGGTGCCTGAAAAGACTTGTCCTGCCTTTTTTTTAAAGTCCATTGATTTGTTTATTTCAGTGTTTTTTTTAACGACACAAGCTAGAGAATCTGAATGGTGTGCAACAATATTAAAAAGGCATTCTTGAATGCCTAAAGTAAAGGGGCCAGGTACAGGTAGTCCTCAATTTACGGCCATAATTGAGCCCAAAATTTCTGTTGTTAAGTGAGACATTTGTTGTGATTTTCATTCTTGCTTCAGTTGTTAAGCTTCCCCATTGACTTTCCTTGTCAGAAGGTAGCAAAAGATGATCATATCACCTTGGGACACAGCAACGGTCATAAATATGAACCAGTTGCCAAACACCTGAATTTTGATTCCATGACCATGGGGATGCTGCAAAGGTCATAATTGAAAAATAGTCATAACTCACTTTTTTCAGTGCTGTTGTAACTTTGAATGGTCACTAAAAGAAGTGTTGTAAGTCAAGGACTACCTGTATACTTCTGGCATCTGTTCTGCAATGTGGGGACAATCACCAAGATGGAATTTTGATCCATGTTCCTCCTTTCTCCTGTTAGATGGGACCTTCAGTATACCATTTATAGTTGCCCAATATGGCAGGCAGGCAGTCCCATAGATGTTAAGGAGGTTTCTTGTAGTTATAACCAGGGAAGGGTCATATCTTCCTAATGTATCTGCCTCTACTACCCTTTTTTTCCTGCTAAAAGTCTCTCAAAGCTGCAGATTTGCAAATTCAATGTACAATAAAGGATTTAAAAGTAGAATAAACTTTTTTTTAAATAAAGTATTCAGTCTGGAGTGTCTATGCAAGAGGATAGTATTCTCTGCAACTCCCTTTTTACAACCCTGTAATCCTGAATTGCATAAAAATAATACCAACTTCACTTCCACCTGCAAGGCATTCAACTTTAGGAGTGAATAAGAATGCTATTGGAAAAGAGTGCTTTGAGATAACAGAAACTTCATGTGGAATTTTGTCTTTGGAAGTGAAGTATTATAAAACTCACTAGCATACACAAGCACTTTCCTCAGGTTATTTAGACAACTTGCATATTTTGATCATTGAAATTGTTAAAGAAAGGAGACAATAGCATATATGATGTCTGTATATTCAAAAATCTGGAGCATGCCTTCATAAAGCTATCTTTCTCAGGTTGGCATACTTCAGATAGGAATACAAGAAATTGTGGGTGTTACATTCTAGCATACAGTGTACGCTACCCTGTGAAACCTATCTGCCTTCAAAATAAAAGGCATAGATTCTGGTATTAAGCCAAAATATGCTTCTTATACAGAGTTCCTTTATGTTCTAAGGTACTTGTAAAACAAAATCTCTGAAAAATAGGAACAAAAGTTGAAATAAGTTATTTTTTCTCAAAGGTAGGCACTCAGCTGAGGTGGATTTGCCCAAACTCAAGTACTGAAATGGAGCACATTGTCATCACAATATAGTGAAGTATATCTCCTCCATCCAGGCCTACTTCCTATTTAGTTGGTATAAACCATAAATAAGACAATTAAGTTATAACTTCTTCATCCTTTAATTAACTCTGAAGCTTCAGCATAAAAGCCACGTTCATATGACATGCTTAAAATAAGCACCAGCAAATACGTGTGCAATATTTTTTAAGCCTTAACTGCTCTTTAAATCAGGTTTAGAATCACTCAAAACTCAATCTCTTTTGAACCTCTTTAACCTGTATGCAGGGCTGCTGGGATTAAAAGAAATATAGTGGCTGTGAACATGCAGTTCGAGCCCTTTGGGGCAGGGCTACATGCAATCACAATTGCCATCTTGACCCCCATGTTCCAGTGTTGTTGTAGGTCATAACATTAAAATTAAAATGTTTTAAGATATTTTTGCTGAATGTAGTGATAAGGTACATACCATATTTTCAAGCGTTCTATTGGAAAAAATGAAGTGTGGGAGAATGATAAATGACACTGAGAAGAAAAGGAATTTACTATTTATAGCTAGAGAAGCAAGTGATTGAGACCTTGATAGAGTCTTGGGTGTGACCTACAAAATTAATTGAATAAGCAATCTGCCTAAAAAAAATAGGCATATTTCACCTGCAGATTTTGAAGATTTAAGGCAACCATGCTTGTGAACTAGTACAACTCAAAAAAACCAACAAAAAATATTCAAATGTTCCATAGCCATATTTAATGGATTGCAGTGGCTCATGGGGTTAGGACACTAAATCAAAAGGCCATTGAGAAGTTGACAGTTCAACAGTTCAAATCCCAAGAGAAAGCCGAGTAATGGAATGAACTCCAGTCAATTCAATGAACTCCTGCCCACCTAGCAAATTGAAAGCATGCAAATGCAAGTAGATAAATAGGTACCACTTCGATGGGAAAATAACGGACATGAAAGGAGCCCCCTCAGACATCCCCTGGGCAACAATGATGTCACCGGCTAATCCTTTTAACCCAGAAGTGCCTTGGTAGAAGCTTCCGACATGAATGGAGTACTATTTTAATCATATTTAAAGAACAACATTTTCTAAGATGGCTATAGATTATAAAAATAATTCAGCAAAGATGTTCACCATCTATCTGGAGTTAGATATTTCATATAGCTTGCAGGATTCAGATAGTTGTCTACGCTTGAATCCAAAGAGCAGGTAGTATCTAGTAATGGGAAGTTAGATGTCAAATTTTAGTTGTTTAATTTGACAACAGATAAAATAACATATCAAATCATATTTGCAATATGCCTTCAATTTTTATTTTATTTTAAATTGTTTCAAATTTTATTTTTTTAAATTAGAAGTGTCAAGACCAATCGATACTGAGAGTTATCAAAGACTTAAATTTTCATCTAAGTGAATATAAAAACAGTCTGATTTCTGTTTTCCATTTGGCAAAGAACTATAATTTTATGTAAGTTTCAAATAATTTTGGTTAATACTTGGAATTTAAATTTCCAGTATATATATATGTATATATGTATTAAACTATAATTATATTGTGAATGTTTTTAAATTTGGAGTATAATTATTTAAATTTGAATAAACTAATGGCCATGAACAGTACTTGTTATAGATTCTGAACTGAGTAGGATTTCAAAGTGTCTAAACATACAGCAAATTGCTGTGTTATTAATAGTGGGACTTAGACATCCATTACTCCATTTCTCACTTTTTGGAGTGTCTAATTAAAAGAGTGATTGAGGAATTGATGTTCACTGTTACAACTTTGCTAGTTGAAAGGTGCAAAGTAAAAGCTCCTTTCATACCCTTGAAAGTGTAATGGAGTCTGTCTGTCAAAAATTTTAAAAGTAAATGAAATTACTACCAGCCTTCACTCATAACCAATAAAATCAGACTGAATAAAAAATTAAGCAACAGAGAATTTACATAGATGTTTTCTCAGAAAAGTCACAAAATGTATCAGGTCTAAAACGCTAAAACAGCATTTTGCATGGAAACAGATGCTTTTCTCCTACTTCAGCCAATTTTAGAATGTGAAGTGGTTTTGAATTTCAGAAATGGATTCAGGCTTCCCTGTATTTGGCATATATCAGGTTTTTATCTCTACTGGGATTCTATTCAACTCTGCATTGCAAAAATAATGCAGGTCATTGCTCCCCGCTGATTGTACATCCCCCACCATGAACATGCAGAATCAGCAAGTTCATCTCTTGCTTATGCATATTTATGCATTGGTCAGGACCAGGTGTCACAGTTGTGCTTCCACATACCAGGCTTCTGAAGTTACTGTCTTTTTTTTCTTTTCTTTTTCTTTTCTTCATTATTTTGTTTTAATGTGACTGAGTGCAAGAGGGAACCTGCTGATTCTGTATGTTCACTGCTGTGGAGAGGAGGAAAAATCAATATGAGAGCCAAGCACAGCTACAATGGTGTACTGCAAAGTGTAACATTAAGCTCTTTCTGGATGGAAACAGAGCTGATTTATTCTTAATGACTTCACTTTGCTGACCATCGGTTTTTTGTTTCATTATTCAAAGGCAAAGACTGAGCCAGCATTTTCTGAAAGTGCCAAGCACTCTGGAGTGGGAGCAAGTAAGCACAAACTACGTCCTTCAGATGTCTCATTTATTGAATACATATGATTTTAGGGAACCCTTTGCTCTTAAAATGCATGTAAAATTGTGTCAGCCTTGCAAGGTAATCCAGACAGGAAGCACATTCAGATGAGCTAATTCTCCATTATTGTAAGGTGACATTAACACAATCATGCAAGTCTGAAAATAAGATTTGTCTCCTGCTGCTTTTACAGCCCCCAAAACTAGGGAGGTGTTTGCCATGCGCACATTCCTTCTGCAGGTCAATTTTCCAACCAATCCCCCTGGCTGTGACTCCCCTGTCTCCCAAGGTCATTCTCACATACCGTTACAAACTGATCCCGTTCGAGTAATAACATAACAGACACACAAACACAATTTTCATATTCATGTAAGTGATGGAATGGCCACTTATGCAAAGAATATCACTTCCCTTCAATTTATTCCTATATATTATGCTTCACTTGGGGGTGGGGAGGAGTTTAATGTATCAAATCATTTAAATTCTACAGAATTTAAGAAATTGCATTTTGTATCATTTATGACATCACAGATATCAAAAGTGTCAGTGTGGTGTTGAACCCAATCATCTTGGTAAACTGTCCTAGAATTATCAGGTTATGCAGCTTCTTGAGATATGGTAATATATTAAATTTTTAAAAATTCAGTGTTGGAAAGAATAAATAATGATGCTATTTTATTCCTAATGAATATTCCCTAGCTGAAGCTGCACATCTTGTAACACATATACAGTAGCAAATAAGCCATATATACTGGTGTTCTAGTTGTTTAACAATGCAATTATTTTACTGCCCAGTGTATAGCATCCTGTACATCAGGCTGAATTAGAATTTGCAGTCTGTCTTTCCTTAGATATTCATAGTAACTACTTTTGAAATGATACTGAAATTATTTAGTTACCTGGAAGATGGTGTCTGTAGCTATACTTAAAATCTCAACATTTCACCCGATTACACAGAATTTTGAATACAATGATGAGAGAAAAAAATATCCACTGCTGAAATTAAAATTCAGGTTTCCCAGTTGGATTAATTTATAGTGCTGGGAATTCTAGAAATAACAAGCAGAACTTATGGAAAGCATTAAGCCAGAAAAAGTAGAGATATGTAGAAAGATAAGTTGTAGTACCTACTTATTCAGATTTGACTTCTGGCCCCATGGTTAAGAAGTAATATTACTTGGGGATTGGGGTGAGTGCAGGAGTGGAGATTTGTTTCTCTCTAATGTCTAAAATAGACATTGATAAGAGCTCCACTGAAGCCCTTCCTTGAACCAGAGATCTATGCAATTATAGACCTGCTCTCAAACATGCCATTGCTAGGAAAGGTGACCGAAGAACTGATGGTCTTGCAATTCTAAACCTTCCTGGAAGATAATGATTTCTGGATCTATTTTAATCAGGCTTTCTTGATGGATGACCTCTACTAGAAGCTGGATGGTTCAATGCTGAATTGCTAATTCTTTGGAATTTCTCATCAGGTTTTGATAGCATAGTCCTTGGTGTCCTTCAGTAGGATTTAACTCATGGAGGCTCCTTGTCCCCGCTTCCATGCTCCAGGCTCCCCGCTGTTTAGCATTTCAACAAATAAAATCACTGGTGAAAACTTCAGAACTTTTAAAGTGACATCACAATGCTAATAACACTGAACTTGACTTACCACCCATTTTCAGAGAAGCAATTACAGTGGGGCAAAAAAGTATTTAGTCAGCCACCAATTGTGCAAGTTCTCCCACTTAAAAAGATGAGAGAGGCCTGTAATTGTCATCATAGGTAGACCTCAACTATGAGAGACAAAATGAGAAAACAAATCCAGACAATCACATTGTCTGATTTGGAAAGAATTTATTTGCAAATTATGGTGGAAAGTAAGTATTTGGTCAATATCAAAAGTTCATCTCAATACTTTGTTATATATCCTTTGTTGGCAATGACATAGGTCAAACGTTTTCTGTAAGTCTTCACAAGGTTGGCACACACTGTTGCTGATATGATGGCCCACTCCTCCATGCAGATCTCCTCTAGAGCAGTGATGTTTTGGGGCTGTCGCTGGGCAACATGGACTTTCAACTCCCTCCAAAGGTTTTCTATGGGGTTGAGATCTGGAGACTGGTTAGGCCACTTCAGGACCTTGAAATGCTTCTTATGAAGCCACTCCTTCGTTGCCCGAGCGGTGTGTTTGGGATCATTGTCATGCTGAAAGATCCAGCCACGTTTCATCTTCAATGCCCTTGCTGATGGAAGGAGGTTGGCACTCAAAATCTCACAATACATGGCCCCATTCATTCTTTCCTGTACACGGATCAGTCGTCCTGGTCCCTTTGCAGAGAAACAGCCCCAAAGCACGATGTTGCCACCCCCATGCTTCACAGTAGGTATGGTGTTCTTTGGATTCAACTCAGCATTCTCTCTCCTCCAAACACGATGAGTTGTGTTTCTACCAAACAGTTCTACTTTGGTTTCTTCTGACCATATGACATTCTCCCAATCTTCCTCTGGATCATCCAAATGCTCTTTAGCAAACTTCAGACGGGCCCAGACATGTACTGGCTTAAGCAGGGGGGCACGTCTGGCACTGCAGGATCTGAGTCCCTGGCGGCGTAGTGTGTTACTGATGGTAGCCTTTGTTACGTTGGTCCCAGCTCTCTGCAGGTCATTCACTAGGTCCCCCCGTGTGGTTCTGGGATTTTTGCTCACCGTTCTTGTGATCATTTTGACCCCACGGGGTGAGATCTTGCGTGGAGCCCCAGATTGAGGGAGATTATCAGTGGTCTTGTATGTCTTCCATTTTCTAATTATTGCTCCCACAGTTCATTTCTTCACACCAAGCTGCTTGCCTATTGCAGATTCAGTCTTCCCAGCCTGGTGCAGGTCTACAATTTTGTTTCTGGTGTCCTTCGACAGCTCTTTGGTCTTCACCATAGTGGAGTTTGGAGTGTGACTGTTTGAGGTTGTGGACAGGTGTCTTTTATACTGATAACAAGTTCAAACAGGTGCCATTAATACAGGTAATGAGTGGAGGACAGAGGAGTCTCTTAAAGAAGAAGTTACAGGTCTGTGAGAACCAGAAATCTTGCTTGTTTGTAGGTGACCAAATACTTATTTTCCACCATAATTTGCAAATAAATTCTTTCCAAATCAGACAATGTGATTGTCTGGATTTGTTTTCTCATTTTGTCTCTCATAGTTGAGGTCTACCTATGATGACAATTACAGGCCTCTCTCATCTTTTTAAGTGGGAGAACTTGCACAATTGGTGGCTGACTAAATACTTTTTTGCCCCACTGTATAATAAATGTGAAAAAGGCTCTTCTTCCCTTTGCTTACCACTCAGTCTACGCTCAGAAAGTAGGGCTTTCAATTATTAATACATTTTAGCACTATTCTCATTTCTATTTTTTTACCTTTATACTCTGCATATTGTTATTAATTTCAATTCTATATTAATATGTTTCAGTAGACAGGCATGATATGAATATAAATGAATAAATAAATAAATACTATAGATCATTGTTTCCATTGACACATATTAAGACTGTGCAGATCCTTTGAATGAGGGGCTTTGGAATGAGCCAGAATATTTACCTTAACTACTGAATTCCAGATTCAAGACCTTACTGATAAAATTACCACAAACACCATTTTTTAAAGAAATTGAAAAAGATTCTGTTCCCAAGGAGGGGGTGAGCGAAATATTTAAATTCTATTTTTCTAATTGCAGTTAAATTATCTCAAACTCCACAAAACTGGTAGAGGATTGCAGCCTAATATATATAATTTGACAAACGGTAGTTTTACTTATTTGTTTTATTTTCATTATTTTCTTAAGTTATTATTTGGTTAATATAGTATTCTAAATTATATAATCTCTTTAGTTAATGATGGATTGGGGTGGAACTTTGTTGCCTCTTTAGAAAATAAAGTTGTTTTATAATGGAAAGCAGGATTGAATAGATTGTAAATCCTAAAGCAATTTATTGTTCTGCCAATATGTATTACAACAATATTAAATATATGCAGCTTCACTTAAGGATTTTATTTAAGACCAAAGGAGTTGGTTTCTTGCACTTACTGAAATTTAATAGTTTCATTTTTCCACTGGGCCTAGTGAAAATCCGTTGAGAATTAAAATTCTCATTAAGGCCACAAGAAAGCAGAATTTAATCAAATGAATTCAAAAGCTCCCTATTTAAAAATATGCAACTATAAATTGAATTTCTACAGTAGCTGGCATAGCTTTTGGTAGCAGCTAAAGTCTTATTTATTATACTATGAATGCAAAACAAAATAAAAATTGAATTGTACATCATCTGTAGCTGCAGTCTAGATGTGTTCCTTGCACATGAAACTATTCTGTTTTAAAAAGCATCATCATATGTCACCTTTCCAAACTCGTAATCTGAAATTGGAAGATAAATATAAGATGTGTGTCTTTCTGTCATGACTTAAATAATGTTAAAATTGCTGAGATATATTCTTCTAACAAAGGTAAACTGGATCTAATGAAAGATAAAATGAGTTTTCATCTCAGTAATTTTGATAGCTTGTAATTTGTACTGATATTTTTCTCAGTTCTGCAAAGATTACAAGTGAATCCTTCCATAATCATGGGATATTTTCCCCCATGTTATTTCTCTATATGCAATACACTTCACTTTCAAAAAAGAAAAGGACTTTGAGTGCTTGAGGCAATAAATATAGCATTGAGCCAGTTGTTATTGGAACAGATTGCCTGATATTAAAGTATTGTTAGGAGCCACCTGGACAGTTCTAAACCATCTTGACCTCAGACTTCTCTTTACAATGGATGTTATTTTTAAAATACACACACACAATCTTTGTGCTGTATGACATTGGTCTGTAAGAAACTTAAGAAATCCACTTTAGTGGAAAGTAACAATCCTGCTCGTAATAAAACTCCGATTAACAATATTGACTGTGAGGCAAATGACTGCATTTTTTGTTACAAATGCTATGCATAGTTAATAAAATTTAAATTATAAATTTAAAACGTGGCCTTCTCTTCCCTTGTTATTTTTTTGTCACAGAGCTTTTAATATTGGAAAACTTCAGTATCTACACACACATTAGACTTCATTGTCAAGTACATCAACATACACAACATTAAAGTGTGCACTTGAAATTCCATTTTGGCTCAATATATTTCCGAGATATGGATCAAGACAACCAGTATCAGAATGTGAAATGATGGCATCCAGAAGTCTAGACATTTCAAGAAAGAATATACCTCATTAGCTCATACATTAGTGTTTTCCCTCCCTTTCAATATCTATTTCAATTTTCCCTTTATACTTTAAACAGGCGTCCCCAACACCTGGGCTGCGGCCCAGTAGTGGGTTGCCCCCGGTTTAGACCGCCCACCCAGCCCAACGTAATCAAAACGCTTCTGCGCATGCACACAAGAGTATGCGAGCGAAGCAAGCACGCATGCACGGCCCTATTGTGAACTGGTAGTAAAGGTAAGTAGAACCCACGCCTGCTGCTGCCCACTACCAGACTGTGGCCTATTTGGATCCAGGTTTCACAACTGGTGGGCCAGTGCGCGTAGCTCAACTTGCGCAAGTTGAGATGCACGCATGGGCGCTAGCCCGCCGTTCGCACAAGTCAAGTTCACGCCGCCCGATTCCTCTCTCCACCCACCCACCCCACCAAGTCACAAAGGTTGGGGACTGCTGTTTTAAAACAAAAGAACTCACATATTGTCCTTAAATATTCCCTGTTTTTCCAAAGTCTAAATTTTGGTGAGTTATCTTTTCTGCCTGGGGTATGAAATATTCATATAATAAATCAAGTAATGCTTTATAATAAATGCAAATAATTTTTAATTAAATAAAAATAGAGTTAAGTCATTTTTCCTGTTTACTCTTCTATGTGTGAATTTTCAGAAATGTATATTTTTCAAATAAATTATTCAATACTATAATTGTTCAATTGTTGATGTTCTTTAAAAAATTCCCTCTTGAAACTGAAAATTTATTTCTGAGGAAGTCTGAAAGCTGAAACAACCAAGTCGGGTAATTGGCTACATTTGCACATTGTGCAAAGCCAGTATTTATTTAGTCAAATGAACCATAGTTCAACCCATAAAATGCGGTGTTGCTACATTGAACCACAGTATCTGGATCCACAATACATTAAACCAAAGTAAATCACATCATATCTGATTATGTTGGAGAAAGGAGATTTCACATTTTAGAAACTTCTTTTCCAGTTAAATTCATAACATCAGATGACTTCCTAGATGAATCTATTAGTCAAAACAGAGAAGAACAACCCTATTCTCAAGATCCAAAGAAGCAGTGAAGGAAATGTAGATTCTGCACCAATGCTATGAAGGATTTGTTTGCTCATTATTCATATACAGGTTGGCAAGCTCAGCTTAGGCTATTCGTGATGCAGACTGGAGACACAGTAATATCCAGGTATTCTCTTATTTGAGAGGCAATCTGCATTGTACCAGACCTTAAAATATATTGTGCATTGTAATTTTATTACTGGAATGAAATCTGAGCTAAGGGAGAAGAGTCTGAAGAGGCTTATTCTGACACTCTGGAATATTGAAGCTAAAATTAGTATTCAAATTACAAATCCATGACCCTTGGCTATATTTTCTTGTCAGTCCAGATCTCACTGCAAAACTATGACTGTGATTTCTTTGGCAGTAAATTCTATTTGTTTCCAGTTAGGAAGATACTGGGAATGTCCTTACTAGATCTACAAGTTTTTCTTGTTGCTAGCCATTTCTTCACTTTCTCACAGGTAAAAATACAATTTTCTTTAAAAAAAAAAAAACAAGAAAAAAGGAAAATCAAAGTATGGGTCATTTTCAAGTTCAAAAAAAAGTTCACAATCACACACATTAATATCTCAGACTTCTCCAACTGTGGATTTGTTCCTATTGTTAATGGTTAACTTGTATGTGAGATTCAGATCGTGCTTTACTATTTATTTATTTGTCAAATTTATGTAGTCATTCATCTTCCTGAAAATGCCTCTAGGCAGCATACAACAATATAAAACCACAATAAAAAAGCAAACATTATAAAACATCATAAAAATATGGACACAATTATTATAAATTAAAAATCAGGGGAAAAAATTAAAATATACAAACAACAAATGGAAAGAGAAATATCATACACAATAGAGGAGCTGCCCTAAATGTTGCCAGTTCTCTGGGATTCCCAAAAGAGCCTGTTCAGTCTAAAGCCGTGATGGTGAACCTATGGCACACGTGCCGGAAGTGGCACACGGAGCTGTTGCCTGTTGCTCTTCCAGGTTCCGGTGCGCTGGCCAGCTGGTATTCACGCGCGCGGGAATGCCGGAAACCAAAGAGCAGCTACCCAATGCACTAAGAAGATAATCTTCTGTTTTCTGGCACGTGCATGTGCACGGGCCACCTGGTCTTCCGCTTTCTGGTGCTCATGCATGCTCAAAGACCAGCTGGCTGGTGTGGATGTGCACACCGGAAACCGGAAATCATCTTCCTGGCACGCATATGCGCATCGGGGGGCTGCTGTTCTGGTTTCTGGCACGTGCGCATGCACTCCCATTTCAGCACTCAGTGCCGAAAAGGTTCACCAACACTGGCCTAGAGGTTAAGATATCAGGATAGAAATCAGAAGACTGCAAGTTCTAATCCTGCCTAAGGCATGAAAGCTAGCCCAACTCATATTGTAGGGTTGTTACTGTATGGGGAAACTATTGGGTGTGTTTATAAAAATAATTAAAGGCAAGAAAAAAGTATTAAAAATTTAAAAACATCGTTAAGAAGCCTGATGCTACAACCAGTTTTTGAGGGCCTACTTGAAAATTCCCAGCAAGTTTGGGGAGAACATATGATAAGGTAGGTGCCATAGCAGAAAAGTCTTACTTCCTGGGACTCTTCAAATGTAGGTCCCTTGCAGATGGAACTTGTAGAAGTTCCAGATCTATTGGGATGAGGTGATATAATTGGGGAGAGGCCATCCCTCAGATAACCCAGTTCCATGCCATGAAGGGCTTTAATGGTCAAAAACAGCAGCTTGAATTGGATCTGTAAACAATCTGGCAGCCAATATAGCTCACAGAGCAGAGGTATGACATGCTAATCTAAGGGCACACAAATGCACCGCTGCATTTGGCACCAGTTGAAGGTTCTGGATACTCTTCAAGGACAGCCCTATCTAAAGTGCATTATAATAGTCCAATCTGGAGGTGACCAAGGATGTAAGTGATCATGAATAGAGCCTCCTGGTCCATGTATGGGCACAACTAGCACACAACATGAAGCTGCATAAAGGCCTCTTAGCCACAACTACCACTTGCTCTTTGAGCAGGACTTGTGAGTTCAGGAGAAACCCCAGATTACACATCAGGTCTGTCTGGAGCAGTGCCACCCCAATTGGAAACAAAGATGGGATTGTCCTAGAACCAAAAGTGCCACTCAGTCTTGTCAGGATTCATCTGCAGTCTGTTGTTCCTCATCCGGACTTTCACAGCCTCGAGGCATCAGGATAACAGTTCCATCCATAACATTGCTTAATTTGCTGGAGCCGAGATGTATAGTTCGGTACCATTAGCATACTGATGTTACCGTGCCCCATGGTGATGTAGATCTAAAATGGAAGAGGAGAAAGCACCAACCCATATAGTAGCACAAAGAGTGGGACTTTTGCCCAATCATGACCATCTGGAATTGACTTGAAGAAAGGAGATGAACCCACCTCCACTCCTCAACTGATCCAGAAGGATGGCATGATCAATGATATTAAAAGATGCTGAGATGTCAGGTAGGGCAAGGATGAATGCACAATCTCTATCCACCCAGAGATCATCCAAAAGAATAACCATTGGTGCTTTTATCCCATACCCAGGCCTGAATCTTGACTGGAAAGGATCCAGATAATTCAATCAGAATATAACTGGAAGGGACCTTGGAAGTGTTATAGTCGAAACCCCTGCTCAAGCAGAAGACCCTCAAATATTGGAATACTGTTATGATGTCATCCTTAGTTGTCCTTTTCACTAGACTCGACATTACCCAATTCCTGAAACTATTCTTAATATGTTTTTGGCTCCAGGCCCTTAATCGTCTTAGTTGCTGTTCTTTACACTTTTTCCAATTCTGTGGTTGTCTACTATATTCTCAAGGGAGAAAAACAATATATTGTTCCACATTTTGTTATGTTTCTTTACATGGAAATATAGTTCTTCCTAGGACACGGGAAGTGAGTTGAAATGCAATTACTAATAAGTACTACTCAACCTAAAGGGATTTTCTTTTAAACAAAACTACTTAGGATTAAGGTCCACCAGCTATCTCTAGACATAGACTGGGTGGTAAAAACAGACTCCTATTTCATATTCTAAACTGGGTAATATGCAGGAAGGGACGGTCTTAAAGGTGTTGGCCACAATTGTGTGATTGCAGCCCCACCGCTTTTTTTTTTTTTACACCCAGATACTCATTTAAAAAGGCAGGTCTTCAAAATTATATGGTTGTGGCAAACACCTTGAGTTGTCCCTGTGTGGACACTCGGTTTCTAAGGAATAACCCATGTTTAAGCAAGTGGAGTCTTATTAGCATTTCATTTGGTAGATTTCAAAGGTGCATCTCTTTCTCAGCGCATCTCTTTCTGATCTGACAGGCCTATTCTTTTCCTTGTGGGAATATTTTGACTCCTGCTGAGACTCTGTTAGAAAGACAACAATGCACTGATTCATTGTCATGCTCCCAGAAAAACTAGTGGCTGAATAGCAATGTTTAAAATGGGGAGTGGTGAGTTATTGTAAAACAGAAAGAAATAGACAGTAGTCATAGTAGAATGTTAGTAGTTATAGTATACTGCTCAAAAAAATAAAGGGAACACAAGCAGAAGATATCCGAGATCTGAATGAATGAAATAGCCTTATTAAATACTTTGTTCTTTACATACAGTAGTTTATACACTGCTCAAACTAAAGGGAACACAAAACTACTGTATGTAACAAACAAAGTATTTAATAAGGCTATTTCATTCATTCAGATCTCGGATGTCTTCTGCTTGTCTTCCCTTTATTTTTTTGAGCAGTGTATATATAGTAGTAGCAGCAGCAGCAGAATGATGTTCAGTTATATTGAGAACATAAAATACTCCTAAAGTTCTACCTTGTATTTACATAGATTTGCATGAAAAGAAGCAAATGGGTGAACTTAAGCTGATCATAGAAAGCTACTCAAAGTCTAACTACAGGTAGTTTTTGTCTTACTGGAGCCTGCCCATCATGGTCATAACTTGTGATGATCGTAAAATGGTTGATGTTTTTTGCAGCAGTCATGAAATGAATGTGGTTGTTATAAACTAGCTATCATGGTTATTAAGCAAATACCATGGTTCTTAAGCAAATCAATGGTTTGCATAGGATGGGATTTTGCCGGGAACTGAAAATAAATGCTAATTCTCAGCAAAACTGTCGTTAAACATGGTCATGTGACCATGGGACTCTAGAAACAACCATAAATGTGGTCAGGTTATCGAGCACCCAAAGTTCGGTCATAGGACTGTGGGGGAGGGGAAAACCATTGGACCTTCAAATCCAGGTCCTAAATAATACCCAGGAGGTTCATCATAAGCTCAAAAGTCACTAAATGACCGGTCATAAGTCAAGGACTACCTGTACCTAGTACTTGAATGAAAAACTACTAGGAAATTTTAAGATATAAGCTAGATGAAGATATTGAAAAAATATCCCAGAAGGCAACCAGAACAAACCACTGCCACATTGCTGCCAAGATAACTACATGGGTGTGTGTCCATGTATTCATGAGAAATCCCATCCAATTTAACTCAAGAGAGAGTTACCTTCACTTCACTTGAGCTTCTGAACTAAGGACTCATCAGCAATATATTTACGCAGAAATATTTGTGTCGTTATAGAAATGTGGAGAGAAATTTCAGAATTGTATGTGACATTGCATATAGGTGGTCTTGAAGACACTGTTTTGATCTTTTACACTTCCGTGGCAAATTGGAAGTGACTTTAAAAATGAACTTACATAATGAATTTTGGATTCTTGTTACAGTATTATTCTTCATAATTATTTATCTTAAGCAACTTTGGATAATAAAATTACATAAATACAAGCACAACGAATACCAAATAAAAATACAAAACTCAAGATATCACATCCATAATCTTCAGTTTCAAATTCACCAATATCAGGTTTCACTAACAAACTGGCTGCTGCCTATAGAACATCATAGAGAACCCACAATCATTTCAGAGATTCCAGAGTACATCCAGCATAGTCTCAATTTTATTTATCTTTTATAAAAATATGTGTAGGGAAGCTAGGACTGTGATGGAACATTCAGACAACTACCTAATCTGGGAAGACCTATTGCAGGTATTCTGTATCTAGGTATGCCCATTTTATTTTTATGACCCTGTTAATACCTTGCTTTATGGTGGGGACAGAGTGGCTGAGTGGACCTAAGTGTTTACTGGCCAGAGGCCCTTCCTGATGCCTACACAGAGTTCACAGCAGATGTTTTCTCTTTGCACCCTGATAAAAAAACATCTGTCGCTGCCTGGAATTGAACTCTCAAACTTCCAAGTGGGAGGCAAGAATCTTCATACCCATATTTGGGCATACACTATATCACTCATACCCATGTATGCCCATATATACACATAAAACACAAATGTACACCCAATACTTATTGCTCAAAAGCAATTGTGTTAGTGATCCTTACTGTGGTAAAAACATACAGTTCTCCATTAAGTGTTGTCTCAAATATGGTTGATCAAGAATCTTGAGTACTATCTTATCGTGCCTGTTGAGAAAAAATGCACTATGGATTCAAAGAGGTTCACTTTCAGCAGAGTGGATATAAAATTGCTAGCAGTATTTTCTCTAGAGACTTTTATTTGTTAAAAAAACTTGTTAAAAATAAGCTAATGTAAGATGGATCCTTTTTGAGCTCTCTACTCATTGTTCAATATTACAAAGTATGAACCAATTTTCATAATACAGTATAAATGTTTCAGCTTCTTCTCTCTCTACTGTCATATAATTCCTTACTTATTTTATGACACAGAACAACTAGTACGTGTAGTCCTCAATTTACGATCTTAATTGGGACAGGAACTTCCGTTGCTAAGTGTTGTGATTGTTAAGTGAATTGTTATCAATTTTATGACCTTTTGGCCAAAGCCATTAAGCGAATCATGTCAATAGTGAGTGAATCTGGCTTGCCCCATTGTCAGGAGCCCCCTGGGAAGGTTGCAAATGGCAAATACATGTTACTGGACGCTACAACCATTATAAATATAGGCCAGATTCCAAGAACACAAATTTTGTGACTGCAAAGATGCTGTGATGGTCATAAGTGCAAGAAACAGTCATAAGTCACTTTGTTTCAGTGCCATTGTAGCTTTGAGTGGTAGTTATAGACATGGTCATAATTTGAGGACTAATGTATAGCTTAATTGAATGAACAAATCATGACTTCATTATTAAAGCTCCAATCTTTTTTTTTTAATAATGCACATAAAAAGGAACAGGACTTTAGAATTACTATTTTGACTTTTTTGACCATCCCAAGGTTACTCTAATTGGTAACTGTTTATTTGGTAACTGTTTATTAGACTCAAGAGCTCAGTACAGATAAACTATTATTCATGTACCATATTTATTTTTAATGTAAACATTAAAACAGAGAATTACCAAGCCAATATTAATATGCTGAATAAAATGGTATTAAATAGGATAAATTTGGAAGCTTTGTATAAGCCTTCCTATGATTGTAAGCATAGCTTTTACTAAGTGTTTGCATACTATGTATTAATATAATGTGATTTTACTTATTCATATTTTATTCTTCAGATTTAATAACTTTTCTAAATTTGCGAAACATTAAATTGCAAAATGCAGAGCAACAACAAGCCCACAACAGTAGTAATGACATTTCATGTTATTAAAATGTATGCCCACTAATTATTGATCTGATGCTGTTCTATATAAAGGTGGCATGCTTGGTTGCATAGAAATATTCAAGATCATTAATATACATGTGTTATTTTGCTGAGCCTGAATTGGAAGTGCTAGATTATTCCTATTGTCTAACAAATTAGGAAATGTGACAGCGAATGCCATGTAGCCCTGATATATGATTTCTTTCCCCATCTTCTTATTAATTTCTGTCAAATTAAAACTAAAATACCATTGCAAACCTTGCAGAACGTAATATGAAAATCAAATATGAATAGCTATTACAAAAAAATAGTACTCTCAATTGCGGAGGGAGGGAGGAAAGAGAGAGAGAAAGGAAAGAAAGGAAAAGAAAGAGAGAGAGAAGAAAGAAGGAAGGAAGGAAGGAAGAAAGGAAGGAAGGAAGGAAGGAAGGAAGGAAGAAAGAAAGAAAGAAAGAAAGAAAGAAAGAAAGAAAGAAAGAAAGAAAGAAAGAAAGAAAGAAAGAAAGAAAAGGTCTAATTAAGAAAACTATGGAACTTATAACATTCATAACATTCAAAATTCTAATTCTTTTGTGCTATTGATTCCCATTACCACTTTCAGTTTTTTTCTCAAAACAGAAACCTAAGAATTATTCAGTATGCTGCTAAATTGCCAATCCATCATTTAACACTGAGGGCAGATTAATAATTTTCTATCTTGTTTCAGACACTTTTCATAACCAAGATATCCTGAAATTTTTACACCTCCTTGAGATGACCTTTCTACTGTCCTTATTTCACCAAATATCACAAGCTATGTTTTTCCCATTCCAGCAACCTTCAGGATACATAGATCTTGATATTACTTTGGAGCTGCTATGCTATAGAGGCCTCTGTAAATAATTGATGACATATAGCCCATTCATTGTGAAATTCTGAAGAGTCTTAATACTGGGAGAGCACATACATCTTTAATGCATTTTGTATAACTCAAAGTTAACCTTTAGAGAAGGTACATGCTTCTTTTGTATGAATCCCTAAATCAGCTTTTCTAATCTAACACTGGATAATCACATATCCGTCTCTTAGCAGTAGCCAAACTCATGCTGTGAGTTTGACTTACAAATATAAAGCATAATGCAACCTGATAGAATATGCAATTAGGTTTAAATATTTTTTGTTAATTCTTTAATAATCAGATTCAGTTACACTAGTATGGGTATTTTTTTTTTAATTCTTTGCTACAATAACCATTCATCTGATCACCATCACAGTATTTCACAAAATATTTGAAATTACTGATGCCATAAAATATAGTTTGTTCACTTGATGAAATTCTCAGATTCTCCCATTGATAGCTGAACAAATTAAAAAGACTGGCTGAATGAACTGACATGAGTAGCTGAATAAAACGAGAAAGCATACGCAAAGAAATGCAAAATCTAACCAGCTAATGCAATTACTGATCACAGATCACACTCTTTATAGTTAGAAACAGGGTTAACAATGAATCCAAAGTATTTCTAAGACACCCCACTCCTGAAATATTCTGTCTGGCAAGCAAAATAATGAATTAAAATACACTTCAATTAATACATTAAAAAATTCAAATCATCATGGTGCTCTATCCCCATTGACATAAACCAAAGGTTTGATCTAATAACATTGTTTTAAACCCCTCCGAGAGCGAATCCCACTCCCTTCTAGCACTGAAGATGTTATCTAGTCAGGTAATAAAATGTCTACAAGCATACCATCAAGCTCAGAGAGCTCCAACAATTCTACAACACTGTTTTAACCTGGCCAAGGGAGTATGAGCTATATGTATATCCAAGGGAATAAAGTTCTATAAAATGAGAAATGCTACAGAGAAAGGTTGCCACTTTGACTCATCCCATGTCCTCCAGAAAAGAAGAGACACTTAGTAGGCTATCTCATGATGACCAGACTGGATGGACATATTCTATTCTGGCAACTCATTGCTTGATATAAGTTGGTGTTTGGTTAACAAGCAGCATCTGAATTGGGACTGGAAGCCTGTTGGTAACTGGTGTAGCTATTTTAAAATTTGTGTTATTGTACACTGATGAGACAGAATCACAATCACTCTAATCACTGTTTTTCACAAATTGTAGGTTCCAAGTCATTTCAAAAGGTGGACCAATACAGATTAAATTGCAGTTGTACAGCCACATTACATTTAAGCATCAGGACATCCTGATTCAAGTAGGGCAATTGAGTGAATCCAACTGGGTGGACTTCAGACAACAATATCCCCATCTTTGCCCACTAGAATTTCAGTAAAACTGTAGATGTCCAGGCTGAACCTAAGGGAGGGGTCAAACACGTCATCAGTCTCAAGTCCCTTTCATAGCCACAAGAGATCTAAGTCCAACCCACCTTGAATTCCATTGACTCTTATCTACCGCCAATTTGCTTTGACTGTTAGTAGTTCAGATTCTTGTAGAGACCTTAAGCTTGCAATAAATCCTTATATTCATTTGAACTGCCTGGGTTTCTGGATTTCTGAGCTTGACAAAAACTCTCTCTTAGCCCAATCCACTTCACAGAGTTGTTGTGAAAAAATGGGAGGAGGAAGGAGTATTAGGTATGCTCATGACCTTGAGTTATTTATAAAAATAGTAAATGGATGATATAAACTGTTTAAAGATGCACACAACTCAACCTGTTCATCCATCACAATATCATATATGCACTTGATCTTATTGCAGTTCACCCTCATATTTACCAGGCAATTAAAGGCCAAAGTACACACAAATTTGCTCATTGGGATCTACCTATGCCCCCGCCCCATCCTTTAATTCTTATGGTCACAACATCAGCCTTCATTTCCTCACCTAGAAAGGTTGAATAAATTTTCCAGCCCTTTCTGTCCTTGCCTGCCCCTACTTACCATAACCCCACAATGTGCAAACATCTCTGTTTGTCTAACCTGTTAGGCACAATCAACAACACTACTTCTAACCTACCTCAGTCATTCACTCAATTAGCTCACATATATTCTCTATTTCTCCATTTAACATACTATATCCCCCAGCTTTCCTCAGGCTTATGGATCTAGTTTTCATACATATCACCAATCATCTATTCCTCCCTCCCCCCTCGCCCCTACCCCATGTACTATCACTCCAATGGGGTGGAAGAACCATCTTCTATCCATACACAGATTGTGACTTTATTTAAAAATGAAAAGAATCCGACTACTTTTTAAGTAGCTATGTATCATTCATTATCTCAATTGAAGAACAATGTTACAATACAATTACAGCATCAGTTAAATACAGTGTAGGTGGATTTGACAGACAGGAACAATTTTAAAATCAATTCAAATTATTTAATTGTCACAAAAGAAAGATCTTTCCTCTCCAGGGGAAAACAGGAAGAGAGAGTACTAATTTTTATAGTCCTTTGGTATCCTGGGCAGATGTTAACTTGCGTCAGTAATATTTATGGCACCAAAAAACAAACTGGTAATTAATATAAGTAATGCACACTTGGTATAATATGGCCTTACATAACAGTGCTGACTAACTCCTTGCCATCAGATTGAACAGTCTTCAAAGATGCTCCAACATAGATAGAACCAAGTCTTGCCTAATCATAGCCAAATCAGTTCTTAGGAATGATGGCAGGTGATACCTTATCCAAAGCTGGGTCAAGAATTATTGGCTGCCATAGTTAGTTCAACAATCAAGAGGAAAGCCAAATCTGAGAACATCTTTAGGGTCTCAATTCAAATATTATTCAGTTAAGATACTAGGAGGAAACAAACTTTGCAGATTAAGAAAAATATGCAATATTTAATTTCTAATGAAATCTGGACCTACATGTGTATTAGATAACAGTATGAATCGCTAAGAAAGTATTGAGAATTCAATTACCATATTTCCATGGGGAAATATGTTGTCTATGGGTCGGACACAACTTTGCAACTAACAACAAAACATAGATACAGATACAGATATAGACATATAATAAAATTAAAAGCTGTAAAAATTGTTAATGTCCATTGGAAATTACTATGGCAGCAGAAAGGACAATGTTATAGAGTACAGTTTTATTCTTCTGTTTTTCCTTCTAGAGTTTCTTTATACCAGACTTTATGATCAGACTTGCCAATGTACCCAGAGAAGATAAACAGGAGGAGGAACAAAAGTTTATAAACATGAGCACAGTAAAGTGTGTGTGTGTCTGAGAGAGAGTGAGAGAGCGAGAGAGAGCATATGTATGTGTGTGTTGTGTGTGTTGTGTGTGTATACACACAGAGACACTTTTTCAGATCCTACCCAACATGTTCTCATTGCCAAAGATAATTTGCAAAACAAATTGGCAAAGGGAGAAAGGGAGAAGAAAAACTGCAATAAATTGTTTAAATATGTTTAAGGGTTCTTTGATATCTCCATCTGGATTTAGAACTCATAAGTATGAGGAAATTTCAAAGGTTTACAACTTTGAACTATGAAATGTCATGCGAATTCTGTATGCACAGATTACTTTATATTACATTACATTAGGGTGGCGCAGTGGCTCAGCGGTTAAGACGCTGGAAAGCCAGCAGCCCAGGTTCGAGACCTGAGCGCCACGTGACAGGGTGAGATTGCCCCAGTTCTGCAAACCTAGCAGTTTGAAAGCATGCAAATGCAAGTAGATAAATAGGTATCATTTCAGTGGGAAGGTAACAGTACTCCATGATGTCATGCTGGCCACATGACCATGTAAATATCTTTGGATTGTGCTGGCTCAATGGCTTTGAAACTGAGATGAGCACTGGCCCCTATAATTGGCAATGACTAGTGGAGTAAAATCCACAGGGACCCTTACCTTTTACTCAGTGGTGAAATCCAAATTTTTTTACTATCGGTTCTGTGGGCGTGACTTGGTGGGCATGATGTGGCTTGGTGGGCGTGGCTTGGTGAGCTTGGCAAGGGAAGGATACTGCAAAATTTCCATTCCCACCTCACTCCAGGGAAAGGATACTGCAAAATCCCCATTCCCTCCCCACTCCTGGGGACAGCCAGAGGTGGTATTTGCCGGTTCTCCGAACTACTCAAAATTTCCGCTACCAGTTCTCCAGAACCTATCAGAACCTGCTGGATTTCACCCCTGCTTTTACCTTACATTTATTATTTTACCTATTCCTTCTCTTCTTGCTTCTGCAATTTCTAAATTCTGAAAAACAAATTTAATGCTTTTTGAATTTTAATTCAGTGATCTTTAGCACATCTATGTGGGAAATCCACCTGCAACACGGGAAACATTTTCAGAAGCGCTTATTCAGTTGGAGATATTTCCCAATGCTAATGTGTGAATCCCAAAGAAAATGCTATATTTAAGGTGAACAGTTCTTTCACAAATCTTCTGTTATTACCCATGATCCCAATACAGTACAACTCTAGTTCTGTCAAAAGAAAAAAATTGAAAGCAAGCAAAACAGAAAATAGCTCAAATAAATGTAGTTTCAGTTATACAAATAACATGAATAATTAAACAACAGCATATAATTAAGAAGTGGCTCATTCAAAATAAATACTAGATGGCAAAAAGGACAAAATTTTACACTCTGAAGGAGAGTCAGTAAATTATTGTCCCATCAATGGTATTAGGAAATATCCTTTATCCAAGGAAGTGAGCCAATCCACAACAGGGAACACAACCAGGGAAATCTCTAATCTATGGCCTGTTTTGATTTTTTTTGCTTTATATTTCACATGGATCTTTCCTGTTTATACATCTGAGCAAATATTTTCCCCTGGCTGCCAGTGGTAGTTGTGTCTCACAATGTTGCAGTCTCATACTAGATTATTAACATATTGATTACATTACTGGAAACAAATGTACTTGGGATATATTAAAAATTCATGCGAGCATTGTAACCAACCTCAATACTTCTTGGCTGGACAGGGACCAACTGTAATGGAAGGTGAACAATATTCTTCAAGGTCCTTTGTCAGCTAGGAAAAACAAAATGGCAACAGCTGTTACAGTCCACATATTAAAATGTTCCATGTTAGGAAACTAAAATGGATATGAATTGAATTTCACTTGTTTCTTAAAAATTGAGAATATTAGACATACAAGACCAGTTTAAATATCTGAGAAAAATATGAAACACACTGCATTAATAATAGCAGGGCATGCAGCAAATCATTAATAGATTTAGAAAGCATTTATAAACGTGTAACACTGAAGCCAACTGTCAATGAATCCATGGTGAAATATGCAAAGCAGATCTTTTAACTAAAATGAATAAAGTGTTTAAAAACATCACTCTAATTCCACACATTTTTTTAAAAAATATGTATACCTGGGATCCTCAATCTAGAAGAGAAACCACAGAAAATATGATAGTGACATTAATGTTCTCCTCTGTTATTTATTTCACTGCTCAGTTTTCTAAGATTATTGTGTTAGAATAAACAAGAGGCTTTTCAAACAAATAAAGAAGGTTCTTAATCTTTGGATGTCCGATTTCACTTCACATGCTCCTCATGCGTGCCAGGTTTTATTGGTGAAATATTATATTAGATAACTACATATTATGAAGAGTGCACAGGTAGTCCTTGACTTGCAGCCACAAATGAGCCCAAAATTTTTGTTGTTAAGTGAGAATTTGTTAAGTGAGTTTTGCCCCATTTTACGACTTTCTTGCCACAGTTGTTAAGTGAATCACTGCAGCGGATAAATCAGTAACCTGGTTGTTAAGTGAATCTGGCTTCCCCATTGACTTTGCTTGTCAGAAGGTTGCAAAAAGTGATCACATGACCCTAGGACACTGCAACAGTCCTAAGTATGAACCAGTTCCCAAAAGGATCTGAATTTTGACAACATGACCAGGGGGATGCTGCAATGGTTGTAAGAGCCTGTAGTACAGTGAACTAAGCACTGTTATTAACATCCGCTGCTTGCAATTACTGCAAGTTCAAATCTCACCAGGCTCAAGGTTGACTCAGCCTTCCATCCTTTCAAAGGTAGGTGAAATGAGGACCCAGATTGTGGGGGCAATAAGCTGACTTTGTATAAATATACAAAAGTATGAAGGCTATTGCTTAACGCATTGTAAGCCGCCCTGAGTCTCTGGAGAAGGGCGGCATATAAATTAAAGCAAAAAAAAAAAAAAACCCTATGAAAAATAGACAGAAATCGCTTTTTTCAGTGCCCTTGTAACTTTGAATGGTCACTAAATGAACTGTTTTAAGTCGAGGACTAGCTGTACTCTATTGGTTAAAATAACAACCCCACCAAATAAGTTTAGAATTCCAGATGCTAAATATTGAAAAAAATAAAATGCTATAAATTTATATGGAACCCACAAGCAGAGCCTATGAATAAGGGCTACATTTATTAAATGCCTTAACTTAAAAATATCTCTGATCAATTGTGCAAATTCTTTTTTTCCCCTTTCTTTCTTTCTTTCTTTCTTTCTTTCTTTCTTTCTTTCTTTCTTTCTTTCTTTCATAAAACAAAATGTAGGAAAGAAAGATTAAAATAGAAAAAGCATTACAAAAATAGTTCTACAATTATCAATTGTGTAATAGGCTGTCTGGTTAAGAAAAAGATTATTATTTTAATTGGGACTGGCAAGATTGTATCCGTTTATGAAGAAAAAAAGGGTATAATCCTATCAGTCCTAGCAATATAAGGCTCTCCCTCTGTTTTTTGAGCAGATGAATTTTTATCAAAGTTCTTTTAAACCAGGACTATTGACCAAATTTTATCAAGCCATTTTTGAATAAAAAAAATTGCCTACCTTTCCACTGCTACACAATGATTAGTTAAAAGCAGGTGCACAATAAGAAGCACCCTTCTACCAATAATAGGATCTGATTTCTGAAGATGGACGGGTGGGACAACTGAGACGGCTCCTGCTGTATTACCCTTCCAAATGAACAGCTATGCCCCTGTCCAAGTTGTGGGTTGCTGATGAATTTTTCCCAGAGTTATTGTGGCCTTCCTTGTGGGAGGGTGTGGTAGCAGTTAAAGAGGACATGAGTGTCACAGCAAGCAATGGCTTGTTACAGGTTGTTAAGGGCCCGAATCAGAGGAAGGCCACATATTAGTTCTGGGTACTCAAAGCAAGTTAGATGTGATTAGAGGGTGAAGGACACTGCTTGGTCAAGTTACTACCTAGTTGCCAAACAGCTAAGTGCCACTTATTTCCAAAGATGATGGATCCTTTCAACTGGGGTTTCTATAGGCATTTGGGTGGCATTCTGTGGCCTTTTCTATCTAGGCTCTAATCACGAACAAATAATGTCAGTAATGTACACCAAGAAAACCAGATGGTTAGAATCACACCGTGCATGTTTTGGGCAATAATTCCCACAGAATTCAAGACTCCACATTCAGGAATGTATTTATTCCATTTCCACAGGATGAATAGTGGGCTACATTTTTATACAGGGAATCAGGTATTTCTATCAAAGACTACTGACCACTGTAGGCAACCTCATTTCATAGAATCCTTTCGGCAAAACAATGTATTATGCTTGATCAATATAAACTCATAATATACATCAGCGGTAAAACAACAACAACAAAGACTAGCTTAGTCTCAAAATAGTCTAATGATCACCATTACTGTGGACCTGAAAGCAAAATTTTCTTTCCAAAATTGTGTAACTGTTTTCCTGGAAATAAGTACTACAGCTACCAGCTTATATGGAGATAATTAAAGACAGATACATACCTGATTTTCAGTTCTTATAGTAATTTCCTATTTGGGGCAGTATAATAATACAGGAAATGCATGAATGACCACTTAATATAATATCTCTATCATATGTTCCTCTGGTAAAACGTTTTATTCTATTATGGCTGCATTTCAAGAAGATTAAAACTATACTCTTTTTTTTTTTACATGGAAGAGGTTTCCAGTAAAAGCTTCCATAATATATTTATGACATATCTTATACTCTCTCTAATGTGCCATCTAACTATGCAATCCCATTAAGTCGTAGAACCTGAAATGTCCATGAATTTGATTAGAGGGGGGTGGAAATCATGAGCTTTGTACATATGCCTCTTTAATAGGATTTTCTTTGGAACTAATCAGATAGGAACTTATTACTGAAAGCTAAGATTATTTTTCCAAGAAATATGTGTACCATCAGGATCTGAAATTTCAGCCTCAATTGCATCTTTCCATCCCCTGCTTAGGTTTACACATAACTCTATTAGATTTTGCTGATGACATAATGAAATGACACTGCTGTGGCCAGAACGCAGAGGGCTGTTACTGTTTTATTACAGAACATCCCTGGTGCCTCAAGTAGACAGACTCAGAATTAGAAATGTTAGACAGGAAAGCTTAAATGCCACAATTTGGGGGAATGGGATGTGTCTCTGTTTTTATATAGGCTTTAACTCAACATTTGTTCTTTGGCACTTGATATTTATGCCAATCTTCTGCTTAAACGACAAAGATTTTACAGCTGCCTATACAAGTTTTTAATACATTCATACCCCTCCTCGTCCCTTTCTGTGATGAGTGTCAGTCAATGTCTCTTCCATGAGTTAAATATCATCAAATCATAATAATGCTTATTAATTTCTCTCCCTGTTGAGTCATGACTGCTTAAGAGTTTTATATTCTCATTAAGTACTGGTTGCTCCTTTCAAACACAAACAGTCTTGAGCTTGGAATCACTAAACTGTACCTTTGAAACCTAATACAGGCTTGGTATTAATATTACCAAAGAGTTTAACCTCTCATGAGATAGGAATTGCAGTATGTTTAGAATTATTTATATACTATAGTTTGATCCCATGCTTTTAACTGGATTGGTTTGATGCAAATTCAAACCAAGGCAAGTTGCAGCCCAAAGAATGTATACTTGTAAGTAACATCAATTACTGTAATTGCATAAACCTCACTTTTAAATAGCTAGACAAGTTATTACAAGAATTCCTTCTCTCCATGAATCCCTCAGCTATGGTCTAGTATATTATGTTTTCATATGAAAACTACATTGCAGTCAATTAGAATTAGAATAGAATCTTTATTAGCCAAGTGTGATTGGACACAAGGAATTTGCCTCTGGTACATAAGCTCTCAATGTACATGCAACAACAAAGTGATAGGCCATATGTCATAGATCATAGTTACAATCATTATTCATAAGATAGAACAATGTGATAAATCATAGATGCCAATGGGAGAAAGATGTAGTAGGAAGGATGAGAAGATGAGAAGGATGAGAAGGTTAATATCAATACAGCCCTACTACATGGATAAATATCTTTAGGCCTAATGCTAAAATGCTGATGTTGTAATGAGGAAATAGGCTATCTGTCTAAAGATAAAAAGATATGATTGTTTATGCATTTGTTAAACTTATATCTGTTATTTCTTTTAGAATATCTAGATGGGATGTACCTTCCTCTAATTTCCCCCCCACAACAACTCTTTGAGATAGGATGATCTGAGAGAAAGTAAGTAACTAACGTCACATACTGAAGATTGATGATTATGAGTGGACTTGAATTTGAGTTTTTCTAGTTTTAATCCCTTAACTCCTATACCGCACTGCCTCTTACTAATGTTAGTTATTAATGCTAAAATATTGTTTTAATTAGAAATTCTAATTAATGCTAATGACACAGTTAGAACATTCACCGGAAAAGAACAAAATTTCATGCCGAAAAAGAAGATAACAAAATACTCTCGACTATTTTGTGTCAAAAAGCTATAATAGAGAAAAATAGAAAATGTGATAAATAGGGAAGGCTGATTGTTCCTTCAAGCAGCAAAATGCTATTACCTGACAAAAAATAAATGAAGGCTATTTTTCTTTCTACTCTGTGCAAGGTATATTGCTACACTCGTGGTTCATCTACCATTTGCATATTAGTTCAAAAAGAAATATGTTACCATTTTAACAATTCAACTAGGTGGATCAAGAAATTCAGTGAAATACCGGGAAAGTGGAAAATGTTCTTAGAATGGATAAATTCCACAACATGGAAGCAAAAAAAAAAAAAAGCACAAATATTTTAAAATAGAGGAAATGAAATACAACAATGAGTATTCCTAAATTACCTAATTAGATTTTTGTTTGCCTTTATCTATCAAAGACTGGTTTTCTTCTCTCAGTCTGGTCTTTATAAATGGAGTGGAATCTCTTGTCTTGTGAAGAGACATGCTTGCTTGCTTGCTTTGTTTTTCACTATTTAGGAAGTCACCCAAATAGCTCAAAGGGGCATTCGAGCCTTGAACTCACTGAGATGAGAAATGTATAGATCAGTCAACTCAACTGTTTGAATTACTAGAATATTACACACTGATGAGGTTTTTATTCACTTAAAAACATTACAAATTGAATGCATAATCTTTCCTAAAACAAAGTTTCTAATATTATTTGTATTAACTAAGCTACATAGTATTAATTCCCAAATAATGAAAGGAAGGACTGGAAGTTTGCTGTGTCCAGTGAGCAAGAGGCACTGAACTGTAATTGCAGACAGAGAGAAGAGAAAAGAATGGAGAAAGTGGAATCATGAATGGAAACAAATCAATTGCTGGAGCAGCTGGATGGAAGTCAATGGTGCCAGTGGCTGGGGAAGATTCTGGACTGTTTAAAGCAGGGGTGGGCTCAGGAGCATGGTTGGCTCAGGAATTCTGGGAATTGAAGTCCACAGGTCATAAAGGGGGCCATAGTTGCCCATCTCTGATTTAGAGTAGGTGAGGAACTAGTGGAGTGAGACTGACTTGCAGATGAAGTCAAATGGATATTTTTAGAAGTGAGCTTGTTACCTAGCTCAAAGCTTTGGGCTAGTCCTCAACCTACGACCACAATTGAGCCCAAAATTTCCATTGCTAAGCAACACATTGTTAAGTGAATTTTGCTCCATTTTATGACCTTTCTTGCCACATTTGTTCAGTGAATCACTGCACAAGTTAAATTAGTAACATGGTTGTTAAATTAATCTGATTTATTGAAGGTCACAAAAGGTGATCACATGACTCCAGGATACTGCAACAATCATAAAAATGAACCAGCTGCAAGTGGCTGAATTTTGAACACGTGACTATGGGGATGCTGCAACAATTGTAAGTGTGGAAAAACAGTTATAAGTCACTTGTTTCAGTGCCGTTGTAACTTTAAATGGTCACTAAACAAACTATTTTAAGTCGAGGGCTGCCTGCATGATTTCACTCATATATTCAATTTGAAATATCAAAATAAAAATGCCACCATTATTGATTGTAAGAAATGCAATGAGCGAATGGAAATTAAAATTAATTCCATTCTACAAACAAAAGCCTCTAACACTAATGAAATCCTACTAGCCTATGAACTGTGACAAACATTAAACTGCAACTTTGCTGAAATGTGAAGACTTTTATAAGAGTGACAGCCTACTGCAATGCATGTTAAAAATATTTCTTGTGCATTTGGATGATATAGTTAAACTTTCTACAGTGCACAACTGGAATGGGAGTAACAGATTCAACCACATATTGATATATATTCTATACAAAATTTCTTGTAGTGTGCTTGATGTGTTCGGTTGATGTGTCCTATATCCCACTATATTGAATGCTACAAAGAGTTCCTCATTATGATGAAATGTATTATATTTGTTTAAACTGTAGAAGTTATTTCTTCTGCGTATGCATATACTGTATACAATGATTTATGCACATTTATATCTTCCTTTTTCATAATGCATGACTACAGCATATTTCCAACAGTAGAGACCTTCAAATTTCTAGATTCTACCATATCTCATGACCTAAAAGCGGACACCCAACATCAAAAACATCATCAAAAAAGCACAACAAAGAATGTTCTTTCTGCGCCAACTCAGAAAGCTCAAACTGCCCAAGGAACTGCTGATACAGTTCAACAGAGGAACTATTGAGTCTGTCATCTGCACCTCTATAACTGTCTGGTTTGGTTTTGCAACCCAACAAGACAGACACAGACTTCAGAGGATAATTAGAACTGCAGAAAAAACAATTACTACTAATCTGCCTTCCATTGAGGACCTGTATACTGCACGAATCAAAAAGAGAGCTGTGAAAATATTTACAGACCCTCACATCCTGGACATAAACTGTTTCAACTCCTACCCTCAAAATGATGCTATAGAGCACTGCACACCAAAACAACTAGACACAAGAACAGTTTTTTCCCGAACGCCATCACTCTGCTAAACAAATAATTCCCTCAACACTGTCAAACTAATTACTAAATCTGCATTACTATTAATCTTCTCATCGTTCCTATCATCCATCTCCTCCCACTTATGACTGTATGACTGTAACCTTGTTGCTGGTATCCTTAAGATTTATATTGACTGTTTCCCTATGACTATCATTAAGTGTTGTACCTTATGATTCTTGACGAATATATCTTTTCTTTTATGTACACCGAGAGCGTATGCATCAAGACAAATTCCTTGTGTGTCCAATTACACTTGGCCAATAAATAATTCTACTCTATTCTATTCTATTTATATTTTATATGTATCAGGTTTTGGTATTCTTAATTTCATAAAGATGTCTAAGAAATACAGTAGCAAAACTGTTGAAGCCACAAGTGATTTCAAAGTGGCTTCTGTGACTTCACTTTGAATGCAGACCATGTTTATGAAAACTATAATTTTCCAGGTACTATCTTTCACTTAGAAATATTTTACTATATTTTATAAACAGAGATTGGTGATGCCCTCGGGTATGAGGAACTATATCCTGTAATAATAGAATTATTTTTAAGTAAAGATGGTTAAGATCAATAGCCAATGCCAAGCCCAGATTAATGATTCCTCATCAATATGAGATGTATTCATCCAATTAATAATCATTCATTTGCTAGAAATGGTGAATAAGTACTCACATCTTCCAAAACTGACTTTCATATCCCAAACTAGGCTAATTCCTTGCTAGAGGACATCAGCAAAAGGACTTCCCGTGCCATTTGTATTTATTTTTTCTTCTCTTAGTCTGCTGGCATGAAATTATTTTAAAAGCTATTTTCAACTAGGGCAGCAATAACTTTGATGGCTGCACATACAAATGTGCTTGCTATTTTAAGAAAAACAAATGAAACATTCAGCAAATCTCAAGGGATGTACCAGGAAATCATCCAGTGGACTTCCACAATGTGCTAAAAAAATTATGGTTTGTTAGTTTTGCCTTAATCTGTTGTATGAACCCTGCCGTTATAAATTACCGAACAAAATATAGATAAAACTATGGCTTTAGGTCTCCTCCCTTTGTTTTAAATTCTGTTGGGTTTTCTCTGCCTCATCAAATACCTGCCAGTTCATGAACATGGAAACTCATTCAGCTGGTTTCTAAACTGCAAATGTTGGAGACAGAAGTGCGACTGGAAAGCAGTGATAACTACCTTCCATTCTACTTTTGGCAAAATAGTTCCATTTGAATGTAAACCTATGTTTCCTGGTACAAGCTGGGAGAGGTACTTACATACTCTTTCCTCATACTTTTTTTTCTCTCCTTCCTCCCAATATACTGCTGCAAGACAAAGATCCTTCAGTGAAAAAAAAAGAAAAAAAGAACAGTAAGTATGATTGGGTAAGCATAGGAAAATCAGTCTCTTTGGTTTAGGCCTCAGATAAAGCACAATGCAGTGGTGGGATTCAAATTTTTTTACTACCAGTTGTGTGGGCGTGGCTTGGTGGGTGTGGCATGGCTTGGTGGCCATGGCAGGGGAAGGATACTGTAAAATCTCCATTCCCTCCCCACTCCAGGGGAAGGTTACTGCAAAATCCCCATTTCCTTCCAGCTGGGACTCGGGAGGCAGAGAATAGATGGGGGCAGGGCCAGTCAGAGGTGGTATTTACCGGTATTTCTCCAAACTACTCAAAATTTCTGCTACTGGTTCTCCAGAACTGGTTAGAATACCACCTCTGGCACAATGTGATGGTGGGCAAACTTTCCCTAGAAAGGTAAATTCTGATCATGGTATGTTATTCAGAAAGTGGTGTTTTTCCACAAGAAAAATAAAGTTATATACATCACCAGTACATTTTATGCTCTTTACACCACCCAGCCACACCTTAGTCTCTGGAGTAGTGTTACTGTTGTATTCCAATTCTAGCCATAACCACCCCACTTTCCATGATGAAAACCAAAGGGGGGGGAATACCTTTGTTATTTATGCTGGGAGCTTGAGCTGACCAACATTGAATTATAACTTTGTTCCACTAATGAGCCCTCCCAGAAGAGAAGATCTCCAGTATGTATAGCCCAAGAGAACTTCAAATACTTCATCTACCAATTGTGCAGATTAGTGACACCTTCCAAAGAGGAAGCTGCTGTTTTAGATTAATCAAGTCAGATCCTCCTTTGAGATGTAAAATGTCTTAGCTGCTTATCCTTGGGAAATTAAAGATTAATCAAAAAGGACTTGCTCTTTTTTAGACCAAGAGGCCAATTTCAATAAGTTGTTTTCCGATGCTTCCATGTCTCATCCACCCCAGCGTAAAAGAGGCTGTAATTTCCTAATAAAAGTATTTTCCAGCATCAAAAGACAGCAACTGTCACCATGTAATTTCTTGTCCAGATACACATTTGTCCAGGGATAGGAATAGCTTCTGCATTCCTAACTCAAGAGAAAGCAAGTTAATTACTACTAGTTAAACAAAGGCTCAAAGACTTGATGGAACAGCTTTCTTGCAGACTTCCCTACAACATATTCTAGCTATCCAAATTCTCAGTGCCATATGTGACTTGGCTTTCAAGTCATTGTGGCAATGAAGTAGCACAAGTTACACCACCTGATCTGCTTCATTAGTCTGATTTTTACCTCCCAGATTCCTCTTTTCAGCAGTCTGCTGCTTCTGCAAGTGTGAGAAACATATGAATTCCCTGCAGAGTTATCTTGAGTCTTTTGTCCTTCCAATCAAAGCAGACGGCATGCTTTTTGTTTGTGCTTCATTCAGGAGCTAAAAAACACAAAACCAAGTAAAATATGCCTAATTATGAATAAACTGGGAAGCACAGAAGAGAAAGAAAGAAAGAAAGAAAGAAAGAAAGAAAGAAAGAAAGAAAGAAAGAAAGAAAGAAAGGGGGGAGGGGGAGGAGAGGGGGAGGGAAGGAGAGAGAGAGAGAGAAAGAAAGAAAGAAAGAAAGAAAGAAAGAAAGAAAGAAAGAAAGAAAGAAAGAAAGAAAGAAAGAAAGAATTCAGATTCAGTTGCTATTATAATTTTGAGAAGTTCACTTAATGATCCAGATCCACCAAGGTTCTAGAGCAGGGATGTCAAACTCACAGCCCGCAGACACACTGGCCATGCCCACCCCATTTCCCCAAAGGAGGAAAAAGTCGCAATACTTTTGCGTAATACTCATGTGATGACAACGTGATGCCGTGAGTTTGACACCCTGTTCTGGAGTTCAAAACATTGTGGTTTTTCATAAAGATCCTATTCCCTCCCCCATATCCCTTAAAAAATATATCATAAAAGATAATGGGTTCCAGAAGTCAGTGAAAGAAGTTGTCTGTAATTTCACCCACATGGAAGGTTCCCTGTAATTATTACTGTCCACTAAATTACTGGAAAATAGCTTGTCTAGTAGATAGGTTGCTGGGCTAGGAGCAGAGAAACCAGAGTTCTAGTCCTGTTTTAGTCATACACAACCGGCTGAGTTACTTTGGGCCAATCATTCCCTCTCAAAAAAAAATGCAATGATGATCTTCTAAAATGGTACCTGGAAAAATTCCATGAATGTCTCCATATAGTCACAAGGAATCAAGTGTGACTCCAAGCCCCTTCCCTCTCCTAAAATTAAATAAACACTATTAAATATTATTTCTGATGTTTTGGAAGCGAACCTGCAGGCATTCAGAAATATGGTTGGGAATTCTTTTGCTCTAAAGCATTCAATCTATTATGCTACTTATTTAAATAAGTCCCCTGAAGGGACTGAAATGTTAGTAGTTTTTCCATATCACATATAGCTTCACTAAAGTGCTGTGCCACTACCCTGATCTGAGAATTGGCTGGCAAAATGGAGGAAATATTTTATGAAACCTAATCCTTCCACATACGAGAATTGAACAGAAATCTGCAATTTAAAAAAAAATTAATTGAAGTAAACATGTTTGCATTTAGGTACTTTTATAACCCCCAATGTTAAGTATGGTTATTATTGATGGAGAATGCCTATGCGAATGAATGTAGTATTATATATACATCAATAATATATGAAACCTACCAAAAGAAGACAAAAGGGTCAACCAATAGAGGCATAACTGTCAACTATCAAACCACAAAAAGTAATAGTCCTACTGTATTCTGGAATATTATCTCCATTGTAGATGTTGCACTTTAAGGATTTTAACACATTGAAATGTTCATGGGAAATATTAAAGGTAGTCAGGTAGTCACCATGAAATAAATGCCAAGAAAGAAGGATAGTCTGGGCCCAGTGGTGAAATCCATTTTTTTTTTACTACCGGTTCTGTGGACATGGCGTGGCTTGGTCAGCGTAGCTTGGTGGGCATGGCAGGGAAAATATACTGCAAAATCTTCATTCCCTGCCCACTCCAGGGGAAGGATATTGCAAAATCTCCATTCCCACCTCACTCTGGTGCCAGCCAGTGGTGGTATTTGCCGGTTCTCCGAACTGCTCAAAATTTCCTCTACCGGTTCTCCTGAACCTGTCAGAATTTCACCCCTGGATTTCACCCCTGGCTGGGCCACTCGCCTATTGGCCAAGTGGAAGAGACACTAATTGGCTCATTAGGAATTCTAAGATTTGCACAGATGATAATGTGGGAAGCCCCACCCCACCCCAGAAGAATGAAATATTTTGGGAACTATTAAAAAAGGCAGAATATTATATTTCCCCAAAGGAAGAAATTGAGAAATATGTTTTAGAGGCAGAAAGCAGCCCCCAAATCTTTCTTAATAGCCCACAGCAGATGCCTCATTTAAGAGATAAAAAGCTTATTAAAAGAGGAAGACAAGAATCTAGATAGCTCTATTCATAAGCAAAGCAAATACTGCAGGCAGAAATCCATTTAAGACAGGATAGTTCGAAACTCCTTGCAGCAAAGTTTGACAGCTAAAAAAGGCAGAATGGTAGGGTTAGAAAGTAGCCCTCACCCAAGATCCAACACAAGACGAAAGCCATTAGCCACTATAGGAATTGCCCAACACCCTTTCAGAACAGTTCAAAAAAAAAAGTCACAGAAACCTATAAAGATCCATCCACTCATTCAACCGTTTGTTCAGCTGACCCAGAACTGCACACTATCTTTGTGGTTCTGTTCAATAAACTTTCTTTCCAATCAGCCTCCATGTTGTTTCTAGAGACTTTCTCCCAGCTTGGAACTGAACCAATTGGATTTTCCTTCCACCGATAGCAGTGAGTAGACCTGCAGGCTGACTCAAAAATGTACTTGAATCTGGCTTGTGACAGTACAGTAGTACTCTTGCTTTCTGAAGCTTTAGAAAGTAGGAGTACATGGATCCAATGTTTAAAGTAGAAAAGACTTTCATGAGAAATGTATTGGCATAGCAGTTGAAAATGGAACCCATTATCTAGAGAATTGATAGATTCTCCTCACTGGCAATGTTCAAGTACAGTCTAGACCAGGACTGTCAAACTCCCGCCCTGCGGACCGGATGTGTCACGTGCTGGCTACGCCATTCCCGATTTAGCAAAGGAGAAAAAAAGTCCTGATACATCACGTGATGCTGCCATGATGACGTGAGTTTGACACCCCTGGTCTAGAGAGCCTTCTCTTGATAACATTTTAGCTGGAATTTCTAGCATCAAGCAAGGTGATGAACTACCAAATCCATTTGACCTCTGATGCAGCATTGTTAATACACAGATGGAGAAATGTCAGTGCTAGTCAAGTGTCCTTTTTAACTTAAATCAGCTGAATTATCTTTCTGGCAGCTGTTGGAAAAAACCTGAAGAGATCAACCATCAGGAATGAGGGCAGGGAGCGAAGAAAAGATGGAAAATGTATTCAAACATCTATTCTGTCAAGGACATCTGTAACACAAGGCACCTGAAGTAAGCCTTGCTGTCAAAAGCGTAAGAAAGGCCTTTTTGTTTACATTTGTTTGTATTCCATTATTGGTTTTTTCCCTCCGCCTAAATGACTGCTCTCTGAATTTTCTCTTTTACGTGCACTGCAGTTAAATGACTTTTACCTGATAAATATGGAGAACTTGATGACTTGAAAAAAAAAAATCCTTCTGTGTCAATTTGGCAGTTCATATTCATGCTGAGATTGTATCTAATTTTGAAAATCTTCACACTTGTGCCCTGCCATCATGTGTAATCTTTTATGCATGGCTACTTCCGCTGCTGCTGCTGAGGCAGTTGCTATGCAACAGATGAACCTGCACCATAGGGCCCTGACATTAGTAAAAGCAAATTGACCACGGGAGCACTAATCTAGCATGAAAAGCAGTTGGTGCCATATATTTCCTTGAGAAGGATTTCCTAATCAACAAGCAAAACCTACCTTCAAACGTGAGCTGAATTACCTGGGCTTGGAGTTCCCTCATTCACACCTTCTTTGCTGCATCACATTATTATCAAGGGCTAATGCTTTGGGGCTAAAAAGATAAGTAGAAGCTTGTGGTACTTGCTGGGCATTTTCAGTTAATTCCATGTGCTCCTCTCATATAGTGACTGAAAACAGCTTCTTTTTTCATCCTTAGGAATTTGAGCCCCTTTTTACTATTAGGGATCCTCTTTTTTTTCCAGCCCATTCACCTGTTGAGAAACTGCTGCACTTTTCTGAGGATCACATCTGGTGCATATGGAATATTGCCTCTGCTTATCAGCTTCAATAACTGCCCTGTTATGAGTAGGAGTTATAGAGATTTACCAGATTGTCTTCTAGAAAGGCTGGGGGAGGTTTAGGGCAGGGGTGAAATCCAGTAGGTTCTGACTGGTTCTGGAGAACCAGTAGTGGAAATTTTGAGTAGTTTGGAGAACCGGCAAATACCACCTCTGGCTGGCCCCAGAGTGGGATGGGAATGGAGATTTTGCAATATCCTTCCCCTGCCACACCCACCAACCATGCCCACCAAGCCACACCATGTCCACTAAGCCACACCCACAGAACCGGTAGTAAAAAAAATTGAATTTCATCACTGGTGTAGGGTTTTTTTGTTTTGTTTTGTTTTGTTTTGTTCTTTTTTTAAAGATCTTTGCTAAGCAATAAAAGAGCGTCATTTAGCAGCAAGCAAATTGCCCTGGGCAACATTTTCCAAGTATGATTGTTGAGTTGTAAAGGCTCCAGTCTCAGATTTGGGGCATTTGATTATGGGGAACAGTTCCATGTAGCATTTACATCCCACACCTTTTGGAGTATTAAAGTCAAGCCACACTATTTTTAATTGTCTTATAGTAATTTGAGAGTATTATAGTAATTTGGGAGCTGACAATATGTGTCTTTTGGTCAAAGGAAGGATTTGCATATTGCAATATGCATATTGGCAATTTGAAGTCATACAGAGTTTTTTATTTTATTTATAATGCCTTGGTAAGGCCACCCTTGGAATACTGCATCCAGTTTTGGTTGCCACGATGTAAAAAAATGTTGAGACTCTAGAAAGAGTGCAGAGAAGAGCAACAAAGATGATTGGGGACTGGAGGCTAAAACATATAAAGAACAGTTGCTGGAATTGTGTATGTCTAGTTTAATGAAAAGAAGGACTAAGGGTGACATGATAGCAGTGTTCTGATATCTCAGGGGTTGCCACAAAGAAGAGGGAGTCAAGCTATTCTCCAAAGCACCTGACGGCAGGACAATAAGCAATGGATGGAAATTAATCAAGGAGAGAAGCAACCTAGAACTAAGAAGAAATTTCCTGACAGTTAGAATAATTAATCAGTGGAACAACTTGCCTCCAGAAGTTGTGAGGTCCTCCTATACTGGAAGTTTTTAAGAAGAACCATTTGTCTGAAATGGTATAGGGTTATGGTTTCCTGCCTGAGCAGGGGGTTGGACTAGAAGACCTCCAAGGTCCCTTCCAACTATTCTATTGTAATCTAATCTAATCTAATCTACCCCAGTTCTTCAACAGTTTCCTTAAGCAGTTTACAAGAAAGGAAAAAAACCCTAAAACATATTAAATAAAATTAAATAGTTTTTTGGTTTCTGGTCTATCCTTTATGATAACATGTTACCAGAATGATATAGGATAATATGGGATTCAAGTTAATGTGTAACAAAGGTAGAAGGAAGGAACTTGAACTGGAAATGAGCACAGTGGATGATATAAATTTTACCTGCACACTATAGTGCAATTGAGGCAAAATTGTTTGAAAATTCAGCTTTCAGAAAATAACTGTTTTTCAAAAGCAAAGATTTGCTGGGAGGCCCCAACAGGCAGGTACTTAGAAATCAGTCGGTATGAAGATGGCAATTGTGTGCAGAACTCAGAAGTTAGGAAAACTTTAGCTTAGTTTAGTTTAGTTTTATTTGATTTGTATACCGCCCTACTCCCGAAGGACTCAGGGCGGTGAACAGCCAAGCAATAAAATACATAAATACAAAAATTTAAAAAACCAGTTAAAATCAAATTAAATCATTTTGGCCCAGACAAATTAAAACACCCCAATAATTTAAGAACAGATTTAAAATTTATATATTAAAAGAGGGAGGAGATTAGGCCAAGCCTGCTTGATGGAATAAAAGAGTCTTCACAGCGCGGCGGAAGGTGCCAGATCCGGGATCCTCCGTATCTCTGGGGGAGCTCATTCCAGACGGTAGGTGCCCCCACAGAGAAGGCTCTCCCCCTAGGGGTCGCCAGCCGACATTGTTTGGCTGACGGCACCCGGAGGAGTCCCTCTCTATGAGAGCGTACTGGCCAGTGGGAGGCTATTGGTGGTAGTAGGCGGTCCCGTAGATAACCAGGTCCTAAGCCATGGAGCGCTTTAAAGGTGGTAACCAAAACCTTGAAGCGCACCCGGAAGACCACCGGGAGCCAGTGCAGCTCGCGCAGGAGAGGTATCACATGGGAGCGCCATGACGCTCCCATTACTAAATCTCCCAAATCTAAAGGCAAACTTTAGATTTTAAAACATACATTTTTGTTCAACTCTGGATCATTTGAATATTTGTAACTTGCCTTCATTTCGGTGAAGGCTATTACAGAAAGTGCAACAAGTGCTCTACTGTTCATTCCATTCTTTGTACTTTCTTACTTACGTGCCATCAATATGCCCATTTATTAAAAATTGCTCTGGAGACATTTTTCTTGGTACTCATGTTATCATGGGAATGTGGCAGGAGGATGAAAGCATATTTATTTGATTTATGCCTTGCCTTTCATTAAAATGTGCTCTCTTCTGCTATATTTCCTCACTGCAAGCTTGAATGGTAGATTGGATTGAGAAAAAGAGTAGCTTAAAATCATTCAGCCATTTCTGTGGCTATTCTGAAGTTTCCCTACTCAAAGCCCAGGGCCGTCAAACTCCCAGCCCATGGGCCAGATGCTTCACGTACTAGCCACACCCACACCCGGTTTAGCATAGGGGAGAATCCTAGCCTAACACCTTAACTATCATACCTCTGGCTACCATTCCTGAACTTATCTTTCCCATTCTGAAATAATGTTCTACTTGGACAATAGTGATGGCTGAAGGGAGTGATAGAGGCCATTTCTTTTTTCTAGGTAAAATAAGTTATCACAGACCTCAGAAATACTGAATCAAGATAATTATATTTTACAGTTTAGATGATATGAGTTAAGAATATAGAATAACAGAGTTAGAAGGGACCTTGGAGGTCTTCTAGTCCAACCCACTGTACCATTTCAGACAAATGGTTATCCAATCTCTTAAAAACTTCCAGTGTAGGAGCATTCACAACTTCTGGAGGCAAGTTGTTCCACTGATTAATTGTTCTAACTGTCAGGAAATTTCTCCTTAATTCTAGGTTGCTTCTCTCCTTGATTAGTTTCCACCCATTGCTTCTTGTCCTACCCTCAGATGCTTTGGAGAACAGCTTGACTCCCTCTTCTTTGTGGCAGCCCCTGAGATATTGGAACACTGCTATCATGTCACCCCATTCCTTCTTTTCATCACACTAGACATACCCAATTCCAGCAACTGTTGTTTATATGTTTTAGCCTCCAGTCCCCTAATTATCTTTGTTGCTCTGCTATATGGACTATAATGCCCAAGAAACTAAAAAAAAAATGATAAAACCAGAATGATTGGCTTTCCGTACGATTGATTTCAAGCAGTTGTTAGTCATCCTGTTTTCCTAATCAATTGCTGTGACTCAGTTTTTCTTGCTGAGGTGTTAACCAATCAAATATTTATTTATCAAAACAAAATGTAATGATTATACATCAATTTATCTTTGACTTGCTAAAAGCCATACTTTTTAGTTATCACTTTTTAAGAATATTTGGCTACTTCTGACACTTCTTTGCCTTTTTTTTTCAACAAAAGATTTATCTAAACAGAATGAGAAAGAAAGTACAATGTATGTTCTTTTTAAAAATAGCATACCATACTTCCCTTCAGGAAAACATCCACGGTTCATGCATTCAGTATAAAATAGCTATCACTTTTAGAAACTCTTTTAAAAATTGAATAGAATTGAAATCTTCATCATACTTCTTAGTTTGTAAGACTGCTGTTTCATTACAAGTCTGAGACTGAAGGTCAGCTGCAGAATTATATTAAATGTGGAATTAGCAATTACAATTTTTAAAAAGTATCTATGATCCTCAATTTATTTTTAGACTGCATTGGCTATGCAGCTGTTTTGTGTCTGGGTTCCAGTAAACCTCATATTCCAATTTTTTTTAAAGGAAATGTGTTATTGTTTCCACTAGTAATTATTAATCTGAGTGCATATTGTATGTACAAAATCATTTTCCATAGAAACCAGTTTGACTTTCGGATTGTTTGTTACAGGCTGCTAAAAGATGCAGTCTTGAAAATCTAATGGTTTGTTTTAGTCAATATGAGTGTTTCTTTAATAGTTTCAGACAGAAAGCCGCTGCTCTGTTGACCTCAGAGAGGGAAAGATACCAGAAAGGTAAGGAAACTACTTTTATAGGGCTAACATCTGTTAACGAGAGTTCAAGCTTTTCACCTCAGTGAACCCTGCATGAAGAATAGCACTTAGAAGCTTATATATTCCCTCACCAACAGATGCCAGCCCAGTAAAAGGCATCATTTCACCCCCTCATATCTTCATGTTCCTTTAATTATTTCATAATGAGATTACACTAGAGTCTAAAACAGAAGGCCTGCATTTCTGAGCTGGAGGAACATTATTGCCTGGTTCTGGAAAACATGAGAAGCAAAAATCAGTCCATTTATTGGAATCCGATGATTACCATGAAATGTTATGGAAGCTTACGAATAAGCTTTCCATTGTAGTGAATCTTTAGAGTAAACAAGCTTTTGAATTAGAAAAAAAGCCTTTTCAAAAACTTGCATAATTCCCTGTTGTTGTTGTTGTTGTTGTTGTTAATTACTTGTCCTCCCCTGTGTCCAAGATTAATGAACCAGGATTCTACACTTTTCTAAAACTCCCATCATATTTCCCCAGTATCCTAACTCAATAATTGCATTTTGGAAAGTTTTAAATCCACTTAGTGTCTTTTTTTCTTTCTTTCTAATGGTTGCCAGGCAGGCAACAAAAAACTGTAGAAAGGTTTGTCTCTATAGACCACAATAGTTTAGATACGGTTACATCTAAGCATATTGAAGTACTGGAGAATTGTAGAGAACATTATGGATCTTTGTGACTCAAAAGCACCAGAAAGGCAGACATTCAAATGAAAATAATTAAGCATTGTCTGCCTTAATCTCTGCTCTCCTTCAGCATAGTCTTAATTTTCACATGCAAAACAAAACAAACAAAATTACTCTTTCATTTACTGCATCCAATGAATTGCTTCTGTAGCACCACTGCTATCTATTTCTTAGATCCTGCTAAAACAAAAATGGTTGGGGTGACTGACTATTCAGCACGCAATATTTGGGACTTAGCAGTACAGCACTCATTAACTGTAACCGAGATTCAGGCGGCTTAATCTCCACTCTGAATATTTAACCCTGACTGTCTTGCTTTTTCAGTCAGTATAAACTCCCTTGATCAGTGAGATAAATAACAACAAAAACTCTTTGATTTTTAAAGTCACATTTATTTTAATGTATGTATTTTAATGCATTTGGGGGCTTTGAATATTTCATTTATATCCTTCCACTGCATTTATGCTTTAATCTACTGCATGAGAACAGTGTAAATTCAGTATTGATAAAACGGATTGGTCTCTTCAGTGCACCTGTGGAATAACATTTATTAATGTTTTCCATGGCTTGGGTATTTTAAGAATAAAACATCTTCCTGGACACTGTCAGCTAAACACATCAAGATTCGATCTAACTTTTTCTGATGTGCTTTTTATTTTACTTTCATAGAATTTCTTTACATTTTAGAATCCTTTTTCCTGAGTTTACTATCTTTCTTATGATATGTGTGTAAATAAGACATACAATTCTAAAGATTTCCAAAATGCACTTTCAAAAAAACATATTTGTAAAATTCTTCATAGTATCCACCTGGCTAATTTTTTAAAAAAATTCTACATTCCTGCATGAGAATAGAATTAAGCAAACAGAACAGAATGGGTTTTTCCTGACATCCTGTTTCCTCCACTGGGGATTATTGCACAAGGAAGCCCCTGAAAGCCTTAGAGCTTTGAGAGGACAGTTTCTTCAGTTGGTTTCATGCCATGGAAAGTAAGTATACTTAGAATTTTTTTAAGATTTAGATTTTTGCCTCCATTACAACCTCGCCTCATAAGATGGAAAGTCCCATCAACTGTGTTGGCGAAGCATGGTTTCAAAGTGGAGACATTTTGATATTTGATGTATTTATGAAATATATAATGATCATGAATGGAAATGATTAGCATTCTTACCAACATCACCCTACATCAGCTCCTCCATGAGAGATGTCCTGAGGATGATGCCTTCCTTGAGCCCATATATATACTGTATGAACTTCTAGGCAGAGGGGAAAGAATGGGTAACACAGATAATTGCATCATTTGTACATTGATGTAGTAACACAAAATTGCTATTTTTGACATCATTGTGATTTCTGACACATATATATGTGTTGTGAATTAATTACTAAACTGCATTTGCCTATGGAAAGAGAAGAGACTGTAATGTTGGGATATGCTGTATTGCTTACTTTCTGTGAGGAAGATCTTCATTCCTGATGTAAATTCTCATGTTGAAAATATTTGTTATGACCATTATTATGGCTTCTTCTCTTCTAAGTGGTATTATATAAGAAATATGCTGCAAATAATATCAACTGTGAGAGGGATCTTGGGGTCCTAGTGGACAATGATTTAAATATGAGGCAGCAGTGTGCCAAAAAAAGTTAACACAGTTCTAGGCTGCATTAAGAGAGGGATAGAATCAAGATGATGTGAAGTGTTAATACCACTTTATAATGCCTTGGTAAGGCCACACTTGGAATACTGCATCCAGTTTTGGTCACCCACCAAAGAAGATGGAGTCAAGCTATTCTCCAAAGCACCTGAGGGCAGGACAAGAAGCAATGGTTGGAAACTAATCAAGGAGAGAAGCATCCTAGAACTAAGAAGAAATTTCCTGATAGAACAATTGATCAGTGGAACAACTTGTCTCCAGAAGTTGTGAATGCTCCAGCACTGCAAGTTTTTAAGAAGAGATTGGACAGCCATTTGTCTGAAAGGTTTCCTGCCTAAACAGTGGGTTGGACTAGAAGACCTCCAAGATCCCTTCCAACTGTGTTATTCTATTTTATTCTAAATGGATTGGCAAATGAAAAAGAAGCAAGGTCATGGGGACATCAATTGTTAACAAGCATAAGTGAAAATTTAAAATTGTCTAGTACACCAATGGGTCAAGGTTGCTACAAGTAATTTCTTTTCATTGAATTAAACAGGATTCAGATATAATCAATGTTGAAAATACAGTATCTAAAACATTGCATGTACATACATATTCTTCTATAGCTCCCCTTGCCTGCAAATGTCCAACAGTGTCTGCACAGTGTTTTCTTCAGGGTCCCAACTGAGTTACCAAACTGCTGTTCTCTGTATGATAACAACCTAAAGTGCTGACAACACGCTACCTGTCAACAGGCAAATGAAGGCCTACCATCTGTTCTAGTATAAATTGTCTCCAGTTCTCTCAACTTGAGAATCGATTTTAAAGACTCTGTAATTATGTAGTATAACCTGAGCCAAATGAGGCAATATTATTATTTTAACTGGATCTTCACTGCCACAGGGGAAAACAAACCTTGAAAGAAATGAACAAAGAAAATATATTTCTAAAATCTTGGTTGTCTGAATGTCTGCAAATGACCCAACTTGCTCTTACAGCAAACACCAGTGTAGTTCAACCAATAACTATAATGGTTACATTAATAGGACACATAGAATCACAAATTAGTCAATTACATATTGGCAATCATATTTTTAAACTAAAATGTTATTTGAGCCCAGTATTTGTAGCTTATGATTTCTTAAAGTTTGAAGTTTAACTTAATACATTGAGTATACTGTATGTAAGATGATTGTTTACTTATCATGTGAACACAAAAATAATTAGGCCAAAAGTGATTAAAGGTTTTCTATAGCCAGTGATATTTGTATAAAAGTAAAATCTTCTTCAAGTAAAGTTCTATTGAGTTCATAGCTAGATCCATATAGTGTTCTTGGGATCAATGCAGATGCTGTTTGCCACTCAAGTCTTCTAGAACAATGTTTCTCAAGCTTGGAATCTTGAAGATGTGTGCACTTCAACTCTCAGAATTCCCCAGCCAGCATGCTATCCACATATCTTCAAGTTGCAAGGTTGAGGAACACTGTTCTAGACAGTTTTCAATCCCTCAGTTCCTTTCTTCTTTAGCAACTTCTTATGAATGGAGCTCCACTTATGAGTTGCTTCAATCTCAGACATTGTTCTTAAATCATTTGTTTCATTTTCATCAACTTGATGCATGTTGCTTCGGGAGAGGTGAGTTTTCTTAAAGGGTGGCTCAACAGAATAGAGTAGAGTAGAGTAGAGTAGAGTAGAGTAGAGTAGAGTAGAGTAGAGTAGAAGAGAAGAGAAGAGAAGAGAAGAGAAGAGAAGAGAAGAGAAGAGAAGAGAAGCTGGAAGGGACCTTGGAGGTCTTCTAGTCCAGCTCTAGAATAGAATGAGCACTCCTCTCTAGAAAAATCAGATTATTAGATACATTGAGATTCAATTTGCTAGTTCCAGAATTCCTTAAAGCAATAGATCTGTGATGGCGAACCTATGGCATGCATGCCAGAGGTGGTATGCAGTGCCCTCTCTGATGGCACCTGAGCCATTGCCCCAGTTCAGCTATGTTGCACATATGCATGCGCCTCCCACTGGCCAACTGATCTTTGGAACTCTGCTGTGCATGCACGGGAGCGGGGCATGTGCAGGGCACATGCATTGCATTTTGGGGGTTCAGGCACACACGTGTGCATTGGCATGTGCACATGCACACTTTGGGCACTCAGTCCAGAAAAGGTTAGTCATCAGTGCAATAGATCTTAGACTTATATACTGCCCCATAGTGCTTTACAGCACTCTCTGAGCAGTTTACAATGTCAGCATATTGCCCCGAATAGTCTGGGTCCTCATTTTACTGACCTTTAAAGGATAGAAGACTGAGTCAACCTTGAGGCCCATCAGGAACAAACTCCAAGCTGTGGGAGAGAGCTTGCCTGCAATACTGCATTCTAAACACTGAGCCACAAGGGCTCATGAATGAGAGAGGGGCAACTAACAGGAATCAAAACAAGAAGAGGTAAAGACAAGTAAAGATTATAAATTATAGGGCAACTATCATCTGTCTATTGATAAATTTAAGGGGGGAAAGCCAAAGTTGAAGAGCAAAATGATTATTGAGTATCAAATCTTACTTCTACCACATGCCATGTACAAAAACAAATTGACACCCATGTGTGAAAGAGGGACCTCATCTGACATCTTTATCTGATGAAGATATCCTAACATGAGTTTCCAGTGAGTGATCATGATTTAGTTTCTCACTTTAGCAGACATATACAAAGAATAATAGATCAAAGTCATAGAAAATCTTAGCTCACATCTCTTCCTTCTGCATCTTATATTCAGATTCTTTATCACCTGCATGTTGAGAACAGAATGAATAATGATGGTGGAGAGAGTGTGCTAAAACTCTGAAAATCTGAGCTGTTATGTACGAAGCTAACACATTCAGTAATCAAGCCCCCTCCCTTTTTTTCAGAAGGGCTTGGGAGCCACATTATATCTGCATGTTATAGTAGTTATAAAAATGAGTATTTTGGTATAAGCCCCACATGCAGATCAAACTGACAGGCTCCTTGGGGAATAAACTCCCATCATCTTCTGAATGCAAGACAAGCATAAAACTAGTGCAGCAGCAGGAGGAAAAATATCAGCTTGAAAATAATTAAACAGCAAGTCAACCACCCATAATGATATTCAGCAGTGCACATTAGGGACAGTTTGCTGGGAATGCACAAGAGCACTCCAGTTGTTTAATTAACATTGAAACGGCAGTTCCACAAGAACTAAAAATCCTGTTAATTTATGTGTCTGTTAATGATGCTCATTTAAATACTGTCAACTTTTCTTGGGTTTAATATTCATGATTTCTAGTCATTAAAACACCAAGGCTCAGTTTGAGGATTCATCACAGAACAAATTGTTGGATAAGGCTGAGAAGATGACTGTATTTTAAAGTTAGGGTACTACTCTTAAGTATAAAGCACTTCGCAGCACTTCAGTTTAACAAGGTCCCAAGGACCGTCTATGAAGAATCTCATTTTGGAAATGCAATAAAATAATAAGGTGTTTTTTTTTAAATAGAGGCTCAATTTACTACATTAAAAATACTTCCATAACAAGAGTTATCTTTCCAATATAAAATGCTTTTGCTCCATGTAAATATGTAGTAAGAGTTTATATGCAAATTTTGTTAGAATATATGACTAGTGAATTGTGTCTAATAGTATTTTTGTAACTAGAAAAAGGCTGTCCCTTTTAAAGGAGAGTGAAATTCTCTGCTCATGAAATAGGGAAGTGATATTTGCTTACACCTCTGACTCTTTATATCTGTTCCACGTTGTGCAACACTGGAAGTTGCCATGGAAAGAAAAATAATTATGCATCCAAACTTTCTATAATATATATTGAAATGAATTTGAATTTTGAAAAGTTGTTATTTTTCTGATCTATGCTAATAGTCCTAACATTAGAATCATAAGCATGTCTATATTTTTAAAAGAATAGAGTTTGCAGAAAAATGTCAACCAATCTGTGTTCATTTTCAGCCAGCATTCTTTGGGTCTACCTGAAGGTCCCACCCCATGCGTCAAAAAACTTACACAAGTAAGTAAAATAAAAAAATAAAACTAAAATAAAAAAATAAAAAAGTAAAATAAAAAACTTGCTTATATATCCCTCTCTTCCAAACTCCATGATCCATGCATCTATTTCCATTTGTCTTAACTTTTTACAAAACATTTTTTGAATGTATAGTAGGGAGGAAAAATCGATGTTGCATAAACAATGCTCTAGACCGGGGGTGTACAGTACAGCTTTGGCAACTTGTGGACTTCAGGTCCCAAAATTCCCCAGCCAGCATTCTAAAGGAAACTAAAGAATGTCACTATAGACAAAAAACTTGCATGAAAAAATAGGGCTTTGCAGGTTCAAAGATAGGGCCATGCCACGCCCACCAAATTTTTTCTGTAGTAAAAAATTTTGAAACCCACCACTGGAAAGGACTAAGTTTGGATTAAGAAACTATGGACAGATCAGTGTTGGGTTTCTACCGGGTCACCCCAATTCAGGCAAGTGAAGCGAGCACACACTCACAGTTCCGAACCAGTAGCAAAGGTAAGTGAAACCGGGACAGATGAACCCAGTGCATCTCAGAAGGACATTTTTGTATTGAAGGTGAAGTGCTACAGAGCCGTATTAAGAATAATTTAGGACTACTAATGTCTTTTTTTTTTTTGACCTGCTTTGTGTACATTCAAAAGTCCTATATATGCATGTAGGAACTGAAATAACTAAAAGAAAGAACCCTGAAAGAGGAAGGTGAAAAGACTGATGATGATAATTTAAGGCACTTACATTAAAACAATAAAAACAATCAGCATTAAGCTAAGCTATGAAGAAATATATTTTAAGAAACAGTTTCAGGAATTGCATATATTTATTTTAGCTGAACAGAGTTCAAAAGCATCTAGTACATAGAGTTTGAAGGTTGTTCTGAACCCATTTCTAAAAGTATGCCATTGCAGAATAAAGATAATATATCCCACATTCTATCCATAGAATTGATACGTTCTTTTTTTCTATTCATAATTTATATTTCATCTTGCTGGCAAAATAGCTCCAGGAGTTATGTGTAGTTCTTTAACTCTGGGTGGTAAGTTGATCCAAGGGTTAATTATTACTCTAAGGTCACCCGGTGAGTTTCATATCTAAATGAGTTTCCAAATCTAGATATTTTTTTTAAGGGCAAGATCTACCTTAGCATTACTTTCATTTCTGAGGCACCATACTGGTCCTTTTCCAACTGCAATTGCTGTTCAGTTGACACACCTTAACTAATGCAGTGTGGTAATTGCTATCTTTATAACACAATTTAGTCTTACACCAGTACATAGTATCTAATTTCAGGAGATGTGGGTGAAATTGGAAATGATAGCTATGTTTTATCATATGTACTAATAGCATTTGCTCATGCTGCAAGCCACCTGTGGCATAACAAATGTGGCAGATGCCAGGAGCCCCACTGCCATATCAGATCGCAATTTCACAAAACCTAGTCACTGCACAGCTGCACAGTTGTTCAATAAAACAGGTTTTTTAAAAATGAAAAGCTAGGTTATTTATAGGTGTTCAGTTTTGTAGGTGTGTGATGGAAAAGTGACTTTTTAAACCATGGGTTTCACACCTGTTCATTCTTTCCCCTTGCCTTTAATTAATATTTATAAATATGAGTCAGATATATTGGAGCATGCGTAGCTTGGTAGCATAGGAATACGGTAATCTCCCCCAAGTCCACAATAAAATAGTTGGGAAAGAAGAATGAATATCGAGTGAGTTGTCTTGCAGCGAGTTGGCCATTGCAAGTTGGCTGTGGTGAGTTGTCCCATTCCAGAATGCAGAAACCCACGTGCTGACAAGTGAAAATTATTACAGCCTACTATGGTGCGATGCTGGAGCAATATCTCTAGATTTCAAAGTGCTGTTTTTTGACCTTTCAGGTGTCAAATGGCTTGGCTTCCGGGTACTTGCAGGATCACCTTCTCCAGACAGAACCAAATTATTCAATATAGGTTTTCACTACATAAGAAGTAGGGCCACAATGATAGCTATGCTAGGTAATGTTTGAAGAGTTGGGGATCACAATTAACAACCTTCATGAACATTGCAAGGATGTGATTGATGATACCATGATTTCAGTGGAAGAGGCACAGCTGCGTGTTTTCAGCACTTTGTGATAGTGCAGGGGTGTCAAACTGGCAGCCCGCGGGCTGGATGCGTCACACATAGGCCACGTTCACCCCAGCTCCACGAAGGAAAAAAGCATCGCAAAACGTCACGTAACACGGCAAGTTTGACACCCGTATGATAGCGTGAAAGGTTGGTTTGATGTCATTTTTCAGGTGGGAACAGAAACAGGAGGACTCTGGGAGGCAAACTGCTGCCAATCTATTCTCCCAATACAATTTAAAATCATAGCTTCCAAATTCAACTATTTTGCTACTGTATTTTTACCACATAGTTGGAAATGCTGGGGTCAATAGGATGCTAGGAGAAGTGCATGAACTGTCTGACCTTGGTTCTAAATCTTATATCATAATTCTACCAACTATTTTCCAATAATTGAATATTTGTTTTTCTTAAGAAATAGGAAGCTGGCAATGGTGGTTCCAACAATAGTCAGAATTCCTGAATAACAGGGTGAAGAAAGGAGCTCCACGCAGAAATTGAAAAGTTTTATTAATATATATCACCTATAGCCCACACCTCAATTAAATCAAAATGTATAATTAAATCACTAAACTCGTATTGGTGATCTTCTGTGAAATCTTGTGTGAAAACTCTGAAATATCACTAGATGTCAAGCAATTTCAAAGGAAGAGCCCCAGCAATTTTGTGGAATTATTTCGCCAGAAGCCACGCTGATACTTGCTAAGCCAACCCTGAATGTTACCTTACCCTCAAAAACATCCACATACCCAGTAAATATCTACTGCTTCCTCAAGGGGAAGGAAGAAATTAAAGACATCCCCAAATAATAGAAATTAATATTGATAGAGATTTAGTATAACCATCTATCTAAAAGATTTTATTGGAACAAAGCCTTGAATATCTACAGGGAAATGTTAAAACACTCCCATAGATTACTGTATTGGGCTGAATTTGTAAAATACTTGGGAATTAAACCACTTCCTAATGAGAGATCAGCATCAAAGCAATTTACCAAACAAATTATCTTTTAGTTATTAGTGGCAGTGGTATATATTTTAATTAACTAGAGGGACCAAGAGCTGTGGATATAAATACAATGGTATTTAAAATACAAAACACAGTTTCGTAGAAGTCCACATTATCACTAACAGAAGCAGCTTCAGAATAAATTCAGATTTAATCTTATCTTTCTGAAAACATATTTCTTTTAAAATGAAAAGTTTATTATTTATAGTAATCTTAGTGAGAGTATCAGATTATGGATACTCTCCGTAAGAGTACTGGAGAAGATAAAACTTTACTGTTTCCTTGTGGCCTATATTTGCCTGTCACACATTCACTTAGCTAGGCTCCTTAATGTATCAGTTTACACCAACCATTCTGTACTTTATACAAACAATTGTGAATAAATTATTACTTGTGTATAACAAGTGCTTAGACGTCTGCCCAACTTTACTGTGATGAGGCAGAAATAAAGCAATACTTCAGCCCTTTTTTAATTTTGGCTTCCGAAATGGATAGATTATAAAGACTATAGCATGAGAACTTTTGAGATATAATCCTACAATCTATTGTGATTATAAAATGGTGCATAGGATAGAAGACAACAAACCTGACACAAGCATACTTTTAACTTAGCATTGGGACTTAATATGGAATATGATGCTAGTATATTATGTTAATATTAGTCTGTTTCTTTATGGTATTTCTTAAGACTTTTATGTAATCAGGCACGATAACATAGAAAATTAGTGTTGTAGCCATTTTTATCACAATAAAGAAATATCTTCCAAGCATCATTCAAGTGTGGTGCCATTTTATAATTTATAGCAGTAAATATCATAGAATTGTGATATTTAGCTAGGCAAGCAAATGGATCCATAAGATCATTTGTATATCATGTTTCAAGATAGTGAGTTGACATATCCAACTTCTCTCTAGGAGAAATATCTAATCATTATAATTTACCAGCTGACGCCAAACTGACTCTAGGCTTCTCAGAATATAATAAAAAAATAAAAGCACAATACTGCACAAAGCAGTTTGGATTCCAGTCAATCTATACAGAAACATACCCAACCAAGCAAGGGCTCCATGCATCATAACCTAAGATGGAATACAAAGATGGATTGGAGCAACTTGGGCTTCAGGGAAAATTTCATTCTGGAAGATAAGATAGTGTGACAGAGAAGGCACACTTCCTAAGTTGCAATGGATGGCATTGTTCAATTGAAAAAACTCAGAGCACACCAATTCTGCTGGCATATACCAGCCAGAAAGAAATCATGGGATAGGTGGTCCTCCATATAACCTGGTCCTATGCTATGTAAGTCTTTGAAAGCGATGGCCAGGATCAACCTAAAAGAATAGTGGTAAACAGTATAGCTCATAACACAATGGTGTCATATGAGCATACCAAGTTATGGTCTAGGACAACTCGCTTGGCCAGGTTTGTCATGGCCAACTTGCCGCAGGATAACTTACCACATAACTCTCTATGGGATGACTTGCCATGGACAAGAGTTACACTAATATCAAAGAAATGTGGAATAGAATCATTAAAGAAAGGATGCAAAAAGAGGGACAAAATGAAATGTGAATGACAAAAATTAAAATATTTTAAAAGTTATTTTAAATAAATTAATTGAATTGTTGAATTGTCGCATGGCCAGTTGACTGCAGCAATTTAGCTACTGCAAAACGGCTGTGGCAAGTTGACAATGGCAAGTTGGCCACAACAAGTTGGCCACGGCAAGTTATTCCATTCTGCCAAGGCACATCTCCAGTGCTTTTGCTGCTGCACTTGGAATAATCATGTAGATAATCATGTAAATGCCTCTATGAATCCCACAATATTTAATAAATTTCAGCTAGTTGTAGGCATTCCATTCCTCAGAGAGCTACTTACATATGGCATCACAGCTCCAGCTGTTCCCAGATGATACAGTTCATAATCCATTTTAATCCAGATACCCACATAGCTATGGAACAGGAACAAAATTTCTGTTTTGAAAATTACACTAGAATATTAGAAAAAAACTTGTTAATATTCTAATATAATTTTCTGCCATTATTTATGGGCAAACAGATCTTTAGTAACCAGTCCCTTCCAGTAGTATCTCAAGTGACTACATCCTTAGAACCACCCTTCGTTTGAATTAGTTCTTAGTTTGCTTATTGGTAATGTATAATTATCAGTACATGAGACTAGAGGTGGGTTTCAGCCGGTTCTGACCAGTTCTAGAGAACCAGTAGCGGAAATTTTGAGTAGTTTGGAGAACCGGTAGTAAAAATTCTAACTGGCCCATCCCCATCTATTCTTTGCCTCCCAAATCCCAGCTGATCGGGAGGAAATGGGGATTTTGCAGTAACCTTCCCCAGATTGGGGACGGAATGGAGATTTTACAGTATCCTTCCCCTGGAGTGGGGTGGGAATGGAGATTTTATAGTATCCTTCCCCTGCCACGCCCACAAGCCACACCCACAGAACCGGTAGTAAAAAAATTTGAAACCCACTACTGCATGAGACCTATAGCAACCGTATATAGAATCGTAGGTTTGAAAGGGAGATCCTCTAGTCCAGGGGTCTCCAACCTTGGCAACTTTAAGACTTGTGGACTTCAACTCCCAGAATTTGCTGGCTGAGGAACTCTGAGAGTTGAAGTCCACAAGTCTTAAAGTTGCCAAGTTTGGAGACCCCCTGCTCTAGTCCAACTCCTTGCCCAAGGCAGGGGTCTGTATACCATCCTGGAAAATGTGTTCATTCTATTTATTTCATTGTCTTACAAAGCTCTTGTGTCTTTGCTTAAGATCTTTCTTCTAGTGCGTGACACCGCATGTGCCAAACCTTCTGAGCATCTCAACTTTACTGTATGTCTCTAGCAAGAGAGTAACTCCAATTTTCTATTACAAAGACCCTTCCAATAACTTACATTCAGTTTTAAAGCCTGGCTCCTCTTGAGTCCTTCAAATGTCATTTTCCAATTCATTGTGAATTGCCCTACCTTTGGAACAATAAAAAATTAAACATAAATATAAAATACACATATTTTTTGCACTATGGGACAGAATGGAGAGGCAGCAAGAGCTGGAAGCAGAGGTTCGGAATAAGAAAAGGCTGTGAGAATAAATCTGACATGAAGCCGCTACTTGTGGTAACTCTGGGAGCAATTGCCTTTATTTTACAACCACGGAGATGTGTGAGAAAAGGCTCTGTGTTATCACTGGCTGCATTCAGTGCTGAGCTTTTTATTTCTAGACTTTTAAGAACTCAGTATCTGGCACATGTCCAAAGAAATCCCATCTGCTTTAGCATGTGGTAGGAGGTTAATGGTGACAAAAAGTCACACTTTATGAGAGCTTTTCTCATTTCTTCAGTTTTCCTGACAAGTGGCTTTGCCAGCTTTCAAGCCTCTTTTTTCTCACAAAGGGCACCGATGTTTCATTAACCCTTTTCACTCCACAAGATGGCTTATTCATCGAAGAACGCTGCTGCTGCTGCTTCCTCAACCTTCTGCCTTTACTGGCAGGGCTGTCAGGAGCCTTTAATTTAACACAGTTTGGGGAAAGACCATTTCTTTTCTTTCTTCAAATGCCAAGGTGAAGCCCAGTAAACTTCTCCCTCTGCTTTGTGCAAGGCTATTAAGGAAGAAGAAAAAGAACTTCCATTATTGGCAGGTCAAAATTCTTTCCTGATGTCAAGCAATGCGTTTCCAGACTGTAACCATGCTGACATTTGCTGTCGCCCTTAGAAAGCCAAAGCATTGAATGGAGTCATAAATGACTTTTTGACTGAGTTCAATCTTGCTCCTTGTGAATTTCATTGCTTCACTTGATACAAATTGCTACCGGAGGTTTTCTGGAGCAAATACTAAACCTCAACAAGTTTCCTGTGGTATAAACGCATGCTAGCAAATAAGAAGAAATCTACACATATTTGTTTCAAGAGATGTTTTGAAATGCAGAACTTTTTCAGGAAGGAAGCACGAGCGTCTGTGTCGGTGAGCAAGAAAAGATGTGCAAGAAGATGGAGTACGTTTGCTACATGCTGTGAGCATTTTCCATGTGCAAAATATGTGTGTGGGGGGGGGCATGTTCAAATGAAAAGGACTTTGTTTGCAAATACTGTTTGCAATCAGCATTGTCTAAGAGCCAGACAATCTTCTGAAAAAGAATATTTCATTTATCCAACAATCAAAATTAGAATGAATTTACATAAGAGGCAAACTAGTGTGTTTCCATTATGTATTTCCTTTAATATTTTACATTTAACTCAGCCAGATTTTCTATCCTGCCTTTTTAGATTATAGTAAGTGATCAGTAAGGCTTCATTGCTCACAGCTTTTTCTTTGTATAAAAATAGGTTATCTTTATCAAATGGAACAGGAGAGATTTCCTTCCATCATTCATGTTACCTATCATGAATGATGGAAGGAATAGTCTCAATAACTATTTCCATGTGTGTTGAATGGGTTAATGCTTGTTGATAATGACTTAGTGTCTGACAAATCTACTTTTAAACTGATGATGATTTACCTATGGTGACATATGATACTGTACTATACTATACTGCATCTGTAAGTCCTGACTCCAGGCCAGTGGTGAAATTCATTTTTTTTTACTACCAGTTCTGTGGGCGTGGCTTGGTGGGCGTGGTGTGGTGTGGCTTGGTGGGCGTGGCAGGGGAAGTATATTGCAAAATCCCCATTCCCTCCCCACTCCTGGGGGAAGGATATTGCAAAATCTCCATTCCCACCCCACTCTGGGACCAGCCAGAGGTGGTATTTGCCGGTTCTCCGAACTACTCAAAATTTCTGCTACCAGTTCTCCAGAACCTGTCAAAACCTGCTGGATTTCATCCCTGCTCTAGGCCCTTGATATCACTGAACAGCATTGATTTTATCAACCAAGTCCAAACTTTCCTAAAATTCCCCTAGATTGGGGTAGAAACCTTATAACATTAGGTTGCATATAGCCATCAGTTCCATTTCCTGAAGAGATGTGTTCACTTCAGGCTTTATCCAGCCCACCCCCACCCACAAATATTAAAAATATTTATTGGATAAAGTAACCAACTAATAATGAAGAATAATTATCCCTTAGTCAGCAATAGTTTTATTAAAGCAAAGGGAAAGAATCTTCTTTACGATCGGTGAAGTGGATTTGGTTTTCTCAAACTATCAATGCACTATGTTGTGCAAGGTATCAAACAATTTCTTCCCCAATTCGTGATAATAGTAGTAAGCTTAACGTGAGAGCTGCCTTGCTTTTTTCAGCTTTCCTCTCAATCATAATTATCATGGTGTGACATGATTTTTTTTACTATAAGTCTGAGAATGATGAATTTGAAAGTCATTTTTTTAAATAAAGAGAAAGGTAAAATTATGATGATTATAAGCATAAATAGAATTATAGGATTAAGTCATCAGGTGTGAAACCTGCTTAGTGAAAGAATCCAAAGTAATTAATACTAGTGCTATCTAAATTTCTAACATAATACAACTGACTTCCCAGGGTTTTTTTTTTAATCTATTCATTTATTTTATTCATTCATTCATTCTGATCTGACCTTCATTCTGTTCTCTAACCATACTCCTCTGACTCCATTCATCTTACCTAATGCCACTCATTTTTCCACTTCTTCATCTGTAACAGATGGCTTTGGAAGAAAATGTTCTTTGATCGGCCGCTTTTATGACAGCTGGTCCCAGGGGCATATGCAGGGGAGAGTCGAAATAGTTAAGACAGTGGCCATGTCCATGCTGGTGAAGCCCACCCTTTTATAAGAATTATGCATCCAATGCATGTAAAAATGAGCAGGACTTTGATTTCATTTGTGCTGCAACTATTTGGACTTTTTAATCTTCTCCTGCAAATACTTTATATGTTGTGGCTCCCTTACCTGAGCCTGTGTCATCGGCAGGAGAGGACTCCGAGAGTGAAGGAGAGGAGTTGGCATGGCCTCCCTCTCCAGGACCCTCCTCTTTGGCAATGCCTTCGGTGTCTGCTGAAGGGCAAGAGATAGCATGTCCACGCAGCCACAGGTGGACAGTGATGAGAGTAATGAGTCTTGGCTGGATCCACGCCAGCGTTGCAGAGATAAATGCGCACAACAGAAGAAAAGGCGTGCCCGAGATTAGGTTGAGTCACTGGACCACACCCCACAAGATATAAAAGAGAGCGTGGTGGCCAGTCAAGCCTTGTGACGAACAAAGCTGAAAGCTTCCACGCCATTCTGCATTGCCGGACTTTTGCTATAGACTTTGCTGGATTATCTTTGGACTTGATTGACTCTGTAATTATTGAGCTGTTTCCTTTGATGTACCAGAAGCGGGGAGAAGTTATCTCTCCTCTTTGTAAGAAATAAACTCTTGGCAGGCAGCCACTAGGTTGTTGCCAAGTTCCGTCATCATAAGGAAAATGATTTTGCCGGCTGGTTTAGTCTTTAACTCTTGGACGTCTGTTGGTGTGCGTGCGTGTGGGATGGGGACAGAACGTTATCTGGTCCTAATAGTAGGAACAGTGCTATACAAATGTACCTTCTTATTGGTTAATTTTCCGCAGTTGTATTCTTGCATTCTACTTATAGTACTAGTGGTTAGAAAAGCTAGAAAGCAAGAGGCTGTGAGTTCAAGTCCTGCCTTACCCATGAAAGCCAGCTGAGTGTCTTTGGGCCAGTCACTCTCTCTCAGCCCAACCGACCTCACAAGGTTGCTGTTGTGGGGAAAATAGGAGGAGGAAGGATACATTCACCGTGTTGAATTATTGTAAAAATAATAAAGGTGGGATACAAATTAAATAAATAACTTGATACAAATTGCTGACTCTCCAAATTGGTTTCCAAGCGTGGAACTGACGATATAAACAGTGTTTATAGAGAGCCATGGTGGCACAGTGATTAGAATGCACTATTGCAGGCTAATTCTGCCCACTGTCAGGAGTTCAATTCTGACAGGTTCAAGGTTGACTCAGCCTTCCATCCTTCCAAGGTTGATAAAATGAGGACCTAGATTGTTGGGGGCAACATGCTGACTTTGTAAATTGCTTAGAGAGGGCTATAAAGCACTGTGAATCAGTATATAAGTCTAAGTGCTATTGCTATTGCTTTTGCTATAGAAATGCATGTTCCCCTCTCAAACATATGCATACAGAGAAAGACAATCCTATTGTGTGATCAGTAAGAGAATTATTTATTCACTTGTTTCCTACAAATCACACTATACTGAAATTGAGGGTTTTCAAACTGGGTTTGAAAGATTCCATGAAGACATGAATGGGTCAGATTATATTAAAGGAGATAAAAATGCAAATGTATTCAGCCATTCACCCCTAACTTAATCCTGCTCTATTAGAGGTGTCCACAGCAATTTTTTAAAAATACAGCAGAAAACGAGAAACTAACTGACATTGAGAAACTAACTGCTACCTCTCTTGACCATCTTCTTCAGCACCCACTCTTCCATTGTTCATATTGTCTGAGTCAACACTTATGCATAAAAAGTCTTGCTGCTGTTATCATAAATAAAAACAAAATTATAATATATAAAAACAAAGTTCCATGACTTTTTGTCAATAAATCCCCCCCAAAACACATCTTTGGCTTCAATTGTATATTAATCCTTAAAGTCTCCTGAATTAATGGGTGTATTTAAATGACAACTAGACAGATCTTACAATGGAAAGAATAGCTTTTTTCAATTAGTGTTTCCATTTTTACTAGGAAAGGAGAAGGCCCAAAGTGCCAAATTGTATCTCATGGCTTTAAGCATGTAAGTATTTAAGAGCTGCCAAGATCATTGCAAAATATGAGACAATTCTGGGTTTGCTGCTTGGCAGCAAAACTTAATGAAAAAGCCAAGAGACCAGCAATGAAATCTTTAAACTGCAAAACATATAGACATGATTAGGTCATGTTCTTGATGGTATTAGAGTACCACAGAAACATCTGTCTGGAAATCCAAAAATAGGTAGTCAAGATACAGCGAACTGTAGATTGAAAATATCTATGCCTCACCCAAGACATTTCCTTACCTGAGGCAAAGCAGCAAATAGCTCTCAGCTTGTATGTCAAGGTGCAAAGTACTTAAAGTCATCTCTGCACATGAACTAAAGGAAAACACAAGAACATCTATAAGTAACTTCTCCTTATCTGACAGTTGCAAACAATTAAATAATAAATATTTTGCCATTCTTTCACAACAGTGTTGCCTGAGGCAATTGCTTGCCTCCATCTGATGGGACTGGCTCTGAATAAAGGCTTCAGAAGCTGGTTGCCCTAGAGATGTGTGACCTCCTCCCTCCCAACAGGTGTGGCTTTGTTTGTATGGGCACATCTGCCATCTTGACTTTTTCACATGTCTACAAACCCTCATGGATGTCCCTTGTGTTATACAGACAGAAAATATGTCTTTGATGAACTGGAATGTAGTTACAATGCAGGTAACTGTACTTGAAAAGAGCTCTAGTTTTTTTCCAAAAGATTTTTCATATATCCCAGTCATGATGTAGTCCAATTTATGTTCAAGAAGCAATTTTAGCAGTTTGCCTTGGCATTATATTTCACCCCTACAGGATTAATTGTGCCTTGAAAGTAAAATCTGCAATGCTTTCTACATGGGGCTCCCCTTGAGGAGCACCCGGAGGCTCCAGCTGGTCCAGAATGCGGCCGCACAGATGGTTATGGGAGCAGCGTGACCCACCTCCTGGGCGAGCTGCACTGGTTCGCGGTGGTCTTCCGGGTGCGCTTTAAGGTTTTGGTTACCACCTTTAGAGCGCTCCATGGCATCGGACCGGGGTATTTACAAGACCGCCTGCTGCTACCAATAGCCTCTCACCGACCAGTACGCTCCCATAGAGAGGGGCTTCTCAGGGTGCCGTCGGCCAAACAGTGTCGACTGGCCGCCCCCAGGGGGAGAGCCTTCTCTGTGGGGGCACCTACCATCTGGAACGAGCTCTCCTCGGAGATACGGAGGATCCCGGATCTGCGCACGTTTCGTCGTGCTCTCAAAACATTTTTATTTCAGCAGGCTGGCCTGGCTTAACTCTCCCTTTTAAATTTTTAAATAGTTTAATCTGTTTAACAAATTGGGTGTTTTAAATTTGTTTTCGGCCAAAATATTTAATAATTTTAATGGACTTTTAATGTTTGTATTATCTGTATTTTATCTTGGCTGTTCACCGCCCTGAGTCCTCCGGGAGTAGAGCGGTATAGAAATTTGATAAATAAATAAATAAATAAATAAATAAATAAATAAATAAATAAATAAATAAACAAACAAACAAACAAACAAACAAACAAATAAAAATCCTAGTTGGTACAACTTTTTTTTTAAAATAATGAACAATTTTGTGTTACTTTGCAGGAACCAGCATTCAGTTCACAAGTGTAACTTGAGAGAGGAGCAGGCCTGACTTTAAAAACAGCAGAACTCCAGCCCATTGCTAAAAGAGGCAAGCCAAGGCTGGTCTCTGAACAAAAGATGATTACCTGTGACTTGTTTTTTTTTTTTAATTAAGTTTTAAACAGAGATATAAAGACAATACAAAAAATACAAAGACATTACAAAGACAAACAACTCCAAAACTCCGGCATAAATATTGATTGGTGGCCCTATACTCAAATACACTCAAGACACATAGCAGACAAAAAGCAATATGGAATCTCGAATAATTTGAACGAATTGGACAAGATTTTACAAGGCCCAGAACAAAAGATGATAACCAAATTATATAACTACTTTCTTAGATATAAATTATTGGAAGAAACAGTAAAAGAAAATATGATAAGATGGGCCAGGGACATAGGGCACAACATTCAATTGGCAAACTGGGAGAAATTGTGGAAACAGAACATCAAAATGACAAGAGCCATACCCTACAAAGAAAACCTCATAAAAATGTTTTACAGATGGCACTTAGCACCAGCCAGATTAGCTAAAATATACCCGAACACCTCTCCACACTGTTGGAAGTGCAAAACAAAAAAGGGGACATACTACCATGCCTGGTGGAAATGTACAAAGGCCCAACAATACTGGAAGGACATAAAGGAAATTATTGAAGAAATAATAAATCAACAAGTAGAAAACACTCCAGAATTTTTTTATTTGGAATGATAACAACACAACACAACACAACAAAGAAACAAAATACCTCATCATACACATTTTGACAGCAGCACGGTTACTGTTCGCGCAAAATTGGAAATCAGACCAACTCCCAACCAAAGACAAACTAATCTCAAAGATAACAGAATGTGCCGAAATGGATAGACTGACACTAGAACTCCAAGATAAAGAAGAAAGTGAATTCTATCTTGTGTGGCACCAGTGGTATCAATGGCTGGAAAAGAAAATCAGTACAAATATAGATGAAAGAAAATAGGGTAGAAAAATTAAAATCGGAAATGAATAAAGAGGAGATGCAAGATTATTTCTAATTTAAAACACCTGAATTGACAATGTATCATTTATATATTAACTTATAAAGCAATATATATTCTGATGATGATCAAAACATATATGTAAAGTATGGTGTGGGTAGGTTGGTGATTACCTGTGACTTGTTGCTTCTTTTATGCAAACAATCTTTTATAAAATGGAGCTGAATTTTAAGGGGACACATTCTCAGCGCAAAAGGGATCTTATTAAGTGTTAAGAGATCTTGATTTTCTTTTTTCCCTCAAAGCAAAATAAAATACTAAGGTTCTGTTTGATTTTGCATTGTTCTGCAAAAACGTTAACAACCTGTTCTATTCCTTTTGGCAGTTGTTTGGGTACATATTGTAAAAGGAGCTTTCTTTCTCTTTAGGTCTATGGCAGTTTTTTCAATCTTGGCAACTTTCAGAGGTGTGGACTTCACCTCCCAGAATTCCACAGCCAATCTTAAAATTGCCAAGTTTGAAAAACAATATGAGATCCCAACTGTAGGATCAAGTAATTAATGAGATGAATCAGCCCAGAATTGGCGATCTTGTACTCCCCCGTGTGCTTTAAATTGAAACCCACACAATCCCTTGCCACTAGTGTTTCTCAATCTCAGCAACATTAAGATGTGTGGACTTCAACTCCCAGAATGGCTGGCTGTGGAATTCTGGGAGTTGAAGTCCACACATCTTAATGTTGCCAAAGTTGAGAAACATTGCCTTGCCACTCCATCTGACGATCCCATGGATAGAAATCCAAAATATCTATAGGGCAGTATGTTGCCTTCCTTTGAAGGGAGACAAATGTATCTGCTTTCCTGATATCTTTCTGAAAAGGGAAACATTTTCCACCCTATTTTCATCTTCTTTATTAGGCCTTTTTCAGCCTTTCCCTTTCTCTTGATACATTCACAGTTTCTTCATGTGGGAGGAAAGCACACCACCACTGCAGAGGTGATATTCAGCAGGTTCTGACCAGTTCTGGAGAACCAGTAGTGGAAATTTTGAGTAGTTTGGAGAACCGGTAAATACCACGTCTGACTGGCCCCGCCCCCATCTATTCTCTGCCTCCCGAGTCCCAGCTGATCTGCTGGGTCTTCTTCTTCTTCTTTTTTTTTTTTATTTGATTTATATGCCGCCCTTCTCCGGAGACTCAAGGCTGCTTACAATGCATTAAGCAATAGCCTTCATACTTTTGTATATTTATACAAAGTCAGCTTATTGCCCCCATAATCTGGGTCCTCATTTTACCTACCTTAGAAAGGATGGAAGGCTGAGTCAACCTTGAGCCTGGGGAGATTTGAACTTGCAGTAATTGCAGGCAGCAGATGTAAGTGGATGTTAATAACAGTGCTTTAGTCTGCTGAGCCACCAGAGCTCTTTTATTGCCCTGCACAGGGGAATGGAGCTGGAAAGCAGGTTAGTGGGGTGGGGTGGGAATGGGGATTTTGCAGTAACCTTCCCCTGCCATACTCACCAAGCCACATCCACTAAGCCATACCACGCCCACCAAGCCACGCCCACAGAACCAGTAGTAAAAAATGTTGAATCCCACCACTGCACCAGGGGTGGGTTTCACTTAACTTTTCTACCGATTTGCAACAGGAGCGCGCTCGCACGCAGTGCTTCTGTGCATGCACAAAAGTTTCTGCGCATGCGCAGAGCGTCCATGATGAAGTCCAGGGGGGTGGGCGGAGCCTCCCACCGCTGTTAGTACCGGTTTTCAAGATCCGCACCGAACCAGTAGCAACCCACCACTGCATTGCACCACTGCCCACATAGTGTACTTGTTGCCACACCTTCAAATGAGGCCAGCAAAGGTCTGCAGTTCGCAGAGGGATGCTTTGGGAAAGCATAGACTTAAAATGGAAGCATGGAAGCAGGTCTGGGGACAGGAAAGAAAAGGGGTGAGCTCTTAGGTTTGCTGCTGTTGCAAGGCTCTGGTTGCCAAAGTGGTTCTGTTCTATACATCCAACTGAAATCCTGCAGGTCACCTTCCTACCTCAGGATTCACCTCCATGCAAAACAGAATGTTTGCATAGGAGGATAGATTTCTGCTGGATTACTTTGATCTGTCTTCAGCCTGCCTCAATGACAGGCTAGCTTCGAGATACCGGTTTGTTATAAAACATGGCCTCAACAAACAATTGGACAAAGAGGATGTGTGGATGAGGCCTTACGCACAGAGAAGGCTCTATCCAAAATGTGATTCACTGTTTAAAATTATTAGCTGAATCCCCATTTTTCATTTGAGGCAGTAAAGCTAACTAGACTAGTATTTGGGGCTCCCTTCATATTACAATTTACTAGGATGCAAACCAATTTTTTTCCCTTACATTCAATCAATCAATCAATCAATCAATCAATCAATCAATCAATAAATTTCTATACCGCCCTTCTCCCAAAGGACTCAGGGCAGTGTACAGCCTATTAAAAGCACAAAGACAGACATCAGTTAAAAATAATTAAAATTATCAAATAATTTCGGCTCAGATTTAAAACCGCAAAAATTTAAAACACCCAATTTAAAAATCATTACATTGATAGGCCGGCTTGGCGGAACAGCAGGGTCTTGAGGGCACAGCGAAATACACGGAGGTTGGAGATCTTACGCATTTCCGGGGGCAGTTCATTCCACAGGGCAGGGGCTCCCACAGAGAAGGCCCTCCCCCTGGGTGTCGCCAGCCGACATAACTTGGCTGATGGCATCCTGAGGAGACCCTCTCTGTGGGAGCGAACTGGCCAGTGGGAGGCTGTTGGTGGCAGAAGTCGGTCTCGAAGGTACCCGGGTCCTATGCCATGTCTGACACTTGGAGACTGCCTGGAGAAGTTCCCACAGTTTTCGTAGTGAGGTTTTTCAGAAGTGGTTAGCTATTGCCTCCATCCTAGGACTGAGAGAAAGAGACTAGTTCAGAGTCACCCAGTTGATTTTGTGCCCAAGGCAGGACTAGAACTCACAGTCTTCTGGTTTCTAACCTGATGCCTGAACATTAATAGACAGATAGGACTATGAAACAGATGAATTCCCTTTTATTTTTTTGTTCTTATTCTCTTCAACACTCATAATCTGTTTTATGACTTCTTTCTTACTCCTGCTTCCTGTTAGAAAAACAAAGTACAGTTAATCCTTGATTTACAATAGCTCATTTAGTGACCATTCAAAGTTACAACGGCACTGAAAAAAGTGACTTATGACTGGTTTTTCACACTCACGACTGTTACAGCATCCCCACAGTCACGTGATCACGATTCCAACATATTTATGACAGTTACAGTGTCCTGAGGTCATGGAATCCTCTTTTGCGACCTTCCAAAAAGCAAAGTCAATGGGAAAGCCAGATTCACTTAACAACTGTGTGACTAACTTAACAACTGCACTGATTCACTTAACAACGGTGACAAGAAAAGTCATAAAATGAGGTAAAGCTCACTTAACAAATGTTTTACTTAGCAACAGAAATTTTGGGCTCAATTGTGGTCCTAAGTCGAGTACTTATACAATATTGTATCAGACTGTACTTATCAATATTGTAGAGGTATCATATCTATAATGTGCATTTCTTATGAAGTTTTGATTTGGTTTCCTGTGCTGGTTAATTTTTAGTGTACAAAGAAACCTCATCCTATCCACTTAAGTCTTTTTGAAATCTGATCGTCTCAAATGCTACATCTCCATTTAGTAGATTGTTGTTGTAATAGTCCTTGAAACATCATTGTTAATGTGCACTTAAACAAAGGGCATGCATCAACTTTCCACCGGGGGTGGAGGAGAATGAAAAATTGGCAACCGGGTTTAAGAATCCATTTACTCCATTAGCAATGCCATATACATAAGAATCAGAAATGAAGGATTTGGTGTTTGTTCCTACCACTATGCATTTTATGCCAATCCTTTTTTTAAAAACCTGTTTTAGTAGGCTGGAAATACGGTCTTACTTTTTAATTATTATAGTCTAATATGGAAATTATGTTTTATTCATGAGTGTTTTCATCCTTGGAAACTGAGAGCATTTTGGTGTTTCAGAGGTTACAAGAAGTCTGTTTATAGCCTTTCATGTTCCTATTCAAGAGTGGAGCGGGGGGCAGCATTGAGGAGAGGGTCTGGGTCTGACAAATCTACTTTCAAATTACAAAATATTTTATCTAGTATCCCTTGACCACCGTGAAGGATGGGTGTTCAGTCTTTGCTAATAGGAGTTTTTCTTGAAAACTTTCCTGCTTTGGGCACAAAACCAACTGGGTGATTCTGAACTAGTCTCTTTCTCTCAGTCCTAGGATGGAGGCAAGGAGTTTTCCTTGAAAACTTTCATAAGGGTAAACAAAAGAGGATTTGTTTGTGCCTTCTATGCCTTTCTAATCTAATATTCTCTTCCAATTCCTGCTCCAGTTTCCCAGTTCTTCCTACTTTCCGCTTCATTTTACACCCTAATCCCGTGATGGTGAACCTATGGCATGGGTGCCAGTGGTGGCACGCAGAGCACTCTCTGTGGGCACGCGTGCCATCGCCAGCTGCTCTTCTGGTTTCTGTTTCCAGGCCTTTTCCGGGCTGTCTTCTGGGCTATTTTCAGGCCATTTTTGGCCTGAAAAATGGCCTATTTTGGGGGCATTTTTGGGCCATTTTTAGGCTGCTTTTTGGCCCGTTTGTGGGCTATTTTCAGGCCATTTTTCAGGCCCCAAAACAGCCAAAAAACAGGCATGCGTGCACCGGCCAGCTGGTGTTTGGGTTTCTGGCACTCCGGCACATGCACAGGCATGCATGCCCATTCCAGTTTGGGCACCCGGTGCCGAAAAGGTTCACCATCACTGCCCTAATCCCTTTCCAGAAGTTAAATTTCATTTATTATTATCCTTTTTTATCTATTCCATTTGTACAGACAATGGCACCATCCTCACCTTCCCTCTTTTCATCCGGGTCCTTGTTCTAAGTTTTGTACTTGTTATATATGTCCCTGTAACTGACCTGTCTTGATATTCATGGCATGTATTACAATATATTATTATTGTATATATTATTACTTTCAGAGGCAGTTCCAAGTTGAACAAATTAAATGGTGGCATCACAGTTGCCTAGGGGGTGCCCAGTTGGGGGCTCCTTTCATGTCCCCATTAATGAGCCCACCAAAGTGGTATCTATAGGTAGTCCTCAACTTACGACCACAATGGAGCCCCAAATTTATCTTGCTAATTGAAACATTGGTTAAGTGAGTTTTGCCCCATTTTACAACTTTTCCTGCCACAGTTGTTAAGTGAATCAGTTGTGCAGTTGTGAAACTAGTCACCCGGTTGTTACGTGAATCTGGCTTACCCATTGGCTTGGCTTGTCAAAAGGTCGCAAAAGGAGGTCACCTGACTGACACACTGCAACTGTCATAAATGTGAGTCAGTTGTCATGCATCTGAATGTAAATCAAATGAGCATGAGGATGCTGCAATGGTCAGAAGTGTGAAAAATGGTCAGAAGTCATTTTTTTCAGTGCTGTTGTAACTTCAAATGGTCACTAAACGAACTGTTGTAAATCAAGGACTACCTGTATTTACTTACTCGTGTTTGCACGCTTCCGAACTGTTAGGTTGGCAGGAGCTGGAGCGAAGGACAGGAGCTCACCCCACCACACAGCAGCATTCAGATCTTGAACATGGACTTGTAGACTATCAACCCAGTGTTCCAATCATATGAGCCATCACACTCCTTGGCAAAATGGTTGCAAAATGGTTCACCTTTCCTTTTGTACCTGTGTTTGAAAATCAAACATAACTTTTGGGTTAGATTTCTATCTAGATTTGGGTTACATTTTTCCTCCAGAAGATCAAAGCCATATCTGTATTTGGCATGCAGAGTCCCTTAAAGTTTTGTGGCTCAGCCCTTCTACTTTCTCCTGTAACTCTTGAATCACTGCTACAACAGTCCATTGCCTTTTTTTAACTTATCTCTTCCTGCCATATCCTGTATTGCTTCCTTCTATTTTCCTTTCAAACTGCGCAAAAAGATCTGAAGGGAATACACAAACAAAATGAGGATTTTCAAGAATTAGTGTGCTTTTCCCCATTGGGTTACTCTTGAAAAAAGCTATTTGCAATTGCTGTAAGATGTTAGTTTAGCAGTAAGCACTTTTTATTATTCCATGGAGATTCCACCACCGAGTGCAAAGTTCTGCCTTTAAAGTTGCTTCTTATGCTCTTAGAAGCAATGCAATTATACTTAGAGGTTTGGATTTATTTTCTTCCTTCTGTCACAAAGTGATAACTGCCATCTCAGTTGTACTCCTTTTCAAGAAGATCCTACTTCTGACACCAAATGTGTTATGCACGGAAGTTGTCACTTAATTCCATGCACGTGACTGGGGAATTCTGGGAGTTGAACTCCACACTTCTTAAGAGTTGCCAAGTTGGAAAAATATCCAATTCAGAGAGTCGTGTCCCTAACATCCCCGAGGACCAACATTTTTCTTTCAGGTATAATTGTATCTGAGCACTCCCTCCATTCCAGAGTATGAGCATCCAAAAATCTTATTAAAAATTTATTTATTTATTTATTTATTTTATTCGGCTTATATGCCGCCCTATCTCACAATGGACTCAGGGCGGCTCACAACAATAAAACACAAGCCACAATAAAAATAAAGACTAAAATCTAAAAAAATTAAAATTAACCCATTAAAACCCTTAAAACCCCATCATCAGACCAGGTCAAGGGATTTGAAAAGCCAAGTTTTTAATTCCCGGCGGAAGGTGCGAAGGTCAGGCGCTAGTCGGAGCTCCAAGGGGAGTTGATTCCAGAGGGTGGGCGCCCCAACCGAGAAGGCTCTACCCCTGGGGGCCGCCAGCCACCACTGTCTAGCCGACGGCACCCTGAGTAGGCCCTGTCTATGGGCGCAAACCAGGCGATGGGATGTTGTTGCTGGCTGTAGGTGGTCCGCCAAATATCCTGGTCCTAAGCCATGTAGGGCTTTATAGGTCAACACCAGCACCTTGAATCTCACCCGGAGGGCAACCGGTAGCCAATGCAAACCGCGCAGGAGGGGTGTAACATGGGAGTATCGGGATTCTCCCATCACAACCCGCGCGGCTGCATTCTGCACCAGCTGAAGCCTCCGAGTGGTCCTCAAGGGCAGCCCCATGTAAAATACATGCAGCACTTGTATTTCTGCTATTATTTCTGTTTTGCCACACAAAACAGAAATAATACCAGAATTTTCAGCAAGCTAAGCTGAGAACATGATATAGACTAGAACAGCTCTCGATAATAAACCTCCTGTTCCTTCTAATTAAGTTAACTGATTGTCCCCAATGGTCATTTTTTAATAGAAGCAATGGCTGCAAATTGGACCACACAATTTGACCCACGTGATAGCTTGTTATGTACAGCAAATCTTCTTAAAAGAAGGATTAAAGCAGGTGGCCCGAGTGGTGGGAAATGCATTTAGCTAGTCTAGTCTTTCTCTTACCAGAATCCAACCAGCATATAAATTGTGGCCACAAGAGTAATGTTGCATAACTGAATGATAGAAAAGGGCAGAGAAGGAGCAAGACTATTCATCAGCGAACAATAGCAATGGTTCTTTAAAACATGGAAATAAAAGAGGTCTTCAAAAGGGATAAAGCAAAGAAAACAGAGGAAGACAGCAAAAAATAGATGAAAGATAAGAAAACACCAAACGAAACCATAAACGAAATATCTCTAAAAACAGATATAATATGTGCACAAGTATTTACCCTACAGAGAAAGGAAATTCAGGTTTTCTTATTCAAAAGGGAGGTGAATAAAACAAAAAAAAAATCTACAAGTGATAAAAGCCACAGTATAGAAAAAAAATCCTTGCAAACCACAGACACTAATGACGTCCACGTATGTGCATGTAAATCCATGCAAACAATAGAATGACTTAAAAAAAACAATTTTAAACATGTGAAGGCAAAAAATAAGAATGTATTGGAGCTCCATCTCTACTCCTCAATGGAGGCAGTACTCAACTTTTCAAGAACAATTCCAGGAGAATGGAAAATGCAGAACTAGAAATTTTTAAGAATAGGTAATGAGTAGAATTTGGGAAGAGCACTATGCCTCTCACAGATGAACCAAACATATGTCCATCAGAACTATTTTATCCAGCCATTGGGAAATTATGCCTGTTAAATGTCTGCTTTGAAATACATCTCTAGAGTTCAGTGTTGACTTGAATTGTGAATCAAAATGTAGGTGCATGGCCTTGGCCTTGTAAAGTCATAATATCATTTGTGATAGAGCAGTATTTCAATTTATAGTGGTGTATAAATTGGAATACTGCTCTATCACATATGATATTATGACAAGTCCAGGTCCACGTGCTTACAATTATAGTTTAATTGGAGTCTTATATTGGAGTTTCTTGAATTTAACAATCCAAGTGGAAATTGAATTCTATTCTCACCTTTAAACAGAAGGTTGATATATATATATATCTATATCTATCTATCTATCTATCTATCTATCTATCTATCTATCTATCTATCTATCTCTCTCTCTCTCTCTCTATATATATATATATATTGTGTGTGTGTGTGTGTGTGTGTGTGTGTGTGAATATATATAAGAATGAACCAATTAGGGAAGAGTTGTTATCACTGAATCCTGAAGCTTTAGATGTCACCATTGTAGTGTGATGAAAAGAATATTAGCCCTGAAAATCCTGTTCCTGCTTTTCAGTGCACTTATTTTCATCAACAATACCTACTTTTGCTCCCCGGCTCTTGCTTCTCCCATGCTAGCAATAGAATTAGCATAAGCTGAAGATGATTTCCAACCCAAACATATTGTTGTTTTAGCCATTCTTATCAGTGAAAAGCAGCCACATTAATGCAACGGTAAATAATACCTGGTGCTTGAAAGGCAGTGAAATAAAAAGCCCAAGAACACACTAAGCAAATTATTCATTGCTGAATGGGAAAGAAAATTTTCCTCCTGATTTCCACAGTTGATCAACTTATGCCTTGAAGCATTAGACTTCATTGTGCTAATCATTATTTTAGCTTACATAGCTGCAAACTTTATTAGTGTTGCCCAGTGACTTTGCTACTTTGGGAATTTAATCAAACAGTTAGAGTAAATGGAGCTATTTGCTTTATCCCTAGAGGCAGACAATTTTTTTATATAAAAAAGAAACCCACTTCAAATATCATTGCAATAAATATTAGACTCTATACTCCGGTGAATTTCAAAAGGTTTATATTATTATTTTTTAAACTTCAGATGCCTTTACACCAATTCAGTCTTTGCAATTTCCCTGCAGTTTCTTCTAAATCTCCACTCACTCAGCAGCATGATAATATTGAAGGATACCAAGATCTGGATTTTGCCATATTTTATCTTACAATACATTTATGCTATTATAATATTATAACCATAATCAATGATTTGATGACCAGAGCTGACCCGGATTTTAAAAATTCATGTTTTCACTTTTCATTTAATAATTAAAATTGCATGCAGACTTAGAAAAGTTCATTCTTCCTGGGGACCTCTTAAAGCAAGGGAAATATTTGGCATGGTGATTCCTTCGTGTTTACATGAGGTATAGACAGCTAGAATATATCTTGAAAAATATCTTGAGGTGTATGGTGATAGATTACAACAGAGCACACTTTATAAGATTTATTTTTAACTAGGGCAGGATCTACACTGAAACTTCTTTCATATTTGAAGAATTATACTTGAAGAATCATTTCGGCATTGTTGAAAAAAGTGGATGGTATCTCCACTTTTTTGGTGGAGATTTGGTCAATTTCCTTACGGTTCTCACTGTGTAATTTTCATACCTAATGTGAAACAGAACTCTCTAGACCAGGTGTGTCCAACCCAGAGTTCAATGGCAGTATGCAACCCTGGAGAGCTGCTATGTGGCCCCACAAGATTGTATCATATTCTTTTAAAAAAGGAAGTTTGTTATTTATATACATTAATTATATTACACACACACACACACACACACACACACACATATATCCCAAGATAATTCGTCTTCACTCAATGTGGCCCAGGAAAGCTAAACAGCAGCTATGGGCCAGATACATCACGTGTAGGCCCCGCCCACCTCAGCTCTGCAAAGGCAAAAAACTTCACGATATGTCACATAATATCACGTGACGCGATTAAGTTTGACACCAGTGCTCCAGACTCTATTTTTACTTAGATGGATCTATCTGGAAAAGATCAATTATAGCCAAGCAAAATTGTGAGGGTTCAGATGGATAATGGATGGATTAACTATTCTTTAGCACTTCTTTTTAGAGATTAATTTGTATCCAGCAAATAATGCCTTTTTTATAATCCACATTATAAAAGGCGTTATTCCATTTGTTAGTTCCTCTTTAGAGAAGCTTTAAAAAGCTTTCATCTAGCATGTATATCATAATGTTCTCTGCTTTTTGATCAGCTTTGGAAATCACTTTTTAAAAGAAGAATAGAACATTTTTGCATATTTGTTTGTTTCATTTTAAGCAAATCTGTCATTTTTCATGAGAACAATGTATTATTTAATGTCAGTATCCTATTCCATGCAGACATAACTCAAAGTATCTGTCAGACCTTCAGACTCCATTATTAGAACTCACCTGTATTGAGATATGCTTAAATCTGTTACATTTGCTTCATTCCCCTCTACATCCCGCTGTTGTTTGCCTTGCTAATTCCTAGCTTTTTCATGGTCTTAAGTGGGAAGTAATTATTCTGCAGAATTTACATGGCTTTGAATCACAAATCAGCAATGTTTTAATCCCCTTCTATGTGCCACTTCATCTTGCACAGATTTATTTTTATGACCGGATCCAGAAGAAGGTCATGTACCTGATAATTATCATCCTGAACTTAGTCTGCTTTTGCTGAAGTTGATTAGCATGTTTCCAGCCTCACTGCTAATCACTCTATCTTTGCTTTTGCTTGCCAATTCACACTGCCTTTCTGGCACAACAAATATTTTCTTGGTCCAAACTAATTCCCACTCATTCTTTTGTCTTGGTGACATAAAACATATTTTCCTTTTTTACAAGGGACTGCCAGGCACTGTGAAATGGAAGGAAGGAAGGAAGAATAGAAAAAATAGAACAGAACAGAAAAGAACAGAACAGAACAGAACAGAACAGAATAGAAGAGAATTCTTTATTGGCCAAGTGTGGTTGGACACACAAGGAATTTGTCTTCGGTGCATAAACTCTCAGTGTTCATAAAAGTTATAAGTGATAAATCATAAAAATACATTCATCATAAATCATAAGGTACGAGACTTAGTGATAGTCACAGGATACCCGTGTTTTCCTGAAAATAAGACCCCGTCTTATATTTTTTTTGAACCCTGAAATTAGCGCTTGGCCTTATTGCCATGCACTCAAAAGCCCAATTAGGCTTGTAACAGGGGATGTATTATTTTGGGGAAAACAGGGTACTAAATAAGCAATCAACATAAATCATACTAGGAAACTAAATAAAACAATATAAATCGTAAAGACACAAGCAACAAAGTTATAGTCATAAGAAAAAAATGAGATAGGTAATAGGAAAGATGAGAAGAATAATAGTAATACAGCCTTATTAAATAGTTTGACAGTGTTGTGGGAATTAATTGTTTAGCAGAGTGATGGCATAGAGGGAAAACTGTCCTTGTGTCTAGTTGCAATGCCCTATAGGGCGTGCAATGCCCTATAGCGTCGTTTTGAGGGTAGAAATTGAAACAATTTATGTCCAGGATGTAGATATTTTCACAGCCCTCTTTTTGACTCCTGCAGTATACAGGTCCTCAATGGAAGGCAGGTTGGTAGCAATTGTTTTTTCTGCAATTCTAATTATCCGTTGAACTCTGTGTCTGTCTTGTTTGCTTGCAGAGCCAAATCAGACAGTTATAGAGGTGCAGATGACAGACTCGATAATTCCTCTGTAGAACTGTATGGAAAAAAGGAAGTATGTAAAGCATGTAAACTGTATGTAAAGGGAGGGAGGGAGGGAGGGAGGAAGGAAGGAAGGAAGGAAGGAAGGAAGGAAGGAAGGAAGGAAGGAAGGAAGGAAGAGATTCTAAATTTAAGAAATTATATCCAAAAAGGTTTTATTCCTAGCCTTCTGATGATTGGATAGCTGCTCTGGTGCTTAATAGAAGTTGGGCACTTGCAATATGTTTGGATATTTACTATTTCTAACTTAGTAACCATTGGTTCTAACTTATTGGGACCCCTTGTGGAATAAAATAGATATTTGATATGATATGGCTAAAATCACCCAAACTGTGCAAGATTTACTTAAGATAAATAACCCCTTAAGGAGCTAACCATGGAGCTTACTTTCTTCTTAACCAATCTGAGTGATACTGTACTTCACAGAGCTCTGGAGTGAGGCACAAAGGAATCTTGCGCCAAACTATTTCCTACTAGTATATGTCCTATTGCACATTATTGGTTCAATCATGTGAAGTTTAGATCCAGCAAGGTTAGAACTCAGTGCCTGAAATCAGGCTGGTCCATTATAATATACAATTTCACAGGCATGCACCCCTTCGCCTGCCTACAAACAAATGGCCCTTAAGCTATCACAATGTACAGGGAGGGAAAATAGATGTAAAATTTGAAGTTTGAAATATGGCCTGAAACTTATGGTTTGTAGTTTTTCTTCTTTGATTTATCCTAGCAGCTTTTCTATAATAAAATGATTATATTTCGCTCTTGAATCTCTGCCTGCAAGTCTCCTGGTTCTGGGCCTGGCCTGGTAATGGTGCTTTTCTTATCAGGTTGCTGAGAAACTGCCAGCTCATTTCCACTTTTGCCTCCAACATGTTAATGACTTCTGTAAATTAAATTTGCACCAAAGCAAATTCCTCCAAGTAAGTAGGATAACATGATGATGTGAAATAGAATAGTCAAAGATACACAAGTGATGCAAGAGATGATGACAGCCAGCAAGTTTGGCATTATGAAGGGAGAGAGGGAAGGGAGAGACACAGAACATTGTGAGGTAAAAGCTCACACAAAGAGATAGAAATATACACATTTCTAAACTTCACTAGCAGAAAAAAGGGCAATTTTATATGTTATGTTTATGTACAATTGTCTTAATTTTTTTAAGGGGCAAATTATATGGTTCAAGTCATCTAATTCCTTTTCTTCCTTTACCCCAAACTGGCCATCTCCACTTCACTCCAATCATGTCATGCAAGAAGACAAAGTATAAGCAGGATAAAGATACAGAAAGCATGCATGAATCCTCACTTTGTTGACCAGCTTGATTATACGTTGGATGTAATCCATATGCGTACAGGTAGTCTTCGTGACCACAACTGAGCCTGGAATTTTGATCATAAATCGATGCGAATGATAAGTGGATCACCACATGACCTGACTCAATTTGAGGACCATTTTTACAATTATTATTAAGCGAACCACATGTTTGTTAGCAAATCATATGTTCATTAAGCAAACCATGTGGTTGTTAAGCAAATCCAGAATATCTAATGAGCACTTTCTGCCAGACAACAGCAAAAAAACATCATAAATTATAGTCATGCGACCAAAAGACACTGCAATTGGTCATAAATGCAAGTTAGTTGCCAAGCACCAGAAATGTGATCACTGACTATGGGGAAGGCAAGAGTCATAATTTTGAGGATGGATCATAAGTAGCTTTTTTAAAGTGAAGTTGTTGTAACTTCGAACAGTCATTAAGTGAGGACTACCTGTTCACGACAGATATAGAGGCATCTATAAACATTCCCGTGCATATGAATTTGCTTCTATCTAAGGATAGAAGTTTCTGTGGTCTCTCAACCATTGTTGATAGTCTTTTTTTTTTTCAAAAAAATAGCTTTTTTGTAAGAATTGATTAACAAACTTTGATTTTCTCATGACAAAACAAAGTGAATTAAAATATAAAGTCTCCTTTAGCTCAGGTTCAAATCCTACTGAGAGGTCTATGTAGATTTCTGAGAAGTGGACTATCATTGCCTCTTTTGGGGATGCTTTTATGACTTCCCAGGTTGGCCTCCAGCTGGGAAGGTATTCTCTGGGGATATCTCATCCTATGCTAGCCAGGCTCAACTCTGCTTACTTGATGAGCCCAAACAAGGATAGCCAGGTGTTGCCACCTAGGAAGCAGATTACCTAGGAGGATATTGCCTAGAAGGGCAGAGCAGAGTGAGAGAAGGGGTCCCAAAGGTATAAAGCCACCTCTTCTTTAGTGCACTGTTTCATAGGAAACAGCATTTAATTAGTTTACTCCAGACAAACAAGCTTCTCCATTCGGAGAATTTGGTTAGGCAGCTGTCTCCCATCTGCGTCCTTAGAATCGCCTTCAATTTCCTATACAGTACATCAAAGCTGAAATGCCGTCTCAGCAATTTGGCCTACAGTAGAAAAGTCCCTTCTTTTCCTATCAGTAATGTATATGGCATCTGACATCATACATCCTGGTGACAGAATGCACCTGCTCATCTGGGGAGGTTTAGCATAATCAGGGTTTTGTTTCCTGATGTGAACAAATTGTTCACCAAATTGTTTCCTTAAGTGGTGCAGAATAGAGGGAAGATTTGCCTGGTGTCCTACTTCCTATCTCTATTCCATTGCTGTTATGAACACAAAAGGGTACCGAAATGGCCCTTTGGTGCCATCCATGCAAATTACCCTCAGTCCTGTTTCCTCATAGCTGTTGGAAAGATCTGACCCTTTTCATAGATAGTGATAAAAACAATATAAGTTCTTCTCTGATGTTCTTACGTGTGTCTCTTTCTCCTGGCTTTTGTCTTTCTTTTGTTTCATTTTTGGCACTTACATGTTTTTGATGCTTGCTACTGCTTAATAAATAAACACCAAGGTCTCCTTTTAGCTTGCTGAACTGTTGTGTGTGCTTGCCCGGATCTGAATATAGCGATTGGTTGAGTATGTGTTGGGTCTTACCAGGGGTGAAATGCTCCCGGTTCGGCCTGGTTCAATGGTTTGGAGAACCGGTAGCGATTGCAACACAAGGCTCTGCTCACCCACCCGGTCGTCGTTATTTCCTGATTTTAACTAGGAAGTAACCTGGTTTTTACCCTCTGTGTTTGCACATGCGCAGAGGGTTGGCGCACGCATGTGGCACACACGGGGCACATGCACTTCCGAACCAGTTGGGAAGGTAAGTAAATTTCACCCCGGGTCTTACCCATAGTAATTCCAACAGGTGGAAACCCTTCAATCGGAAAAAAAATATATGATAATCTATATATCAGCAGTGTGCAGTATCAATTCTTTTTTTTCCTTTTGTTAATGGTGGAGTATTGCTGAGTTCTATAACCATGTTGTTGTGATGGGTGTTTTTTTTTATTCTTTGCAGTCTGGGGTTCCCTTTAAATACATACCAGGCTAAAGATGTAATCCAACATCACTGGAGCAAAATAGGACTTTCTCCTTCCCCTTAGATTCCCTAATCTAATTAGGTCTCCTAATCAGATCTAGAGAAAATATAAAGAGAGGGAGAATCCCTCTTTCATAATTGGAACATCTTCTTCTGGTAATAACAACCCCTGGATCCATTCAAAGCAGGAGTGGGTTCTAAATTTTTTTACTACCGGTTCTGTGGGTGTGACTTATTTTGTCGGCATGGCTTGATGGTCATGTGACAATTCTTTAGGATTTAGCAGAGGTACTGGTCTACCAGGCTTTTAACTGCTTGCAGAGCTGTACCGGTCTACTGATTTGTTTTTGGAGGCTCTGGTCTGCCCATTTATTTTTGGAGGCACTAGTCTACTCATTTGTTTTTGGAGGCACTGGTCTACCCATCTTTTTTTGCAGGCATCGGTCTACTCATTTGTTTTTGAAGGCACCGGTCTACCACCACACTGCCTTTTAACACTGATCAGCTGTAGGGCGGCCCTTTGAAGCCCCGCGACAAGAGTTTAAACAGTTTTTTTCCTTCTAGCCGATCAGCTGGGACTCAGAAGGCAGCAATAGATTGGGGGTGGGGCCAAATAAAAGGTAAGAATAACGGGGGCAGAACCAGTTTGGTGATGTCATATCGTCACCGCTACCGCTCGGCAGAACTGGGCAGAACCGGGAGGAACCCACCACTGATTCAAAGGTAATTTTGCATCATCAAACATCCTGATGTTTCTTCTGATTTGATGCCTTCAATTAAGAACAATATCACTACAGCCATATGACAATGATGGTATGTCATATAGTACAGAAGATAGCAGGGATGTCTGCAAAGTACACTCAAAAAAGTTAAGCTGTTGGCTGCAATGATGTGATCAAAAGTTCACCTGGGTTTTTGGGTTTTTTTAGATGTATTGGTTTTGGGCTCCAAATGGCTGGAGTTTGATTATAGTATTACAATCATCAACTTGACTTTTTAGACGTACCCTACAGATCCCCCTGGCAGGTAGCTACACAAGGAAACAGCTTTTCAAGACCTTCCTCAAGCAACTCCTGAGTTTGAATGTTTTTAATCACACTCTGCTGAAACCAGAGGGACCTAAGAGAAGGGCCTCTTAACAGTGTCTGAATTACTGCAATATCTTCTCAAATTTGTTCATTGAGAAAATGTCTATTCATTCATTCATTCATTCATTGAGAAAATGTCTATTCTGATACTGTGCTGGGGCTCTAGAGTAGTTTCCTATACAGAAAGGGCACTTTGTTCTTTGTTTCGTTTTTTGTTTGTTTGTTTAAAAAAAGTTGGTATCACAACTCAGGGGTCCCCAACCCATGGGCTGTGGCCTGTTCGAAACTGGGGCATGGGAGAAACTCCACTCATGCAAGCATTTCTGTGAATGGAGCTTTGCATCGAGCACCCTCTATTCATGCATCAAGTTCTATTCATGCAAGTGGAGGGCGCACACACACGCCGCTCGCACAAATGGAGCTATGTGTTGTGGTCCGCCAGCAGCATGCGGAGCTGGCAGCAGAGTCGGACAGTGAGGAGGCTGAGGAAGAGCATGAGCCAGTCCTGGAGGCTGGGGAAGGCCCGGATGAGGCAGAGATGGGGCCAGGGACATCTGGGTTATGTGCGGACTCCGGAGCCCCCAAAGGCTGACAGCAGAGAGGCAGAAGAACAGGAGGAGCCTGTTCCTAATGCACACATGAGAAGAGCTGCCAGAAGGCAAGAGCAGCTAAAGCAAAAAGGACGACTCGGGAGTAAAGCCAAGAGATGATTGGCCCCTCCCATAAGGCTTAAAAGACCAGCCATGGCTCTCTGGCTTTGTCGGGAAACAACATTGATAGATTTGTTTCTTGTCTTGCTGCATTTATTTCTTGTCGGCATCTTCTGCTTCTGATCTTTTGCCAGGAAAAGCCTTTGGCAGGTTGCCTAATTAGACCAAAGTTGGTGATAAGGCTGAAGAATTGTGTTACAAAGAATTTGTTTTCAATTTGTTTGGACTACGCAGAGAATGAGTTAATTCTCAGCTGTTCTAATAAAGTCCGTTTGTTTTTGAACTGATTGCATCTGATAATAACTACTTGGGCCTGGGTCAGAACATATGCCACACACACACTGGCCCGGGCTGCCAAGCTGTAAAGGTTGGGAACTGCTGTCATAAAATACGGAGAAATATAAATGCCTTGGAAGCCTCTAAGTTGAGAAAGCAGTCAACCCTGGAGAGAAATGTCCATCTATAAATTAGACCTGGGGCAGGGAACCTCACTATTCTGCTGGGATACTAGTAAAAGTTAAAGAGTCCTATTTCACCATGCTGTATCTGTCTAACAAAATTCAAAATGTGAAGTGCAAGAGAGCTGCTTCTACCCTCCATCCCTATCTGACTTGGAAGTGCCAGCTCTAAAGTCACGTGAGCTGTCTATGTGGTTTGGAACAATGTAAAATCAGGGCTGTGCATTATGCAGGCGGCCTATAACATCAGCCCCATGTGGCTTCAGAAGCCCCCCTGCTGTAGAAGTTATCTCTCCAACTCATCAAGCACAATTGAACAGCAATGAGAAGTCCAGAGGTCACACCTCTTGTATGTTGATTAAAGTCAGAATTAGAATGCCTGGACAGCAGTCAAGTAATCCTCACAAAATGGCACTACAGAGTCACAACACTCCAAAGAAAAGCTTTCTGCACAGAAAGAATGCGGAATTTACTACCTCAGAATCTGATTATCGTCAATATTTGAGATGGCTTTAAATAGAGTTTAAATGTGCTGAAGATATTAAGTTATTCCGCAGCAGTACTGTAGACAGAATTCCAGATTCAGAAAGCAGAATTATTTAGTAAGACATTCTGGGAAACTGAATGATGAACTTGATAAGCTACAGAATAACTTTGGTCTGATTCATCAGATGCAGCCCTTGTTTCTCTCCTCCTCTTGCACGCTTTTCATCTTTCAACTTCATGGTAAGTCTAACTGTGATGTGCTTTCTAAATTTATCCTTTGGACAAACAAAAGTTTGATGATAATTTTGTGGCAAATGTTAATATCTCCACATAACCATATGGCCACAATGAAGTGAAAGGGTTTAACTTTTTTTCCCCTGTCATTGAGCGGTTATTAATAGGGCTAACAATTTACTTAAAAAAAAATATTTAGCAGAACACATTATTAATGTGTTCCATAATATTGGGCCTATTTGACTCATTGTCAGTTTATTTTAGACAAATTCAAAACCGTGAAAGGGAGGTGCCAGAAGCTGCAAACAGCTTTCATTCTCTTGATTGTTTCAGCTCAGGCCATACTGGCAATGCTACAGAAGGCACCATCTGGCACTGTCGATGCTTGAAAACAAGCCATTCTCTTCATTCAGATCCTCGGGCCTGTAGCCCACAGCCCCAAAGAAGGTGTTTCCTCAGCTACTTTGAATGGACAGCATATGGATCATTAGGGGTGATATGTATAAAGTAGATCGGCTGATAGTAGGTGACAAGAAGAGAAGTAACATAAGCAAGATATAGTATATACTGGGGGTGTCCAATTTTGGCCACTTTAAGACTTATGGACTTCCATAATTGAGTACCAGTATCTCCCTTTTTGGGAGTTGAAATCTATAAGTCTTAAAGTGTTGGACCCCCACCCCCCCGAGTCCATACTACAGAGAGAAACATCTCATTTTTCTGGATTTTCCTTTTTTTAAATAGAATCTTTAGGTCTACTTATAGGAACTGTGTGCCAAACAACAGTGGGATTGAGCAAGAGGCTGTGCAGTTTCTAAACCATTTGTTCTCTCTCAATATTTTCAGTCCATCTTTCTCAAGCTTTTCTTACTTCAGCTATCTAGCAAGGGATGGGAGGAAAGAGAAAATTTTTGTTTTAATTATTTCTTTTCTTAAAAATTTGGGAGGTACTAATGCCTGCAAATCTACAATTCATCTGGAGGTCTACCAACAGAAATCAAAACTCCTTCACTGATTAGTCTAATTAGGCTAGGAAATTAAAAGCTCATAAATGACTCTAGCTATCTCTGTCTTACCTGTGAGTGGAAAGACCTCCACAATCTTAACTAATATAGTATGTAATACTTGAAGGGAATACACTACTGATAAGCGGACGGAAATATTATAGGTTTGTCATAACCTACCAGCAAGAAAGTTCTGCTGTCTTTTGGAAAATATTGCAAAGCACGCAACGAAGACCGGTGTAATACACTGGGTTGGATCCAGATATATGGCATCATGTAGATGTCATCATTTAGGCATCATGATCACAGTTTGCTGCAGCTACTACTGTACATGAAGCTTAATTGTCATGAAGCCACAACATTCTTTTTATATATATTATCCCATCTTTATTTATTTGTGCAAATAACTCAACAAAGATAATATTCCTTCCTCCTCCTATTTTCCCTTACAACCACAACCCTATGAGGTGGGCTAGGCTGGCCCACAGCTCACTTTCATGGCTAAGGTAGGATTAGAACTCAGTCTCCTGGTTTCTAGCCCGGTGCCTTAACCACAAGACCAAACTGACTCTATTTATAAATTTATAATTTGTGTACATTTAAGCCTATTGAAGACAATATGCTGTCATTATATAAAATAATATATTATACAACATTCACTAATAAGCCAACCCATTTTATATGAAAAAGAAATTGCCTACAGTTATTTTAGCAGTTACTGGCAGTGTGATGGCCCCGCAGTTAAGGTGTTAGGCTTGTCAGCTGAAAAGAGACCTAAGGGCCTTGTGTAACAGGGTGAGTTCCCATTGGTTGTTCCAGCTCCTACCAACCTAGTAGTTCAAAAGTGTGCAAATGCAAGTAGATAAATAGGTATAGCTTTGGTGGGAAGGTTGCTGCATTCTGTATTTTTAAGCTGGCCATATGATGATGGAAGTGTCTTTCAGACAATACCAAAGACTGAGAACTGGAAATGACTGGACAGGTAAAATCTTTAAAGCTTTTCATTATAGCAGTTATGTTTGGGGTGTAGCTATTATTGGGCTTACTAGAAAATTATAGATAGCAAATTTCTTGTCTTGATATCAATTGTAACTGTATTAGCAGAAGCTGTACACATCTGTAATAATATCATAACATGATTGCTTATGGATGCATTTTTATTTTAATTAAGAAGTATCTGGTTGAATAATCTTCTGCATTTTAAAAAGCACATTTAAATAACATTCATTGTTATTATCTGAACATAGCCTAAAAACTGAGTACCATCAACCTTGCAATGAGAATATGGTTGAAAGAACAAGTGCATTTTCTTTTAATCTCTTGTCTACTAAGTTCTCTACTTGGTTTCATAAATATGTGGAATTTATTCATCAATAATTTATAATATTGTATATTTTGAGACTAGTATATTATATGCCATATTAGCCCTGGAAAAGAATATACCTTACAGTTTTAATAGCTAGGGAACACATTCATAACTTCAGTTTTAAATTTGTAAAAATTAAGTAGCGCAGGCTTTGCTATAGTATCTGACTCACATGAGTTTCCTACTCGTGGTTAATTTAATGAAGGTTTACTCAATTAACCAGAGACATTCTTAAGGTCAAAAAAGTCAAGATGGCAGCTGCACTCCTGCAAATAAGGCTGCCATCTTTATGTTTTTAACTATTCTCTGCAAATGCCCCTGCAATTAACCTAATTTTTCAATGCAGGAGAATATTTGTAGCTCAGGAGTGGAGTGGAGTGAGTCCTTGGTGCTTTTTGATCACAGTTGTTGGGTTTTGTTTTGTTTTTTGCAGATGTTTCATTACCCATACTAGATAACATCCTCAGCACTAAATACAACATAAGTGTATAAATATAACATAAATGCATGACATTTGCCAAGCTTCTGAATTTTGATCACTTGACCATGGGAATGCTGCAACGGTCGTAAGTGTGAAAATGGTCATAAGTAATTTTTTTCAGTACTGTTGTAACTTCAAATGGTCACCAAACAAATGATTGTAAGTTGAGGACTACCTGTATTAGATGTTTATCCTGCTTTTATTATGTTATCAGTAACTCAAGGTGATGAACATACTGTACATAATCTTGCCTTCAAAAGTTGTGGGAACTTCATCACTGGAAGCTTTCAAGAAGAGACTGGACTGCCATTTGTCAGAAATGGTGTAGGGCCATGATGGCGAACCTATGGCACACGTGCCAAAGGTGGCACGCGGAACCATATCTGTGGGCACACAAGTTTGTCCTAGCTCAGCTCCAGCATGCATGCACACACCAGCCAGCTGATTTTTGGGCCTTCAGGGCCCACCGGAAGTCGAGAAATGGGTTGTTTCCGGCCTCTGGAGAGCTTCCGGGGGGGTGGGGAAGGCAGTTTTCGCCCTCCCCAAGCTCCAAGAAAGCCTCTGGAGCCTGGGGAGGAAGAAAAATGGGCCTACCAGGCCCACCAGGCCATTGCGTGCCAAAAGTGGAGGGAGCGCGCGCGCATGCGTGGGGGAGTAGGGCACAAGGGGGCATTGAGTGTGGGTACGCATGCACATGATCCCCCCCGCGCTCCCCCTGCTTTTGGCACGTGATAGCAAAAAGGTTAGCCATCACTGGTGTAGGGTCTCCTTCTTGGGTGGGGGGGTTGGACTAGATGACCTACAACTCTGTTATTCTTTATTCAGTATATCATAAGACCTCATCCACTGTGGAAAGGTTGTGTTCTGTCTCTCAAGCATACAGTAATTAATGAGCTTCAAAACAAATCTTGATGTTTGCATTTGTTTAAGGGTGAGTGTATAACTGCACAGAAATAAGACTTATTCCTTTCTGGTGTCTACAGTTTCAAGTGTGAGGAACTAATTGATGACTTAGCATTCACGAATTGCCAACCTGTGCCCATCCATGTGAATCTAACCACGAATAGCTTTCCCTTTTGCATGAAGCTCTGGTTATCCAATTTTGTTCAAGGTCCCCCAGGCAATTCACATATAGGAGGTTACCACATTTTGTATTTTACTCCAGGAACTGCTTTATGATGAGTGATAATTTTTATTCTAGGACCTTTGCTTGCTAAATATAATTTACTCTATTGTGCCCTCTGGTGGCTCCCCTAACATTTTGTCTGTTTCTGTGTCTATAAACCTTTTCTTTTGGTTCATATGTGGCAGCCACTTTTGAACAGGTTATGTCTCCTTAACTTCATTGGTCAACTAAAAAAAAACAAACAGTTTCTGAAAACCTTTTCTTTAGGGAAGCATGAGCCCCTGGGCAATATTTCTTCTTTTAAGGAGGAATCAGTTTTTACTTGTACCTGAAATCCTTCTGGTTCCGAATTGCCTTGTGATGTTGGGCGACACCTTTCATATTTACAAGATGAACTCTGCTCTGTATGTCAAACTATTTATTGATCTTTCTTCATTTGGTTCAAAGAGCAACAATTAAACAGACTCGCTTGACAACTGGCCATTCAAAAGAAAAGCAGGGAGAGGACAAAAGAGGAGAGAGGATGGAAAATCTAAGGTCTAGCCATTTCGTTGATCTATGAGATGTCACTTGTACTAAGCCTGGGTTGCTGTCTAGAATTTCTTAGATGCCTCTTTCAATGTCACCACCTTTTACAACTTGAGCACCAGTGCAAATGGCATAAGAAAGCTGAATGACGTAAAGAGAACAGAAATAAAATTAAAGCTTTTTTCAGTGACATAATTTTGAACAGTTGCTAGACAAATGGTTGTAAATAGAGGATTATCTGTACTTTCCTTCTTTCTTTTTAGGAGTAAGATCCCATTCTTTCCCACTGCTTCGCAACATAGAACAGGACAGCTTGGCGCAGTCAACTCGCCACAGCCAACTCAACATGTCCAGTTCGGCGTGGCCAACTCACCATGGAACAACTTGCCGCAGGGCAATTCAACAATTCAGTTTAAGTATTTTTTAAAAAAATATTTTAATTTTTGTCATTCACATTTCATTTTGTCCCTCCTTTTGCATCTTTCTTTAATTATTCTATTCTACCATTTCTTTGATATTAGTGTAACTCTTGTCCTGTGGTGAGTTGTCCCATGGGGAGTTAGCTGTGGCAAGTTGTCCTAGACCAGGGGTCTGCAACCTTAAACACTCAAAGAGCCATTTGGACCAGTTTCCCACAGAAAAAAAACCCACCAGGAGCCACAAAACGTTCCCGTGCCTGATTATTTCTTGAGCAGCCACAAAACTAGCATATGTAGTTGAATTAAATGTTCTGTTTTCTTCTGAAAGTTTCCTTTTCTTGGATTTATCCATGGTTGGCCTACCAGGGGTTGAAAAGCTCCATAAAACCTGTGCCAGTAGATGTTGTACATTGGCTGTTGTGATGCATATTTTGAGTGACAAGGAGCCACAGCAGAGGAGTGTAAGAGACACATGCGGCTCCAGAGCCGCAGGTTGCTGACCCCTGTCTTAGACCTTTCCCATCATGTTGTCAATGTAATCCACACACACACACACACACCCATGCTTTAGATATTGTTAGGAATAGGGGTGAAATGCTCCCGGTTCGGACTGGCTCGGGTGAGTAGGTAGCGATGGCGGCAGGCAGTTCGGAGAACCGGTAGCAAAAATCCCTGCCCTCACCTCCTATGCCAAGCTGAGCCACGCAATCATCAGAGCCTTTTTATTCTTTTAAATGGCTCTGACGAGCCAAACTCTGACAAGCCAAGCTGAATTGCCTGCTATTCAGGCAAGTCATCTTGGATCGTCAGACCCATTTAAAAGAAAAAAAGTTTTTTCTTTTAAATGGCTCTGACGATCCAAACTCTGATGATCCCAGCTGAGTTGCTTGCTAATCGCTAGCAAAAATCCCCCCACCCAGCCTCTAGCTTGCTTACCTTAGCTGCTGGTCGCAACGCCTGCCTTGCTTTGCTTGCTGTAATTCCTGCAATCCATTGCATCTGTAACTGAATCTCCCTGCCTGCAATCAAGGTCATCAGTGAGCAGCTCTATCTGCCTGCCTGCCTTCCTGCCTGCCTTGGTCTCCAACCTTGGCAACTTTAAGACTTGTGGACTTCAACTCCCAACAAAGCTGGCTGAGGAATTCTGGGAGTTGACATCCACAAGTCTTAAAGTTGCTAACGTTGGAGACCCCTGTTCTATTGGGTAAGTTTTTTCCCCTTTGGGAGCTTTAAAAAAATAATTAATTGGGGTTTTTTTAGTTGTTCTTTTTTTAGACCTAGCCATTTAAAGTTTAGGAAGTTTTAAATTTAGATGCTTTTATATAAAAATAAGAATAAAATAAAATAAAATAATATTTGTGCAGCTTTCTGAGATTTAGTGTGTTTCTGTAGTGTTTCACTCTAACTACACAAACACACAAAATCTCACAAAGCTGTATGTGGAATTTTGTGTGTGTAAAGTGTGAAAGTTGGTTTTTTGGGCTTTTTGTGGCTGTGTGAGGTTCCTGCTTGTTGCAGGGGCCATTTTGGGTCTAGCACAGCTGCTTTTACATTGTGGGTGAGCCAGTTGTGTTGTGTTGTGGGTGTGTAAAGTGTGAAAGTTGTTTTTGGGGGGGGCTTTTTGTGGCTGTGTGAGGTTCCTGCTTCTTGCAGGGGCCATTTTGGGTCTAGCACAGCTGCTTTTACATTGTGGGTGAGCCAGTTGTGTTGTGTTGTGTTTTGTAGGTTAAAAAAGGGCAAAGAAGTGACATTGACTTGGCCACACCCACCCAGTCACCTTACCACCAAGCTCCGCCCACTAATTAAGCCACGCCCACAAAACCAGGGGCAAAAAAATTTAGATTTCACCCCTGGTTAGGAACCACAAGCACTTTGAAGTCTGTAGATCTAACGCTTTCCTTATTTGCCATGCTACACCTCAATTCAACCCCACCAAATTCCTTGTATGGAGAAAAATCACTGTTCTTCCCCATTCGCAGACCCAGTTCCAGCCCAGATTGTGTTCAGACTTCCCATGTCCTTTGTCTGTTGTTAGAAGGGAAAGCTAATGAATCCTTTCCACCCATCTGCTATGTCTTCTACTGAAACATACTAGCTGAATAATGCAGGTTCTTAATCGTTTGTAGTCAGTAGCAAGGCAATGATACGACTGAAGAGCTATCATGTTCGTTTGCTGACACTATACATGCTGTTGTGTTATTGCTGGAGTAAAATCGAGCTTCTTCTCTCCTTGTCGTTTTTTGCATACAGAATGGGAAGAGACAACATTTTGTTTCCCACCCCAGGCACTTAGAAGTACTACCGTGGTATATTCTAGAAAGAACTTGTCTAATCAAGGCCTAATGTAGGCAAATGGTATAAAATTTACATCAGTCACATAATTTTCATAACTGCACCATTGTTAGCAAGCTTTGTCTAGCTAGAATAAGGCGGGTAGCAATTAGGTCCTTAGAAGACACCCTTTTGTAAATTGTCAAGGCCTTCAAGTTCTTTACATGTAGCAGTGATGTTTGTAAAGAATTACATGGGATTTTACAAAACTTCCATCCATGTGGCTATTTTTACCCAGCTCATCTAGAAGGAGGAACAAACAAGATTCATGAGATGGACATTGATTTTCTTTGTAGTCAGTTATAAAATTCATCTAAATGCAAAAGATCAGCTAGAGGTTGTGTGTGTTTGTGTGTCTGTGTGTGTCTGTGTGTGTCTGTGTTTTCTTCTTGTCATCCAGTCTGAAAGATTGCTCTGCATATCCTGGTACATTAAATCATAGCAGCAGAAGAAAGCAGGGTGATACATCTTTCTGTGCATATTTTATATAATGCACCATGTCAGCAGAATTTGCATTAATTATCTAGCAGGGAATTGCAACTGATCAGTTTTCATTTCCACAAAAAAGAAAGATATTAACATACATATTGTAGATGTGTACATATTCATTTGATTTTGTTAAAACAGCATGTATTTACCATACATAAAGATGCAAATTATTATTAAACAAATGGCATTGTGCATGTATAGAGTATAGCGATGATCATAATTTAAATGTCATTATGGGCTCTTCAAGATAAAATTGTTCATTATGCCCTATTGGATGGCTTTTGTGTTTTATGGTTTTAAATCTTACCTTTCTTCCCATAAACCTCTACATTATTCACAGGAAAGTCAAGTCGGCATAAAAAGGCTACAACCTATATTTCAGCAGAAAACTGGTTTTTGTTTTTTCTTTTGTTAATGATATGGACATTTTACTGCACACCTTTCACTTAACAACTGTGGCAAAAAAAGCTCATAAAATCAGACTTAACAACCTCATTGCTGAACAACAGAAATTCTGGTCCCTGGATTCATTTGTGAGTCAAAGACTAGTGAGGCAATCCTCAGTTCTGCCTTGCTTACAGAATCCATAGGACTTTTAGCAGAAGCTCCATCACCCTAACTGACTGCAGCAAGTTGGGCAGCAAACAAATTTAACAAATAATAATAATGACATGAGAGGTGGACAAAAATGTCAAACCCAGCCTGAACATCTGGCTGACTGTGTGACAAATCATAATAGAAGAAAAGTTCAATTTGCCAAGCAGAAGACCTAAGATTTGTGATATATCCAAACAAGTTCCTAATTCTGTTTGGGTTAATAGGCATAGGCGAAGGGATTTTGCTGATCTGTTTGTGTCATAAATTTGACTATTGTCCTCAAAAGCAGATGAGATCAACTGTGCTTGATATCTGTACACATACCCCCCTTTTTTTAAACCTGATTTTTCTCTGTGCAAAATGTATTGGCTTATTTAGCTTTTGCTTGTGTGTTCGTTTTGGCTTTGGCTTAAGAAAGAGGCACATTTGGCCTGCAAACCACCTAAGATTATGTGGCTCATCCTAGGAAGACTTATTGGTTTTCATTAACGCTTTTACATAAGTGGTTTTGTTTAATTTAATTCAATTGTGCCCATCTAAAAAATGACAAAGAATAAAAGCACCAGGCAGGATCCATCCCTAACTGCAGGGTAAGAAATAGTCTCTGTGGAGATTATAGCTGTGGGCAGAAGGATTAAATGCCTTCGCTTTGGGGCTTTTGACTGAACTATCTGGGGCTGCATTACAGTTAAATAAATGAACCCCACAATATGATTATCAGACATCTCCAATGCTACACTTTTTGTGTTGGCAACGCAGAATAGCAATAACACTTAGACTTACATACTGTTTTACAATGCTTTACAGCCATCTCTAAGCAGTTTACAGTGTCGGTATATTGCCCCCAACAATATGGGTCCTCATTTTACCCACCTCAGATGGATGGAAGGTTGAGTCAACCTTGAGCCTGGTGAGATTAGAACTGCCAAATTGCAGGCAGCTGGCAGGCAGCAGAAGTAGCCTGCAGTACTGCACTCTAACCACTGTGCCACCGTGGCTCATGGTTACAAGTGCCCACAGTTCTTCTCTTCAGAGAGTGGAATAGAGTGGATCACTCACTTTGGTTAGAGAGACACCCTGTCACAAGTGCTTCCTCCCATCCTTCATGGAAAGTTGATGTCAGTAGTGAAAAAATGGGAGGATTGAGAGGTAGGAAAGGGATTATTTTAAAAAGCCACAGGAAGAGGCAAAAATATTGCAGCTTACTCCTCTTTGCCCTGATGATGCAAACCGTATCAGGGCTATAGATAATCCGTCTACCATCTGTGCCCATTAGGATTGTTCATTAATCTGATCTGTAACTAGCCTTTAAATCTTTCTCAATCTAAATGGGATATTTTCTGAATACAGGTAATTATGAAGAAGATGTAAGTGTATTCAGTCCAGTGGTTTAACAGTAGATATATGGAACAGTGCATAGAGATAGATAGATAGATAGATAGATAGATAGATAGATAGACAGACAGACAGACAGACAGACAGACAGACAGACAGAGATAATAGATAGATAGACACATATATACAATATATATATACAATAAATTTATACACACACATGCACATATGCATATTTATGTATGTATGTATTGGGTGAAATCCAGTAGGTTCTAACAGATTCTGGAGAACCGGTAGCGGAAATTTTGAGTAGTTCGGAGAACCGGCAAATACCATCTCTGGCTGTCCCCAGAGTGGGGTGGGAATGGATATTTTTGCAGTATCCTTCCCCTGGAGTGGGGTGGGAATGGAGACTTTGTAATATCCTTCCCCTGCCACGCCCACCAAGCCACGCCAACAGAACTGGTAGGGAAAAAAATTGGATTTCACCCCTGGTATGTATGTATGTATGTATATTACACACAAACACACATATATCTAAAGGAGGGATAATTTTCTTAGAAACTAGAAACTGTTTCCAGTTACAGGGCACATACCACCAAGGTTGTCTCCCATGCAATAAATCTGGAAGAAATTATTAAGAGATGTGTGAGAATACAAATGGAGAAAGTCCTTACAGATATGCCAATTGCCAGCCCTGCAGGGGACCTGATCATTTATTTATTTACTTTTAATTCCAGCAGGCATTCAGGACATTGATTTCTTCTGCTTTAATAGATGAGAATCCTTTTATTGGGCTTTTAATGCTGCTCTTTTTACTTGTGAATATCGGTAGTATACTTTTATGGTTGGCATTGTTGAACATATGCATTGGAATTAATAGAAGACATAAATAATCCAAAATAAATATTAAGTACAGGTCAAATGAAAAGAATTTCCAACTTGCAGTGGAATATGGCACCGTCTGTAGTTTCAAACCACATTTTATGTGCTTGATTCATTGTATTCATCAATCATGAGCCGACTGCTGGAGGATGACTGTTTTCTGAGACACTCTCCAAAACAATCATGTTTACAACCATGGAGATGCATCAGTGGTCAATGGAAGAATAGTCTATCTGCTAGGTAGAAAGCAGCTCTTCTTCCTGCTACTGGACAAATTAAAATAAGATCCATAATGCCCACATAATCCTCCTCCCCCACCCTTCCTCTCCTCCTCCTCTCTCTCCCTTCCCCTCCCCCTCCTTCCCCTCTTCCTCCTCCCTCTCTTTATCTCTTCCTCATCCTCTTCCCTCTCTCTTCCCCTCCACCTCCTTCTCCTCTTCCTCCTCTTCCTCCTCCCTGACCCTTCCTCTCCACCTCCACCTCCTCCTTCTCTCCATCAAGAGAGGGCTATCACTGGATCATTCTCTCCAGTTTATAACCAAAGATATTTCTGAGATTTTCCAGCCTCTTAGGCTATATATTTTCCTTTATGAAACCCACACTGTGTAGAGAAATGAGCAGAATAAATTATCAGCAATTTCATTTGACCCATACAGAAGAACCTTGAGAACTCTTTAAGTTGTCAGCAAATTCAGATCCCCATAAAGCTAATCATCTGGACTATTTAATTCAGTCCACTAATTCCAGGTTTAGTGTATATAATATTAAATATTCAACTGTAAAGAGAACTATTAACATATGAGCTGAATGTTTTGTTTTTGTTATCTTGTATAGTGTATTTGAATTGAAAAAGCATATAAGAGCTAGATCACATGAAATATAGAGAGTCTATAATCAGATATCCTAATTATTTTGGGGAAAAAACATGTGTAGGGAAGGGTATTTAATCTGATTGAAGACGCAGCAGTTATGGAAACAGTGATTAACCCTTCCTTTAATCTTCTTCCCAATTATAAATTCCCTCCCCCAAAGCATCTTTTAGATAAAAACAAAAGTAATGTACAGATTGCAGAGAATATGTGCATGCACACAAACAAACCTCGTTATACAGAAAATACATTTCTAATGTCCGAGCTGTATTTCTGGTAATCTTGTTTTTTTTTTTTTAATTATGCCTTATTCCTTTAGAACTGAAGCTGTGTTTTTTAACCTTTTCCTCTGCTCAGCTTTTTACAAACCACAAAGATGGGGAGGGCATGTAACTCCACAAAATATCTGCATTTTTTAAAAAAGAGAGAAGGGGTTTTCTTGGGGAAAATGTGGGTGCATAATTTTTTTTCCATCTATTTTTTTTTAAGTCTATAAAGAAAAAAAAAACACCTATTTGTTCTGCATTGCAACAATGCCAGCTGCATTCAATCAACTAAAAAGCTGCAAGCCATAAACCTTCCTCCACAGCCATAGAAGGAGGAGGGGGGGGAGGCAGGGCCATAAAAATTCATCAGGATAATGTAGAGATGAAATGCGTTTGAATCACCATCCCTGCAATCAACCAATCACTCATCTGTGGCATTTACAGCACATCTCATTCCCCTGTTCCTTAAGGACAATTGATTTTCCTGATTCCATTAGCATAACGGCAAGGAAAAAGACTGCAGTGTAATATTTCTGGAAAGTTCCAACAAGTAGGCTGTGTGTTGGAGTGTGACCACAATAATAAGCTACCTAGTAGCTTGCTACTCTGTGTGCTTCTTTTGCTGCAGTCAGGGTATCACAAACTATGGAAACCATTTAAGGTCCAAGAACAGAAAGGGGAAAAAAAGCTATTTACCCCAAGAAGGGCCAGGAGAGAGCTATTTAGGCTAATGTTTTATCATTCCCTTTCCTGTACTTAGCACTTTCACTTCCTTTCCAGGGCTGCACTAAGGATAGAAAAAGTCGCATCTTCAAGAACACACATTCCATAACAACATATAGAAATCATTTGATGGATCCCACATCCCCAGGAACATCTGTAATCCTATGGAGAATTGCTTGATTACCAGCCCCTAAGCAGACTCATTCTTCAAGTTTTCTCTTGAAAATGCAATGAAATAATAATACGCATTAGCACTTCTTTGTTCAAGAGGCTTATCTGCAGTGAACTGAACCATGGTTTACTCCATTAACCCAATTTCCTGGGTTTGCACAACATGCTGAATCATAAATTAGCTGCATTATCTGGATTTGTGACTCTAGAGTATTGTGTAAACTCAGTCCTATTATTCCCAGTCATTTAACTTCATGAATCTTTACCGGTGATCGTGTACTACCTAATTTAAAAAATTCTCATAAACAGATCTTTTAAAAATGTTTGTGTTGTTCGAGCACAATTTAGACACAGCCCTTTCTCAAACTGGATAATGTGAAACTTCCTTTAGACTTCTGATGTCCTATCTGGTCTAAATGGTTGTAAGCTCCATGGGTTGTACATATTCAAATCAATTTTAAACTGCTTTCAGAGTTGATCCAAGTGCTGCCTGCAGAAAGCCTTGGTTGTTAAAATCAGGAGGAAAAAAAATATACTTAAGTTGTCCCAAAGGTGCTTTTTCAAGAGACAACTGAACTTTCTGGTTTTCCTTTGAAGATGTTTCACTTCTCACCCAAGAAGCTTCTTCAACTCTGAAGAAGCTTCTTGGAACCGAAGAAGCTTCATGGATAAGAAGCGAAATGTCTTCAAAGGAAAATCAGAAAGTTCAGTTGCCTCTTGAAAAAGCATCTTTGGGACAACCGTGACCTGGATGACTGAGAATCTCCACAGACAATCATACACTTAAATTATTGCATTAGTAAAAGATGTACAAAATGCCATCCGGCATTATTTGTTCTAGAATTACACGAGTGCACTCTTTCTATCAGCCAAATATATCCTCCCATTTGGTGGTAGGTTTTTTTTTTCCTTTTAGATTGGATTACATTGTACCATTTGTATTGACTCTGTTCCCACTTTATACTGGCAGAACTTTGTCTTTTATTCTTCTTCTGATTCCTTCTGAAATGCCTTATTTAGAACTTTTTAATTCAAAATTAATTCCTCAGTCATCTCCTGCATTCCACTGTGCATAATACTACAAAACCTCCCTATCGTATCTTTACGATTTATATTGATATTGTTTCCTGATTGCTTATTTGTACCCTATGACTATCATTAAGTGTTGTACCTTATGATTCTTGATGAACGTATCTTTTCTTTTATGTATACTGAGAGCATATGCACCAAGACAAATTCCTTGTGTGTCCAATCACACTTGGCCAATAAAAATTCTATGCTATGCTATGCTATGCTATGCTATGCTATGCTATGCTATGCTATGCTATGCTATGCTGTGCTGTGCTGTGCTGTGCTGTGCTGTGCTGTGCTGTGCTGTGCTGTGCTATGCTATGCTATGCTATGCTATGCTATGCTATGCTTTGTATTCTCGTTACTAAAGGTCAGTGGGGTCTTTGACTGAGGTCATTTTACATTTTACTGGAAAGGATTTATAGGTTTTTCTGAAGTTTTGGAAGGAATGGCTCAAGGCTTTTTTTATTATTATGTCAAGGCTATTTTAGACATTGCAATTTAGCTTCCCTCTGTTTTCTGCTTCAGAATGATAGAAAACTTATATGTTGCAACCACAGGCAACTCAAGAAGGTATCAATAGAAGAGAATATTTGTAGCTTAGAGTTGAACTGTGGAGTCCTTGATCTCTCTGAACTTGGTGGTTTTCTTGCAGATGTTTCATTACCAAATAAGGTAATAGAATCAGTGTTTCGTTATCAAGCTAGAAAAATCATCAGCACTCATAACATTGATGATGTTACCTACTTTGGTAATGAAATGTCAGCCAGAAGACCAGCAAGCTGAGAGAGCACCAAGGACCCAGGGGTGAAATGCTCCCAGTTCGGACCGGATCGCCCGATCCAGTAGCGATGGCGGCGGGAGAACCGGTAGCAAAAATCCCTGTGCCCACCCCCCACCCATGCCCAGCTGAGCCACACAATCATCAGAGGCTTTTTTTTTTACTTTTAAAAGCATTTTTTCTACAACCTCTTTGGCCGAAAAAATGCTTTTAAAAGTTAAAAAAAAAAGCCTCTGATGATCGCGCAGCTCAGCTGGGATCGTCAGAGGCTTTTAAAAGCATTTTTTCCTATAAAGAGGTTGCAGAAAAAAATGCTTTTAAAAGTAAAAAAAAAAAAAGTTGGCCACGCCCACCCAGTCACATTACCACCACCACCACCAAGCCACGCCCACAGAACCGGTAGTAACAAATTTTACATTTCACCACCGCAAGGACCCCACAACTCTAGCATATACCAAATGCTCTCAGGGGCTACCAAGCACCCTCCATTCCTGTAAGCCGAAAGATATATATTTCCTCTGTCCATTCAGGTCTTGCATGGGTTGATCTGTCATCTATTTCTTTAACCACTTCATTTGCTGTCAAGGAATTTAAGTAACTTCAGTGCTGTTTCACTGAATTCAAATTGAACTATGAGGACTACCATTGAATGTTGCTATGGTGCTGAAAGAGAGATGCAGAATTCTTGGGAAGGTTAATAGAAAATCTAGAATCAATGTTTGTGTTACCAATTAAAAGAAACTGTTCCTTGGCTCTGTAACAACCAGAATTATTTTATTAATATTTTTATTATTGATTTATGGGTTCTGAAAACAAAGATTTTTGTTTTTGTTCAAGTTATTTTAGGTAAGCATTTGTATAGCATCTAAGAGGAAGAATGGATTATAAGATTATAATTATCAATTTTTCCAGGTATATTCAGTGTGTGTGTGTGTGTGTTTTAAAAAAGGAAGATAAAAACTCATCCCTATGCATATTTGAATCTAAAACTTTTTAGCTTTTTTACACAACCACAATACATGTTAAAATAGCTCTTCTTGTTATTCATGTTCCCAACATAAATTTGAAGTGCTTTTATACATTCTAGACAATTTCTCTGGTGACATATACCAACGCTAGGTACATCATTTTACAAAAATTCTCTTTAAGATTATAACATAGTGTAAAATTCAGTCCTTTGAACCACACGTTTTCCCAGTGGTCCATTTGCACATTATAACCAAAGATTTCAGCCCACTTCAATATACATTTTTCACTTGTTCTTTTTTGTTTCAATTTTTAATAAAAGTATATATATATAAAAGCAATTATATGATCATCATTTTTACAGAATTCTATTTCAGACTCAGTCTTACAGTGTTCAAAATCATAAACTCTTTTTGTCTACAGGTAGTCCTCAACTTACAACTGTTCGATCAGTGATTGCGATGGCACTGAATGAAGGGATTTATCATCTCTACCCAAAGTTATGGCTGCTGCAGTGCCCCATGGTCATGTGAACCAAATTCAGGTGCTTGGAAATCTTCCTATCCTTATGACCAACCTCAGGGAAGCTGCAGCGCCTCCCTGCCTCCTTTCTCCCCATCACATCCTGCTGGGAAACCTTAGGCTTTTTTTCCACACTGCTGGATTCCACAACCTCCTCCGCACACCTTGTCATTAATTAGTCCACTTACCTTCCTTTGGAAGCAGCCGCTTTGCCCAGAGGTGGTATTCAGCAGGTTCTGACCAGTTCTGGAGAACCGGTAGCGGAAATTTTGAGTAGTTCTGAGAACCGGTAAATACCACCTCTGACTGGCCCCACCCCCATCTATTCTCTGCCTCCCAAGTCCCAGCTGATCAGGAGGAAATGGAGATTTTACAGTATCCTTCCCCTGGAGTGGGGTGGGAATGGAGATTTTACAGTACCTTTCCCTTGCCACGCCCACCAAGCCACGCCCACAGAACCGGTAGTAAAAAATTTTGAATCCCATCACTGGCTTTGCCGCTCAGTCTTCCTACATAAAGATCTCAGACATTGCCTTCAGGAAGCAGATCTAGCTGACTTATTTCTCATCTGTAAAACGCTCCTTGTGCTGAGAGCCACAAAGAAGGATTGTCCATATGAGTGGTCCTCAATTTATGACCGCAATGGAGCCCAACATTTCCATTGCCACAGCTGTTAAGTAAATCGCTGCAGTTGTTAAGTTAGCAACATGGTTGTTATGTGAATCGACTTAACTTGACTTTGCTCATCAGATGGTCTCCGAAGATGATCACCTGACCCTTGGACACTGCAACGATCATAAATACATGCCAGTTGCCATGCATCCAAATTTTGATCACATGACCATGGAGATGCTACAATGGTCATAAGCGTGAAAAACGGTCACAGGTGACTTTTTTGAGTGCCATTGTAACTTTGAACAGTCACTAAATAAATGATACTATGAGCCGTGGAGGCACAGTGGTTAGAGGGCAGTACTGCAGGCTGTTTCTGCTGATCACCGGCTGCCAGCAGTTTGGCAGATTGAATCTCACCAGGCTCAAGGTTGACTCAGCCTCCCATCTTTCCGAGGTCGGTAAAATGAGGACCCAGATTGTTGGGGGCAATAGGCTGACTCTGTAAACCGCTTAGAGAGGGCTGTAAAGCACTATGAAGCAGTATATAAGTCTAAGTGCTATTGCTATTGTAGGTCAGGGACTACTGTATCTATTGAAAAGATCAGGGGTGAAATTCACTTAACTTTCCCTACCAGCTCGCAAATGTGTTGGATTTGTCTTTTACTACTTGTAAAAGTGTAAAATAAATTGTAGCTACTTTGAGCATTCCAATCCTTATGCACACGGAGAAACATCTGAGGGATAAAGAGATGGCTGCAAATGCTGTTTCAAAATGCTCCACCAAATCTGTGAATGGTCTCTCTGAATTTCTCCAGGGGAAAAGAAAAATTCTCAGTTTTTTAAAGGCAAGACTTCCTCTTAACACTGACAGTAATTCTGCTATTGAAAAGGCCCGGGGGGGGGGGGGGGGAGAAATTCCCTCATGATGTCTTTCCTTGAGTTTAATTTATCATTGGAAGCCACAAACTAGAGTAAGAGATTATTGAATAGTATAAAACAACACACAAGCAAATGCACATGCACACACATACACAAACCCTGGCTTTTCATTTTAGCAAGCATGTCTAAGAAGACCGCATCACAATCCTAATATCTTCAAAATTATTTTCTCTGTAAGAAATCCTAAAGCAAATTTTCTTTTATAAATTTGAAAGTCCAGTTGCCTCTTGAAAAAGCACCTTGGGGACATTTTAAAAATAAGCACAATATTTTTACTTTTCTCTTCCCAGTGTTAAAATAAAAAGAATATTTTTCCTCCAGTGATAGAATGTAGCCAGACAGACAGCTTGGTGTAGTGGTTAAAGCACCAGTCTAGAAACCAGGAGATGGGGAGTTCTAGTCCCACTATAGTGAGCTTTTGCAAGTCACTCTCTCTCAGCTCTAGGAAGCAGGCAATGGCAAACCACTTCTGAAATATTGCCAAGGAAACCTCAGGAACTGTCCAGGCAGTTGCCAGGAATAAAAAAAAATGTGTAACCTAGAATTTGGTCATAGATGCACAGATCCTCTGCAGTGCACAGTTTGATGCACTGCAGAGGAATGTGATGGAGTTAAACCTGGTTGCAAAGGTCTATACCTGGAAAAAGTTACAGCAGGACAGAACTTCTTAACAGGAAAAAATACCGGATAGAAATTCAGGGGAAGATAAAGTGGCTGCATTAGACAGCTTGAAGCCAATGAAAGAAATTAGATTTAGGGCCCTCAGACAACGGAGAAAGTTTATCCCAAGGAATAAAGAGGTAGAAACCAAACAGAAGTTAGCAAAGCTATAAAAGTAAGTCATGTATAGGAAATACACCCAGGAGATAAAAGAATGGAGCAGAAGAAAATTGATACAGTTAGAAAAAAGAAGGGTTTCTAGCAAGGGTGGCCTCAGAGAAAAGGCTTTAAAGCCAGAGTCAAAAAAGGAATGGTTATGAGATTCCAAAAGCATCAGGTCTTTCTCCTTATAGCATTCCACTTAGCTGGGATTTCATTCCCTGCAGCTAATAAAGGAAGAACTATAGCTAGTAAATGGGCATAGGAATCAGGAATATCAATTGGCAAAGTCAGCCCACATATTATGAGAGCAAAAGAGGGTAGCAGGCATTCACTATTAAGGAAATCACCCAGTGAACAGCCTAGGTCAGCATGGGAGGCTTGAAGACGCAGGAAGAGAAGCAGATTGGCTCAGAAAAGATTCATACTCAAAAACCAGAATCAAGCAGTGAAGAGGGTGAGTGAGAAAACCGCTATGTGCCCCAGGTTATGTCTTGGGGGGGCTGTGTGTGATAGGGAGGGTGTTGCTTGATTTGTTTAAATATATACTCTGCCTTTGACATGTACAATGTCTTAAATAAAACTGTTCAATTTTTATTCTGCGTACGCATGAGTGAAAGAGACAAAAGGACTGCTGTTTTTTCAGTAAGCCCCTCTGCATTGTGTTCAGCAAACTAAGGTGGTTTATCCTCTACCTGTATAATCCAGACATTGTCTAATGGTAGTGGCGCAGTTGTTCTTGTACATTCATACATAGGAGTTTTTTTTTATTTTTCTTACTGAATTTGCAAAGAGGAAAATAGGGCTGTCAGACCTGCCTCAGCTTGAGCCTCTAAGTAAGAACAATCCTTAACACCATCGGGTGGAGAAAGGCATGGTTTCCTAGAAGCCAAGTGAAATACAATAGTGCAAAGCCAGAACTAAAATTCACGCTCCAAAACTCCAAGTGAAAACTTTTCTCCGCTTAAGCACTTCCAGTTGCTGGTCCTCCATTGTCCAATCAATTTCGAAGAAGATGTTTTGGAAACTGCCACTCTGATTGCAAGCTGACTTGCAGCTGCATTCTTCTCATTGGGGAGCAACCTTGAAACGCCATCTGGGGCAGGTACCTTCACTTTCTTCACTTTCACTTTTCCCCCAATTGCTCCCCTTCCCTCTCCCCCTTCCCCCAGGGTTCATGGCAGACTGGTACCGAAGCAGAGAGCAGGCATGAGGTGGCAGATCTGACAAAGACCCTTCTTGCTGGTTGAAACCCTGGCAGCAAGCTTGTTGAAATGAACTGCTTGGGGGAAATTGAGGGAACTTTTTTCTTGAATTTAGGACAGTTTATTGATTCAAGCAGCAATGGCAGATATGTTGTAGATTTAGTGTTTTAAGATAGTTCAATAACTTTGAATCCAAAAGTGCTGCAATTCTTGAAAAGTAAGGTCAGAGACTGAGTGAGCAGAGGTAGATATAAATCAAACTCTGTTGACCTGCTGCTTGATATGCAGAGCTGGGAAGAGTTGCTTTGGGTCCAAATGGAAATGTTGATTAATATCACAGTCTCAGCAGAACAGCATATTAAACTAGTTTCTGAAAACTATACTGGGCTGCCAGAGACATGCTCCTGCCAGAAAACTCAGATGAGTTAGGAAATAAATCTGTGACTTATTTCAAAAGAGCCATGGGAAGGCAGTAGACATAGATAGTGATGCCTACAGTAGGAATATCAACATTGTTCAGCTAGCATTCAGAGGCTCTGTCAAAAGCAGGCAATGTGAACTAAGGCGTTCCATTTTTTCCATGTAAGACGTATGGTTTGAGCCTTGGGATCTATGCCATATTGAATTATTCAGCTGGATTGAAGCTTTGCCATACTTTTGAAAAAGAAAGTAAGAGTGGGGAAGCAGAAAAGCTGTAGGCTTCTAATCCTAAATGCTGAAGCAATGCAAAGATTTAGCCGTTTCTAGAATGACAACTTCGGCCAACAGTGAAAATGTTCTGATCTTCTTTACAATTCCTTTACTTACTTACTTACATTTCCTACATTTACTTTATATTTTGCTCTCCCTTCTGTCCCTGGGATGACTCCGTACCTCTGTGATTTAACTCTGAATAGAAAAGATATGGGGGAGGCAGGGAGAAGTGAGGAAAGAAGTCATTTTAAAGGGCTATTCTGGCAAACACAGTTTTCAACAGCTTTAATAAATGACTGCATGACTGCAAGGGCTTTAACCATTTTTTATTAGATGTTAAATTGGGGGCATAAATCCAATCCAATTTAGAAAAAAAGAGAGAGAGAAATTGGGCTACATATAACTACAGGTAATGTAACTAGAAAAGAAATCCACTTTCAAAAAATTCAGCGGTTGATGAACTCAACAGAAGACATTATTAGCTAGGGGTTACCATGGGGATATTAAAAGCAGGTGGAGGTGGTAGCTACAGACACAGGATTGAATCCCTTTTCAACATACGTTGCATGCTTCAATCATAGAAGTGTGGCAGCCATCTGAATTTTTTTTAACCCCTATGTCCCTGATTTAGCACTTTGCACCAAGTGATAAAAAAAGGAACAGAGAAGAATAAATTCAGCAATGGATAGATAGGACAAAAATGAAGAAAAGGAGTAGCATAAAGGCACTTTGTTCTTGACTCCTACAGTTCTTCTGCTACCATTGGAGAGATCCACATAACTAAACTGTTAACATGTGATATTCCTGCTCCCCAGAACATTTGAAGAGTGCCCTCTTGAAAGGTTATCCTAGATTCTATCAGGGATGAAGGCTGTTTGAGCTCAAAGGACAGAAGCTGTAGCCAGACCTACAACAAACCAATCCGTTCCCACCTGATATGTGATTTAAAACTGAAATTCGGTGTGAGCAAACTTTCAAATTAAGCCATGCATCTAACCAGAGATTATTTTGTTGATATAAATTACAAATTGGCAACTATCAGATTTAAAGGGAAAGCTAACTCCTCCTGCAGCAAACATCAGCTGGCACCCCATTCCAAAATCTGCCCCCTCTTTTCTCCAAAGGCTATAGATACCAATCTATAGTCTACTGAATGTCTACTGAAAGTAGCCAATGGGTGAAGAAGCGTACATTTCTCATTGGGTATGAAAACTAGATTCCTGCACAAGAGAAGAAAGATTGTTGGCTTTCATATAATATTTTACCTTCCATCTTTTAGCATCTCATGTTATTTCCCAGCATTTCAGACACTGCTTGGATTGTTTGGCCTTTTGTGTTTAGCAATGTATAAACAGTGTAAACGAAACTGTAAGGTTTTGTTTTGCCTCCTTTGCTGATTATATAATTCAGACTTGCATGATCAGTCATAAATATTTTCTGTTGGGTTCAATGAAGTATGCAGAACCTCATTAGCACTGCTTTCCCTCCTCCCACCTCCCTCCCTCTCACTCCCCCATGTTTCCATGCCTACAAAACCTGAAGCTATCCAATTCACAACTGGTGGTTTTGCGTTTGTTTATTTGCAGAACATCAAGAGCATGTGAAGAGTGGGCATGTGTGAAGGGAACTGAGGAATGAGCAGCTTAAAACTGACTTCTCTGGAGTGCAAGTTAATGCTTTTTTTTTTCACTGTTAAGGTAGCCATAATATGGTAGATGCAGGAAAGTCAGAGGAAGAATGGTCAAGATTAGGGGGGGGCAGAGAGAAAGGAAGACAATGTTATCAGTGCACAAATGAATGTTGTGTCATTTACTCCGGGGAGGATTTTTAAAGCCGTTACATTATTAGGCATGTTGTATGAGCAAACTCCATACCCAGACTTCTCCTTTTCTGTTTCTCCATTGCAGATACAAGTAAATGTTACCGGTTCGCTCCAGTTCGGGCAAACCAGTAGTGATAAAAACTACCAGTTTGGGCAAACCGGTAGTAAAAAAAATGCTTTAAAAAGTAAAAAAAAAAAAAAAGAGGTTCCCGACAATCACAGCTGTGCCTTGTGATCATCGGTACCTTTTTTAAAAACTTTTTAAAGCATTTTTTTTACTACCTATTCGCCCGAACCAGTAGTAAAAAAAATGCTTTAAAAAAGTAAAAAAAAAAAGGTTCTGATGATCATGTGGCACAGCTGTGATGTCAGAACCTTTTTTTTACTTTTTTAAAGCATTTTTTTACTATAGGTTTAGGCGAATAGGTAGTAAAAAATGCTTTAAAAAGTTAAAAAAGCAAGTTGGCCACGCCCATCCAGTCACATGACCCCACCCACCCACCCACTAAGCCATGCCCACCAAGCCATGCCCACAGAAGCGGTAGCAAAAAAATTTGCATTTCACCACTGAAGTAAGGTGGCCCAAACCCCTTCACACCCGCATTCACACATTATACACATCTATGGTACTTGCAAACTGAAAGAGGCTGAGCAAGGATCCTGCCTGTCCTCCTAACAACGCCTCCCATCTTAACATTCTTCTGTGTGTAAAAAATCAGCCCAGTGTTGATGTAGAGAAATATTTGGCCTGCCTTTTGTTTTCTGGGTTTTGTTTGTTTTAATCTCCCACCTGGGTTGCTATGCAGTTTCCTTCTTGAATTATAATGATCACTGTGTACCTTTCACCCCCACTCCCATTGCTTTTAACATATTTGCCTAAACAGAAAGGATATAATCCAAATAAATGCATAAATATTGAAAGTGAGCGTGAAGAGGTGTGGGGGGGGGAAGTCCATTAGATAAATGAATATGGAGATAGGACCTGTCAAGCTATGACTACAAATGTTGTGGAATGAAAAATCAGAACACAAATTGTTACATATTGAGGAAGAGAATTTGATCTGTTTCCTCGTGTGGCCGCCTAATTCAAGTAGTGTTTCATCTGAGAGTCAGTTTGATGTAGTAGTTAAGGCATCAGTGTAGAAAGTAGGAGACTGTGAGTTTTAGTCCCATCTTGGACACAAAGCCAATTGAGCCAGTCATTCTCTCTCAGCCCTAGCAACTACCGGTAGGCAATAATTTTTTGTTGTTAAAATCAAGGTTGAAGATCTTGGTTGGACCATAAAATGAAGAAAAACAATTCTAAGATATACCTTTGAGTCCATTTGTTGGAAATAGCTTTAAATTCCATTAGGATTAAAGGATTATTCTTGCTCTACAGATATTTTTTGTTCCAGTTTTATATTTCTCTACTAATATAACAACAATTGTCACTAAGTGTAGTTTTTTTCATTTAACATCAATTGGAAATTACTGATTTTCTGTTCCGAACAGCAATTATCAATTACTCTTTGTAGTGCCATGAAGTGATACAGATATTTCAATTCTCACCTTAACTTCACAGAACTTTGGGGATCTTTTTCAGTCCTTTGAAAGGGATGCAAGGATGGATTGAGATCATTCATTCATCAGTATTTGGGGTATATAGAGGTATTTGTATAGAACAGTTAGATGTATGTAAAAAAAAAGCATGTCAGAAGCTAGAAAGGTAGATAAGAACTCTTTCCCTTTGTGAATGTCCCAGGATGATAGCCTGATTTTATTTGTTAGTGTTGTACCCCTTTTTATAGTCCAACCAAAATTTTTAAGTTTGCATTTTAACAATATAAAATTCAGGATTATGGAATTGAGGAAAGCAAATAATTCATGATTACCGTCTTTCTTTTAGAGAGAGAGGAATTACTTTGTCAATATAAAACATAAGATTAACACCAATACTTTGCTCTCTAATGTTTATCTTTCAAAATACTAAACACCGTCTAAAATGTGTGAATTTGGTTCTGAGTCAGAGCTGGTTGTTGTATCAAAACTGAATAGATGATGAATATTAATTTGACCTGAGATGGCTGCTGTTTTCTACCTACCTCAAGATCACATGCTCTAGGCTGGCAGTAACAGCAATTTTCTAAAATTTCAAATAAGCATCTCTTTCAATTCTTTTAGCCAATAATTATTGCTACCAACCTGCCTTCCATTGAGAACCTGTATACTGCACAAGTCAAAAAGAGGGCTGTGAAAATATTTACAGACCCCTCACATCTTGGACATAAACTGTTTCAACTCCTACCCTCAAAACAACCTATAGAGCACTGCACACCAGAACAACTAGTCACAAGAACAGTTTTTTCCCAAACGCCATCACTCTGCTAAACAAATAATTCCCTCAACACTGTCAAACTATTTACTAAGTCTGCACTACTATTAATCTTCTCATCATTCCCACCACTCAACTTTTTCCACTTATGACTGTTTGACTGTAACTTTATTGCTTGTATCCTTACGATTTATATTGATATTGTTTCCTGATTGCTTATTTATACCCTATAACTATCATTAAGTGCTGTACCTTATGATTCTTGATGAACGTATCTTTTCTTTTATGTACACTGAGAGCATATGCACCAAGACAAATTCCTTGTGTGTCCAATCACACTTGGCCAATAAAGAATTCTATTTTATTAAGTGCCAAAATAATTCAGTCTACAGAGCATCATACTATCATATGCTAAACAATATACAGTAATCTTATGGGATAGAGAGAAAGTGCTGAGATGGGCAACCTTTATATACCCCCACAAACACTGGAATTGGTTCCCTAGAGGAATATGCTACAAAATAGACTTTTTTTCTATTAATGAAGCAAACTTGGTTTATATATAAAAGAAAAATCATATTGTCAACAATAGTATCAGATGTTTTAAAAGTATTTAAATAATTAAACATAAGAATCTTTCACCCCAGAATTCTGTTAACATAGTTCTTCCACAGTAAAAGAAATCAAAAGTATATATAGTAACTGGTGATACTGGTAATATTTTATTCTACATTTTAATCTATTATTACTTTTATTGTGGCTACAATACAATGATATAATCAGAGGTTTTTTACACATCCATTTCTATTCATGTTCATCCTGATTATTTCAATAATCTCAAAACCATGCTTGCATCTTTATATTCATAATGCAATCTAAACTGGACTAAAGATTTACATATCTATTGAATGTTGAATTAGGCACAAAAAATTAGATGCTATTATTTTACAAAAACTAGGTTGAAAAAACATAGATATGTTCTCATAGGCTAACAGTAATCTCTCTGCCATTATAGAAGAAGGTTTGGGTTTTTTGCTTGTTTGTCATATTCATATATTAAAGGTCCGTTGCATTATGATTCCATCACAGAAACCATGTTGCTAAGCAAATTTCAGTACTACAGAGTTGAACTTGGAAACAGTCTTACCAGGATGATAAAGCTTCAGAAACAATCTCTGTCATGGCTAAAATCCAAGGCCATAATTCATTAATGGTATTGAAACTTTTTTGTGATAAAGCTTGCTGAGCTGTTACCCAAATAAATACATAAAGCTTTAAATGAATAAATTATGCAAATACATGCTAATGTGTACATAAATTAACAGAACATAATAAGGAGAAGCAAGAAAGCAGATTTTATTTTTTTTCTGCACTTTCAAAATATGTGAGTGATATTTGCTTTCAGAAGAACAAACTCATTTAGACAGAGAGTTTACAGAGCCAAACAAACACGAATCAGCATTGAAACCTAATTTTACGTTTAGCAAAGAAGGGAGATCTGTTTCTTGACTCAATAGGCAGAAACCAATTAAATTAGGCAAACTTGAAAACATGAAAACAAATCTGTTCTAATGCATAAAAAAAGTTTTGGGGCATCTAAACTTGTGCAAAGTGAGCCAAGGGAGGTCTGGCAAGATCAAATTCAATTCCAGAACATTGTCATGGGACATAAGATGATAACAAATGTTATATATTGTAACACCTCCGAAATGAAACACATGGCATTTATGTGTCTGGGAGCAATTTGAAGCCAACTGTGCTATAGAAATCTAACACTGTTCTCTTGGAGAAGTGGAATAATAGCCCAGGATTCTATAACAGTCAAATGAAAAAGACTCAAATGTACCCATGAAAGGGTCATAATAGGAATGCGTTGAATGTTTTAACAATTCCATTTTTGTATTTGCAAATTCTGATTCCTTCTGAAACCAGCAAATTAGAATGAATCCATAGGAAGTTCTATTTCACTGAAGTACTTCAAATATTTTAGAAAGATATATTATGCCCAACATATTGTTCTATATGTAACAGAAATAAGTCCTAGTTGAAATATGAACAGCTACAATTACATTAATCTGAGAATTATATTTGGGACATCCAAAATATTAAAGGGATTGCCTCTGTTTTTTAATATATTGAAAATCTAAACTTCAGTAGTTCTTATGATATTATTAAATAAAACAATGTTTCTAGTATATATTATCATGTACTTTCTTGGAAACGCCAGTTCTACAAAAAATGAGAATTACCAAAACAAAAAAAATTACACTTTTTCTTTTTTCCTAAATAATCCAGTCATCAATTGCTTCTCTTTGGATGATGTTTTATATCAGATTTAATAAAATGAATGGATTTGTTTGGGATGCAAAAAAAAAAAAACCACACACAATCAAAATCATTTTAAAATATAAACTAATTTCCAATCTATCACTGCAAAAATGAAGTCCATTTTGCGATCTCTGGAGATGACAGCAGTTACTATAAATGAGTTTCCAGTTAATTACCTGTTTAGAAAAAAGAAGAGACTAGAATTCCCAGGTGTTCGAATCTGTAACTTCAATGCCTGCCTCATTCCATTGAGTATGATAAATACTATATTATCTGCCACCCAGGCTATCAGGCAGTGGCCCCATCTAACCCTTTGGAGAGGTTGCTCTCTCTCGGCCATGTATTAGAGGCAATGTGGAAAACTAGAAATGAGATGGAGTTTAATCTTAATTCTCTCAATCCAATGTGGAAGCCACCAAGATTTAGAGAATAGCTTCCTAGTGGTCTGGAAAGAAATGACAATATTACTAGAAATTACGAAAGAGTAGATGAATAAATTTGGAATATATTTAAAATTCAACCCTTACTTTATTCTTAGGTCTCTATTTATATCCGCATATAAATTGTCATGTAACACACTGCTTAATAGAATAGTGGTGGATGCATATATTCAAACAAACATTGGACTTATATGGCATGCTTCACAATTACATGAACCAACATATTATGTACCATTTCTATAAAAAAAAAAATCACCTAACATTTCTACTATCTTTATTGGAGTTACTCTGTATTTGAAGGGTGTTTCATGGCCTTTCCAATCTGACACATTCCAGATTAATTGAAAAAAAAAAATTAGGTAATATAATCATTTTGATAGCCGAAATTCTTCCTAGGAATGAAATGTGTAAATTTTCCCATTTTTCTAAATCTTTCTTTGTTTGTTCTAGTAATTTATCATAATTATTTTCTTTAATTGCTGATGTTCTTGTGGATAAGCAGATTCCTAGATATTTTATTTTTTTTGTTGTTTGAATTTGTATATTATCTATCAAATCTTTTGTTTGGATTTCCGTAAGGTTTTTAACAATTAGCTTCGATTTATTTTTATTAAATAAATAAAGAACATCAGCAATTAAAGAAAATAATTATGATAAATTACTAGAACAAACAAAGAAAGATTTAGAAAAATGGGAAAATTTACACATTTCATTCCTAGGAAGAATTTCGGCTATCAAAATGATTATATTACCTAAATTTCTATATTTGTTTCAGGTCACCCCAATTAAAATAGATAAACCGTTTTTTGAAAAGCTGAATAAAATAACATCTAAATTTATTTGGCAAGGGAAAAGGCCACGAATAAAATTTAAACTGCTTCAGGATACAAAAGATAGAGGAGGAGCTGCACTCCCTGACTGGGAGATATACTACCAAGCAGCAGTACTATCGTGGGTCAAAGATTGGATAGAATTAAAGGACTCTAGAACTTTAACAATTGAGGGACATGAACTTCAAACTGGCTGGCACTCCTTTATGTGGGATGAGAAATACAAAACACATTCATATTTTAAAACACATACAATAAGGAACTCACTATTACAAATTTGGCTTAAAATTAAAAAACAACATTATATGAAGATACCAAATTGGCTAGCACCGGCGGAATCAATTAGACACCCAAATTTAACAGATAAGACAAAAATAATTAGATATAAAGATATAATTGACTATCAAGGCAAACTAAAGACAAAACAACAATTGGAGACAGATTTACACAGAGGAATAGACTGGTGGACTTACACTCAAATACAATCTAAATATAGAGAGCATATAAAAACATATGAAATTTACAATCAAAAACAAGAAATAGATAAAATTATATTAGATTCAGAAAATAAATTAATTAGTAGAATTTATAAATTTCTCCTACGCTATAAATTGGAAGAAGAGACAGTCAAAGAAACGATGATTAAGTGGGCTCAAAATATCAAACACACAATACCTTTGGAAAAATGGGAAAAGTTCTGGCAGGAAAACCTAAAGTTAACGAAAGCAACGGCGCACAAGGAAAACCAACTGAAAATGTTTTATCGGTGGCATATGTCTCCAACCAGATTGGCAAAAATACAACCTAAAAATAGCCCAATTTGTTGGAAGTGCAAAAAGGCACAAGGGACTTTCTATCATTTATGGTGGACATGCCCGGCAGCAAAGAAATTTTGGTCTAACATCAAAAAATGGTTGGAACAAATAACAAAAACACAGATTGAAAAAGAACCAGAAACATTTTTATTAGGAATATTTAACAAATCATACCCTAAGGATATTAAATATCTTACAATTCACATATTAACTGCTGCAAGAATAATCTACGCAAGAAATTGGAAACAAGAAAAAATACCAAGTGAAACAGAAGTAATAGGGAAAATTTTAGAATGCGCTGAAATGGATAGGTTAACTAAAGAATTACAAGAAAAAGAAGAATCAGACTATTATAAAATATGGAATAGTTGGTATAATTGGTTAAAAATTAGAAATACACAAAAAATATAGGGGATATATTACCGATTGATACATATATATGTAATAAAAATATTATTAGATTACAGAAAGGTGAAGGAATATATTATAAGTAGAATTGTAGAACGTCACTCTGAAAAAATGCTTAAGAAGAAATTATATTCTTTTTGTGTATATGTTGTATAAATGTTCGTTGTGTATATGTTACGTATGTCTTTTTTAATATTTATATTCAATAAAAAATATTTAAAAAAAAAAAAGAAAGAAAAAAAAAGCATGTTGGCTCGTCATGTGTTGAGGAAGTACTTTGGGGAAATGCTGTAGACCAGGGGTGTCAAACTCACAGCGACACATTGTCATCATGTGACGTATTGCAACTTTCCCCCCCTTCATTTTAAATGGGGGTGGGCGTGGCCAGCACGTAACGCATCTGGCCCACGTTCCGCGAGTTTCACACTCCTGCTGTAGACCACCGAGAATAAGATAATTTCCCTGTGCTGTCATGCAGGCTTTTATTATTTTTAAAAAATGCTTTAAAAGCTTAGTTGTTAACCTCTAACTCAGTGATGGCTAACCTTTTCTGGACCGAGTGCGTGCAAATGCGTGCATGCATGCCTAAACCCCCAAAATGCGATGCATGTGCGGTCCCCATGCATGCGCTCACCACCTGTGCATGCATGTGCAGCCCCCTGCACATGCCCTGCCCCTCACATGACTGGGGGGCCCACACATGCCACCACCCTGCGCATGTGTGTGCAGCCCCCTGCACACACCCCGCCCCTTGTGCATGCGTGGCAGAGACTCAAAGACCAGCTGGCCAGCAGGAGGCACGCATGCATGCATGGCGGAGCTGAACTGGGGCAACAGCTCGCGTGCCCACAGAGAGGGTGCTGCGTGCCACCTCTGGCACGCTTGCCATAGGTTCGCCATCAAGGCTCCAACTTAACACCAATTACTAAAGGTGTACTATATGTATACATATGTCTGTGGCTATTCCCATCTATGTATCTATATTCTGAACACTTCTATTGTGAACATTTCTGTCCTGTTTTGGCTTTAGCCACTATCAGTTGTCTCCTGTTGTTGTTGGCTGTTCTGTACTGCTAATGAAACATTGGCAACTACTGAAGTCTTTCTATCTGCTTTTCTGGAGGAGAGGGGAAGAAAGTGAGTTATAACTGGCTGTAGGTTCTCAGTGTCTTTGCTGGAGTGGTGAGGCTGCTGGGTTCTGCTTCCCTTTCAACCTGTCAGCTGTTGGTGTGCTGAAATCCTGTAATGTGGGGATGACCTTGAGAGACAGATGGAAGAGCCGTTGTCTAGGTCATTGTCAGATAAGCAGCAGCTGAGTCTACAGAAAGAATGGGGTGTGGCAAACATCTCAGAAGGGATCCTCTCTAGTTGTTGTGGTCCGCTGGCGGCCTGCGGAGCTGGCCGCAGAGTCGGACAGTGAGGAGGCTGGGGTGGAACATGGACCAGTCCTGGAGTCTGGGGAAGGCTGGGACGAGGGCTCTGCATTGGAGGCAGGGATGGGGCCAGGGCCATCTGGGAGTTATGTGCAGACTCTGGACCCTCCAGAGCCGGACATCAGCAAGGCAGAGGAACAAGGGGAGCCTGTTCCCAGTGCGTGCATGCGCAGACCTGTCAGAAGGCAAGAACAGTTAAAACAAAAGGGACGACACGGGAGTAGGGCTTGGAGATGATTGGCCCCTCCCAGAAGACATAAAGGAGGAGCAAATGCAGATGAGCCTTTGCAGGAAGCAACTGTTGTTTGTGCTGGCCGGTTTCAAGACTACAGCTCTGTGTTAACTCTGTGTGTGGCTTTGCAAAGTTAATTGCCAGTTAGGTCTTGGCAGCGTGTCAAGGGAGATAAAGGTGGGTGTTTATCACCATTATCCCGAAGAACTGTGGCAGACTTCTGTCATACTCTTTACAATTATTTGGGACTCCTCCGTGAATGAACAGACTGGGAATGAACAGGCTCTGAATGAACAGAATTCACAGCCGTGGAAATAAAAAGAGGGTTTTTGGTACTCATTGTGTGCGTTTATTGTATTAGGAAGCCTAGGTCAGAACACTAGCATCAGACTATAAAGGTGACATGGGGGCGGTGCTTTCAGACTTGTGAGATTTGTTAATGTAACCTTACAATAAAGTTAGAGCTAGTATTTCTGGCTATGTTTCTTGCCTAGGCTACCTCATAAGGCTGACAAGGCCACAATCACGCCGTCTTCACCATAAATCACCTGTTAAGCTGACATCTCTTCCATTCCCTCTCCAATCTCCCTCACTTTACCAATTGTCCTCCCAAATACACCTGCATTTAGCTGTTAATAGCATTTTGCTTTTGTAATTGGAAACCAGAGGTGGTCCAGTGCTCTTCAAGATGATTTAAAAGCCCCAGGAGGAAAAGTAAAGGGAAGGAAGAGCTCATGCTGGTCTGTCCTAGACTTTCTTTCCACGAAACGTTGAATACTCTTCATCTTGTCTTTTTAAAATTTTTATTTATGACACTTTTAGCCATTTTTCATTCACATAATCTGGCTTGAAACGCATCTGGAGGACAGTCAAAGAAAAGGTACAGGTGTTATGACCCCTTGAAGAAGTCAACAACATATTTTATTCCTGTAAGAACCATATTTCATCTTTACAATTCAAAAAGATTTAGGACTTAAAATGGACCATAATAAATTTTACAGCAATGGTTTTGGAACCTTCACGATTAATGCTAGGATAAAAGACTTCAGGGCATTGGACAGGGAAGTTCCTAACTTGGATTGGGAATTGCAGACCTGCACAAAGATGTCTTTAGAAAAACTATGCAGAGGCACTTACAGAAACAAAAGCATGTGTTAAGCATGAGCTCCACCTAATTTACAGGGGTATAAAAGGGAAGGAAGGGAAAGAACATTTTGAAGAGTCTGTATTATATAGCCTATATCAGGGGTGTCAAACTTGTGGCCCACAGGCTGGATGCATCACACGCTGCCCACACCTGGTTTAGCGAAAGGGGGGGAAAGTCACAATACGTCACATGATGATTAGAGGTGGTATTCAGCCAGTTCTGACAGGTTCTGGAGAACCGGTAGCGGAAATTTTGAGTAGTTCGGAGAACCGGCAAATACCACCTCTGGCTGGCCCCAGAGTGGGGTGGGAATGGAGATTTTGTAATATCCCTCCCCCAGGAGTGAGGAGGAAATGAAGATTTTGCAGTATCCCTCCCCCAGGAGTGGGGAGGGAATGAAGATTTTGCAGTATCCTTCCCCTGCCACGCTCACCAAGCCACATCATGCTCACCAAGCCACGAACCGATAGTAAAAAAACCTGGATTTCACCACTGATTATGACACCATGACAACGGGAGTTTGACACCTCTGGCCTATATCAATAAAAGGATTCCAGTCCGGCTTGTGAAGTCTGTTTTCTGACCCTGTCAACCTTGAAGAGTTCACATCAATCTTGAAAGCATATGTTTTCTCTTCACTTCCCCCTATAGTCTAGTAAATTAAAGAGGAGTCAGTCTAAGAGCTGTTTTCCCTGTTTCCTAGGCTTATTGTTGCTTCTGTAACCATTTCTGGTTGTTTCTCCAAAATGAAATCCATAGTTATCTACAAATAACATGTACAAATAAGTAATCCTCTAGCCCAGGGCTGGGCAAATGTGGCCCTTTTACAACCTGTGGACTTCAACTCCCAGAATTCCTGAGATAGCCAAGCTGGCTCAGGAATTCTGAGTTTGTAAAGTCCACAGTTTGTAAAAGAGCCACATTTGCCCAGCCCTGCTCTAGCCCAATCTAGCAACAGCTTGGACTCTGCAACAAAATTTGGAGTTAGGCCAGTTTTTACAAAAGTTGTCCCACCTCCAAGACTAAATACAAATACTGTATGTATAATAAACTACCATTCTTTGTAAAACTTTGGCTTTTCAGAAATACATTGCTCCAGAGGGTCTATATTTTGCAAGTTGGTAAAAGGAAACAGGGATAACGTGGGGGTAGATTGCCAACCAACCTTCTAACCCCAGAGACTTGCCTGAAGCTTGTATTCCTACAAAATGCTAATTTACAAATAATTGAACCATACTAAACTGAATTAATGCAATTGCTTGAGTCTGCGTAATACATCACACCATAAACTAATCATACGGATTGCTTTTGCACAACACACTGAACTGAAACTACTCTGCTGCTTTTCCGCCTGGCACATTGTATAAATAGAGTTTTGAAAATAGATACTGCTCCCTTAAACATATTGCAAAACCACTTTCTAGGCACCAGGCTAGAAAGTGGGAGAGTATGTGGGTTCTAATCCCTTCTTAGGCATGGAGCCAGTTGGGTGACCTTGGGCCAGACAGTCTTTCTCAGCCCTAGGAAGGAGGCAAAGGGCAAACTACTTCTGAAAACCTTACCAGGAAAACCACAGTCCAGTCAGTTGTCAGGAGTCAAAGATGAATGGAAGGTACCCCCCAAAAAAACCCCACATTGAAAGCCACTTTATTAATTTTCTTTCTTTCTTTACCCTACCATATTAAATTATATATGATGTTTAAAAACAACCCATCTCCCTCACAGAATGACTCTGGGAAATGTTACTTGTTATTTATCTGAGTTCCAAAGGAATAATAATTTATCCTCATGCTGCCCAACTCTTAGTGACTCTGAGTGGCGCACAACAAAGAACTTAGAATTTAAATATTAATAATAATAATAATAGTAGATGGCAAGTGCAATGAAGTGAGGGGATCGCACTCTCCCTGCAACCAACCTTCACAGCTCTTCTAAATAGCAACAAAATAGAGGACATCTGCAACAACCTCATTCCAGAGAGCAAGCACTTTTTAGAGAAGACACACTTCCAGAGTCTTGATAGATCACATTGCTTAATTATTATTTTTTAAATTTGATTTATATGTCGCCCTTCTCTGGAGACTCAGGGTGGCTTACAATGCGTTAAGCATTGAAGGTATCCTGAGCATGCTAATCCTGGAGATTCAAATCAAATCTGCAGATGCAAGGGGAGCCATGTGATTCTTCAAGTAACCTATGCCATATAGGTCAGGGATGGGCAACTGTGGCCCTTTTACAACCTGTGGACTTCAACTCTCAGAATTCCTAAGACAGATTGGCTGTCTCAGGAATTCTGGGAGTTGAAGTCCACAGGTTGTAAAAAGGCCACAGTTGCCCACCCCTGATGTAGGTTGTTATTGTAACAACCAGCACCTTGAATACCACTCAGAAGCAAACTGACTGCCAGTGCAGCTTGCAAAACAGACATGTTTTGTGGACATACTGAGGCATACCTTTTACTACACATGCCACTGCATTCTGGAGCAACTGAAGTTGGTGTTCAAGGGCAGCTCCATGTACATCACATTGCAGTAGCCAAGCCACCAGGTGACTAAGGCATGACTGACCTTCAGATAGAGAACCATTCTCTAGGATAGGGTGCAATTGGACCAGATGGAGTTGTAGAAAGATCTTCTTGCCACAGACAGCATCTGCTAGTCAAGCAGGAGCTAAGAATCCAGGAAGATTCCCAGATTATGTACCAAAATTGAAGGGAGAATGCTACTCCATTGAAAGTCAAATGTTTCTTTGGCCACTAAATGATAGCAGAGCTACACTTTTGTAGCTCAGACATGGCAGTCCTACAGTCACAATATATCTTGGTCTCCATGATAGGCAGACAAGATTTCTTTCCATAGTTTCTTTCTCCAGTCTTATTTCAATGTTAAATGTGGCAGAATGTTGTGGGAGAGTAAATTATTGGGAATACTGAATACTAGTTTGTTAAAGAGTTTATTTAGGCCAAACATTAACGGGAGATTTTGATACAATTAAAAGGAGCTAAAAACAAAAATATTGGACCAGTCTGCAGAGTGATGTTGAAAGAACACATTCCGAGTGCATTAATTCCATCCAAATGGTGTAATGAATCAATAGTATTACCTAAAATACTGATTCATGGTATCATTTCTTTTTCCGGCATATTTCTTATTCTGCTTAAATGCACTCAAGTGTTCAGATCCATTTGGGAACATTTATGGTGCCTTTTATTAGGGATCCAAGATTGCAGGGTTGTAGCATTTCAATTATGCCCCACCCTGCTTCTATGATGTTTACAGATAAATTTTTATTGTATGTCTCATATCTACTTCGTTTGAGTACAGTAGCCAAAAATAGATTATTTATGTATTTTGCTTTAATAGCAGATGTAAGGTTTTTAGCGAGGTTGACAGCATTGCCCTCCAAGTTCATAAATATTTGTCTGCTTAACAGCAACATTTATCTCACAAAGGCAGACAGACCAGTTTGATTCTGGCATGTTTCTTGTTTATTTATTACCTTAATAACAAATGGCCTGTCAAGTTTGCTGGGCCTCAAAGATTATCTAGGTCTGCTGGCACAAATGATTATGAAAACCAGTGTTTAAGGTGTTAAGCTAGGACCAGGGAGATTCAGATCCTGGTCTGTCTTCAGCCATGGAAGCTCACTGGGTCTTTGGGCAAATCATGATCTCTGATCCCAGTCTAGCCCACAGGCTTCTTGTGACTGGGGGGATAGGAATAGGGAGCTCTGAGTAGAAAAGGGAAGTACATCTCAGAAAGAAGTAAATAAATTGGAAATGGTGGCTAATTATATTTTAAAACTGTGGAAAATGGGAAGGAAGGAAGCGTCAGAAGAATAATTTGGGGTTCCAACTTGAGCTAGGATTGCATAAGAATATTTTTTTAAAAAAAGTCCAGACAGCTATGAGGAAAGAAGAAATATTTATTCCTAAAAGTAAAACAGTTCACTTTTAGGGGCAGGTTGCAGAGAAGTGGGGTAGAAGCAGCAGATTTTTATAGGGTGAGCTTGAAGTATCTATGTGCTGATTCTAGGGTGACACTTGAGGGGGTGTGTGTATAGGTATGTTTATTCTTGTGAACATGAAATTCTTCTGGGAGACCTAATTTACTCTGTGTTTGCAGACCTTATCCTTTGATATGTGCATTAGGTCTAGGTAACTTATTTCAGGGTTTGAGAAAGTTTGCTAATTTGATTAACTTGGAGACACTGATTCTCAGATCACTGTGGATTCTCTTCATATTTTAAGGGAAGATGGAAACAGTATACAGAATAAAATATATTTGGATATAAAACTTCTCACAGAGAGAGGGAGGGAGGGAGGGAGGGAGGGAGGAAGGAAGGAGCTTGTGCAGTTTTTATTTGTCAACCTACTCTGGCTAACTTTTTAATCAAAGTGCATATCTCTAGTAATTTAGAAAAACCATAGTTACAGAGTTCAGTAATAAATGTATGTTTACCACATGACCATTAGAAGGCTCTGTTTACATTTAATTTCAAGAGTATTCTAATAGTATATTAAGGCTGTTCATGCTTGGGAAATTAATTTAGAAGCAGTACTTCCAGATCTCACCCAAGCATGATACCTCTGCCCTATTCATTAAAGCAGTCTGTCTTTTATCAGGATTCTGCGTGAGCCTGAAACTCCTTAATTAAGAGTTTAAGTAAGAGTTGAATCCTTAAAGCTGATGCATCATTTCTCAGCTGATACAGAAGCTGCAGGGAGGGGGGGAGGGGAATGCTGTTTTAATGAAAAGCAAAAAGGGATTTTGCTCAGACAAGATCTTCCAAATCATTTTCCAAATATGTACAGGTCTATTGCATATTACTGAAGTTCTTTGTAAGATCAACTAACTGAACTAAAAATATTCACTGTAGCATTTATCTTGATAGAAAATGCTTCAGGCACCAGGAATATTTAACAATAAAGTTAATATTTTAGTCGAAATTAAAATTGGGCCAAATATTTTCTCATAGGATTTATCTGCACTGTCTGATTGATCGATTGCCAGAATGGGACAAATAGCCATTTTTGAGGGTATGAATAGAGGACACTGTTCTATGTTCACCCCATTTCCCATCATACATGCAACCTCCAAGTGCATTTTCCTATTGCAGTTTTAAACAGTTATTCTTCCCTTATGTATCTTCAACTATACTTCTCCATTCTGGTTGGCAGACTTTACTTCATTACAGGTGAACCCAGGCAGTTCACTGGTTATTTCTCAGAGGGAGAACTTCTCCTCAACTGAGTCAGTAATTACTGTGATCTCTAATATTTGCTAAAAATGTTATTAAAGTTTACAAATGCAAAACTAAGAAAAATAATGCAAACTAAGAAAAATATCAAAAGAAAAGAAAAAAGTGAAATGGAAAGAAAGAGAAAAAAGAAAATAATAAAAGAAGAAGAAATATATATGTAATATTACAGTATAATGTGATGTGATGTAATATAATTAATACAATACAATACAATACAATACAATACAATACAATACAATACAATAATATAAAAGATTCTTTCCCCCTCTCCCTCCAGGTATGTATAAAAAAGATCTCTTTTTCTATAACCAAATTATAAAAGCTTACCATTAAATCCTAATTAGCAAAAGTTTATTATGAACCACCAGAAACAGTAATATATGTATTAGCCAAATAAATCCATTTTTTATTCCAATTTACCACTTTCTCTAAGAAATAAAGCAAAAAAAAATATATCACCATTTATAAAGAGATCCTTCAGGCCTGGTCAAAAAGAAAGTAATTAATTAATTTATATACCTGAAACTACAACACATATATTTCAACTCTGGTCAAATAAGCTCACCTTATATTTCTTCCCTTCACTTTTAAAAAGTTTGATGTTTAATCCCATCAAATAACATCCCACAAGTCGATTTATCATTTTCTCTTTCTCTCCTTTCAGGAACAACTTCAGTAGTTAATACACTCCCTTTGTAAATCCAAGATAAGAAGGCTTTCCAAATCATTCTTCTGATTTGTCATTTATATAACAAATAACAAATTCTCCAGGTGTGATTAAAGTTGCCCTTCGGAAGGTTCTTAGCATCCAGAAAGTCAATAATAAGCAACTTCCTAAAGTTATTAAGAGAGGTAGTGGGCAAATCCAATATTTATTTATTTTATTTATTTGTCAAGCGTATATAAAATAACAGATAAAAGTATAAACATGATTTGAATACCTGAAAAGGATATGAATAAAAAGGGACATTGGGACAGGGACAGTAGGCAGGATGGTGTGCTTATGCACACCCCTTAAGACCTCTTAAGAATGAGGGGAGGTCAACAGTAGACAGTCTAAGATTAAATTTTTGAGGGTTTTGGGAAGAAACCACAGAGTCAGGTAGTGCATTCCAGGCATTAATCACTCTGTTGCTGAAGTCATATTTTCTGCAATCAAGTTTGGAGTGGTTTACCTTGAGTTTGTATCTATTGTTTGCTCGTGTATTGTTGTGATTGAAGCTGAAGTAGTCATTGACAGGTAGGACATTGTGGCAGATAATTTTATGTACTACGCTTAGGTCAGACCGAAGTCGGTGTAGTTCTAAATTGTCTAAGCCCAAAATTTCAAGTCTGGTGGCATAAGGTATTCTATTGCGGGTAAAGGAATGGAGGACTCTTCTCGTGAAATATCTCTGGACTCTCTCAATTGTATTAATGTCCGATATGCAGTATGGGTTCCAGACAGATGAGCTGTATTCGAGAATTGATCTAGCAAATGTTTTATATGCTCTAATTAGTAGAAGAATATTACAATAGAACAATATCCATTAGGAAGGTGCAAAATCACAGTTTAGGCAGGATGATTTTTTTCCCCAGCTTCCAGAACTCTCAAACCCACTTGGGATCACAATTTTATGATCTCTTCATGGGCAGACTCTGTATGGAGCAAACTTGTGGGTAATCCTAGTCCTCTTGGAGTTCTGAGGAGTCGCTCTGTTCATCGGTTCCCCTTATTCCCACATCACCAGCTCTGCTCTTGCAGAGCTAGCTTCAGTCCACCATTACTTTCCCAGAGGTCCCCAATCTCTAATATTTTCTGATGCAATCTTTAGCAGGAATTATAACACAGTTATAACACTTGCCTTTTAAAGGGGGAGTTCTAGTTTGAAACCCAGTACAAACATTTTTTTAATTGTCACTTTTCCTTCCCTGAGTCACTACTTTTTGCTGGTTTTTTTTTTTTTTAATTAGTCAACTGGTCAACAACTCCCATTGTTTTCCAGTCACTTAAGATAGAAAAGTTTCACCCTTGACTCCCAAACAGCCTATACATTTTTGCTTCTGGAAGAAAATGGACTTAAATTGAATGAATTAATGAATAGGTACTAATGAATTAGTAGTGTTGATAGAGAATCATAACTGTTGTAAATAATTGATAAAATTTCCCTATATAGTAGTCCGCATTGCAGTTCTTTCTCCCTTGCATGGATTCTAGCTCTTCATAAATCATATTTTTAGGGAATAGGAAAATCATGGAATTTACTTCTTGTAGCTATATCCATACAGTTACAGTTACTTGGTCCTTAGTTTGAAATGTTTAAAAATAAATTATTCAGCATTGGCCAAATAACTCCATATTTTTTAGTTTCCAAAAAAAATCAGCAGTATACTTCATATTACGACAATTTATTCTGCAGTGTGATTACATGTTGGCAGCCATCCCTGATTAGGATTTTAAGCAGGAGCTAGCAGCAGTTATGTTGAATATGGTTTTTACTAGATGAAGCACAATACCATTGATTGGATGCCAATTATATTCAGCATTAACTCCAACTCTTTAAAAATATCACAAAGGAAGTAGGTCTGGTACCATCAGATATTTCTAATTGCACGGATGAACATTGCATGTTGTGACTTTAGATTTTACAGTCTAAAAAAGCAATGAATATAGCATGTTGGAACAAAACCATTAATCCCAGTCATTATTCAACATTTTCCTAAATGACAGTAATGGCTTCTTTTGACTTTGCATGGCTCAACAGGGTGAAAAACAGCATGCCACATCAAATATTTGTGGTGACCAATGATTTTCAGAGATCTGATAAATTCTCTGGAGAGACATATTTGCACTATTGCACAAAGGTGCATCTAATACTTTTTAATTCAGTATTTGGTGAATTCAAAGCCCACAATGTGGTTTCTGATTAGTAGCTTACCATTTTACATTCATAATTGTAGGGACATGCATCTTGTTTTTACAATGTGTAGTTGGCTACATGTGGGCTTCAATTAATTAAATATGAATTAAACAGGAAGCATAAGACCTGAGAATTGCTTAGCAGTAGAAATTTTGAATAAATCTTAGTCCAACCACAATGGTATTTTTGCTGAATCCTTTTTTATACAGTATATTTCTATTTTCTCTTTCTGACATTTGCTGGCATTATTTTGTGTCTTGCCCCATGTTACACGTTTGTAACAATACCCCTATTGTATTTTTTTCTATTTGGAACATGAATACCCAAATACAATAAACACTGAGAGCAGAAGTCCTGTATAGCTCCATACACCACACTATCATGGTTGTGTATATAGAATGGGATGCCATGTTCTAAGAGAACCACATTTTCCCTCATTTATTCCTATAATTGCTTCCCTCAAGCCTTATGCCAATGTAGTCACTATTCACCTACATGATTTTCAAGCCAAGTGGGCTTTGACCTCTGCTTTGTTCTAATTTGTGTAACCATAGTGAGTAGCTTCTTGGTTTCTTTTAAAGGAAATCATAGTAGTCAATGGTCGTGAAAAAACACAATCATTAGAAAATCTGAAATGGAACATTTCAGACAATAGCTTCCGTTTTCACAATTCTCATATTAAGGTCAGAAAAAGAAAATAAAACAGCTAACTCACTGCTCGCTCTGGGAATTCAGTTCTGAATGGCTCAAGGTTGACTCAGCCTTCTATCCTTCCTAGGTTGGTAAAATGAGGACCCAGATTGTTGGGGAAAATATGCTGACTCTGTAAACCACTTAGAGAGGGCTGTAAAGCACTGTGAAGCGGTATATAAGTCTAAGTGCTATTGCTATTATAGATGTATCTACTTACTATTTCCTACAGTAGGAAAACTGAATGCAGAAAGCTTCAGAGTTGCATCGTAGAACACTGTTTCGTGTTATTCTCGTGCAGGGGTGAAATCCAGCAGGTTCTGACAGGTTCTGGAGAATTGGTAGGTAGCAGAAATTTTGAGCAGTTCAGAGAGCCAAAGTGGGGTAAGAATGGAGATTTTGCAATATCCTTCCTGCAGGAGTGGGGAGGGAATGGGGATTTTGCAGTATCCTTCTCCTGCAATGCCAATCAAGCCATGCCCACCAAGCAACACTACGCCCACCAAGCCATGCCCACAGAACCGGTAGTAAAAAATTTTGGATTTCACCACTGTTCTCGTGGCAATTCTTTCAAAGTAGGAAAGGGTGCAAAATTGGCTATCTACAACATAAGATGTATGTTAGGAATAGTTGATATATTTACAAGTTGGTAAAAAACTGGATCTCTGCTTGATCAAGTCACAGTCACGGGGAAGTTTGCAAGCACAGAAGATTCTATGCAGGGATGTTGGGAGGAAATTTGCTCTCAAACATGTTAGCTCTCCAGGATATAATTTAAATTGCCTTATGAAATCTATCATGCAGTAGGAGGACATGTTTTCAAACCAAAGGGTTGCACCATATTTAAAAAAAAACCCACCTCAATAATAACAGGATGTTAATGAGATGACATCACCAGACCAACAAAGACCAAAATATTAGTGCCTTTATTGACTTCGGGCAGTTTTTAAATGAAAAATAGTGGCATTGGCTTATCATACCTATTTTGCTTATAATTCCCTTTTTTGGAAAAAGAATAGGATGTGCTGAGAAAACAAAAGATTGGTACCAACATTTATTGGTTTATCACCAACTTCTATGGCACAATCTTTTGAGACCAAAGGGCCTTAACCTGATGGCTGTCCGGGAACTAGTGTCAGAACTGTCTTATCCTGCCTGTCTGAATGACTGAATGACTGATGACTAAAAAGCAGTTGGCAAATTACTAGAAGACAATGTCTCCAGAAATTGTGCTGCACAACATGTCTAAGGTCTGAAGACAATACAATTAAAGTTTTTATCATGAACCAACTGCATATTTTACTCTTACTTGGTGCTGTATCATGGTTATCCTTTCGGCTCCTAACTTTATGGTAGCTTGAACATTTTTTGTTAACTATTTAGGGTGCGCATGAAATAAAAAATGTGTTTTGATCCACACATGGAGAAAGCCCCTATGGCTCAGAGGATGGACAGTCCTAGAAAAGTTGCAGTTCTTCTTTTAGGTTTATCCTTTTATTGTTTAGCAAAATCACTCTACAGGAGTCTTGTGGGTGATTAAAGCAAGGCTGATTCAATCCACTTCCACTGTCTTCGTCTATGTCCTATGCACCTGCCTGATGACCAATCTTCCATCTTCCTTTTCCTTACTTTGCATTATCCATCACTTTCCCAGTGCTTGAATTAAGCTCAACATTCTCATTTTCCTTCCTTTTATCTCTCCTGAACTGCCCATCGTTGTTTTCTCTGCCAGCATTGATGCTCAGCCAACCACCTATCCCTTTTCTATTCTTCCTGCATCTTCTTTTCCCTTACCTCTCTCAAACTACCACCATGCCCATGGTCAGGGGTGGGCTTCAAAATTTTAGTGACGGGTTCTCTGCCCTGTTGCTGGGTGGATGTGGCCATGGTGGATATGGCCTAGTTGGTCTCCGGCACCATGGTGGGGGGGCGGCAATTTTGCCCTCCCCGGGCTCCAGAGGCTTTCCTCGAGTCTCCGGGAGGGCGAAAATGGCCTCCCCAGGCTCTGGAGGCCCTTCCAGCCTTCCTGAACTTCCAGTAGGCCCATTTTTTACCCTCCCTGAGCCTCCGTGTGCACCGTGCACTTACCTGCATCCAAAACAGGCCATATGGGGACTCCTGGGAGGGGAGGGGCAGAGTGGGAGGGGAGGGATGGAGTGGGAGGGGCCAGTCAGGAGTGGGATTTGGGGGTTCTCTGAACTGCACAGAATCTTAGCTAGAGGTTCTCCCAAACCCCTGTGAACCCCCAGCAGCCCACCCCTGCCCATGGTACACTGCCACTTCAAATGGCACCTCCTATGTTTAACTCTCTCTGTTCTGGAACCTCTTTGTCCCAACCAAACATGCACATTTCAGTACTGGCCCAGAACTGGCTGTTCTATGAAGGGAATGGCTATGTGCATGGAACAGTTTGCACACCTCTCCCATCAAAGAATTTAAATAATTTTCTATGTATATAATAATAATAAACATATTCCTTTCAAATGTTGCTTGAATTCCCTTCTTGTAAAATTCATCAAAAGTCTAAATGAAATGCATTACATTTTGTGTTGCACTATAGAGAACATCAATAGCAACTGTCTAAATTTTCAAATAACAGGGTAATGGAAATGTTCCCAGGTGTGTTTTAAAACTGCCAAGTCCTGACTATCTATGTTGATACTGTATTATAACTCACTTTAGCAGCATCCATGTATACATGCACACATATCCATCGTGCTATTCCCTTTCAGGATAAGAATGTAATGCTAAGTGCAGAAGTGAATACAAAATAGTGAACAAAAATAAATAAATAAGCAAAAACACGAGGTAAAGAAATATAACGAAATCTAATTTACCTCAGCAATGCTCACTGTAACATTCCATATATCAGTATATCTTTGCCCACCATCCATAATTGGACCATATCCATTGCTTTATCCACTGCCTTTTGCTCTTCCTTTATTTAGGATTTCATTATCTCTATGCACAGATGACTTTCTTGGTCTTTCCCTTCTTCATCACCTATTTATTCTTCCTTCAGAAATTTCTTTTGTAATTTGATCCTCCTTCACTCTCTCTATATCAGGGGTAAGCAACCTTTTGGACCTCGGGGACCACTAAATTCATAATTTTAAATCCCGCGGACCACTAATATGATCTGCCTAATGACTGGCTGGGTGGATGTGGCTAGGTGGTCATGTGTCTGGGTGGGCGTGGCCAACTCAATGTCACTCACATCAAGGGGCCCCTCGCCAGCCTCTACTCACCCCTTCCCTCCTGGCCACTTCTCACCTGCCCGCCCAGGCTCCTTAGGACCCCAACAGGAAGCAATTGTTGGAGCTAAGATAGAGTTGGCAAAACAGCTCAGTTCAAATTGGATCTGACCAAGAAGGAGGCTCAGCAGAAGCACCTGAGGACTACGATCATAGGCTTTCCAAGCAGAGGGAAGACCTGCGGGAGTGCAAGGCCAGGTACTGGCACCTGGAGGCTCAGCGGGCTGAGATGGTCAGCCAGTTCCAGGCCATGATGCAGTCCCACTGGAACGAGGCCCTCCAGCTCTTCGCCACCAGCAGCACTTCCCTCAGCCTTCACCCAAAGCCCCACACCAGGAGGCTGAAGCAGAGCCTGTTGGAATTTCTGCCCCCCTCCGACCCACACAAGAAAACCCCTAAGGGGGAGACTCTCTGCAGCAACACAAACATTCATTGCACCGTATCCGGCCCAGGGGCTGTAGTTTGAGGACCCCTGATTTAGTGCAATATAAAAAATGCAAATAATTTTTCTGCGGACCACCAAAATTTTCTCACGGACCACCAATGGTCCATGGACCACCAGTTGGTGACCGCTGTTCTATATTATCAAATCATTTCAGCATACTTTTTTCATGGTACTCACTCTCCTTTGTACTCAAACTTAATCTTTCAGCACCCATTCATTCTTCACTCACTTTTTTTTACTCTAGACACTTCCTAAGTATCCCCTTTTCATAGCATACAAATTACTTATGTGTTTCTCTGATATTCCCAAACAATTATAAAACAATTGTTTGTTTTATATAACAATGTTATTTTTTTTCATTGCAACTTGCATTTGTACACTCCATTGTCCCTGTTAAACTTAATTAGCTTAGTCTTTGATACATTAATTTTCAGATCCATAACTCGTTGTTGTTAGATATAACCTGTCTAAAGCTTTCACTACAAATCATTCAAGTTCTTAGCCAACAATCCAGTGTTATTTGCATATGAAAGTACACATAAATTCATGTTTCCAATCAACACATATCTACCACAAGCATTCCTTATTCATTTTATCTATAAGTACTATAAACAACCATAGGACATTACACATCCTTGCTTTCTCCCTTTTCAAAGCTGAACAATTCACTAACATTCCATTTATTCTCACACATGCTTTATTTCCATGATATATTGTTCTTATGGCATTCAGCAATCAACGATAGATTCCATATTCTTACAGAACATTACATAATTCATGCCTGTTGACTTTATCGTATGCTTTCTCTAAATTGACAGACTGCATAAACTTTCTTTCTCATATTCATCTATTTCTCAATGTCCCACTGAAGAGCAAAAATCTTATCAGCACAACCTCTGTCTCCCACACTGCATTTTGTTCATTGCTCATTTTTACCTGACATATCTATTTTATTTCACTTCTGCCAAATACTTTCTCAGGCATATTTAACAAAATAATACTCCTGTAGTTTTTGCACCCACTCTTTCTACCTTTCCTTTTATTCGTGGGAACAGTGTCAGCCTTCTTCGAATCATCAGGCAGAGATGCAATCTTTGCAAATACATTAAAGAAGTCAAACAGCCACTCCATAAGCAAACCACTTCCAAGTTTTCTTCAGTTACACTTCTGCACCTACAACCTTACGTTTTTTCAGCATTCCCACAGCATTTCTTATTTCCTTTCTTTCATTTTTTCTCAGATATTAACATTGATAATATTGTTTCAGTTCTTTAGTCTATCAGCAGTCTTCCAGTTTCAGTTCAATTTAATTTAATTTAAGTTTAATTTCAAATTCTTTTTTCAATGTTATTTTACTGGTTACTCTGTTCAGCCTTCACCCACTGATATTTTATTTTCATCAAAATCTCTCTGCATTTTTTTCTTTTTTTTTCTTAATCATACTTTGCTCTATTTGATTAACATTCTTAGCTACTATATTTTTTCTTGTTATATAAGGCAAGCAATTACTTAACTCATTGGAGAAAAAAATACAGGGAATATGCTTTAAATTCAAGATATTTAGACAAACAGAAGTAGGCATGAAGTACAAAATACAGAAATACTGAAGCACACTATAAAAAGATGCCTGAAATGGATTGTTATAAAAATAGGTCAGGTTTCATTGACACATGACATTTAGTGTTGGTGGATGTACAAGCTGACAATTTTCAAAGCTAAAATGCTGAACACCCAATGAAACAGGAACAGAGTTGCACATTTAAGATTCTCTAGATGTTGTGTGGATCAACTTGTGCTGGGTATATTTAGTAGTCATAAATGATTTATGTTTTAGCCCAGGGGTGAGCAACCTTAAACTCTCAAAGAGCCACAAAGGTCCTAACCGGAAGCCCCCCACTCAATTCTGGAGCCAACCAGTTCCCCCACCATAGAGTCTCCTCCTAGCATGGCGTCCTTTTTCCTCTACCTGTCCTAACCAAAAGCCCTATCAATTGCAGAGCCAACCGGTGACAAGGAGCTGCAGTAGAGAGATGAAAGAGCCACATGCGGCTCCAGAGCTCTGGGTTGCTGACTCCTGTTTTAGCTTAATAAGATCTGAAAGCCATGAGTTCCCTACCACAGTTTTAAAGACTTTATGTTCTTTTTCTGTGTACCTATACCACGTCTCTGGATTTTTCTCCCCTTTTCATTCCTCTAGCATTATAGGAATGCTCAGGCAAGGCTGGCAAAAGTGCTTGAAGTGAAGAACAAGATAGCACTTTGTCTTATTCCAGGGGCAGAACCTGACCAGAGAGGAAGTTGAATCTTATTTTAGCAATAGCAGTGGGATAGCTTCCTAGGAGAGATAGAATTTGACTCAGGTAGCTACCAACATCTCAAGGCTGACCCTGCTTTTAGGAATGGTTGTCTAAGATGATCTCACACCACCTAAAGGCAGCCCAACCTTATAATTAGGTTCAGATACTGTGAGTATACATCTGACTGTGATTTTGTTCATGTGAAAAGAAGCCATAGATCAGCAAAATTTTGTAGCCATGGGAACTTCTGTACAAATTCATAAGCAATTTTTCAAGGAAGAAGAGAGACAATGCCCTAAATCCAGTAATCTCACAACATTTTAACATTTCTTATTGCAAGAATTTATTTAAATGTGTTTCCCAGCTAAGATCTTCCAGAAGTGTAGAGTTCCATTTCCAATGTTTTCAAGAAGGGCCATGCTAGTTGAGGAATTCTGAGCGTTGAAATCTACATACCTAAAGAAAGCTTGGGAAGGCAATCAATAGTTTATGTTCAGGAATACTGATCCAGCATATGATTTACTATATATTCAGCTTGCTATGCCAACTTCAGTCTTCTCTATCACAAAAGAGCTCAAATCCATTAAGATAACATGTAATCGATCTGCTGATTTAATTGCATGCAAATGTGAAATACTTGCATTTAGACCAAGAACGCTTCTTTCAAATAAGAAGAGAGAAAATGCCCTAAATCTCATATATTACTAAACCTGCCAACATTTTAGCTATCTTATTGCACACAATTAGAAGAAAGCCTTCCTCACTCTGGGAACACCACTTTGTGCAGTTCCATTTTCCAACATTTCATAGTGGGTCAGACAGTTTGCTTGTATCATTGATGTTAGTACATTTTTTTTTTTTTAAAAAAGGAATTTATTATCCAGGAAACAGAAATCTTTGATTCTCTGTGAATGAAGTTTTCTGGGAGTGAAATGCTTGGAATAAGTCTCCAGTGTTGCCAAACCTAATGAAAAATAGCAATAACTTTGTCTCCTATAGATGCAAAGCAAAAATAAATTAGAGGAGTATTTTTTTTTCTTCAGAAAGGTTCTGAATTTATTTCTCTCTCCTTTCCGGGAGAAAACAAAAATGAAAATGCAAACCTAACATTGTAAAGTAATGCAAAGCTGTCACCACTAGCATGCTTTTGAATGCTTCAGACCCCAGAGTCAGAGAGACTCTTTTGAGCATTTGGTGACTAGTTTTTCTCCCTGACAAACTTTTTGCTTTCATCCATGAAAATGGCCTTCACAGCTGATTCTGATCATGGGATGTGTGATAGGTTCAGTCTTTTACATGACTTTTCCTCAGAATGTACCTGGAAAGATACATTCTCTTTGTCTTATTTAAACACGTGGGCCCATACCCATTTTTTGTGTAGTAGGGTAAAAAAAGAAGGAACCAAAATCTCCCATTCAACGATAGAGCTGCTTTGATTCTTATTTGCCTTCACAGGTCAATTAACAATTACCCCGAAACCAGAATTTCTTTAGCAAAGAAATTGGGGGAATGGAAAAGGAATTACTGTAAATTGAATACAAGATATCATTAAATTGGGATAGACTGAGGGTGTACTCATGGGTCTGCCCAATGTGCTATCCAGGGGCTAATCGTTGGCAGGAGCTTCAGTGCCTCTCTCTGGCTTTCTTTTGAATCGTAATTCATCTAACGTCCAGAAAATGTCTTCAGATAAAAGCACCAACTGAGACAGGTGCAATTATCTCAATTTCCTGCCCTAACCCCTTTGGAAAATTGCATTGTATTTCTGTCTAAAGTGTAATTGTTCTAAATACACCATTTTACTTACATTAGAATGTGCAAATCTGATTTAAATTTGTATATTCTTTTGTATTCTTTATGGGGGAAGGAGATGCAGTTCCTCTTTTGATGTGGTATAACTAGCCATTCTAGAGGCATTTGAAGGAAAGGTGATGGGGCAGATGTTCCACAGGTATTCAGCCTGGAGCATTATTTTTCAGTGTTTGCAACTGAAAGGATGGGAAGGAAAAAAGAGGAGGATCACAATGGAGGATCTACCAAAATCAGTAAGACTTTTTCTTCCTATCTACGGTACATCTAGCTGTAAATTCAGATATGCCAGGAAGTCTGCTGAAGCTTCCCAATAAAACAATAAGTATGCAGCACAGAGGAGTAGCTCCACAATGAAGATGGACCTGGGGAAATTCCAGCAATATAGAAAGGAGCAAATTGTCCAGAATGGAAGACATGAAGGAGAGTCACTCAAGAGAGCAATAGGAAGAATATTGCTTTGCTGACCACCTAATCCAGAGAGGTATTTTGCCTGTAGATCCTTTAAACTTTGGGCTAAACCTAGTAAATTTAAGTACGCAAAAAATATGAATAAATGGTTACATGTGGTTTAACAAATAATGAAATTATTTTTAAAAAATGTGTGTAAATAAGCAGAGTGCCTACATGAAAAATGTTGCATGTCCTAAATTTGCTTTGAAGATTCCCTGCCCTCAAGACAGCCATACAGGCAGTCCTTAATTTACGAGTGTTCGTTTAACAAGATAGAGATAAGTGACTGGCCCAAAGTCACCCAACTGGATTTCATGGCTAAAGTGGGACTAAAACTCACAGCCTTCCAGTTTTTGTCTGGTACCTTATCCAGTAGACCAAACTATCTGTCAATTTGTGTGGCAGGATGGGGAGAGAGGGATTCCAAAGCATTTATAACTTCATAAAGATCATTGTACAAAAGATTCTGAGAACCAATTTATTGTACCAAAAACAGTGAAGTAAATTTCTCCCATTAACCAAATCTGCTACATCTAATACAAATACAGAGAATCTTCTCAATCGAAGCCAAAATTCTGGTGTATTTATTGAGAGTGTTCATGAGGATGGAGATATTGAGGTGGAAAGGATGGCCAGATAATGCTGAAATAATACATGCCAACATAACCTTTTTAATCAGACAAGACAGATAGGAATCTGCAGTCCCATAATGGTCAGAGAAATAAATAAATAATAAATAAATAAATTTAGGAAAAACCCACCCTAATGGTTCAAGTAGTTAAAAGTGAAAGCAAGAAAATTCTGTTAACATAGCTTTACCATAAGACAGAATTCATCTTTCTGTTTTTCCTGTTTGGTTTACCTGGGAGGGCTGATATCAATCTTCCAGGAGTCATGAATTAAAGAGATGTTTAATTCTTAATTCTTCAGAGTTTGGTCCCAGAAATCTGAAAGCTCTACTCTTCCCCCCCATCCCCACCCCATGCCATCACCCTGCTAAACACTTAATTCCCACAGCACTGTCTCATTTCTCATCTTCTCATCTTTCCTACTATCTCCTCCTGTTGGTTTCTTATGATTTATCTGCTGTTTTTTGTAACTTATGATTAATGAGTGTAACTATGATTTATGACCTATGGCCTATTACTTGCTGTTTATATGTACACTGTGAGCTTATGCAGTGGAGACAAATTCCTTGTGTGTCTGATCACAATTGGCCAATAAATAATTCTATTCTGTTCTGTTCTATTCTGTTCTGTTCTTTTTCTTCTGGATCAAGCAGGATCCCCTGCTATTCATTTAATATCCACCAACACTTAACAACCATGTGAGTCACTTAACAACTGCTGTAATTCATTTCAAGAGAGGTAAAATAGTTGCAAAATAGGATCTGGTCCCATAATGACTAACTTAAGGACCTCATCGCTTAATGACCAAAATTCTGGTCCCAATTGTAGTCATAAGTCAAGGACTATTTGTAGATGACTTAGAAGGAAGAACTTTGAACTGACTAGCCACAATAGACCTAGAAACTGAGATTCCTTTGCCATATGTGCTGCATGACCTCTATGACTTAAAAACAGCTTTGGCTTTTACTAGCTCAGCATTTTGACTACCAGGAAACCCATATAACAAAACTATGTATTAAAGAGACATTTTGCTAACCTAAGTGAGCAGTTAATGGTTAAAATTCACATGATGCCATTTAGAAACAGAAACCTATATATAACTGTAATGTCTCTTCCAGCAGGAAAAATTGCTTTTATTTGGCCTCAGGATATCTGGGAAGACCTAAAGTGTGTTTCTTGTAAGTATTCTATGCAAGGCAACAATATTTCCTACTTTTGTTAAGAAAATATTTTAACAAACAAGTGTATTTCTGTGTAACAGAGACTGAAAAGGGTTGGGTGTGGAAAAAACATTTCTATTTAGATTTTGTTGAATGATGAAGTCTGTTTTCCCCAATTTCCATGGTGAGTACATAGAATTCTGTAGAATTAAATATGGCAAAACTTTGTAATAATTAAGATGAACTTTTAAATCTGATGTGAAAAAACAACTAAATAATGAAAAGATTGGTTTGGGTTTGACATGTGCGTTTTTTCATTGGTTTATTTTTCCCCTCCACAAAATCAGAAATGATGGGGGAAATGAAGTAGAATAAATGCTCCTTTGTCCCTTGACTTCTGTTGGAAAATAGGTTTGTTCTATTTATAAATATATTAATACATATGAAACTCTTAACAAAATTAAACTACGGATATTGTTACCCTGTTTAATGTTTACTAAGTGGAAGTCTATTTAGAGATAACAAAAACTAGAAAGAAAAAAAGAAAACGAATTACGGGTACACAGCTTTCCATTATATATACACAGATCAGTATATACAAAATAGTAATGTTGGCATTATAGCATAGCCAACAAAGTTAATAGTGTTTTTAATTAAAATAAATTAGAAAGAACCAAAAAAGAAAATATGATTGGGAGAGAATGCTGAAAAGAATAACTAAAAATCGATCATGGTTGCCCTAATCATTCAATTACCCAAGATTGCTTTGGAGAAACTGTGTTTATAAATGCCAGGAACGAAGTAGTTCATGATCCACAAAATTCATCTCAGAACTGCAGAGGTACAGAGGATGCAGAGAGAAACAGATACAATTCACCTTGTGTAGATATTTAGAAAAGCCAAATATCTCAGGAAGGTATTTGAATAATTTTTGTGGAAACTGTATATATATTTGTTACTAATTTTTATTAACAAAGGCAGTTGTTTCAACAACAGTAAAGATCATTATAATTAATTACTTAATTATTGCTCTATTTTTTCCCCACTGTTGTTCTTTTTAAAAAAAACAAATTGTAGGGGGGTTTTCTGCAGTCAAAATATTACGTATTTGTACTAACTTTTCCAATGTACTTTTTTTGCAACTAGCTACCCCACTTATCAATAAGACTGCACAAAAGTTGCCCCAGATATAAATAACTGCCTAGTTATATCATCACAGTAATTGGGATCACACAGTCCCAAAGGTTTAGTAAACCTACCAGTAGACATATCTATGGAGATTCTCAATCATCCAGGTCATGGTTGTCCCAAAGGTGCTTTTCAAAAGACAACTGGAAAAAGTCCAGTTGCCTTTTGAAAAGCATTGTTGAGACTACTAGTAAAGGTAAAGGTTCCCCTCGCACATATATGTTAGTCGTTCCCGACTATAGAGGGCAGTGCTCATCTCCGTTTCAAAGCCGAAGAGCCAACGCTGTCCAAAGATGTCTCTGTGATCATGTGGCTCGCATGACTAAACGGCAAAGGCGCACGGAACGCTGTTACCTTCTCACCAGAGATGGTCCCTATTTTTCTACTTGCATTTTTTACATGCTTTCGAACTGCTAGGTTGGCAGAAGCTGGGACAAGTAATGGGAGCTCACCCCATTTTGCGGCACTAGGGATTCGAACCGCTGAACTACTGACCTTTTGATTGACAAGCTCAGCGTCTTAGCCACTGAGCCACCATGTCCCTTCTGAGACTACTAGTAGGCAGCCTTAATATATTTGGGGAAGCAAAGGATTGGGTTTGAAATAACCAATTTTTTTCCCTTCAGGAATGGGAGAAAAGTTTAGATTATCAGTTAAAATCTACAACATGAGCTACCTGACACCAATTTTATTGGAGAAGGAAATGCTAGATAAATTATTCTAATCTTAACTTTAACCTACTGTTCTCTATATTCTCACCAAAACACCTGCTATTTTATATAGCACAGCAAAAGGGCACTGGGTATCAAATTATTATTTTATTGTTGTTGTTTTAACTGGGTTTTAATTACATTACCTTTTATTATTCTATGTTTTAATCTGTGTTTGCCGCCCTGAGTCCTTAGGGAAAAGGGCAGCATATAAATTTTTGGAAATAAATAAATAAATAAATTGTTTTTAGCCTGATATATTTGTAACACATTCTCGTCTTTATTTGTCCTGGGTCTTGTATCTCAGACTGCATGGCAATCAACTAAGGTTTGCTTCTCTCATCACATGATGTTAGTGCAAGCTGCTATGGAGACAGAGCACTCTTGAAAGAGTCCAGGAACAACGATGGAGAGTGGAGCAGCACCTGTCTCCACTGCAGCTGGATGGAAGAGGAGAGCCCTTTAACTTGCCAACCCTTCACTATTCAACTAACAAAACTTCACAAAACTGTATGCAATGCACATTGTATAGATTTCAAAAGACCTAATTCTGCAGCATTGATTTAAGCAATAGAGTCTATGTTTCTTAAAAACACTTAATCAAATTCTTTCTGAATACCAAACTATTCTCCTTTTTTTTTTCCAGATTGCATGCAATCTGTAAGACAAATACTTCTAATTCTTTAGCTCATGCCTAATGTGACTCATCCTTTGGGCTTCATTCAATAGCGGAGGGAGAATCACCAGCCTTCTTTGAAACTCCAGAAGACGTTGTGAATCAATAAATGAGTTTCTATGTACATCTCTGAATGCAAGATTCAAGAAAGATGGGTGCGCATATGTTTGGGGTCAATGGGGTGGGGATAAAACATCTTCCAGAAAATAGCACATGGCTCCTAGCATTTGGCTCCAAAGTAGGTTCCTTATAAAGTTTGAATTTAAATTGCATATAAGATTGTATTTAATTGTATTACAGAAAGTACTGACAGGCTCTCCTAGGGGAAAAATGGGAAAGCTATAACTGCTGGCTAGTGCTGCTAGCACACAAGTCCTCTCTTTTGATGAAAAAATAAGACAATGCTCAAGAAAAGAACAATAGCAATAACACTTAGACTTATATACTGCTTCACAGTGCTTTTACAGCCCTTTCTAAGCGGTTTAAAGAGTCAGCCTATTACCCCCAACAATCTGGGTCCTCATTTTACCCATCTCGGAAGGATGGAAGGCTGAGACAACCTTGAGCCTGGTGAGATTCGATCTGCCAAACTGCTGGCAGCCGGTGATCAGCAGAAGTAGCCTGCAGTACTGCACTCTAACCACTGCACCACTGGGGCTCTATATGGATGAACAATATTTATCCACAGTCTAGATTCCCCCTGTCTTGTTTTTAAGTGTATTTTAATAGGTTTGGGCTGTTTTTCCTCTTGCTGCTTTGCTAAGAAACAATACCATGCTGGTTTCAATGTCTAAAAACAGAGACTTAGATTATGGTTTTTAATCTAATCTGACAAGAAGAAGTTGAATTTACATGGAGAAATGGTCTTCATCTGCTTCAGTATATCCCTGTATGGAGAGATAATCTTACTAGCATATGATGGGATGTTTACTTACCTTATGCCCTTTTAATATATAAGTGTGCAAGTATTTCTCATCATCAGCAATAAACTGTTTATCTTAGATTGAAAACTCACCAGAGGACAAGGACAAGTTGAATTTGAGCGTAGATGTTTCAGTGAAAAAAGCCAGTTTCTTATATCGAGGAAAAATATTTGATAAGCATTATTTCCTTAAAAAATGCTTTTATAACAGGAAGTATTGATATTAGGGTAACCAGATCTGGACTGCAGGAATTGTGACAGCCACTAGATGTTGGTAAAGAGACCAACTAGTGTTCCCATCTAGTGATCATCAACATTTCTGAAGCCCAGACCTAGTATTCAAATCGAAGATCTCCTGGCATTAGGTTGGAGAGAAATGAATATTGAGGTCAGTGTAGTTCAGGGGTGTCAAACTGGCGGCCGATGGGCTGGATGTATCACGCACAGGCTACGCCCACCCTAGCTCTGCAATGGGGAAAAAACATCACGATGACAGCAACATGATGTGGAGAGTTTGACACCCATGGTGTAGTTTAATGACTGCCTTCCTCATACATGAAATTTTCCAAGTATTGAGATCTTTCTTTGAGATTATTCTGGAATTAAATCTTTTCCATAGTAACATCCTGATTCTGCAGTGGATTTGACAGAGAAGCTCAGTTGTTCCTAAGCCTGAGGCCTTTTAAACAGATGGAATTTTTTTCCCCCAGGCTTTTTTAGACTTTTTTTAGCCCATTTCACCAGGAATTCAAGGCAATTTACATGAAGTTCTCCCTACATTTTATCCTCCTTAAAAATAACAACCACCTTTTAAGGGTAGATTAGACAGAAACCTGCCCCAAGTCACTCAAAGAGTTTCCATGACTAAGAGCAGACTAAAACCTAGTTCTCCTTAATCCAAGACTTCAACCACCACATCAGATTGACTGCTTTACCAGCTGCTTTAAAACATTAGCAGTTTGCATTAGAAGTACAAATATACTGAATAATAATGGTTTGGAAATAGGGATAGAAACCAATTGCTTAATTAGTTATTTAAAGCATCTTAAGTTTATATGTATTTAGTTCATTTTAAAATTTGAGTGGTCTGAGACCAGCTTTCTTCAATGAATGTATGTTATGAAAAACAGTCTTCAATTTACAGCCATTCATTCATTCAAAGTTACAATGGCACTGAAAAAAGTAATTTAGTTCTCGCATTTATGACCATTGCAGCATCCTCATAGTCATATGATCAAAATTTGGTTGCTTGTATTGTCAAGAGTTGCAGCCCTCCAGGATTATTCAGAATCAGAAATACAGTTTAGAACATGGGGCAGGTGATGCACATTAGTGCAAGGCTTATCTACAACTCTTCAAATCAAATGTGTCTTATTCTGGGGGTTCCATTCCCCACCATCCAATCAGAGCTGAAGAAGCTTCTTGGATGAGAAGCGAAACGTCTTCAAAGAAAAACCAGAAAGTCCAGTTGCCTCTTGAAAAAAAAGCACCTTTGGGACAACCAGGACCTGGATGACTGGAGAATCTTCATAGACATCGGTCACACTACAGCCACACAATCGCAAAAGAGGTATGTCTACTTTTTGCCTGTGAACAGCTTTAATCAAAAATCTATTCACGTCAACCATTAATATCAATCAGAGTAACCATTAAAAGAGATGGGTTTTGTGAAGGTAGCTTGCCTGATTCCAAAACTGTGTTATATTTTATGCTCCCATAATTTTGTAATAATGCCACCATGTATCTGCCAAGCATAATGCAGCTGCCCTCTGCAGCTGCGATGTGATCCCAGGAAAAGATCACTGCTTTAAAAAAAACTGCAGACAAGAATAGTTTTTCAAACCACAAGTTCCCACCTCCATAAACTCCAAAGTAGCTTTTGGGACTCAAATCCAAAGTGTTGCACACTCCCACAATTCAGTTCCGCTTGCATTTTTAAAAATGCGAAAAATATATTAACTACATCAGCTCTTTATGATTAATCAAGAATAGTTTTATCATGCACTATCTATATCAACATGCTGGCTGGGGAATCCTAGAAGTTGAAGACCACATATCTTAAAATTGTTGAGGTTAAGAAACACGAATCTTTATATTAAGCATACTAGATCTGCAGGTCTAGGGGACAACAAATAAATGCTGAAATCTATAACTCTTGGCCACCATTTAGTGATCCTCTGAAGTTTCTGTTGCAATATTTTCAGGATCAGACTCAATAAGTTATGAGAGAATTAAGAGTTCAAATATATTTTCTTTTATTTACATAAGGCATTCTATATTCACTGAATATTCACAGATAGAAGCAAAGAAGAGAGTGTGTGTAGCTCCTTATATATACAATGGGTGGAGCTAGATATGGGAGTGGTGAAGTATGAATACATTAAGAAATGAAGAATAAATTAACCCCTGACATCCCGTTCATATACTATTTACACATTAGAGAATAAGGCATTTACTTGTGACAAATCCCCCTCTAAATGCCGATTCGATGTGCTACATTTATTACATTCAGATTCAGAACAATATAATACATATAATTTGGAAGTCAAATATTTATGTTGCTTAGATGGCAAAGGCTTTGTCAATATGTCAGCTAACTGTTCCGATGTCTCACAATGCACTGCCTTAATAAATCCATCTTGAGATAATTGTCTCACATGTTTAAATTTTATGTCTATATGTCTAGATCTCTGTCCAATGGCGTCGGATCTAGATATTTCAATGGCTGCTTTATTGTCTTTGTGCATGACAAAAGGTAGTGCAGGTTTTTTCCAAACATCAGAAATCAGATCATTAAACCATACAAGGTTATTTGCTGCTTTAGATAAACAAACATATTCCGCTTCTGTTGTTGAAGTGGCCACTAAATCTTGTTTGCCAGTGTACCAGTAAACTGGACAATCGTTTAGGAGAAATAAGTAACCAGATGTACTTTTTCTGCATGAAGTGTCTCCAGCCCAATCTGCATCTGCGTAACATGTGAGTTTCGGTTCCTTGACATTATTAGGTTCTAACATTAAGCAAAAGTCTAATGTGTTTTTTAAATATCTTAATATTCTTTTAACAGCTTCCCAGTGATACATAGTTGGTTTGCTGACATGTCTGGACAATAAATTAAGGGGTAAAGCGATGTCTGGTCTTGTCCAATTAGAAATGTAAAGAAGTGAACCTATGATTGATCTATAGAACGTGTTATCTTTGAATTCAGGGGATGATTCATCAGCATTTCTTAGGAAATCAGTTTGCATTGGAGTGTCACAGGGCTTAGCATCATTTAGGTTACATTTGTTCAAAAGTTCTGTGATCTTATCTTTCTGAGAAAGCTTGAATCCCCTTTTAGTCTTACTAATTTGAACACCAAGATACTTATTTACTTTACCTAAGGATTTCAATGAGAAATGTTCATTTAACTTTGTTACAAATGTTTCTCTTCTTTCTTTGTGATTACCTATATATAAAATGTCGTCCACATAGATCAATACAAATTCTATGTAATCATTACCCTTTTTAACAAAGAAACAATTATCAGCAGTGGTAGCATTGAATTCCATAGTTCTTAGTACTTTTACTAAACAATCATACCATCGTTTACCAGATTGTTTTAGCCCATATAGACTTTTGTTTAATAACCAAATCTCATTCTTATTTGTATATTGACTGTGAGGTGCCCTTACATATATTTCCGTATCTAATTTTGCGTGTAAATACGCAGTCTGTATGTCATACTGGAATACATCGAGATTGAGTGCTGATGCTACAACTAGAGCCGTTTTTACACTTTCAGTTCTTACTGTGGGGGAGTAAGTGTCAGTATAGTCCTCTGGATATTTCTGTGCATAACCTTGTGCAACTAATCTAGCCTTGTATAGAGTATTGCCTCCCTCTAAATTTTTAATTTTATATATCCACCTAGTGCCAATAATTGTTTTGTCCTTTGGTGCAATCGTAGGTGTAAATACATTTAATCCTTGTAAGCTTTCCATCTCTTTTGTCATTGCTAATTCCCACTTTTCTTTTTCTTTAGGAGGAAGTTTTAACACTTCCTCATATGTGCTAGGTGTCATAGTTTCTCCATCCATATGCATTATATAATCTTTATATTTATTTGGTATTTGGTTTCTAGTGTTTCTAATTGGCTTCTCGGGTTTACTATTATTGTCATGCAAATATCTTGCTTCCTTTTTTGTTAATGTATCTGTCTTTATTTTGTGTTGACTATTTGTCCATGTTTTGGTTTTGTTTTTATATTTGTTGTCTTTTTGCTTTTCTACAGTTCTTTTCTCTTGGGATTTAGTATCTGTGTTGTTGTTTGGGAATATTTCATTAAGATGTATTCTAGACCAGTTGGCCTGTTCATGAAACACAGCTGTTCTGGAAACTATAAATTTGTTATTATTATCAATGAATCTGTATCCTTTTGTACCTGTCTCATATCCCATAAATCTAAGTCTTCTAGACACATTTTCTCCCTTTCTTCTTAATTGTTTAGGTATGTGTACGTCTGCGGTGACTCCAAAAATGTGCATGTGTGCTAGTTTTGGTTTTCTATTATACATCACTTCATATGGTGTCTTATTCACAATGCTGGACCAAGTTCTATTTTGTGTGTAATTGGAATATTGTAGGGCTTCTGACCAGAATTGTTTGCTTAAGCTAGCATCTTCCAATGTGCATCTAATCATGGTTTGTAATGTTGAGTTCTTCCTCTCTACAATTCCGTTCTGGAACGCGGAAAATGGGCTAGATGTGTAATGTAACATTCCTCTGTCCTTCAACCATTGGGAGAATTCCTTAGACATGAATTCACATCCCCTATCTGTCATTATTTGTTTTATTTTGATATTGTGTTGTGTTTCTACGCGTTTGTAAAACTCTTTAAATTTTTGAAAGGTTTCATCTTTGTGTTTTAATGTGTAAACAAATCCATAGCGACTATAGTCATCCACAATAGTTAAGAAGTAACGTTTTTTATAAATGATTGATGGAGTCAGTGGACCAACCAGGTCCATGTGTACTAAATCAAAAATCTTGTTAGTTGACCTTGTAGATTTTCTAGGTCTGGGACTAGTTTTTAGTTTTGTAGATTTACATACTGAGCATTCCAAATAGTTTTCACAATTTTTTATTTTGACACCTTCTGCGTGTTCAGTCATTTTCTGTACTACAGGAAAACTGGCATGTCCTAACTTCCTATGTAAGACATGAGCACACTCATCATGAATTGGCTTACCTATTTTTGGTTTTTTCTCATTATGTGCATCCTTGTTATCATGACCTATTTTACATTCATCATTGTCACTGTTGCTAATGTTTTCATTATCTAGTTCAATACAATCTTCCATATTTGAATCAATGTTGTGTAGCCATTTCTCTTTAGTTATTAAATAAGGTAGGCCTCCTTTAATCATTACTGTACCTATATCTGTTTTATTTTTCTCCAAAGTTGCTTTTCCTTTTGAAAACACAATATTAATATCAGAATCTCTGCTTAGTTTTATGGCACTTAATATGTTAAGAGATATCTCAGGTATCAGTAATACCCCCTCTATTTTTCCTATACCAGGCAAGGTTACATTTCCTCTTCCTAATACTTGGACCTTTTCTTGGTTGGCTACCTTTATTACAAATTTATCTTCTATAAATGAAGATAGTATGTTTTTATTATTAGTAGTATGATTGGTTGCTCCAGAATCAATAAGCCAATTATTACCCTCAGTTTGCTGTATGTTAGTGTTGTCTTGCTTGTTTAGTCCATTTAGTGAACCAGATTTTCTGTCCTTTGAATTATCTCTACCCCCTCTATATTCTTTGTAATTTGGTGGGCTTCTATATCTATGTCTATCAATGGAAGACTGTCTATGGATGTATTTGTTTCTGTGTTCTGACCTATGTCTTTCTTTTGTAATTTTGGGACAATCTCTTCTATTGTGTTCCCTGGATCCACAATTGTGGCATCTGAATGTTTCATTATATCTTTCTTGGAAAACCACTTTTCTATATGGTTTATGTTCAATGTGATTGTTAGAGCGGCTCTTCCTTGAATTGTCTTCAGCTATTAACTTATTGGATAAACTTTCTATGGATAAATATCCAAGATTGATTGTGTCTAAATGTGACATATAATTGTCCCATGATGGGTCAAGTGAGTTTATGATAACACTTTTCATTGTTTGGTCTGAAATCACCTCCCCCCTTAAATGTAGCTCAGCTCTTATTTTGTTTAAAGATATTAAATGTTCACTTATGGAAACCCCTGGTTTTATCCTAGAAGAAAAGAAATCTTTAGACATTCTTGTGGTGGTAGCTACACTATCACTGTGAAACAAATTGAACATGCATTGAATAATTTCTGAAACAGTCAGATTTTGCTTAATACTGTGATACATGGCAGGAGACACACTAGAAATTAATAAGAAAAATGCTCTATGGTGTAAGCAGTCTAACTTTAAAGTCCAAGGTCTTTTGGGGGGATTAGTGATGAAAAACAGTAAGTTTTCTTTCATAAAGACCACCTGGAGCTGCTGATACCATTCTTGTAAATTAATGCCATCTATTCTCAGCTTTGGGAAGTCACTGGGCAAGTTTCCGACATTATTAGGTCCGTTACTTACAACCGGAGGTAGTCCGTGGTCTCGTAGATGGTGAAAATTACAAAACGGCGTGGGAATGCTCGCGACGAGTCTGCAGGGTCCTTTCGGCAACTCATGTCTTCCCGGGCCATCTGCGTAGTCTCGCGCATGCGCGTTGCTCATTTCGATCCTGGAGTCGTCGTGAGAGGTTCTCGTCGTTGCGGCTCGCTCGTTCAGCTCCTCCTCAGATGAATCGGTCTCCGGCTCGATCTTAGGGGTTCTGACGATGGCGTTTGTTCTTTTTCTTCTCTTGAGTGCGTTGGTGCTTTCATCGGTCTGCGGTGTGGGACGGTATTTGCAGGGCTCTCTTGGTTCAGGCGTCGGTGCTCTCGTCGTCAGGATGGGAGCGGGTAGATTTTGAGACGTTGGCTTGCTCGTTCGTTTTCTGGTTGACTTTTTGGTAATTTTTAGTTTTGGTCCAAATGCAGCAAAAAGCGTTTTCATTGCTCACTTTATTTGAGTATCTGTTGAATCACCTTCACTTTCTGATTCTGATTCTTCTGAGGTGTTTGATTTTTCTTTTTCATTTTCGTTATCCAGTAGTGCCTTTCGCGCCAGAAATTTTGAATCAAGTTTTCTGATTGGCTCTGCTTCGCTCCTTCTGGAGGTCTGTTGGAACCAAGATGGCTGCCATTCAAAATTTTGCGCGGGATCACCGTTTTTCTTCTTTATAGCGTTCTTTTCTTTAGTCGTATCACTTACTATTTTGGAGTCTTTTGACTTTTCGGTGGCGATGTGCTTCTCTCTCGCTGCTCCGCTGTTTTTCAACATGTCTTGGAGGTTCGCGATGAGGCTTTCATCGTTTTTCTGGCTCTTTAACAGTTTTAATATTTCTGACCTGAGTTCGTTGTTTTCTATTTTAATTTCCTCTCGGTCACCATCTTCATCTATTATTTCTTCGTCTTCAGTTGTGTATTCTTCGGATTCTCTCGAAATTGCATTTGTGGACTCATCTATTATTTCTTTATCCGTTTCCATTTCTTTGCTGTATGCCCTGGTGTTGGGCCTATCTCTCTTAGACATATTTAAGTTTTTATTGAGTCAATTTAACCATCCTCTGCTACCAGCTTGTTGCAATATTTTCAGGATCAGACTCAATAAGTTATGAGAGAATTAAGAGTTCAAATATATTTTCTTTTATTTACATAAGGCATTCTATATTCACTGAATATTCACAGATAGAAGCAAAGAAGAGAGTGTGTGTAGCTCCTTATATATACAATGGGTGGAGCTAGATATGGGAGTGGTGAAGTATGAATACATTAAGAAATGAAGAATAAATTAACCCCTGACATCCCGTTCATATACTATTTACACATTAGAGAATAAGGCATTTACTTGTGACAGTTTCGTTACTCAGATCTGGTAGCTTTATATATACCAAGTCAAAATTGGGACCTAGTTTTGAAACTTAATTTTTTTTCTCATCCAAAAAAATGTCTGAAGTTTTAGGGGCCTGAGGCAGATTTTTAGCTGATTATTTGCTTCCCAAAATATTCTGCCTTGATTCCTATTCAAATAAATATTGATTCCCACTCAAATAATTGTACAGTGTTGGACCAAAAGTTTGGAAATCTGGATTCTACTTTTGCTCTAGGCATGAAGCCAGCTGGGTGGCTTTGGGCCAGTCATATTCTCTCAACCCTAGGAAGGAGCCAATGGCAGCCTGAAATTGTTGCCAAGAAAATGGAGATGTTCCACGCAGTTGATAGGAGTCTTGGCTAACTAGAAGGCACCCACCAACAAGACCACACAATCTGGGGAAGTATCAGCATTAACAGATCTACTTTTCTGAAGATTCTTCTTGGTACATTGTTGATACATTCAGGGAGTCAGTTAAATTTTTGCCTATTTGTTTTGCTTGAACTGTACATCCATAAAGCCATTCCATCTATTCTCCAATATATGAGGACTTCTGAATCAATAACATAGGATTCGTAGCTAAGGCAAGAGTGAAGTTTAAAAGCTGTACAGAGATGCCAGTCAGTTCAATATGATATATCAAGTTGTAGACAGCAGAAATTATTTGCTACAAATAGCTTTACTACTGACATCTTCAATAATTTTGTCAGGTAGAGTTTAGGACAACAATTCATTTATTAATATTAAAATGGAGGAAAAAATAGATCTGAAGGAAGAGAAAATCTACATACTTTTTCCTTAGAGTTTTAAAAGAAAAAAATAATACTTAATTTCCTTACATTTTAGGGATTTTTGCTACAGCTTTTAAGGTCACCTTCTTGTTACTTTCCAATAGGGGTTTATGTTGAACCATTTTCTCTTGACATACAGCCCAATGATTTATTATTGCTTAGTTCTTAATACTCTTCACTGCACAATCCAATCTAAAACACACACATATTTTTCAATTCAGGGACTTTTTTATTTTATGAAAAAATAAGCTTGGCACTTTGTGATAAATGCTAGCCTTCCACTTGATCCTAATTTCTTTAAGTATGTTTTCAAGATACAATGTTTTATTTTCTGCACCATCCCTGCCAAATAGTCTTTCTCCCATTTTATTTCCATCACTTTTATTGTACTTTCATTTGAAAGGAAGGTGAGTCAGAATGCAATGCTTCATTCACACATTACATTCTCAGGCTAAATCAAGGTACTGGAGGATAAAGTCTTCTTTATCTGTTTTTTCAACTTCTTCCTCATATGCAAGTCACTTTCAATTAACCACATTTGAATTAAATTACAGTACATCATTTACCCTGCACTTCTTTGGGATTATTTTATATATACTTTGCTGTTTTTTGAATACAGCATGAAAATTCTTTCCCAAGGAAGATACAGCTGTTGACTTTCTGCAGTATTTTTCAAAGTACCAGCATATTCTCTGTGGGGTTTTTTTTCAACTGGCTAGTTAACTTTTTATTTCCCAGAACAACTTCAGACAGATATGACCTAACCAGATTTCAAGGGCAGCTACATAAAGGTGGGAAAAGGGAACGTGGGAACAGTCATTTTCTAAACTTATAGCAATAGCACTTAGACTTATATACTGCTTTACAGCCCTCTCTAAGCAGCTTACAGAGTCAGCCTATTGCCCTCAACAATCTGGGTCCTCGTTTTACCCACCTCAGAAGGATGGAAGGCTGAGTCAACCTTGAGCCGGTGAGGATCAAACTCCTGGCAGTGAGCAGTGAATTAGCCTTCAATTTTAACCACTACGCCAGAGGTGGGTTTCAGCAGGTTCTGACCAGTTCTGGAGAACCGGTAGTGGAAATTCTGAGTAGTTCAGAGAACCAGTAAATACCACCTCTGACTGGCCCCGCTCCCATCTATTCTCTGCCTCCCGAATCCCAGCTGATCGGGAAGAAATGGGGATTTTGCAGTATCCTTCCCCTGGAGTGGGGTGGGAATGGAGATTTTACTGTATCCTTCCCCTGCCACACCCACCAAGCCACGCCCACCAAGCCACACCCACAGAACCAGTAGTAAAAAATTTTGAAACCCACCACTGCACTATGCCACCATTAATCACTTGCTTATTACATGCCTACTCAGAGGCAACCCAATTCTGGATGACTCTGAACAGCTTACATTTGAATAATAACAATCAATAAATAGATCATAGACATCCAGAGGAGAACAGAAACCAAACAAAAGAGTCCCCATCCTCCAAAATGGGAGCACGTGGGAACTCAACAGCCCCCTAACCTAAGGCCTAGGATTTTCAGAGACTTTCAGAACATCATAGGACCAGACCGATCCCAAGGAGCTACAATTGCAGATTGCAGCAGAGAAGGCACTTTTAAGTTTTAAGAAACGTATGACCGCTTAAGTTGTAGAATATTTTCTGAATTAGATCATTCTGACTATATTAATGATTGACAACAGAGCTAATTATATCCGGGCTGCAAAATTCAGATGACCAGCCATTATATGCAGCAGAAAGCTACCCAAAATATTAAGTCTTTGTTTCCATGTAGTAGATGTCCAGATTTCTGCAGCCCAGGTATGGTAGCCCTAATTGATGCCACATAAGGCTCCTGACTGGGGTAAGAGAGAAATGTATAGTTAAATTAATTTATCTTAAGAACTGCCTTCTCAGCCATGAAATTGCCCAGATGCTGATACTTTTCTCAAATGCGCTTCCTGATGCCTATCCATCTGCTAAAAAGAGGCCACTGGTGACCTATATTAAGTGTTCTCAGCAGGAACATCCTAACTCTACAATGCATTTCATAGACAGGATCACCTTTTGCTAATAAGTCTGATGCCTTTGGGAAACCAGGTAAAAACAAATGCCTCAAAGGGTTTCTTTTTTTTCAAATGGTAGCAGTGTTAGAAATTTCTGTATTTCTTCCCTGCCATCTAGCATTGGTCCAAAAGTTTGAAGCTTAGATCTACTAACAGTGATTTCACGCATTTATGGACTGAGGTTTTTCTAAGACTCACATAGCTACACCAAGATAGTGTTGGAAGCCAAGAGAAAGGCACCGGATATAAAATGGAGGCTGATTGGAAAGAGGGTCCATTTATTGATGAAGCAGAAGTACATGGGTGGTTCTGGGCAGCTGACCACATGGAGTTGAAAGTGAGGGGTATTTGTACCTTCTCTTGGGCTTTGAACTTGAGCTTCCTGTTCAAAAACATGTATTCTATTGGCTGTTGTAGGGGTCATAGCTGGCTCTGTAGGTTGTCTGAGCCAAGCTTGGTTGAAGCTTGGTCTGCTGATGCAATGAAGGGGCTTGTTGGCCAATTCCTATTATGGCTGACAGCTAATTCTACCTTTGTTCAGACCTTGCTGCAGGGAATTTGCATACAAGTAGAGCTACCTAGATCTCAATAAACTCTTGATCTCTTACGTGCTGACATTTGCTGAGGGCCATCAAGAAAGGTGGGGGCTGCTTTCTGTCTCCAAGAGCATGTTTCTCAATTTCTCATTCAGGGAAATATAATATTCTGCCTTTTTAATATTTCTCAAAATATTTTATTCTTCTAGGAGAGGGGTGGGTGCTAACTTTCTACAATAGGAACTTAAGATATTTTTCAGTGAAAGTATATGTGATGGCCTACCCATCCTTTTTTATATATATATGGACATTCTTCAAACTTCTTTGTTTGAAATTGGGCACAAATAAATGAAAATAATTAGCCTTTCCTTTGGATAAATATTTACTGCTAATGGAGTTGTTTTGGGTAACCAGCTGTACTTATTACAGCTGAGGAAAGTGCAAGTTTTTCCATAAATTGCTATGGTTGCATATATGTCAGCTTCAATCTATAATAGAATGCTTTTCAAAATTGTGGTCACTGCTAGAGCTTTTGTAAGCATTCCTACAGGCTGTTTAAGCCATTTGGTGCCATTACTCCTTCGTGTTCTTAGATCCTAGGCTGCAGCTGCTTTTTTTAAACTCTACCAATCATTAGCTGGTACGTTAAGTAGCTAATGATGCTCTTACAGGATCTGCTGCAACATACAGGTGTCAGGGAGTAAACATTTTTAAAAGGCATTTTTTTCTGGCATGTCAGTTAAGAGCTCAAATTTGCAAATGCTGTCCCGAGTAAGATTAGTCATAGGTTCAAGACTGCCCTTGACTCTGTTTGAATCTGTTTTTGCAGAATTAGGTCCTTAGTGAGCAGAAATCAATATCAGACATTGGACTAAAAGCTTTGGCAAGGAATCTTATAAAATCTAGCAAAGTAGAAGCATATGGTCCAGCAAGCACTCCCTGTTCCGTATTTCCTTTTGATAAGAACATTCCTCTTGCTAAAAGTGTTGATTTGCATGCTGTTAGTAGTCGTAGTTTACTCTTTGTTCTATGATCTCATTGTTTTCCCATAAATTGATATTTAAAAAAAAGAAAGAAAGAAGGAAGAAAATGTCCAACTACAATACATACATGCTCCCTTGCTAATTAGCCACATGTAAGAAAGATTAATTAGATGCATGTAAATTATTGAAGCTTAAGCAGCTTCTGGAGCCCTCCTTTTCTCCTGGGTCAGGTGGAAGACCCCTGAGGTGCTGATGCATAACAAGGTTAAGTAAGCAATCCTCATCTTTCTGTCCGCATCTGTCAGACACCTTTGTGGTCCTCCTGGCGCCAGGAAAACAGACACCAATCTCCAAGCATGGAACTAGAGAGACAAGAGAAGCTGCCAACATTAAATTTGATATCCCAGCAGAAGGTGCCATTTGCTATCCCATAGGAGAACAATTCAACTCCTTTGCCTTTCATGCTCAAATGATAAACAGACTGAAGGTGATGTAATTCCTCAAGCTATTGCTTTGGGATTTTTGGAAAATGGGATTTTTTTAAATCTGATTTTGGTTCCACTTGTGTTTCCAAAAACCAAGCACTAAAGAATTTGGAGCGTTCTCATAAAATATGTGCTTTAAAATGACAACCTTGCAATTCTGTGCACACTTACTCAAAATTAAATGCTGCTGAGATTATTAGTGTTATAAGCATACATAAGATTGCAGCTATAACCTATTCTAATCTAGAAGAAGCACAGTTCACAGAGATAAACTACACTGCAGAATCTATTTTTATGTGATATAATTTCACATCAGTGAGGCTCATTTAGGAAATGTTTAGTGATTTGAGTAAGGGGTTTCCTACCAACCTCTACAACAGGAGTGTCAAACTCATGTTGTCATGGCATCATCACGTGATGTATTGGGACTTTTTCCCCTTTGCTAAACCAGGCGTGGGCGTGGCCAGCGTGTGATGCATCCAGCCTGCAGGCCGGGAGTTTGACAGCCCTGCTCTTCAACCTGGCATCATTTTAGGATGCAATAGAGTAGTTGCATAATGTTCCTTCTCCTGAAGCATGTTTTTGTCACCAAAGGCACTTTGTAATGTTCACTGAACAAAAGTAAATAAATAACATCAATCTGCACAGAACATGCATGTGAGTAAAGTTTTAGTTAATCTCTGGCCCTTTGAGCCACTGTTTTTCTCTGAAGTAGAAGATGTTTTGACAAAAAAGACTCTCCTGCAAGTCCCACATAGAAGACCTTAATTTCATGGCCCAACAAAGTCCACCATTCATGCAGTAAGTTAGGCTAATTCTTGGAGTCAAGAGGCATATTTCTTAAAGCTTTTGCAAATATCTCCAGTTCTTTTGCATTTCCTAAATCCCCAATTTGATGATAGAATAAAATACTTCTCTTTTACAAGTAGTCCTCAATTTACAACCATTTGTTTAGCAACCAGTCAAAGTTTCAATGGCAATGAAAATAATGGTTTACGACCGGTCTTTGCTCTTACAACCATCACAGCATCCCCACAAACACTCTTGGCAACCGACTTGCATTTACAATGGTTGTGTGATTGCCATATGAAATCTTTTCAGCTGCCTTCCAACAAGCAAAGTCAAGGGGGGAAGGTGGATTTGGTTAACAACTACACGATTCACTTAGCAACCATGACAAAAGGGTCATAAAATTGGGTGCGGTCATGTGATGACTCACTGCATGGCCACATCATTTAGCAACAGAAAATCCAGTTCCAATGATCATAAGTCAAGGACTACTCGTATCCCCTATTTAACCAAAAGCATGATTGCACAGCATTTTTTTCCCTGACATTTCTTGACATGTTGATATAATGTTTTTCCAAGCACATCCATATCCTAATGGTTTCACACTAACTTCCTTTGAAGGCTGTTTTTCTCAACTGCCTGGCCAGGTTGGTGCCTTTGCTTATCTTATTGTTTTCACAATAAAATTTGCCCACATAGCATTTTTATATATGAATGCTTCATTTTGTAATGGCTACATTTTCCTCAATTTCCATCCTGAGGCAGTGACCTACTAGTTGTCATACTGTTTACTTTTCTCAGCATTATAGACTTCTCCAGAGAGCCTGGGCTTCACATGTTATGTCCAAAGTAAGATAATTTGAGCCTTGCCATTTGTGCCTCCAGGAACAATTCGGAATTGATTTATTTGATGTCCCATTTATTTGTCTGAATTTATAGATTCACTATCTGTCGTATTCTTGGGAGTCTTCTCCAACATCAACATTCAAAAATATTAATATTCTTTCTATTCTGCTTCTACAAAGCTCAGATTTTGTTTAAATAGAATACCAGACAAACAGTGATGGGATTCAAATTTTTTTACTACCAGTTCTGTGTGCGTGGTTTGGTGAGCGTGGCATGGCTTGGTGGGTGTGGCTTTGTAGACATGGCAGGGAAAGGATACTGTAAAATCTCCATTCCCACCCCACTCCACGGGAAGGATACTGTAAAATCTTCATTCCCTCCCCACTCCAGGGGAAAGTTACTGCAAAATCCCCATTTCCTCCCAATCAGCTGGGACTCGGGAGACAGGGAATAGATGGGAGCAGGGCCAGTCAAAGGTGGTATTTACCCATTCTCCAAACTACTCAAAATTTCTGCTACCGGTTCTCCAGAACTGGTCAGAACCTGCTGAATACCACCTCTGCACACAAATTGCACACAGTTCTGGGTTGTTTTTTTTTTAATTTACACGGAGTCCTCGACGTACGATTGCAATTGAGCCCAACATTTATGTTGCTAAATGAAACATTTGTTAAATGAGTTTTGCCTCATTTTACAACTTTTCTTGCCCCAGTTGTTAAGTGAATCTGGCTTTCCCATTGACTTTGTTTGTCAGATCAGTGGTGGGTTGCTCCCGGTTCGCACCGCTTCACAAGAACCGGTAGTAAAAAATTTTAGTAGTTCGGAAAACCGGTAATAAGTTTGGCTGGCCACGCCCCCGAACCAGTTCCTGGCCCGGTCGTCACTTGCTTACCCTGCCCACTGTCATTGCCTGCATGTGCCCCAGGACTCCGCCCTTTGCCAGCCAGGAGCGCTGCCGCCAGTTGCTCCCGTGCACCCGGCTGCCTGCCTGCCTCGTCACTGCCACCATGAGGAAAGGCCCCAAAGTTGCACTGCCTGGGATCCACGTGGGCTGCCGCAGGGAGAAGCCAGGTATGGCTGGGGGGATGCTGCCTGGAGCTGAGCTCGAGGCTGGCAGGAGGAGGAACGTTGCCTCTTAGCCAGCTCGAACTGTCTGCTGCTGCAGCCTGCCACCATCCCCTCTCCCCTGCCAGCTGCTCCTGTGTGAGAACCGCTGCCAAGGGCGAGGGGGCGGTGGTGGCAAGGATGGGCCATCCGGGGCTTCCTTGTCTCCCCGCCCGAGCAGACTTCTGGCATAGCCCCAGGCCTCTGGAGGGAGGGAAGCCCTGGCCTGCTGCTCCTACTGCCGCCATCCCTTGCCCCCAGCAAGAGCGGTTCTAGTGCTGCTGCTTCTCTGGCAGCACCAGGAGCAACTGCCGGGGCAGAGAGGGTGGGGCAGGCTGTCGTGGCAGGCCATTCTCACCGGGTAACAGACAGGCTGCTCCTGGAGCAGCCAGGAGAAGGAGAAGCTGCCAGCAGGGAGGCGAGCCGCCCCAGGAGGACCGGAGGAGAGCACAGCTTCTCACTCCTGGAGATCTACTGGTGGGGAAGTGGGCGCGGTAAGAAATGTGCAAGCCAGGAAGCAGTTATGCTCCCTGGCCGGAGAGGGTTGCACGTTCACTCCAGCAAAGGTTTGTGCAACCCTCTCCGACCAGAGAGCATAACCTTCAGTATAAAAATATAATAAAATCTAAATCTAAATCTAAATCCGTCAGGACTGAGGAAGATGCACTGAGCTTCTCTTCAAGAGGTTGTTAAGGCAGGGGAGAAGGGCGGCTGACAGAAAGAGTGCCTTGGGGGGGCATAGGATGTGGGCGTTTGCCTCAGCACCTCGGCGCCTCGACACCTTCAGCTTCAGGGGCACCTCTGCCGGCTGTCTTTGCGCCTCTGTCTTTGCGGCTGTGGACCTTGGGAGGGCAGGCTGGCTGGGAGGCGGGCTTCCATTTGACGCCCACCAGGGGCTGAGTGAGCCTCCTTTCAGTGCACAAACTCGGGGCACCAGATAAAAGCCGGGCTGGCGGCTCTGGCTCTGCTTTGATGGAGCCGGATAAACCGAGGGGACTGAGGGGAGGAAGGAGAAGGAACTGATGGGCAGGCTAGAGTAGCTTACTTTCCCCTCAGCGGGGCTTCCCCATCAGAGCAGCAGGAGGAGGAGGAGGAGGAAGCGGCAGGAGAGGCTTTGTTGGCTGCCCGGCCGGGACCCAGAGGCGGTGGCTGTAATAGGGCGTTGGGTACGCAGAGGAGGGAGAAAGAAGGGTGGGCAATTAAATGTCTTCTGAGTGTATCTATGGATTTTTTTTGCATTTTTTTCTGCAACCTCTTAAGGTTGTAGAAAAAAATGCTTTTAAAAGTAAAAAAAAAAAGTTGGCCACGCCCACCATCACATTACCCCCCACAAGCCTTGCCCACAAAATAAGCCACGCCCACAGAACCAGTAGTAAAAAATTTTAGAACCCACCCCTGTGTCAGATGGTCGAAAAAGGTGATCACATGACCCTGAGACACTGCAACCATCATCAGTCAGTACAATTTTGATCACATGACCACAGGGATTCTGCAATGGTCGTAACTCACTTTTTTCAGTACTGTTGTAACTTTGAATGGTCACTAAATGAACTTTTCTAAGTTGAGGACTTCCTGTATAACAGACCGGCATTTAAATGTTTTTTCCAAGGCCTTCATTTCTACTCTGCCAAATGCTAGTTGGTAGTATTTTTCTTGGCTGCGCAGTCCTTTACTGTTGATAGGTGAAGCAGAATCTGTCCACCATTTCAGTGTATTCATTGTCAATTCTAAGGTTGGTTCCTGCACTTGCTGCATTAGTTGGGTCTGTTTTGTATTTAAATTAGTGTATTTTTTCACTGTGTTCCTTAACTTTTATTACTGGAGCTTGCGGATCATTTGTATTTTTAGCTCTCCGAGCAATGTCAGCACCACAGCATAGCTTATTGATATTTATTCCTCAATATTAACAGATTAACAGAGTTGGAAGGGACCTTGTAGGTCATCTAGTCCAACCCCCCCATCCAAGCAAGAGACCCTACACCACTTCTGACAAATGGCAATCCAATCTCTTCTTGAAAGCCTCCAGTATTAAAACCATGCTTGTCTTTGTCTAATCAAGCTTCTCTCAATATATTTTCCTCAGAGGCTAAAACTAAAGAGATTGTATTTATTAAGTCACACGCCCACTAAACAATGAAAATCTTACTTACTACATAACAGATACAAATCAAGCAATGGGTAGAAGTTTAATATTGCAGATGATGGTTATTTGTTAAGTGAGTGGTTGCCCTAATGATACCACTGACCCACATTCAATGGGGGACAATACAAACAATATCAGTAACATGGATAGCATCTAAAGCAGAGTAGGCAACGATGGCCCCTTTAGAAATGCTGATAAATCCTGGTTGAAAAGATTTGTTTTAACCCATAAACTGGCCTAAGGAAGAAAATACTTATATAGGAAAATACCTCTATACATAAGAAAATATTTATTTGGGCCAATTGAAACTTTAGATCAGGATCTCTTTATGACCTGTGGACTTCACCTCCCAGAATCCCCATTCTTGCTTAAGCAGCTCCCAGAATTCTTGAGCAAGCTTAGGAATTCTGGGAGGTAAAGTCCACAGGTCGTAAAGGGACCATAGTTGCCCACCCCTGATCTAAAGTCTCAACAAACTGCCCATGGCCCGAATAAGTATTTTCTTATATAGGCCAGATGTTCACTCTTTCTTAGGTCAGTTTAGGGCTAAAACAAACCTTTTCAACCAGGGTTTATCTGAGTTTCTAAATTACATACTGGGAAGAAATGTAATTGGTTTAATTAAAAGAGTTTATTTCATGGTAATTCAGTTTTGTTATGCTGCAAGATTTAATGTGTCCTTTGGTAGAATGGATTTATTATAAATATTCATAGCATGTTTTTTTCTTAGCACAGCCAAAGAAACTCTATGAAGAAATTATGTATGGCTGAAAATAAAAAGTATGGAATAATGAAGTTAGGAAGATTTCTGCTCTATAATTCTCCCTCATACTGGTTGTTTTTGTTGTTACAATTATCTATCTCAAACACTCTACTCTTACTTCGTTGATTTGATGGATATTCTGTAGAAATAACACTGAAATGAAAATATTCATACCTTTGAATGCAATTTTTGCCACCTCACACATGAAATCCATCCTGGACCAAAAAAAAAAATATTTTGTCATATTACATATTTGCCATAATCAAAAACATATATAGCTAAAAATTAGATGGGTTCTACTCTGACCATCCACTATTTTTTATTTATACTGTCATGTTTATACTGTCATGACTGACTTGCACCTGGACTAAATTAGATGTGTGTTGTTTGTATTCAATGAACCTGAATGCAATTCAAATATAAGGAATTGATTTTCCTTTAAAATGTATTTGATGTTAAATGGTTCTCGTAAGGGAATAAAAATTGGAGCTTATCATAGAAAAGATTTAGAGGATTCTATTTAAATAAATGCTTATAAAATTATACCAAATTAATCTAAGTTATATAACTTAATTTACTGAACTTTTCAGTTTGCCTTCTGCTGTACAGCAATAACACTGCTATTACTTGGAATCTTGACAATATGATTCTGAATCACCTATACTTGAGTAGAAGTCACATGGTGAGAACAACAAGTAGAGGAGCCCTAGGTATGTCATCTTGAGCTCCTGAAGAAAAGTGGGATATAACTCAAATCTACTAAATAAATGTAGTAAAGCAATTATTGTGTTCTTCAATGATTGGCACATGTCTTATATTTGGTGTGAAGGACTTCTGGCTTCTGTACTGGAAATAAACTTGACCTGTTCGTAAGGATTCATAAGGATGTGTAATGGTTATGTTTGCATTAGGACTATAGAGCCCATCTACCCTTAGCCATTGGGTGAAAGCCCGTTGGGTAACTTGGAACCATCCACCATTTCTTGGTGCAACCTTCCCTTTCTAGTTTGTTGGGGGGGGGGTGGAGAAAGTACTATCTAAACCAGGGGTGAAATCCAGCAGGTTCTGACAGGTTCTGGAGAACCGGTAGCGGAAATTTTGAGCAGTTCAGAGAACCAGCAAATACCACCTCTGGCTGACCCCAGGAGTGGGGAGGGAATGTGGATTTTGCAGTATCCTGCCCTGGAGTGGGGTGGGAATGGAGATTTTGCAGAATCCTTCCCCTGCCACGCCCACCAAGACACACCCACAGAACCGGAAGAAAAAAAATTTGGATTTCACCACTGATCTAAACTTCCTTGAATTTCTGAAGAAAAGCAAGACTATAACAAAATTCTAATTATATGGAGCAAGAGGAGGAGGGAGTTTATACCAGTGGAAGGCTGATAATTAAACACTTAATTATCCCTTCTCCCTTCTCTTACTCTTCACCCAAAAAAATATCTTCACATAATATTTGGTCTTTTAAAAAATAAGTTTATATTAAAATGTGGAAGGATTTTGGATGGGAGAGATAAGTTTGAAACCTGTAGTTGAAGAAGAAAGCATAAGGACTTTCCACATAGGATTAACACTTGGAGAAGAAAAAATTCTTTGGGTGCTACTAAGACTGTTTTTCAACACTTGGGTATATTGAAGTGATAGGATAGCTGGGAAGGAAAGGTAAATTCAAGAGAAGAGAAGGACGAGGGAATGGAGAGAAAGACAAAGGGGGAAGATGCAGACAGCGGAAAAAATTGGACAGAGGAAATGACAAGTGGAGGATGTAAAAGGATGAATAACTGCCTTGTCCACTTTCTGCTTCGCCAATAACCTTGACCGTTATAGAACTTGTTCCTGAAATATTTGCATAAAGAAATACAACTTCTTACACAAAGAGAAGGCTTACTACCCACAATGCGGGACCAAGCAGGCAGATGAGAACTTGAACATGTTATTTTCAAATTTTCTAACTCAGGTCTGAGGCAAGATGTCCTGATGTAAGCTGATGTAAATAGCTTCATATGATGTATATGTAATAAATTTTCCCCTAATGTTATTACATTACAACTATGCAGTTTATCGCCCAAATTTTCTTCAGAGAAGATGCAGAGCTGTTTGTAATTCATGACAAACAATACTCACTCCTGAGCTGGCAGGACATTTTTTTTTTCTCAATTGGTTAAATTAAGAAGAACGATGATCTCTCTCTAGATTACTAAAATCCATAAATAAGTTGTCTTGACAAAGTATCTCTGCCAATTCATAGCAGCCAATTTGTAAGACAGGAGATTGGATTGATGCAAAACATATTTTGTTTAAATCTTTGATGCATTTATATGGGCATTTTAGGCAACATGAGGTTAGGCTGAAAATAGATGTTCCCGATACTTGGTTTGTACATTTTAATGAAAAGCAGCTCAAGCCAGCTAACTTTAAGAAGAAAATAAGTATCTGATTGAAAATAGACAAAAAAAAGCTTCCCTATTATCACCATTTAAGAATCAACAAGAAAGATAACAGTGATGTTGTGGCCTGCTGGCAGCCAGAGGAGCTGGCAGCAGAGTCAGATAGTGAGGAGCTTGGGCCAGTCCTGGGGGCTCAGGAAAGCTCAGACAAGGGCTCTGCATCAGAGGCAGAGAGGGAGTTAGACAGCAGCAAGTCAGAGGAACAGCTGGAGCCCATTCCCAGTGTGCGCATGCGCAGAGCTGCCAAAAGACAAGAACAACTCAGAAAGTAAGGTCGACTCGGGAGTAAAGCCACACCTTGGAGGTGATTGGCCCCTCCCATAGGAAATAAAAGTGGAGCAAACAGGGAATGGGCTTTTGCAGGAAACAATTTGTTCGTTCCGTGACTCTGAGGGACTCTGTGCTGGGTTTTGCCTTGTACTGTGGTTGGAAACAAGATACACGGCAGCTTGCCAAACGAGATAAGGTGTGTTGAGAAATATTCCTTTGCAAAACTGTTTGGACAAACCTTGCTGACTGTGAATGAACGTAATTCACAGTCGTGTAAATAAAAGAGGTTTTGCCGGGACCAATTCCTGCCTCCTGCTTGTTAAGGGAGCCTAGGTCAGAACAAGCGAGAGGGGAAAAAGGCCTTTTCTCTTTGGGGACAATATTGGGCAGAACAGAGATGGAGAATGTCAAAAACTTTAAATGGCTTTAAATACAGTCAGCATTTGAACAGAAATTCAAGATCTATGGTCAGATCAGATACTACATCCCTATACCTCCCATCCATGCAATACATTTTTTTTTAACCAGAATTCCTAATTTTATGCTTCAAAGTAGACATACTATACTAACTTGCATACTGTAAAAACCTTAATCTCCAACAAATGAAAATCATCTAGTACTATTAATCATTACTGTTCAGGCAAAAGGTAAATACTACCAATTTCAAAAAACATAAACATGGTAAGGAAGACAAATGGGAAGAATTAGTATTCTCTTAGAGCTCTACAGCTCTGAAAGAATAGGAAACCCATCTATTTTGAGGAACTGGTTTAAATAGTAGCAGGGTTTCATATGGGTGCACTGAGGCGGTCAGAACATTACTAAATATTGACCAGGGAAGCATAAGGGAAACTTTAACGAACTGTCAGACTGTCAGACGTGATGGTAGCAGTTCCATAGAGTTCTCCAGCTATTTCTTACATAATTCCAAGATAATGAAAACAATGAAAATTAGCCTGCCATGATGGGCATTTTCCCTTATCACGACTGTCTTCAAGCATAATCTATTAGCTCTCCAGCTTAGGTCATGGCATATATGACTATATGTGAGTGTCTTTCATCTCTCAGCCATGAACAGAAGCAATGATTCATCCACTAGGTCTTCATTATAGCTGTCACTAGCAGTGGCCTTGTTTCCATAAACTATTCAAAAGCTACTCGGTGAAACTAATTAACTATCAAATAAAATTTCTGCCGTCATTACAACTATTAAAATTATTTTAATATACAGAACTGCTGAGTTCAGAAACACACCATCCTTCCTATCAGTACGATACCATTTCATGGAGGGCAAGTTTTCAACAGTAAAACTGTACAGATTGAATAATTTCCTCCATATAGTTTTTGCAAAGTTCAGCAAACACCTCTCTGCTATTAATTAAAGTACGCTATCTATTTTTTTTTTTCAGACCACACGATGAGTTTTGAAAAAGCATACAGCAACAGGCTCAATACAGTTAATGTAGCCACTTCTCTTTTTCTGGCTTATGCCATCTGAAAAGACAATGCATTTCTTCCAAATTGTTTCAAAAGTATACTCAGCCAGGAGAAGGTTTCCATTATATGTCAATATAGAAATATATGATTATGTCAGTACAGAGAGAATTGCTGCAGTTTTGAGAGGTGTTCTGGTAGGATAACCAGATACCAATGCCAGTTGGGCCACTTCCTACTTATTTCTTATGGAATGACGTTGGGACAATTTATTGAAGAAGAATCGTGGACGTGTCAATGATGGATCAATCATCTAGGCCAAAAGTATCTGAAAAGGTTAAATCAGGACAACTGGACCAAACTTTGGTCCAGTTGTCCTAATTTAACCTTTTCAAGTAAGAATCATGGACAATTTCAACAAAACAAGAGCAGCTAAGGAATTTGAAGGCAATGACATTAAGTTGTAGGGCTGAAGCAGAAAGACAGGGACATGGAGTTGAATTCTGAGGGAATCAAGATAGACTGAAATTTAGGATGACCTTGCTTGGACAATTGGCATTTCTAGGGGCAAGGTTATATCCAAAGTAAGTAATAAATATGCATATATTACAACTCATATTACAACTCATAATACACAATGATTTTTTTAGTGCAGTGCCAAAAGTTTATATTTGCTTGAGTTATAAATTATCTTTCATTATTATTTGTAATCCTTTGTTTGTGGGGTAAATTATAGCATCCTACATGCATCCATAGAAACACTGTAGCCTTTCTGATGTATGTGTGTGTATATGTGTCTGTCTCTGTCTGTGTGCGTGAGTGTGTATATGAATGTCTATTCCAAGCCAAAACCCCTGTAACATGAGTAATCAGGCAAAAGTTTCAGTAGCATCCACTGATTGCTTCCTGTCCTCCCACCCACCCACCTCCACATAGCTTTGCAGATGGCCTCTAAGTTTATAGATGTTTGTTAAGCATATTGTCACTTCTTTCCCCAGCTACTTTTTCATTGTAACTGAGAACATTTTAACGTGTTGATTGTATTGATTTTCCCCTCTTTTAAAGCAGAAATAGCAGGCGGCTGTATTTGAAATGAAATTTCAAGGACATAAAGACTGCTAGAATGGAAAAAGTCATTTAGTCAACAATCCTACTCACTTTATTTTTATCTCAGCGAGGCACAGAAAGAATCAAAGAGAGTCCTAGTTTCCCTCACCCACCCTATACCCAAAGGCAGACTCCTGACACATGTCAGTGCCTAGATAAACTGAAAGGAACAGAGGTGAGAGTGCAAAGATGCACATAAAATACTCTGCCCTTCTGCACTAACATGTGAAAAGATTAAAGTAATTTGATATCATGGCGTCCAATTCCTTTGGAACGTTCATCTTTTCAGCATAAAGTGTAAAATTAAAGATTGAGCTCCATACTACAGTAAATCTAAACTTCCTGTAAAATATGGTTATGCTTTCCTTGGATGTAGCTTCCTCCCTGTTTCTGCAGCACTTCAGTATCATCTATTTAGAACAGAGTTTCTCAGCCTCAGCAACTGTTAGGTGTGTGGACTTCAACTCCCAGAATATCCCAGCCACCTAGCTGAGGAATTCTAGGAGTTGATGTCCATACCAGAAGTGGGTTTCAGCAGGTTCTGACCAGTTCTGGAGAACTGGTAGCGGAAATTTTGAGTAGTTTGGAGAACCGGTAGTAAAAATGAGATTTTACAGTATCCTTCCCCTGCCATGCCCACCAAGCCATGCCCACCAAGCAATGCCATGCCCACAAAGCCACACCCATAGAACCAGTAGTTAAAAAATTTGAAACCGACCACTGGTCCATACGTCTTAAAGTTGTGGAAGTTTACAAACATTGGTTTAACCAATCAACTACCGCCTTAGCCCTTGCGTACATGTTCAGCACTGAATTGCCGTTTCTCAAAACCTGACAGAGGCATGTATGAACTGACCCAAGTGGAAAATCTTACTCCTTTGCTATAGTCAGAATTCAGAATATTCTGTATCTGATTTGTACATTAATGTGGGTTACGACAAATGCAACAGTATGTTCTTTATTGCAAGTGCACCATACTACATGACTCTTTGGTCAAGGACTATCTCTCCTAATTCTTAAAATCTTGCATTGAGGATTGATTGATTGATTGATTGCATTACACCCAATACAACCTGAGTTTACTCCAGTTTTATGACTTCTGGGATTATGCCATGTTTTCTGGTTAATAAGGTATGGGGCACAAATATATCTTCCACGACTTCCCACATTTCTTGTTAGAGTGCCTCTTCCAATGAATTAAAAAGTCTACTTTCCCTCCCTGTATCTAGAATCCAGAATCCAGTCCATTTTGTCTTCTTCTACCCTGTCAATCAAAACCGGGAGTGAGGGGAACCTGCCAAATACAAGCAATAGGGAGGCCTTTTCCTCAAAGGAAGCAGTGATGATACAGAAAATGTATTTTCATAATAGCAGGTAATTTCAAATGAAAAACACCAGGTTATCTATGGGGAACTTTTTCAGTTGGCCTTCCTGCCGTGATCAATTCATGTTGAATAGCAGATCTAAAGGTGGTCATGTACACATACACACACACACACACACACACTTGAAAACTTCTTCAGCAGAGAACAGAATTGAAAAGTAATTTGCAAGGCTGCTCCTAGTTGAAGTAAACCCTGTTCCTAATACTGAATTAATTGTGCAGGCTCCAGATCCGTGATCTGACAAACTCAGGCTATAAGAACTATTTGGATTTTTAGAAAGATTTTTATTACTAGATAAGTAATATGGCAGCATCTTGAAAGCCTAGCCAAATACTTCTGCTATACAATTTGTACCTAGTCCCTTTTTCACACCTCTTCCTTTTCCTGGACACAAGAATCCTTGTGTAATGGCCCCATTTCCTTCCTGATCTTGCAGTCTCATCTGTGTTCTATTAAGCATTCCTTTGCACCTATATACATTAAAAAATCTCTTGTGATGGGCAAATGCTACATTTTCTTTCAATTATAGTGAGATTAAAGAAATCTGTTTTGGCTTTCCCCAAGAATGATTGTTTATACAGGAGTGCCTGAGTATATATATATATAGAAGTCACATACTGTAAATATGATTACATTACCATAAGCAACATGCACAATGTGAAATGACAGAGATAAAACTTACAACCCAGACTGCAATACTGATCCATGACCTGCTCATCTGCTTTTCTGCTGTTAACAACCCAGAAGGATCACCATCTTCAAATTGCAGGCGTTAGATCTATTTGTTCAAAGGGCTGACTAGCTTCCACCAGAACACACTAGATCCATTATCAACAGCTTTGCAGAAAGCAGTAAGATGTGGCTTCTGCCTTCCGCCTTCAAGGATAAAATTATTTTCTGTGGAATGGAACAGAAATAATCTGAAGGGAAGCCACAAATTTAAATGAAAACTTTATCTTATACATTGCATATTTTGGGCCTCAAAAATCAAACAAGATGAATGGAAAGGAAGAAAGAAACGAAGATGATGAAACACAAATGAATAGCTCCTGATAGTAACCAAATATTGTGGCAGAAGAAAATCTGGATTATCCTTTCTCTGTGTCTATTCCCTTGTGCACACCTGGGATGTTATATGACAAAGGACATGCCTGGTCATTCCCTGTTCAGCCTCACAATGGATTGTGAGTCATTCCTTCAACATGTCTGAAGGTCCCATGTCTGCATAAGGGAGTAAAATGCTGTAAAATAAAACCTTCTCGCAAGTTCAGCCAAACTTCTCGAACTCGCGAGGTTTTCTTTTACAGCATGTTTCCCTGGACACAACAGCGAGGAAAGTGACGGAACTTGAAAGGTAAGACCTATGTCCCGCTTCTCGCCTGCCCCATCTGCCACCCCCAAATTGCATCCTTAAAGGGGGCGGGTGGCTAAGCAAGGGGCAGGAGCCCTACCATGCCCGGCGACGGGGAGGGGAGAAGAGACAGCACAGGGAGCCATGTCTCAGTCCACGCATCTTGCTTTTCCCCCGCCCCACCTGCCACTCCTCTCAATAAAGAGACAGCGGGGAAGGGAAGCAGCTATTGCCATTGGGGTGGGGTGGAATGTGTTGGGCTGCTCAGCCAGCATGAAGAACAGGGAGGGGAGGCGATGGCAGTGACGGGACATCCAGTCCCATGCTCGCTGCCTCCTGCATCCCCAAAATAATAAACCCCCCCCCAATAATAAGGCCAAGCCCTTATTGGGGGGGGGCAAAAGGAAATAAGACCCTGTCTTATTTTCGGGAAAACACGGTAAACTGTAAGAGCTCCAACATTTCCAGAACAAAAGTTCAAGAAAGACATTCTTTCAACCTTCCTCTAAGCACAGCATAACAGCATGAATCAGATTAAAAGCAGAACCAAAAACCAAAGGGGCTCAACCTCCATCCTAGCCAAGGCCTGGAATAACAACCAGGTTATTAACGATTTGCAAAATTCAAAAGAGTAGGAACAGTATGGACCAGTAGAGGTAGTCCTTGGTTAACAATGGTGATTGGGACCAGGAAATAGAGAATCAGGTGACCTCGGGATGCTGCAACCATCATAATTGCACGCCAGATGTGAACTGCCCATATTACAATCACATGATCGCAGGGATCCTGCACCAACCATAATTTGAAGGACTGACCATGAATCTCCTCATTCAGTACTATTGTAAGGGACAACTCCTGGTGTTTTTCAAACATTTCTCAAGAATGGTAATATTTTTATTCCAACATCAATTTGCTGTATGCAATATTTGTAATACATAAACTGCCTCTAAATTGAGAAAGACAACTTCCTTGCTTTCCTTCTTCTATCCTTTTGCAACAGCTTCAGAGTTGGTGTTATTTACAAAAATTTATCTCCTTTGTTAGACTGCATGTAACCTAAATTGCATCATAAATGAAGACAAATGTAGACAAATATGCTATATGAAAAATGAGCTATTTTTAAAAGCTCCTTGCATGACTCCAGATTCATTTTTATACCAAAATGGAATTCTTATGAAAGACTATCAGCCAAATACCCTAATCTTATTATTTATCTATAGCAACTTCCTGCTCTGTTGCTTGTTTGAGAACCCTAAGTCTAAAAGATTACCACAAAATACTTGGTGAGAAAACTAACTGGGGTAGAGTTGGGCTTTGGTGAAAGCTAAAACAGCTTTATGTTGGTGCCTCGTTGTTGTTAGATCACAGCCAGCCATCGGGAAGCACTGTTTCATGTTGTGCCCAGTTCATAGAATTTTGTGGCCAATTCATGTCAGTCATGTGGCACTACCATTTTTTCTCCCAAAGACCCAAAAGAAACCAAGAAAGGTGCCAAATCAACAGGATATAAACATCTCTCCAGGAATATGTTATCAGCTTCCCATTTAAGGTCTCCTTCCTTCCTTCCTTCCTTCCTTCCTTCCTTCCTTCCTTCCTTCCTTCCTTCCTTCCTCCCTCCCTCCCTCCCTCCCTCCTTCCCTCCCTCTTTCTCTTTCTCTCTCTCTCTCTTTCCCCCTCTTTTTAAAGTTACTTTTTCCTCCAGAGCATGTTTCTCTCTGGTCAATAAGAGATTTCAATCTTTTAGAACACCCCTGTCAACAGCAATAAACTTAATTTAATTTTACAGGGTGATGGTGTCTTTCAATCAACTGAATTTTGATCTGAGATATGTACTTAGAATAAAAGCTCCAAACCACATTTATGTAAAGGGTACAGTCCAACAGAAACAATGAATGCAATAGCTTTTAAAAATACTTTCAGAAAAAGAAACACATGCTCTCAGCTCAGAAAGATTCCCTGGAGTGAAATGCATATATATATTTACTTGATTTATATCCCTCCTTTTGGTCAGGAACATAAGGCAGTGTATTTATCACTCCTCCCTCCTATATTTCCCTACAACACACACCCTGAGAGGTAGAGTTGAGAGAGAGGAGGAAAAAATTAAAGTCACCCATTGAATTTCTAATGCTGAGATTAAACAGAAGTCTGGGCAACCCATTCCTCAGCCAACACTTTAACCGTTATGTCTCCCTGTCTCTTAGTGCCTACTGTATATGTAAACATCCATGTAGCTTTTCTTGGTAGAAATGTGGGGGGTGTTTGCCATGGCTTTCTTCACACAACTTTTTTGGGGCAGGGGGACGTTTCTATCTTCCCTACAACACTGAACTTTCTGTTGCTTCCCAGGCAAGAAGTAGCTATGTCTACTAGCCAGCTTAACTGGATGCTGCCACCTATCTGTGGGCATACTTAGGACCTTTTTAAATGCAAATTCTACTAACTTAATGTGCAATTGCTAAAACACTCTTGGCTTCCTCAGGAGATAAAGGCAATGATCCACACGGTGAAAGCTATTAATTGCGGGAAGTTTTCACATGAGTTCATCCTCAATCTTTTGCAAAATGCTTTGATTTGCATATCTGGATCCCATTTTTACCCCAAGAGTCATGGATTGCATCACAAAAACCCACCAGCAGAATGTCCAAAGTGACACAATTGGATGCCGTTCTGCAAAATTTAAGCTGATTGTGGAAACTGGATGTATTACTATCTCATCTGACCCAACTTCCTCCAAAATATCTCACTCCTTTCTGTGAAATCCTAGCATTATCACATGGCCACTCTGTGGCTTTCTGGGAGATCAGGAAGCAGAGTTGGGGCTCCAGACCATCCCAATATTGCCCAATTCTGATCTAAACAAATGCAGTGCAGCACCAGTTTATTCAATTAAGAATGTTTTCTCTATCCATGTATTTGTCAAGCTGAAAAATCCCACAATGATTTTTTTTTAATTTCAGAAAACTACATTATTTTCAGTCTCAGTTAATTTGCAGAAATAGCTCCCCCAAATCTACAGAAAGGGAATAAAAGTAGGCAATATAGTTCATTTTAATCTCTTTATGTTTCGCATGATTCAATTTAAGAACAACTAAGGACATCGGGTTATTCAACCAGTTTAACATTATCCATATTGTTTTGGCTTCCATACATGGGTTAAATGTTTCAGAAGTGAATGCAAAGGGAGGAGACCACATTTATTAGTTTATCAGGGTGCACTTCTTTTGGTTTCCAAAGCTGCTGCTGCCATCTATTGGCAGGAGTCTAAAATGACACCCTCTGTGTTCTTGTCCGTTATTTGTTTCTATTTTCATAGGCCATCACATGCACTACATTTTTCATAGATGTGTATGCCCACTGCACAACTTAAAACTGAAACAAATGGGGAAAAGATGCGTGTAAAGGTTCATTACACCATGAGCACATCCAGAAATGATCAGGCCCCATAACTGAGGTATCCCTAATAAAAACTGAAATGAACTCATATATATGAAGACAGTCTACAGGGCGAGGCACACAATAGTCCGATTATTTTTCTTTCAGAGGGAAAAAAAGAAAAGAAAAAATATCAATGTGCAAATAGCAGCTGGTATTACTTATCCCAGCTTCAGGTACCTCTTCAACGAACTCTTCTCACTATCTAGGTTTTTCATGAATTTGTTTAAAAGAAATGTACAAAACAACATAATGGCTTCCTGTTTGCTTTCTAGCAGAGCTTAAGCTACTCATTCCATTAAAATACTGGGTGGTTTTCAGCCAGAGTATCAGGAAAAAAACCCATCTCCATCAAAGTAAAACTGCCCGGAACCTTTTTCATCTCTGAGACCTCTGCAAGATAAGAAGTACATGGAAAATGAAAACATTCTAATTGTGGAAATCATTTTCAGACATCATTTGTGACTCATGTTTAAAGTGTTTAAACTCCTTGCTTTTAAAGGACCCACCAGTTTTGTTGCTGGTATAATTTACTTCATTTTTTTTTTTCAATCTAACACAATAGTACATTGCTTTGTGCTTTCATTGTGAAGCGAGAAATAAAAGTACTTTCAGAAAAGCTTCATCAAATACCCTGAGGGTAGAACAAGAAGCAATGGGTGGAAACTAATCAAGGAGAGAAGCAACTTAGAACCAAGGAGGAATTTCTTGACAGAACAATTAATAAGTGGAACAACTTGCCTGCAGAAGTTGTGAATGCCCCAACACAGGAAATTTTTAAGAAGATGTTGGATAACCATTTGTCTGAAGTGGTGTAGGGTTTCCTGCCTGGGCAGAGGGTTGGACTAGAAGACCTCCAAGGTCCCTTCCAACTCTGTTATTCTATTCTATTCTAATTGAAATAATAGACAGGGGACCATCTGTCTAATCAATAGTGAAACATTACTGACTGACTGACTGATTACATTTTTTATTCCACCTTTATTATTTTTATAAATCATTCAAGGCAGTGAAGATACACAATACTTCTTCATCCCAATCCCCCCACAACAACAACAACAACAAAAACAACAACAACAACAACAACACTGTGAGGTGCCCAAAATTTTCCACTTGGCTTCTGGAAACCTTATTGTCAGTTTCTGTTCTCCAGATTAAGAGATGAACAAGCCACCGGTTTCTTTTTATCATGCAGCACCTTCAAGATGATTCTTGGCCACTCGAACTTCACTTTGGAATTGCTGGAGAAAGCAAGCCTGAGATAATACCAACAAAATGTGCACTTGGATAAGAAGTGTCTTTGAACATGGTTCATTAGCCCCATTCCAGAGAAAATGAAAATGCCGCCAGAAGAAAGCAATAGCTTTAAGTAGTTCCAAGGGATCTTTGCAAGATTTTGGCAGCCGGAGGATGAGGTGGAGCCTTGCCAATATGAAGAACTGTTCTCAGGAACGTTCATCAGCAGCCTGGTTGCTTATTTTGCTTTACAAGAAGATAAAACACTTATTAGACTAACAAAAAAGAGAACATTTGACTGGAGGCAGGCTCTTCCCCCAGAGCTTGGGTTAAAAGGAGTGGTGGTCTTGGGTGCTATCTGGTTTTCAAACTGATGCAGGGGGAAGGCTTCAAACATTTGGGATTTTATCTGTATTTTTTTTAGGATTGTTTTCACCTAGAGTTGTTACAGAATTGGGTGGCCTTATAAATTTACATAAGCAAATAAAGTACGAACCATTTTTAAAAATCCAGTCAAAGCTTGTCATGAAAATGAAATGTCCAAACCTGAATGGCACAGATGGACTGCAAAATTATGCCAAGTACTTAGACCCAGCGTTGCTATTGCCAGCAACATCAAAATTTCTTACTCAAGAAAAGGACAGGTATAGGGGGATACGATTGAAAACATCTCATTCTGAAGAGCTTTCAGGAGCCACGGGATATTTTTCTGCCTTTGCCATATCCACATATTGTGAGCTATTACATTATATCTACCAAGTATCATTTATTTATTTGTTTGTTTGTTTGTTTTTATATGCCGCCCTTCTCCGGAGACTCAGGGCAGCTTACAATGCATTAAGTAATAGCCTTCATACTTTTGTATATTTTATACACAGTCAGCTTATTGCCCCCACAAACCGGGTCCTCATTTTACCCACCTTAGAAAGGATGGAAGGCTGAGTCGACCTTGAGCCTGGTGAGAATTGAACTCACAGTAATTGCAGGCAGCTGGATGTTAAATGCTGCCTTAAGTTGAGTTTATATAGTATGACATTGCCCAGAATCAGCACATTGTTAAAAGTGACAGCAAACAATGTTGGAGAATTTTGTCCTTTCATTTTCGTCTTACTAGAATAGTGTCCAATGGGGAATGATACATGGAAAGGAAGATGATTAGACTTCAGACATGAACAAATTGTCCAATTTGCCATCCTAAAATGCTTTGCTGACACTTCTAATTTTTTGTTATAAACCATATTTGAGTTTTGGTAACACACAAACCAGATAACTGAAAAGGAAGGTCCTGCATCTGGGGCAGATGTTTTGAAGAGTTAAAAAGATACATTTAGGAAATACATCTGATTTAAACAATAAGTCATCAAATATGCTCCAAAAAATTACAATCTAATTATTTCATGTTCCCAAATGTTTTGAAATATATACATTTTAAATTCATTTAGTAGATTTAAAATATAACTAAAATGAATTAATCTGAGCATTGGAGAACAGTGTATACTTTTTCGTTTAAGTTCAATTGCTTTGAAGCCAAAGAAAGTTATTTCCTTCCAGAAAACATACTAGCTAATGTTGTTTCAATATAGATTAATACCTACAAACTTACAGGAAACAAAATTTATATATAGCTGAACAGATAGCTTTGCCAATGGTACAAATTGTAACACAGCTTTGAAAATGTTATGAAAAGGAAGCGTTATGCTAACAAATTGCAGTATTCATAATCCATAAAAGGGTCTTTGCACAGCTGCAGAGAACATTAGGGATACAGAAATACATTAGAGCAGATTTTTCACAACTAGCCCTGTCATGTACTTTGGTTTGTCAATGAAAATGGAACTGTACAACCTTGCAGAAATGGCCAGTTATATAAAACCTAAAATAAAAAGCTAAATTGTTTAAGAGCCACTCATGCGTTTATCCAACTTTGCCATGGTTGTTTTTATGGGTTACCACTTAAAACCCAAACTAGCATTGGAAGGAAGTTGGAACTCTAGTAAGGTATGTACATGTACAGGTCATACAAAAATTAACATATCAACAATGTTCATAGCAGATTGGTGAAAAATCAAAGAAATATCCCAGAACAACATGACTCTACGCTGAACGTAGGGCAGAGGTGGTATTCAGCAGGTTTTAACCAGTTCTGGAGAATCGGTAGCGGAAATTTTGAGTAGTTCGGAGAACCGTTAAATACCACCTCTGACTGGTCCCGCCCCCATCTATTCTCTGTCTCCCGAGTCCCAGCTGATCGGGAGAAAATGGGGATTTTGCAGTAACCTTCCCCTGCCATGCCCACCAAGCCACACCCACCAAGCCATGCCACGCCCACCAAGCCACGCCCACAGAACCGGTAGTAAAAAATTTTGAATCCCACCACTGACATAGGGGGTTATTTGGAATAAGTGGATACGGCAAACATCCAGATTACAAATGGTGGCACTGATATCCCAGAGAATCCTGTCTACTCACTGTCTACTCAATTCACCCCAGATGAGATCAGTTTACAAAGCAAGACACAATCTACTCTACCAGACCTGTCCAGTTAGGATAAACCCAAGCAAAGTTATCCTATCGATTCCCATATCTGCTTCATAATGAAGTATTTATTCCAGTATTCCACCATCTCATTACACTATGAGCACTATGATTTTTTAAATCACAGGTTTTTCACTATGGAAAATGAGATCTTTGCCCATAAATGTGATTCAATTCTGCTCTCAGACAAACTAAGTATATGAAAATACTAGTGACAGAATACAGAAAAAAAATATGAACAAGCAGGAAGACTCAAGTCCTCCCTGGCACTTGCACAACATCTGCCCAACAACTTTAACACCAATTCCCAATGGAGAATCAAATGTGTCACTGAATGTCCAGTTATAGGAAGACATATAAATGACCCCACAAAAAAGGTGCCAGGCTTTGAACTACCATGTCAGCAGTGGACAATCCTGAATAGGATTTGTACCTCACATGGCATCTGCCAGGATGCTCTGTATAAAAGGGGGCTTACTATCCTCCCCTCAGTGTGACTGCAGGATCACATGTCAAATTGTAGATCACATCATGACTGGCTATAAACTGAGGGCCTATACTGGTCCAGTATCTGACTTTTGAATAAAAATGATGCTACACTTCAATGGCCTAGACATTGTTATTTGAACATAGATCTTTTTAACATTTATATTTTATTGGGTTCTACTAATCTAGTTGAAATGTTAATTTATATTGCTAGTCCATGTATGATATGCCATATGCTGAATGAATGAATGAATGAATGAATGAATGAATAAATAAATAAATAAATAAATGTATTTTATTTAAAGTACACATAAAATTAACCTAAGGATATGTATTCATAGTCATAAAGCCAGCTTCTGGATCTCTGTGAAAAATCATTATTGTAAGAAGCTAGTTACACATGTTCATAACCTAAAGGGGCAAGAATTGATTAGTTTATAGCAGGGGTCCCCACACTCTTCAGCTCATCAACCAGTTTATGAAATTTCAGATTATTCTTCAACTTCTAAACATTTATATGAAAATAATGTAATAACTAGTACATCATGAGCCATGGTGGCACAGTGGTTAGAGTGCAGTATTGCCTGCAAACTCTGCTCACTGCCAGTAGTTCCATCCTTACCAGCTCAAGGTTGACTCATCCTTCCATCCTTCTGAAGTTGGTAAAATGAGAACCTAGATTGTTGGGGCGATATGCTGACTCTGTAAACCACTTAGAGAGGGCTGTAAATCACTGTGAAGCGGTATGTAAGTCTAAGTGCTATTGCTATTGCTATCCAAGAATTAAGATTCGTAGACATTCCCAATGTGCTCTATTTCAGAAAGGGACCTCTTCTCAAATGTGGTGTCTCCTTTAGGAGATAGTTCCCTCTTTCTGTCTATTGTTTTTAAGCACCATGATGCCTGTGGCATGTTTGTTTTTAATACTACTCTGGATTTTGTTAGTTTATCCTAATAGGACTTTTAATTTTGTTGTCTCTGTTTTGGGAGCTAAAGTTGACAATTAGGATGTCAATATTTTAAATAAATAAAATCTAATTTGGTTTTGCTCTTCCGCAGAATCCCTTATTACTGAATTCAAATGATAAATGCCTAAGAATGTCAGAACCAGATATATTCTTTATAGCACAAGAGTAAACTGAGACTCCATAAGTAATGGCAAGGAATGAAGGGTAAATAAAGACTAAATCAATAAATAGATGATAAACAAAGAGGTTGAAACTCTAGAAAAAGTGCAAAGAAGAGCAACAAAGATGATTAGGGAACCAAAGCCTAAAACATATGAAGAACAGATGCAGGAACTGGGTATTTAAATAAATTAAATAAATTAAATAAATTAATCAGTGAAATGGCTTGCCTCCAGAAGTTATGGATGCTCCAATATTGGAGGTTTTTAAGAAGAGATTGGACAACCACTTATTGTTGGTTTTTTTGGAAAAGTTTTTCAGTTTTATTTCTTATACACATAATATAAAATGTACATTTTCTTATACATAATTAATCCTATATATACATGTTTTCCTTAAAGAAAGCATTAAAATAAGGCATTTTAATTACATTCGGAGTTGCTCTTCTACCCTTTCTTCCCTCATTTCACAACAACCCTTCTTCTTCTTCTCCTTTCCTTTCCCTCCGTCCTCTCCTCTCCTACTTTCTCTTCCCTCCTCTCCTACCTCATCCTACTTCCCCTTCCTTTCCCCCACTCCTCTCTTCTTTTCCCCCTACTCACCTTCTCTCCTACTCCTATCCTCTACCCTTCCTTCCTCTCCTTTTCCCTTTCTTCCATTCCTCTCCCTCCCTCTCCTCTTCCTACCCTCTCCTCCTCTTTCCTTTCTATCTTCTTTGCTGTGGAATATTCTCCTTGTTTGGTATCCGAACAACTCCTGGACAACCACTTGTTTGAAATAGTACAAGGTTTCTTACTTGAGCAGGGGGTTGGACTAGAAGACCTCCAAGGTCCCTTCCAACTGTGTTATTCTGTTAGTTTCATTACAAGAATTTTAATCTCATATCCTTTGTCCTAAATTACAAGTATGTGTGATGGTTTACAGGCAGCCCTCAACTTACAACCATTTGTTTAGTGATTGTTCAAGGTTACAAAAGCACTGCAAAAGTGACTTTTGACAGGTTTTCACATTTACAACTGTTGTAGCATCCCCATGGTCATATGATCAAAATTCATGTACTTGGCAACTGACATGTATTTATGACAGTTGCACTGTCCCAGGGTCATATATTCACCATTCATAACCTTCCCAGCTGGCTTCCACCAAGCAAAGTTGATGGGGGAAATCAGATTCACTTGATGACTGCATGATTCACTCAACAACTGCAGTGATTCATTTAACAACTGTGGCAAAAAGGTCATAAAATGGGGCAAAACTCACTTAACAACCGCTTTGTTTGGCAATGGAAATTTTGGGCTCAGTTGTGGTCATAAATCAAGGACTATCTATAGCACTATAGCCTAGATCAGGGCTGGGCAACTATGGCCCTTTTATGACTTGTGGACTTCAACTCCCAGAATTCCTGAGCCAGCCATGTTAGCTCAGGAATTCTGGGAATTGAAGTCCACAAGTCATAAAAGGGCCATAGTTGCCCACCTCTGGCCTAGATTCTATTCCCATCTGATCTTTTTCTTCTTTCACCTCGGAGTGCTTCCCTGCTGGTCTATAGTCAGAAGTTTATCATTTAAATAATTTGCTGGACAAAATAAAAATGTTTATTTCCATTCTAATTTAAAACAAAACAAAACATAGAGACCATAAAAACACCAGATTTGGCTATACATGTTTTTGGACTTTCTGATAACACATACCTGTCTTGAGACTGTTTACAATATTATTATCTACATATGGAAAGCTTTCCATTTATCCTTTGACTCCTATGGCTGTGAGGAAAATTTCTGAAATTGATTCAGAGCCAGGCATCATTTAAACTGCCTGGGAGACACATGGATTATAATAGGTTACCATAAACTTGCTTTATAGAGATCAAGACAAATGCCCAAAGAGAAAACATACAAAAACACCCTAAGTAAAACTATCTTATACATATTAAAGGAAAAAATGGCCATAAAGTTGTAGGTAATAGAAGATATACATTAACCTTTATTGCAATGAAACAAAGATAGCACATACATTTTAAATCAAAGACCACCAAAACCAGCTTTTTAGTTTAAATTTAAGCATCCTGCGTAAATTATTTCATATGGAACGTCCCTTTGACATATTATCCATTGTTTCTTAGGACTTTTATAGCCCTGGGTTGCCTCCCCTTCTTCAAGTCCTTGAGCATTTAAATGACATTGGAAGCAGTTACTTTCAGCTCAGTACAGAGAATTTGTAGAAGTCAAAGAAGATACATTCAGAGGCTGGAAAATAGAATGAGTTCAGTTCAATTCTATCAGGCTGTTAACATAGGTAATTTATTGCTTGGTGTCCGGTACTAAAGAAGAGTATATACCAGATGATGGAGCAACCTGTCACCTGAAGTACTGAGGAAAAGAAGTCAAGTTCGGTGACAGAAATCATCAAGCAACGTATAGCAGCACTGGCTAAATATTTACTCTCCAGGAAGATTATCAAAAGAGTGACATCTCCTTTGGATCAAGTTTGTCTCCTGTAATTTAGTGGACAATATAAAAATGATTTATTACTGGCTTCTTTTTCTTGTTTACTTCCTAATCTAGTCTACAACCTGGGGATTGACTGGTGATTTGCTAGTCTCACCCTTCTTAGCTTCCAAACTCAAATAAAGCTGGCCAAAAATTACTACTAGTTGCAGCTTCAAGCAAGCTAGGCATACCACATCTGGGTTGCAAAAATCTGAATAACCACTAGATATCGTGTTTCCCTGAAAATAAGACATCCCCTGATAATAAGCCCAATCGGGCTTTTGAGCTCATGCACTAAAATAAGCCCTCCCCAAAAATAAGCCGTTTCCAAAAATATTTAAACACATTCGCAGCCGGTCCCCGCCATTTCCTCTGGTTAGGGTTAGGGAGACAGAGCTGGAAATCAGGTAAAATGGCAAGAGGAGCCCTGTCTTGCTCCATGCACCCCAAAATAATAAGACCTTCCTGAAAATAAGGCCAAGTGCTTATTTCGGGGTGCAAAAAATTATAAGACAGGATCTTATTTTCAGGGAAAAACGGTAGCATAATACAACTAAGAATTTTCTGTACCTCTTTACTGCCTTCTAAATAGCTCTAATTTCCAACTGATTCTCCCATCTATTACCATGGAGCAGTGTGGTGGCCTAATAAGGAAGATGCTTGCTTCCCACTTGGAAGGTTGAGAGTTCAATCCTAGGTAGCAGCAGATTTCTCTCCTCAGGCGCAAAGAAAAAAAACTCTGTTGCAATTCCATGTAGGTATCAGGAAGGGCATCCGGCCAGTAAACGCTCATCTTCATCCAGTTGCCCCAACTCTACCCCAAATAGGGGCTACAGAGTCATAAAAAGACTTCAATCTATTATCAGAAAGTTTGATAATTAAAATAAAAGTTGGTTAATGATAATCATATTCTATGAAGAACTACATTTCCAAAAGAATCCATTTGTTGAGAATTCCATAACATGTCAGTGGTGGGAAGTGCTGAAACAACTTGTTGACAGGATTCAAGCCAGAAACAGGGGGAGCCAAAGTCCAACTTTTTTTTACACACCAGCCTGCTAAAAACCGGAAAACATCCCTTCTGCCAGAGATCTAAATTGTTTTTTTCCAAGTTGCTATTGAAGCATTATTTTTTTCTATTTTTAGACTATTAAGTGAAAATGTGGAAAGTAAGATACTGCTAAAAATTGAGAACTGCCTATTTTTAATCCCTAAATCTAGAAATAGATGCAATAACAAATATATAGGAATTGATACAAAAAGTGTATTGTAATTTTACTCCTTTTGTAATGGACAATTATCTCTTTAGTTCTTTTAAGTCTAACTTAATTTTACAGTAATTAATTCCTTTTTCCCCATACCTTGAGAGAGAAAAGGAAGAGATCAAAGTTTTCTGTCCAGATCATCGATCCTCTCAATTGGCTTTTTGGTGCCTTCCTACCAAAACATGTACATTTTCCCCTCCATTAAATCAGCTGCCAATCCATCCATAACACAAACTCCAAAGCTGAATAGGTATGGAATTGCTCTCTCTATATTACCAGGAAAGGATATCAATCTTTCTCCCTCATAAAGGAATCATGCTGAGCATTTATCTTAGTCTGAGTAATAAAATGTTTTTTTGCAAAAAATTCATTCTCTTTGTTAGCCAATGCCAGTAAGTCAATGTGACAGCTAGGGAAAAATTTGTCCTATTTTTTTCTCCCAAGACATGGATGTTGTGCATTTAACAAAAACACACACAAAAGAACCTCTAACTTGGGAGTCAGACAAATGACAACTAACTTTGAGTGTGTCTCTCTGTGTAATGTATACATATATATAGCGCTTCTATCATTTTGCAGGCAGATTGGTTCTGTCCCGTTCCAAACTTTTAATTCATCCCCTGCAGATGAAATCTCTAATTCAGCCAAAAGCAATGGCTTGTTTGTTTGATTTTATTTTTTTTAAAAAAGTCAACACTTAGAGCTTAAGATCATGTCAAGAAAACCATCAAAATAAAGAAGAGAATATCCAGGAGAAAGAGTCAGCACTCGTTGGCTCCACTTTTTTAAAAAAGGGAACATCAAACAACGGAGAAGTCAAAGACGAGGTGGCGCAGTGGTTAGAGTGTAGTACTGCAGCTACTTCAGCTGACTGCTAGTTCAGCAGATCAGTGGATCAAATCTCACCTGCTCAAGGTTGACTCAGCCTTCCATCCTTCCGAGGTGGGTAAAATGAGGACTCAGATTGTTGGGGACAATATGCTATTTAGTATACTGTCTATGGTGTAAGCCGCCCAGAGTCCTCGGAGAGTGGGCGGCATAGAAATATGACTAATAAAATAAATAAATAATAATAATAAAGGTCACAAAAGAGGATCATGTGACCCTAGGACACTGCAATCTTCATAAATACATCATGAACCATTTGCTAAGAATTCAAATTTTGATCATATGACCATGGGAATGCTGCAACGGTCGTAATTGTGAAAAACGGTCATAAGTCACTTTTTCCAGTGCTGTTGTAATTTTGAATGGCCACTGAATGAACCGTTGTAAGTCTAGGACTACCAGTATAAGTAATCCTTGACTTACAACAGTTCATTTAGTGACTGCTCAAAGTTACAACAGCACTGAGAAAAGTGACCATTTTTCACAGTTACGACTTTTGCAGCATCCCCATGGTTATGTGATCAAAATGCAGGTGCTTGACAACGGGTTCATATTTATGACCGTTGCTGTGTCCCAAGGTCGTGTGATCACCTTTTGCGGCCTTCTGACAAGCAAAGTCAATGGGGAAGCCAGATTCATTTACTCACTTATCAACTCCAGTGATTCATTTAATAACTGAGGTAACAAAGGTTGTAAAATGATGCAAAACTCACTTAACAAATGTCTCACTTAGTGTTGTGGCCCGTACGTGGCCTGTGCAGCTAGTAGCTGATTCAGACAGCGAGGAGGCTGGTATGGTGCTGCGCCAGCAGCCTGTGCAGCTGGCACTCGAGTCGGACAATGAGGAGGCTGGAGAAGATGTTGTGCCAGAGGCGGGGATTCAGCCAGGGCCTTCAGAACCTCCAGAAGCTCCCTTAAGTGAAGAGGATGAAGAGGAGGAGCCTCTTCTTGATGCACGGGCATGCAGAGCTGCCAAAAGGCAGGAGTGGCTCCTCAGGAGGAGGTCTCCTCGAGAGTAAGGCTTGGGGCTAATTGGCCACTCCCTTAGCCTATTTAAGGAGGAACGCTGACTGAAGCAATTTGCAGGGAACAACTTAGTTCACATACCTTCATGTCTTGTCTTGCTTATCTTATCAGCTTCCTGCAAATTGCTTCTGGGCATTCTGCCAACCATAGTAAGTTTTCAGTTATTATTCTTTGAATTCTTGGCAGCTGTTAATGCAATTAATTAACAGCCGTTGTTGTAAAAGACTGGTTTATTCAGTAAATTAAGGTTTGAACAGACTTTATGTGTGCTGCGTTCTTTGGGGTCCGTAACTTAGCGACATCAGTTTTGGGTTCAATTGTGGTTGTAAGTCAAGGACTACCTGTATATATAGTTCCACTTTAAATATCATTTGATTGAAAGATATTTAGCAGTCACAAAACTGACATCCAGACAGGTTAACCTATCCTTCTTGTGCCAGATAGACCCAGGGAATATTCATTCCAAACTTTCATGTGTGCCAGAAAAGAAAATTGTTTGTGCCAATGGCTGCTTTCCTCTTGGAGGTGATAACTTTAAAGGGAGAGGTGTTTTTCTGGGTTACAGAGCAGGAAGAAATACTGAGGAACCTCTACCCTCCAAGTATCACAACTCCGATACTGATTTTTCAAAGACTGCATGAAATACAACATTGTGTTTCATCTATTATCTAGTTTGGCTTGGAATGCCAAATAAACACACAAAGACTGACTAACCTGTGGAAAGGTTTCTACCAATTCCACATCTTTTTGCATTCCTGAACAGAATATGTGTTGACAGAAACAAGAAATCTCTACAAAGTAGTTTTAAAACTGAACTAGATAGGTGGTATAATTTAATTATTTTAACTGTCATTTCTTGCTCCACCTCGGGGGAATTTCTGGTGCGTTTTTTCTTTTTCTTGACAATCAAGAAGATATAATTTCTTTTGACAAAATTCTTCTTAGAACTGTTATGCCTGGGTAAAACTGTATGACCGAATTTGTTGTCACATGTGCTAGATAGAACTGATTATCATTTTGAGTGCATGTCAGTTAATTTTATTCTGGGATAGAGCAGCTTCGCACACTGTATAGAGGCAAACCTGTGCTTTTTGGCCACATAAAGATACAACCAATCCAAATATTTATTAGTTGGCTCTGCTCCACACTTTGCTGGTTTTTTTATTGGAGTCTTAATTGATTGATTGATTGATTGATTGATTGATTGATTATGTATTATGAAAGTGATATCAACTCTTAGCAACTTTATAAAACATATAAAGAACGATTGCTGGAATTGGATATGTCTAGTCTTATGAAAAGAAGGACTAGAGATGACATTGTAGCAGTGTTCCGATATCTCAGGGGCTGCCACAAAGAAGAGGGAGTCAAGCTATTCTCCAAAGCACCTGAGGGTAGGACAAGAAGCAACAAGTGGAAACTAATCAAGGAGAGAAGCAACCTAGAACTAAGGAGAAATTTCCTGACAGTTAGAACAATTAATCAGTGGAACAACTTGCCTCCAGAAGTTGTGAATGCCCCAACACTGGAAGTTTTTAAGAAGAGATTGGATAACCATTTGTCTGAAATGGTGTAGGGTTTCCTGCCTAAGCAGGGGGTTGGACTAGAAGACCTCCAAGGTCCCTTCCAACTCTGTTATTCTATTCTATTCTATTCTATTCTATTCTATTCTATTCTATTCTATTCTATCCTATCCTATCCTATCCTATCCTTTCCTTTCCTTTCCTATCCTATCCTATCCTATCCTATCCTATTCTATATTGATAAACCTTATCCAAGATGAACTGGGTTCCACTTGCCCCCACCAAGTCTTCCAACAGTATATGCATTGCCACTGTAATTTTGTCCATTCTCATCCTCCTCCCCGCCTCCTCCTCCTCCTTCCCACTTTTCTCAGCACTGTAGAGTTCTCAAAAGTGCTTGTTCTTCTCATAATATATCCATAATATGGTCATTTTAATCTCGGCATATATCCTTCAAGTTAAAACTTTAGATGTACAAGTCCCAAATCAAGGTAAAGCACAAGAACAAAACCAACTATTTTCTATTATATGAGCTTAACTCACCATTTTCAAGGAGAACATCAGTAATCACTTTGAAGGCAACAAAGGATTTCAGAAAGCTGTTAAAAAAGACAAGGAGCAGAATTACAGTGCAGTCCCAACTACATTTCCCTTCTTGCAATTTACAACTTTAGCATTCCAGTCTCCCCCTAGAAGCAGTACATCTTTCAGATTAAACTTGACCATAAAACTCATCAACTTCCTTTCCTCCCACATCAATAGCTGGAGCATAAACATGGATAATTGTCATATCAAAAGATTATCCATAAAGTCTACTTGATATTATTTTGTCATTGATTGTATTATAGGCAAGTACTGACTTTCAAAAACAATGTTGTTTTTCCTAAGTCATAAATGGTATGATCTCACTAAAAATGTCCATTTTTAGGCCATTTTAATTCTTTGATGTCTAAAATGTCAATCTATCCTCCATTCATTTCAACTTCCACTCTGTTTAGCTTTCCTATGTTCATGCTTTTTTACTTTTTGGGTTCCAACTGCAATTCTGTCTTTGCAACTTTGAACTTTCTTTTCCTGCATGATAACATCAATAACTAGACAACTTAAAGATCTTGCCTGAAAAGAACACAAGGAGATAAATTATCTTTGGAGTTTTTGCACCTCATTTACAGAGTACATATAGTAGATTCTCACAGATGGAATTGCTCTCTAAATAACAGCATTCCTGGTCCCTCAGGTTACTAATGTATTGGCTTATAAACTGAGTTGGGTTCAGATGAGTACCTAAAACAGTTTTGTTTGCAGTGAGGAGGTCTATAGAAATGGGATCCTGTTCCTCAGGGATCAGCTGCAGGTGGAAGGGAGCTGGGAGAGTTTCTAGAATAGCATGAGGGATGATGCAGGGGCTATCAACAAATATTATTTCCCAATTGTCTCAAAGGTGCTTTTTCAAAAGGCAACTGAATTGTTTTTCCTTCAGGACCTGGATGACTTGAGAATTTCAATAGACATTTAGCCATACACTTTGGGATGAACATTCCAGTTGCTTTTTGAAAAAGTACCTTTGAGAAAACTATGACCTGGATGACTAAGAATCTCCATAGACATTTGTTTCTCTGTTGGGGAATTTCTTCTGGGCTCCTGATCCTTCTGTTATTAAAGAAGTACCCATGCAATGAATAATCCTGGTACCTGATTAGTAAATAAATACATTAGATAAATCCTAATAAATGATAAAATAAGATTTACATAAAGACACTACATTGATGGATCTTAGTCAAGATTTGTTCATTCTTGCTCACACTTATTCTCCATGTAATACTTCTGTTACAGCTCAGTTGGTGAGTTGCTGGTTGTTGGGCGGGTTTTTTATTTTTTGGTACTCTGGTTGCCTAGCATTTAAAGATTGACTAGAATTAAAGACATCTGTATTTGCATACAGATGCAGCTGGTTAGACTGACATTTACACATGTAAATTAGATGTTCAGTTGTCATGTCATGCACATGTCTAGTCAGATGCCAATGTTTAGAGGTGGAGATCCATAAATATATCTCCCAAAGACTTTCCTCACAGCTCCAGAATAATATATTCATTTACAAGATGCATAGTGCTCAAATATCAGGCCCATGCTATTTCCCCCCACACACACACACACTGATAAATGGAAATTGTTGAAAACAGTAGAACAATGTTTAAAATTTCACCTCCACAGAAAATGCATCCTTTTATAATCCAAGAAGTCTGGAGATTCACTAGGAAGGGTTTTTCCTAATTTCAGCCTTGAAGTCATCTATGATTTTTTTTTTCAAATCATAGGCAGTTAAGATTAGCTGATATTATGTGTCTTTGTGTTTATGTGTATTGCTTGCCTCCCCCTTCCACTTTCAACTCCAACAATGTGGAGGGAATTTTCATTGTTCAAAAAGTTTCAATATATATATACACATATTGATGGTTCCTCTCTGTCTTTGTTTCTCTGCTTAATGTATTGCATATATATCTAGCTACAATAGAGGTAATTGTGACTATCTTTCTCATATGCCTGCCATAAACTACTCTCATATGAGATACATCTTCTGAGAGTTGTAAAATACCTTACATCAATCAGTAGGTTTTGATTCATGAACTATTATGTCTCCAGGAATAGCAACATTCTCAAGGATGCTGATAATGGGTCTGTTTACAATTTTCCCCATCTGAAGTGAGATGCAGGTTCAGACAGAATCGACGCATTGGCATTCATATTTTACAAAGGCTAAAAATCCTTTGTTTCAAAATATTCTCCTTCCAGTAACATAGGAGCCCAAATTTCTTTGTACTCCTAATCAGGTGTAAGACAATTGTTATTAGTGATGAAATGGGGGGGGGTTGTATTCAAACTCTGTAACCAAATATAAGAACCCTGTGGTTGATCCTCTTGACATTTTTTACTCTTTTACAGTACTACTAATACTACTGCTGCTATTACTACTACTATGTTTGTGTCGGAAGCATCTACCAAAGTGCTTATAGGTTGAAAAGATTAGACAGTGGTGACATCACTATTGCCCAGGGAATGCCTGAAGAAGTTTCATTCATGTTCCTGTTATTTTCTCACCAAAGTGGTGCCTATTTATCTACTTGCATTTGTAATGCTTTTGAACTGTTAGTTTGGCAGGATCTTTTATTGTAAAAGATAACGTATCTAGTGATTCATTATAACTTGCTAGTCAGACCCTTCCAATTGTTGGAATGTTTTTAGGTGAGTTTTTCTACAATTATAAGACACTGATTATCAGCTCCACTACATGGACCAGGCCAGGAAATCAACTCCACAGGAAGACTAAAATTGAGATTGGCTATAATAACAGAATAGTCTGATTGTGCCATATGTCCTCCTCCTCTTTAAAGTTCTTCTTAAAGTGTCTGTCTGAGTAGCTCCTCAACATTATCTTGCATTTCTGGACTTTAAAAAATGTTTTGGACCCTTTTGCTTAAGCAGTAGGTTTTACATATCTCCATCAAGATTATATTCCTTACTTTCTACAGTGTAGAAAGTAGGATTAAAAACTAATCCAATCAGTCCTTGATAATTAGCAATCTTTTTGCTAATCCTTAGCAAAATAGAGATCTGCAAATGTATTTTCTTCAATCAAACTGGTTTCATTATGGATAAATAGGCCTTGTACCTTTATAATTGACCAGCATGTGTCTCTGTCCAAATATAGACAAAAAAAACAATCTAGTTGTTACATTGCAGGAAACTTTTGATGATATAAATTTAGACTGTGTGGGTGGCTTGCTTACAAAGGTGTGATATAATGACAGTCTCCTAAACATAACATTTCTAGAACATTATTATTAAAATATTTATGGCTACAAGTTATGCAGCGAAACACAATAAACCAAATGGTTTCTAAAAGGCAACATAGATGTGATGATAAGTACATGAAAGCAGATGTGCTTTCATTAATGTCCATATCTTTAAAATATAAATAACTAAGGGAAGGAGGTTCCTTTTCCTTCAAAATCCTGATGCAGTTTGGATAGAATGATTGTCAAATCATGATATTATCATCCTTTCTGGTGTTATTAATCAGATTTTCCTGTTTTTTTCCTCAAAAATGTAATTAAAAGCATAAAATAATGCCTTAAATCTTCTCCTAAATCATATCAAGGAGGAATTGCATCCAGTTTTGTTCGACACTATATAAAAAAGATGTTGAGACTCTAGAAAGAGTACAGAGAAGAACAACAAAGATGATTAGGGGAGTAGAGGCTAAAACATATCAAGAAGGATTGCAGGATTGGGTATGTCTAGTTTAATGAAAAGAACGAGTAGGGGGGACAGGATAGCAGTGTTCCAATACTTAAGGGTCTGCCATAAAGAAGAGGGAGTCAATCTATTCCCAAAGCACCTGAAGGAAGGACAAGAAGCAATGGATGGAAACTAATCAAAGAGAGAAGTAATGTAGAACCAAGAAATTTCCTGATAATTAGAACAATTAATCAGTAGAATGAGTTGCTTCCAGAAGTTATGAGTGTTCCAACAATGGAGGTTTTTAAGAAGAATTTGACAATCATTGTCTGCAATGATATAGGGCAGTGATGGCTAACCTTTTTGCTGTCGCATGCCAAAAATGGGGGGGGAGCACAGGGGGGCCGCACACACATGTGCCCACACCCATAATTCAATGCCCTCCTGTGCCCCCCCATGCATGCCTGCATGACCCCCCCCTGTGCTCCCCCCAATTTTGGCACGCGATGGCAAAAAGGTTACAGATGGGCCTGATAGGCCTGTTTTTTGCCTTCCCCAGGCTCCAGAGGCTTTCTTGGAGCCTGGGGAGGGTGCAAACGGCCTTCCCCACTCCCCCAGAGGCCCTCCAGAGGCCAAAAGCAGCCCATTTCCCGACTTCCGGTGGGACTGGAAGGCCCGAAAATGAGCTGGCCGGCACGTGCATGCATGCTGGAGCTGAGTTAGAGCAATGCTTGCGTGCCCACAGATATGGCTCCGTGTGCCATAGGTTTGCCATCATGGGTATAGGGTTTCCTGTTGGACTAGAAGACCTCCAAGATCCCTTCCAACTCTGTTGTTCTGTTGCTAATTAATTCTGTTACTAATGAATTGGCTTCAGTTCCAACATGTGCTGCAAAACATAGGCCCCTCCCTGGAAAAATGTTGATGTCAAACATATCAGCGTATCAGAAGACCTAAGGGTATGCACATACCGTGCAGGAGTAAGTGGTTTTGCATGTTCTTTGACTTCAGCAATCTAGAAGGAAACCCTTTATGCATGCCCCAAAATTAAGTTTCTGTATCTATAGAATGCTTTCTGCATCTTTATGATAACCTTATCTAAACATTTTCATAGTTACATATCATATTCATAAAGAGATAGATATTTCCTCAAATAGCTGGAACAGGGTTTTCATTTGTAGGTGCAGTCATCTTCAAATTGTTTCTAGAGAATTGAGAGTGAAAATTGTAGTAGCGTGAAAGTGTCTTGAGTTCATTCAAAAGAGATTTTGGACTCTATCAAGGTGACTGAAACTAAGATATATTTTAAGTAGTTATTTTGAAAATAGACAAACCAAATTTATTAAGATTCACCCATTTCGTGGCCTCTTAGTTACTGTCTAACAGTTATATTGGGGTTTCACTCAGGGGCACACAGTCAAGTTTCAGCTGCATAGCCTTCTGAGAAACAGGCATTTCTATTAGTTCATGCATTAGTCTGCACGGTGCAATCCCACATGGAATTGGACAACTTGCCACAACCAATTCGCCATGAGACAATTTGCTGTGGGACAATTTAACAATTATATTTAATTATTTAAAATATGTTAATTTTGCCATTCACATTTCATTGTGTCCCTCTTTTTGCATCCTTTCTTTAATTATTCTATTCCACCATTTCTTTGATATTAATTTAATCTTTGTCCCGTGGTGAGTTGTCCTGTGGCAAGTTGGCTGTGGTGAGTTGTCTTGCAATGCGTTTGTTGTAGCAAGTTGGCCATTGCAAGTTGGCCATGGCGAATTGTCCCACATGGTTCTGTTTAAAAGTAAGCCTCACTGAGTTCAATAATACTTTAAGATTTATAAAATCTTATATTACAGTACTTTATATAAGTCATATATATTTAAAACTATAAAAACTAGCTTGATGTAATGATTAGGCTAGAAACCAGGAGGCTGTGAGTTCTAGTCCTGGAGTCAGTACAAATCCTGTTGGGTGACCTTGGGCCAGTTAGTCTTTCTGAGCCTGTTCTGCCCCAGCTTCGGATTCCCAGAGAATGTGACACACACCAAGCTTCGCAAACACTGTTTAATTCCAAACAAACCCCTTTCAAGAATGCAGGCTTCCCGTGAAAGGGCCTTTATCAAAGTTATTAAGAACAAAGTCCAACAAAGGTTGGCAAACAGCCCAGAAAACCAGATATGAGAAGTCGCTCGCTCTCCAAGATGCTCTGTAGTAATGAGACGTTGTTTCTAGCAAGAAAGCACTAGCTGCATGCGACTTAGATAGGCTAAGGGAGTGGCCAATTATCCTCAAGCCCTACTCTCAAGTAGACCTCCTCCTCCTGAGTAGCCACTCCTGCCTTTTGGCAGCCCTGCATGCCCGAGCATTGAGGAGAGGCTCCTCCACTTTGCTCTCTCCACTGGAAGGAGCCTCTGGAGGTTCTGAAGGCCCTGTCTGAGTCTCTGCCTCTGGCATCACATCCTCTTTGGCCTCCTCGCTGTCCAACGCGAGCGCCGGCTGTGCAGGCTGCTGGCATGACACCACACCAGCCTCATCGTCGCCGGGATCAGCCAGGATCCGCACAGGTCACTGGCAGGCCACAACACAGCCCTAGAAAACAGGTCTCCCATCTTTCTTCTCCTAAAATGTAGACAACATTGCATATATTTTAATAGCAGTGTCACAAGGTGTGGTTCAATATTCAGTGCTTTGTTGCCTGAGTCCAAGTAATTTGGCTTCTTCTTCTTCTATTTCACGGTGAGTAGTCTAAATGGAAGAACAGTTGGGTCTTTTTTCAAAACCAACCATGGAAGTGTCCACCACAGCTAAAGGCAGCTTATCTTACTAAGTGAACAGAAGGCTGTACTCAGCTCTCAGTAAGTTCCCTGTGTAATTGTTCCATTGTAAAGCCAGCCCTGGATGTTAAAGATAAAAGTGCAATCTTATCACAAAACTATGGGTAACATTCAATGACTTCTGATATTTTCATTTGTGTAGTTTTGGGCAAGCAAGAACCACAGAACAGAAGCTGCACTGAGCAGTTAAAGGCTGGGGCTGGGGGAATGGTAAGCAAGCAAATTGCTTATTTGATTTCCAGATAATTTTAAAAGAGGGAAAAATAGTTATGATAGCAGCAAGTAATTGAATTGTAAAGACAGAAGCACAGATGGATAACAACTCCCTTTCTCATTTGTTCATGAAACTTCCCTAAATGAAATTCACAACAAAATGTGAAAATCTGCAAAGCATCATTAATTTCAAGGGATCAAAGTAAGATTTTAAACAGGAACTATGAAATTGTTTCAGAGTCTATGCTTCTGATGCCTTTCCTATTTCATCTAATTAACAATAAAACAGATGTCCCGTGACACAGTCATTTTTTTTCTATCCAGTAAAGCTCATACAATCTAAAAATGCCAGTCCTTTCACATGTGTAACTTAAATGTCACTGCAGACAGTTGATGCAATTTGAAGATAAAAGCAAAGCAAATTATTGTTGTTGTCTAAATAACTGCAGGGGGTCATCAATTCAAGGTGTGTGCCTCTGGAGAAAACGAGTTTTGTTCTATGTCGTTATTTTCCTGACAGGAAACAAATTAAATCAGTGCTATTTTCTTTTTCACTCATTTTTCTTTTACAGCGGTGGCTGCTGCAGAAATCTAAAAGGAGTATATAGCATTTCGGTCCATGGATTCTCTCTGAAATTAGACATCTGCATTTCATTGTGTGGCTGCACCAATTACAATGCTAGTTAAGTCAGGATGGTGTTATGTATCTGGTCAAAAGCAGGATTGAATTTTACCAGTGCAGCATCCTGCACGCATGCAGCATGCATCAAAAGCTGGAAGTTTCACAGAGCTTGTTCAAACGGGAACATCCTGTACCACCCATCGAATGTAGACTGAATTGCTTGGATATTCACATTATTACCTCTGAAAGTGTTCTTGGTTTAAACCAGAGATGAAATGCTCCTGGTTCGGACTGGATCGCCTGATCCAGTAGCGATGGAGGCGGGTGGTTCGGAGAACCGGTAGCAAAAGTCCCTGTCTCCCCCCCCCCATGCCCAGCTGAGCCGCACAATCACCAGAGGCTTTTTTTTTACTTTTAAAAGCATTTTTTCTACAACCTCTTCAGCCGAAAAAATGCTTTTAAAAGTAAAAGAAAAGCCTCTGATGATCGCGCGGCTCAGCTGGGATCGTCAAAGGCTTTTAAAAGCATTTTTTCTACAACCGCTTCAGAGCAAAGAGGTTATAAAAAAAATGCTTTCAAAAGGCTCTGAGGATCCCAGCTGAGTTGCCTGATCGGCAGAGGCTTTTTTTCTTTTAAATGCCTCTGACAATCAGGCAAGTAAACTTGGATTGTCAGAGGCATTTAAAAGAAAAAAAGCCTCTGCCAATCAGGCAACTCATCTGGGATCGTCAGAGCCTTTTGAAAGCATTTTTTTTACAACCTCTTCGCCAAAGAGGTTGTAGAAAAAATGGTTTTAAAAGTAAAAAAAAAATGGCAATGCCCACCCAGTCACATTACCTCCCCCACCAAGCCACGCCCACAGAACTGGTAGTAACAAATTTTAGATTTCACCACTGGTTTAAACACCTATTTTTATTGATTGGAGATTGTACCATCTACACATCCGTTGTGTGCATTGTTCCAAAACAACCTCCCCAATACTTTTATTTAATGAGAGAAAGAAAAAAAAAGAATCTAGTCTATCATAAAAAGGTAAAGGTTCTCCTCGCACATATATGCTAGTCATTCCCGACTCTAGGGGGCGGTGCTCATCTCAGTTTCAAAGCCGAAGAGCCAGCGCTGTCCGAAGACATCGCCATGGTCATGTGGCCGGCATGACTAAAAACCAAAGGCACACGGAACGCTGTTACCTTCCCACCAAAGGTGGTCCCTATTTTTCTACTTGTATTTTTTACGTGCTTTCGAACTGCTAGGTTGGCAGAAGCTGGGACAAGTAACGGGAGCTTACCCTGTTACACGGCACTAGAGATTTGAACCGCTGAGCTGCCGATCTTTCGATCGACAAGCTCAGCATCTTAGCCACTGAGCAACCGTGTCCCTTATACCACCTTTAATTCAAGCCTTTGGTTACAGGAGCTAAGAGTCCTTCCCAGATTTTCTCTGCTCTCCCTAAATTTTAAATTACATAAAAAGGAACAAACATTCAAAGGAGGTGAGACTTCCATGTGACACCTTTCCTGCCACTTTGCAGGTTTTGACACATACTATCCATATGTACAAATGCCTGTGTTTGCTGTCTTGCAAAAAGTCATCCTCCTGACTGCTGGAATTATCTTGGGACTCTTCATTGCAAGCTCAAACATAACCAGTTGATTCTTTGACTCTCTTGATCGCAACCTATTCCCAGCCAGCCACATTGGGCACTCCTCCCCCCCAGTGAGCACACTAGGTGATTCCTTGCACAGGTAGAACTATATTCCTTACAAACACACACACAAACACACACACACACACACACACACACAAACTTCAAGGAAGGCTGCCAGCAGAGCACCTGCCAAAAATTGTGGTGGTTTTTTTTCAATTACTTCATCTCAACTTGAATACTTTGCCTTTTATTTCCATGGCGTGTTCTTAAGTTGCTCATTTCTCATGAGGAATTTCTATCTCTCTGTAATTCAAGTTTGGAATCTGCTACCCTGAGATGTGCTAGCTATTAGCTTAGCTGCCCTCAAAAAAGAGTTGGACCAACTCATGAAAGCTCAATGTGCCTTGACGGCAAGGTGACTAGCTCTCCAGGCCATTGTGCCTGGAGATTAGTGGACTTCCTTGTGCAGTTGGTTGGCCACATTGAATGCTGGACTAGATGAACTAGGGGTCTTTTCCAGTTTGGCACTGAATAGAATAGAATGGAATAGAATGGAATAGAATGGAATAGAATGGAATAGAATAGAATAGAATGGAATGGAATGGAATGGAATGGAATAGAATAGAATAGAATAGAATAGAATAGAATAGAATAGAATAGAATAGAATAGAATAGAATAGAATAGAATAGAATAGAATTTTTTATTAGCCAAGTGTGATTGGACACACAAGGAATTTGTCTTGGTGCATACGCTCTCGGAGTACATAAAAGAAAAGATACATTCGTCAAGAATCATAAGGTACAACACTTAATAATAGTCATAGGGTACAAATAAGCAATCACTGTTTATGTTCTTATACTTATTGTGGGTTCTTTGGATTTAAAATCTTAAGCCTCCTTTCTCCCTTCCTCTTGAGCAATTACTTCTCTTAATTGAAAGCCCTCACTCCCTTTTAATACCTTGGATCCCCCATTTCTTAGCCTTAGCCTTTGGCTAACTGTTCTTTTCCTTGGTCTCTCTGAATCAGATTTGTCTGCATCCGGGATTAGACCATGAACCCACAGTTTTTATGCTTTTTTCCAAGCTCTGTGTTTGGGGTTTTTTCCCTCCAGCTCTTCAGTGTCAGCTCCCCAACCATTCGGAAGTGTCCAATTTCCTAGCAGGCTTCATTCAACTGCCCTTTATTTTTTCCCTCTGACCTCTTCCCTTTTATCCTCTCTTTTTTATCTTAACATCAGAGGGGATTTTGTTGCTTTTACATCTAAGGTCTGCTAGTTGAAGATCCTAAGCACCCAGATATCCAGCACACAATTTATTTTCTATGCTTCTCATAACGAACCCCTGCCAGTTTTCCACAGATTACACTCATTGCTCCAATTTTATTGCAACTGAGTTACATAAGTAAGTCATTAATAAATTAAGTCACCTTGCTTAGCTTTTCAAGATCAACTAAGGCAGCTCAGCATTACCATCTCCTGCCCAGCTAAATATGATACATGCAGTGAAATAAGTTCCAGTCTCAGATTCAGGTTCTTAGACTCATGAAGTTGAAAGGAGCAAATCGTGACTGTAGGTAGTCCTCAATTTATGACCACAACTGAGCCCAAAATTTCTGTTCTAAATCAGACCGTTGTTAAGTGAGTTGGGCCCCGAGTTGGGCCTCTTTTGGTCACCATTGTTAAACAAACCACTGCAGTTGTTAATTGAATTGTGAGGTTGATAAGGGAATCTGGCTTTCCTCATTGTCATAAATCACATTTTTTTATAAACGAAAGGCTATAATTTGAGGACTACCTGTACTGGATTCAACACTTTGATCATGCAACTTCAGATTTAAAGCAATCACATCAGTAGCCTCTGCTTAAAGATGTAGGAAAAGGTGACCCTGCCACTTCCTTAACTAATTGATTCCCTGTCAAATTTTTATTATTATGATGCTTTTCTTCTTTCTTAGAAGGTTAAGATCTTAGTCTAAAACAGAACCATGTGAAATGGTTTTTTCTTTGCCTCCATTATGTAAGAGTCAATCTAGTTAAACAAGCACACGTTATGAACCAAAAATCCTATAGAAAGCTACATTTTATGATTGAAAGGTTAAGTAATCTATGCTATATGATTTAGAAATACATTTCTTCCTAAGAATGTACAGATTATTATTTGTTTATACAGTACAGCAGGGCTGGGTTCTACTTACCTTTACTACTGGTTCGCAGCGGGGCCGCACGCACGCTCTTCTGCGCATACGCGGAAGCTTTTTGGTGACGTTGCGGTCAGTGGGCGGGGCCTCCTGCCGGTTTTACTACCGATTCTATAGAACCAGTGCGAACCGGGGGCAACCCACCACTTTAGTACAGGCAAATTTGGCCTGAGGTAATGAAATGAAGAGTACAGAGGTGGTATTCAGCAGGTTCTGACCAGTTCTGGAGAACCAGTAGTGGAACTTTTGAGTAGTTTGGAGAACCAGTAAATACCACCTCTGACTGGCCCCGCCCCCATCTATTCTCTGCCTCCCAAATCCCAGCTGATTGGGAGGAAATGGGGATTTTGCAGTATCCTTCCCCTGGAGTAGGGTGGGAATGGAGAGCCTTCCCATGGAGTGGGGTGGGAATGGAGATTTTACAGTATCCTCCCCCTGCCATGCCCACCAAGCCATGCCCACCAAGCCATGCCACGCCCACCAAGCCACACCCACAGAACCGGTAGTAAAAAAATTTGAATCCTACCACTGGAAGAGTAGTATCTTTGTAGAACAATTATGAAAGTATAATTGGCCCACTGGCTAAAATAATACAAACCATGGCCACCATGAAGAATGTTAATTTATCATACCTTTTTCATTTAATACATTCATGCATGCTTTGGAAGACTTACTCAGACTAAAAATATAAGATTTAAAGTGTTTTTTTTTTTTTAAAAAAAAAGTCAGTTCCCAGTAATGAATGTAGTGCTTTCCTAGAAATATTAACATTATCTTATGGCTTCCTTTGCTAGTTCACCTTTACTGTATATTGGTTTCTGATGTCACAAACTGGCCATAATACGTGGTCAATAAATTTTATTCAACCCAGTGTAAACAGACAGGGAGCCAGAGAGTAACTTAAGTTTTTGAGTGATGGTTTGAGTGAAGAAAGATTTTATCACGGTCTTTGGTTGCCCTCTAGTGTTCATATGAATTCTGCATTCAGCTACATGCAGAGGTCTTCAAACTTGGCAGCTTTAAGACTTGTGAACTTCAACTCCCAGAATTCTCCAGCAATGCTGGCTGGAGACTTCTGGGAGTTGAAGTCCACAAGTCTTAAAGCTGCCAAGTTTGAAGACCTCTGAGCTACAGCAACCCTATCTTTCCCCACCCAACTGCAATTACATCCTTCCAAATTAATCAAATTAACTCGAAAGTAAATGGGATAAAGCCAGCCTGAATGTATAGGCTTGGAAGCATACCAAAGACTTTAGGCATTTCTATAGTACAAATATTTCTGATTTCAATACATTTATAAGCTGATTACTGTACCCTGGGGCGGGGAAGTAACTCTCTAGTCATTGTTTATTGGTTGGAGGGGTTTGAATGTACGCATTGCAAATTGAACATAACATGCAAACAGGATAGAGTGCATTAATAAATGGAATGTATAAATAAATATTAAAAGATGCTCTGCTGCTATTAACAGTACTTATAAGTAATGCATGTCATATAAGGAGGTGACTTTAGTTTTATTTGTGAAATTATTCTTAAAATCCACAGTATACCTGAAAGCATGGTAGATACTTGATTATCCCCCAAATGCAAGGAGGATGGCTGCTGATTAATCAGCCATTAACCTGGACACAATCTTCCCCAAATAGTCTGCCCCAAGGAAGGGCAATCTCTCAAGCAGGGCTGCCGAGAGGATTATTAAGTGCTGGAACAAGACTAATATGGGCCCCCTCACCCACCCCATGCATGCGCAAGCGTTTCTCCCCCCCCTCCCCCGCACATGCCCCCATGCATGCGCAGCAGAGACACACTCATGCTGGTCAAAATTCAATAAATTACATAAATAACTGTTCACTGAGTGAACAGTCAAATGTCAATTAATCAGTGTCAAAGAAGGCTGCAAAGCGGTTTTGCTATACACACAAAGTATAGAGTATGAAGTATATTATCCGATATTGTTTTTCTTTTTAAAAATTTGGTTTTGTAATTTTTTTTTAAAAAAAATTCCCCTTCATGGGCCCCCTTTGAGCTCCATGGGCCCCGGAACAATGTACCAGCTGAACCCCCCCTCTCCTCAGGCCTGCTCTCAAGACAAGAGGTATTGCCTCTTCCAGCTTTGTAATTCAAATGCACATACAATGAAGAATTTTTCAACCAGGTAGGAGAATCTTTTTTTCATCTGAGGGCTGTTGTTTTGGATTCTTAGTCCAATAGGTGGAAGAGGGGGCTTTAGGAGATAACTCCAGTGATATGACCAAATGGGTGGGAAAAGAACATTTCTGGTCCCTTTTTGTATATGTTTGTATGTGCATTTTCAGGGGTTAAAGGTGAAATTAGGTGCATATTGCCTCACCAAAACGCAACAGATTCTGTCTTCTGAGAACTGTTCATTTGGCCATTGGATGTGTTTTTTTAAAGCAGTTAGAAACAGTGCTTTTCAACAAATAATAATAACATTGCAGGCAGAAGATTGGTGCATAGCACAGGTAGTCCTCGACTTACAACAGTTCATTTAGTGACTGTTGAAAGTTACAACAGCACTGAAAAAGGTTATTTATGAGCATTTTTCATACTCATGACCATTGCCATGGTCATATGATCAAAATTCAGTTGCTTGGCAACTGGTTCATACTTATGACCACTGCAGCATGCCAGGGTCATGTGATCCCCCTTTGCGATCTTCTGACAATCAAAGTCAATGGAGGAAGACAGATTCCCTTAACAACAACTGCAGTGACTCACTTAACAATTGTGGCAAGAAAGGTAATAAAATGGGATAAAACTTACTTAACAAATGTTTCACTTAACAACATAAATTTTGGGTTCAATTGTGGGCGTAAATTGAGAATAAATTGTATCTTATTATATGTCATTTCCAGGGTGAAATGCTCCCGGTTCAGACCGGATTGCCCGATCCGGTAGCGATGGTGGCGGGAGGTTCGGAGAACCAGTAGCAAAAATCCCTGTGCCCACCCTGTGCCCAGCTGAGCCACACGATCATCAGAGGCTTTTTTTTTTCTTTTAAAAGCATTTTTTCTACAACCTCTTCGGCCGAAAAAATGCTTTTAAAAGTTAAAAAAAAAAAGCCTCTGATGTTCGCGCTGCTCAGCTGGGAACATCAGAGGCTTTTCAAAGCATTTTTTCCTGCAACCTCTTGGCCGAAGAGGTGGTAAAAAAAATGCTTTGAAAAGTCTCTGACGATCCCAGCTGAGTTGCCTGATCGGCAGAGGCTTTTCAAAGCATTAGAAAAAATGCTTTGAAAAGTTAAAAAAAAAAAGTTGGCCACGCCCACCCAGTCACATTACCTCCCCCCCACCAAGCCACGCCCACAGAACCAGTAGTAACAAATTTTACATTTCACCCCTGGTCATTTCCAACACTTGCCCTCAATCTTCAAGATCAGTTAAGGGGTTGTTTTAAAACATAAAAAATTATGTACAATTCAGAGCTCTCGTAAATGGTTTTTCTCATATTTGAAAAATAACAATATTTAGAAAATAAGAATATGTTTATATTCATGTTCTACCTGTAATCTCTAATGGAAGCGGTTGAAATAATAATATATTTATTCTTATTTCAATCTCTTCCATTAGAGATTACAGGTAAAATATGACTGATGTCTAACTTACGCTGCGTGTCTGAGTCAGAGTGGGAAAAGAACGCGACCAACAGGTTTCAATTGCTGTAATGGTTTAATCCACCCGATCAGCTCCATCAATGACAAGTGACATTAATGCGAGGATGCACAAAGTCGGTGTTGGGAGCGGCTGCCTCCCAACGCCTTTTAAATGATCGCGCCAGCTCTCACAGTTTGTTAACACGCCCTTCCGGGTATGGCATCCACAGCGCACACGCGAGCCGCATCATCCCCATTCTTGGCGTTGGACAGAGGGTGTCAGAAACACAATGCCTATTCCGACCGCAGTGTGACCAACCGCCTATCATTATACCTATCACCCCCACCACCGGTGTAAACGTGAGATCCCAACCAACCCCCACAAGCCTCTCACTGCTGAAGCCTTTCTAGCACCAGGATCCACAGAGCAGCAGGATCCATAGTCGCCACCAAAAGTCTGGGTGTCGAGGGGATCTCGACAGGCGGCTCCCCCTACCAGGGATTCGCCTGGAAAACAGAAACGGACATGTTAACAGCAGTTTAGGGTGTTAATTACATACCCCAGGGTCCGGGTTTATGTGGATAGTGTTTATGGAACCGCTTAAGCAGTCGATTGGCCCTTACGTTCGTAGCGTTAACCCAGGAAGCATCTTCGAACGGATAACCTTTCCACCTGATTAAATATTGTAATTTACCCCTACTGATTTTTGAATCTAGCACTTCATCTATCTCATAATGATCTCCGTCTACCGGCCCAGGCCTATCCGATTGTTCTCGAACACTGTCCACCGGTTTTAACAAGCTACTATGGAACACAGGGTGAACTTTACCCAGTAATGGTGGTAGTTTTAATTCCACTGTGACTGGAATAAGCACTTTTATAACGGGGAAAGGTCCGAGGATTTTGGTCCGAACTGATCGATATTGCATCGAACTGATGCAATAGAGGAAAATTGAAATTTTAGAATTGGTTTAAATTCTAAGAAACCAAGAATAAATAGACTGATTTGGTATCAACCACAAAAACAGGAAGGTTGAGTCTGTGGAGAAGGGGCTGTGTTGAATTAAAAATCTGTCAAGCAATACAATTAAGTGATTTGATCCCATTTTTATAAGATTCTGACTGACCAGTGGACTAATATAGCGAATAAGTCAGAATCTAACAATTTTAAGAAATTTTATATATATATAAATATATATATATATATTTTCTTACTTCTTCGTAGGGTTTATGTGTGTTTTTCTTCTAGCCAGGTTTTCCCTACGTAGCCAAGGTTTTTTTTTTTTTTGGAGCTACAAAAAAAAACAAAACCTTGGCTACGTAGGGAAAACCTGGCTAGAAGAAAAACATACATACATATATATATATATATATATATATATATATATATATATATATATATATATATATATATATATGTTTTCTCAGGTTTTTGCGGGTGTTTGTATGTAGGTCTTTGGTTATTCGGGTCTTCTCCCACGTAAAATTGGAAGTGTCTTGGCGACGTTTCGACGAAGTCTCATTCGTCATCTTCAGGCTGGTGTTCTCGGCTTCGTGCTTCCAGGAGCAATGTGAGATCGCAGCTGTCTCTTCCTTTTAACTGCTAGTGGGGGTGTGAGCTGATTGGGTGGGAACTTGGCTGTGTTCTGATTGGTTAGGGGCTTGGCTGTGCTCTGATTCGCTGGGGGTGTGTTCTGTTTGGGTGGGGGCTTGGTTGTGCTCAGCTTAGTCTGAGTTACAGGGGGATTTGAGCTGGTGAACTGCGTTGTTGTTGTTTGGCTTCGTGTTTGTGGCCGTGCGAGCTCTTCATGGTGGGTGTCAGTCTGCTTCATGTATGGATTGGAGGGGTTTAAAGTGGCTAATGATGCAGCTGCGGTCTGGCTTCTGGTCCTTGGTCGTGGCTCATTATCAGTGTGGGTTTGAGTCTGCTTTCTGCGTGGATGTGTGATGGTGACATCAGGTGTGGCACTCGTGAGTGTGGGTCTGGTGTCATTCAAGACACTCATTTCCAGAACAAAACGCTTAGCTGACCAACAACACCTAAAAACCGAACTACACACCCTCACTAACGTACTCACATCCAATGGATTCCAAAGAAATAAGATCACCAACCTAATCCAAAAAGAAACCCCCACTAAAATCCAAGACAGAGAACAAGAAAACGGCAAGGCCCTCCTCCCATACATAAAAGGCACCACAGACAGAATAAGCAAAATCCTCCACAAACATAACATGCATTCTGCACAAACCCAAAGACAAAATTGAGTTAGAAAATCAAGGAGTATATGAAATCCCATGCACCGCCTGCCCCACCACATACATCGGACAAACCAACAGACGAATAAGTGCACGCATAGAAGAACACAAGAACTCAGTCAGAAAAGAGGAACCAACTTCTTCCCTGGTCCAACACCTTAAAGCCACAGGACATGATATTGACTTTAAAAAGACCAGAACTATCGCCAAAACTGAACACTTTAACAACAGAATAATCAGAGAAGCCATCGAGATAGAAAAACGCCCACACAGCATGAACAAACGAGACGATACCTCCCGCCTACCAGCCATTTGGAAACCCGCCCTTATTGACAAACGAGTCCCTAACACAAAGAATGACACCAGACCCACACTCACGAGTGCCACACCTGATGTCACCATCACACATCCACGCAGAAAGCAGACTCAAACCCACACTGATAATGACCCACGACCAAGGACCAGAAGCCAGACCGCAGCTGCATCATTAGCCACTTTAAACCCCTCCAATCCATAGATGAAGCAGACTGACACCCACCATGAAGAGCTCGCACGGCCACAAACACGAAGCCAAACAACAACAACGCAGTTCACCAGCTCAAATCCCCCTGCAACTCAGACTAAGCTGAGCACAACCAAGCCCCCACCCAAACAGAACACACCCCCAGCCAATCAGAGCACAGCCAAGCCCCTAACCAATCAGAACACACCTCCACCCAATCAGAACACAGCCAAGTTCCCACCCAATCAGCTCACACCCCCACTAGCAGTTAAAAGGAAGAGACAGCTGCGATCTCACATTGCTCCTGGAAGCACGAAGCCGAGAACATCAGCCTGAAGATGACGAATGAGACTTCGTCGAAACGTCGCCAAGACACTTCCAATTTTACGTGGGAGAAGACCCGAATAACCAAAGACCTACATATATATATATATATATATATATATATATATATATATATATATATGTCTTTTTCTTTTTCGTAGGCTTTTATGTGCATATTCCTTCTAGCCAGGTTTTACCTACGTAAACTAAGTTGTTTTGCAGCTCTGGTTGTGTGAAATCTCATTCACAAGCTTCAGGGCTTTTTTTTCTGTTGACAAACTGCAACTCTGTGTTGCTCTCTGGGAGACTCAGATAGCTATTTCTGCCTTATAAGGCTTCGTCGGTGAGCCACACCCACTTCTCAGATATTCCCCCTGTAAAGGTATAATGTGTCTTTTTCTTTTTCTTTTTTTTTATATATATATGTATGTATATATTCTTCTTTCAAAATTAAATACATAATCAAACTGGGTCTCCTTAACATTCTTACACATGGATAAATCATTCAAGCTTAATTTTAACAAAAATTATTTGGTTATTTTTGGTGATATTTGCAAGGTTTATGTACACTTATCTGTTCCTGAAAAAGAGAGATAGTTAAAATGGGCACAGACATTTTTGAATAACAAAGGCAACTTGCTCAAATCACTTTTAGAGAGAAAGATTGATTAAAGAATATTACAGGTTTTATTAGTAAAATATTCTTCCTTCATAAGTTTCTCCTTATGTCAGACTTCTGTCCTGATCTGAAATGTTTTGAATCTTTTAGAAATGTTCTCTACAGAGATTTCAATACAGAGGCAATACATGATATTGATAAATAGTTTTAATACATATAAGCAACATATACTGTATTCCAAATTGATCCAAAACAAAGTGAATGTATTTAAAAGAAAATAGGTTTTAAACAAAGTTAATAACAAATGCCAAAAAGAAGAGAAAGCATTTCAAAATCTTACTGATAAGTAGGTCTTTTTGCCTAAAGTAAAATAGGCAAGGTATAAATACTACTACAAAATTTGATGAATCAACCAGTAGTTTCATTGGAGGGGGTGGGGGGAGAATAGTTTGACTATAGCTGTGATGGCGAACCTATTGGTGGGCACACGAGTGTTGCCCTAGCTTAGCTGCAGCGTGCATGCCCATGCCGGCCAACTGATTTTCGGGCCTTCCAGTCCCACCGGAAGTCAGCAAAGAGTCTGTTTCTGGCCTCTGGAGGGCCTCTGGGGGGGGAGGCCCGTTTTTTGCTCTCCCCAGGCTCCAGAGGCTTTCTAGGAGCCTGGGGAGGGCGAAAATGGCCTTCCCCACCCCACCCTGATGCCCTCCGTAGGCTGGAAATGGCCCGTTTGCCGACTTCCCACTGTAAATCGACAAACGGGCCATTTCTGGCCTCCAGAGGGCCTCCGGGGGGTGGGGAAGGCCGTTTTCAGCGTCCCCAGACTCCTAGATAGCCTCTGGAGCCTGGAGAGGACAAAAAACAGGCCTACTGGGCCCACCGTGCCATCGCATGTCAAAAGTGGGGAGGAGCGTGGGGGGGTCTCATGCGCTGGGCACATTGAATTATGGAAGTGGGCACACATGTGCACGACCCCCCTGCGCTCCCCCATTTTTGGCACATAACAGCAAAAAGGTTAGCCATCGCTGGACTATAGGATTTATCCTTTGGTGAATTAAGAAGTCCACAGATTTAAAGTAATTTCAGAAAGTGCTATCCAGCCTTCCTTGAATACATGTGGTAACAGAACATATCATTTTTCCTGGGCTTAGGGTGAAATTATAAGCCTGTAGTAGAAGCCACAATAATGTCATGTATATCATGGTATTATCACTGAATAGTATATAATAGTTTGTTCCTGTTCTCTATCACTGTTATCATCCATCTTTCCTTTTTCTTATCTAATCTGGTGCACCAAAAGTTTCCTTATTGGCACTTCAGTAATAGTACTGTTCATCACACAGTTAATCCAATGTTTAGACTGGATTTGGCATTTTTGCCCACTAATCAAGTCCTTCCCAAGGACCTGGAATAGGCAGGTTTGGTTTTTTTTGATGTTGTTACAGATATCGTGGCAAAATGTAAACTGTTCTAAGTAAAGCTGATAGTGAATTTGTCAATCCTGATGGTGTTCAAGTGGTACTCCAGTTGTTTTGGGCAGACACAGTATCACTAACAGTGTTATCTTTGCTTTCTTTTGCCATAGTTGTTCCTTTTCTATTTGCAGTTCTAAATATGTATGTATGTATTAGTTTCGAAGTGCTTGAAACTTAAAAGCTCAAACAATTTTTACTCTCATCTAGAATGTTCTCAGATTATCAATGTTATACTGACTGCTTTGTAAATCTGGTTTCTGGTTTTCCCTTTTGAAAAATATTTAAGATATTCTTCTCCAGCTGCCCATCATTTCACTTATCTTCCATAGACTCTTAGCTGTAACAGATCTGAAAGGCTCTTGCAGATTCTTTCATCATCTTAGAATGCAATTCATTGGACCAGAGAAGCTCATTCTTGATTGAGTAGGCATTCCCTCATCTCTCTGTAATGTAAAATTATTAACCCAGCATGAAATCCCGCTTCAACCATCTCTTATACTTTTTCATTTTTATTTCAAATTGTTGCATCTGCCATTTCTTGTACATCCAGTTCCACTGAATTGTTTGCCAAGTCATACCTTTAATGAATTTTCCAACATCTTGGACTCTCCCATTGTCATCAAGTTCCTAAATCTGGGAGGAAGAGAGATTCCACTGTAGTTTGCAAGAATATTTTGTCTAGAATTAAGGAATGGGAAGAAAGGGATTGTTTTTTCTTTCATTTTATTCATTTTTCTTTGTGGGTGGCATTCTGAATCCAAATTCTTCCTTTGCAAGCTACCTATTAGAAAAAGAAAGGGTGGCAAAGCTTTTCATGGGATAAGAACTATTAATTTACATGCTAGGATTGGTAAAAAAAATAAAAATTATCCAGGCATGCTCTGATGCCGGTTACGCCATGACAGGATTAACATTTCAAATAAGGGGGAAGGCATGGATTCCAGAAAAGAAACACTGACAGTTACAAGACAGAGAACTCTGTCTAACAAGAATTAGTTGAAGGAAACTGTCTGTGGAATCAAGCGCCCAGAAAGGCCACTGGGGAGTTTTAATATAGATTGATGGCTTAGCAAAACACATCGTTATGGACTTGCTAGCTAGAGAGCTACAATTCTTGACATATGCTATACTGAAATACAGCTAGTCTATCTAATCCTTAAGATTATAAAATTAGCATACTGTATGTTATAATTATTAAACTGTCTAATTATAGATGGCAAGTTAATATAAGAATAATTATATAAATCATTTGTCATAATTCATCAGATCAAATATCAGACATTGTAGTTCTAAAATTATTTTATAGTTTTATCAGCAGGGAGGATATATTTTTTAGTGCACACTATTCCCTGTAAATATTTTTGCTTATTATTATATATACAATCATGCGAAATCACAGCTGCCAGCTCTTTATCTAGTATTGGCCTTCATATATATCATGTTCTTCCCCAAAATCTAAGATGTTGTAATGTATTAGTATAGTATATGTGCAGATAATATGTTTTAATTACGGCCAAAATTATTTAATTATTTTAAACAGTTTTTAGATTTTGTATGTTTGTATGTATGTCTTGTTTTTATTTTGGCTGTTCACCGCCCTGAGTCCTACATTGGAGAAGGGCGGTATAGAAATTTAAACAAATAAAAATAAAAAATAATAGAATAGAATAGAATAGAATAGAATAGAACAGAACAGAACAGAACAGAACAGAATAGAATAGAATAGAATAGAATAGAATAGAATAGAATAGAATAGAATAGAATAGAACTGAACTGAATTGAATTGAATTGAATTGAATTGAATTGAATTGAATTGAATTGAATTGAATTCTTTATTGGCCAAGTGTGATTGGACACACACAAGGAATTTGTCTTTGGTGCATATGCTCTCAGTGTACATAAAAAGACACGATACACTCGTCAAGAGTCACAGGGCACAACACCCAGTGACAGTCATACGGTACAATAAGCAATCAAATCATACTAGGAAACAATATCAATATAAATCACAAGGATACAAGCAACAAAGTTACAGTCATGCAGTCACAAGTGGGAAGAGATGGGCGACAGGAACAATGAGAAGACCAATAGCAATAGTAATGCAGCCTAATGTGAATAGTTTGACAGTGTTGAGGGAATTATTTGTTTAGCAGAGTGATGGCGTTCGGGAAAAACCTGTCTAGTTGTTCTGATGTGCAGTGCTCTATAGTGTTGTTTTGAGAGTAGGAGTTGAAACAGTTTATGTCCAGGATGCGAGGGGTCTGTAAATATTTTCACAGCCCTCTTTTTGACTCGTGACGTATACAGGTCCTCAATGGAAGGCAGGTTGGTAGCAATTGTTTCTTCTGCAGTTCTAATTATCCTCTGAAGTCTGTGTCTGTCTTGTTGGGTTGCAGAACCAAACCAGACAGTTATAGAGGTGCAGATGACAGACTCAATAATTCCCCTGTAGAACTGTATCAGCAGCTCCTTGGACAGATTTAAACAGTGTGGCTTTTTGTAATTGACAGATGGAAATTTTATCAATGTGCAGATTTCATAAATTCTGTCCAAGATTTTTTAGTATGACACCCAATGTGCCAATAACCACTGACACCATTAGAGAATTTATGCCATAATCTTTCATTTTGATCTTCAGAATTTGATACTTTATAATCTTCTCCAATTCTTTATCTTCTATTTTATTATCCACTGCTATTGTCACATCAATTATCCCATTTTCTTCTTTTCAACCTGTTTGTTATGGGCCAAGACAGATTGTATTTGGAAATCCCACAATATTTTGATCTGTTCATTTTCAACTATTTTCTTGGTGCTCCTACCAATTTTTCATTATTGGCAGATGAAAGTTCCAGTAAAGCATGTTGGCAATGGCTTTATGTTGTCATTTATAATCAATTTGTGTGATGATCTTCTTACATGATCTGAGGATATAATCTATATGTTTTGTATCTCTCTTTGCCTAATCTGCCCTTTGAATCATTTGACAATTTTTCAATTCTGGCCTTGATTGCATTATTTCAAATAGCTTGCTCTTGAGCAGCCAAAATCAAGCCTTCAGATTCTTTTTTAAATGTTCCATTTGTAAGCCAGTATGTATTCATTTCAGGACAAATTAAGTTGGTGGGGCTTATTCAATTCAGTTTCACAAAAAGATGCAGGAAAAACTCAAAGGAAGTCCCTGCTGGATGCCAAGATCAGAATATGGAGATAACACATAGTTCTTACACTAGTAAAAATTCAGAAGATACTTTTACAGGCAGAACCCCTGCAAGCTTCTTCCTTAACAGGGAAGAGACTCACCAATTCAACAGTTCACAGAAAGGTAATAAAAAAGAAGAAAGGAAGAAAGGTTTGCCATAACATACGATGGGGGATATATTGGTTGAACATAGGGAATTAATTTAGCTGCTGGAATTCTTGTAAATGCATCATTTTCTCATAATAGATCTCAGGGAGACTTGGGGAGAATTGAGTTTGAAAGAGAAATTACTTGGTAGAAAATTATGCTTGGAAAAATAATTATTTTCTATTTTAAGCAGAGGCCAAGAGTCCGATACTTTACTGATGGCAGCTGAGCAGATTATGTTATTCTGATTTCCCCCAAGAACATTCCAATTCAGAGTGGGGAACCAATAGCAGAGGGAACAAGGGCTAGTGATATAGGGATCACAACTTTTGTAGACAATTGTCACTCCCCTCCAGATGCAATAAGAACTTTTTTTAGGTCTCTCCATTGCACACACATAAAAAAAGTTTCAAGAGAATAGCTAAGCTGTACTGTGGAAGAAAGAAGGGTAACAATCACTAGTTATTTGATCTCTTACCAAGACCACCACAAAGAGTAGCAAAAAAAAAAAAAAGGAAAAAATTACCAGTGAAAAAAGGGACAAACTAAATTCTAATACTGGTGTTGAGATAAACTTATCCATGATACTTCAGTGAAAAAAAAAATACTGGACGATCAAGGTTTTCAGGTTCAAAAATAAATGCTACCTCCCATCTCCTGTCCTACAAAAATTCAACCTCTTTGATACGATGCACAAGGAAATGCTGGGTTTTGATAGGACAGTTTTATTCACATAAGATATTATTTTCAAAGAACTGCAAAGGCTTTTAAATAATTAGTTCGGGCAAACTGATTGTTTTATTATTAAACTTTAAACTATTGCAAATGGTAGATTCTGTTGAAACAGGTAAAAGGCAGGACAAAAGTATCGATATGAAAAGTCTATTTATTATCACATTATTTCACTTTTTCTACCCCTTGTTTTTGTTTTCATGACACTCCAAGTGAGTGTTCAAGTGAGTCCCTAAGTCACCCATGAATTGAGAAGAGCCTTGTGCAACATTTTGCTTTCAAACAAACTTGAAAGGATTCCAAGCATAAACCTCAGAGCACAAGTAGTGAATTTAAAATGGGAGTTGTAGTCCAACTCATTTGGAAAAGAACGCATTGTGTTGGTAAAACACCTTTAATATTTTCAGGCACACTTAATTTTTATTCCGTTACCTGTTTTCTGCTATAGCAGATTTCAACCACACAGTGGCAGCAAACTCCAATGGCTGATTTTGTGATCATTCATACCTCCACCTATTCCAAGAATCTACCCTGATCTCCCAAATAGTTAGCATGACGCCCGTTGACCCCAGCTACATTTTAATGTAAAGCTGTTAAAATCCTTGCACAACTTTTTGGATCACTGACAGTTTTTGCTATAGATTGTCCCTTCCAATTTTGAACTGACAGCCTCTGTGGAGGAAGATATGCATCTCTGCAGAAAAATTCATCCTTAAAAAAATGATACTGCAATGCAGAAAAGGAGACTCTTAAAACAGAGCTATTGTAGTTGCATGCTGAGGAAGCTCTTAGTCCAGAATCATTTTTTTTTTAAATTTGGTTAACTATCTGAAGGAATGGTTAACAAAATATCCAAATGATGTAGGCACTTTTTATTGTTCAGATATGGTCTCCTCCATAATTAATGGCTTCAATGAAAATGTCCCAGAGGTACTTCTACTGAATTCTTACATTTCTTCAAAAAAAATGCTTTAAATGGGAGAAACATAAAATGTTCTGGCTGGTTTATTTGCTGAATACGTGAGATAAACATTGGAAATAACTATTTTTCCAAGTGGGGACAAGACAATGTGGAAGATCATAAAGAATGTGCACATCACCTAAGAACGTGCAGGACTGTGCCTATGAAATCCTAGGGATTTTGTGAATTGCCATGTGGTCCTAGGAAAATATATGCTTGGTTTAAGGCAGGGGTTTCCAACAGGGGTGGGTTCTACTTATCTTTACTACTGATTTGCATTGCGCCTGTGCACGCTCTTCTGTGCATGCGCAGATTACCTATGATGACGTCCGGGTCAGTGGGCAGAGCCTCCCACCAGTTTTACTACCGGTTCTTGTGAACCGGTCCGAACCAGGGGCAATCCACCATGGGTCTCCAACCTTGGTAACTTTAAGACTTGTGGACATCAACTCCCAGAGTTGAAGTCCACAAGTCTTAAAGTTGCCAAGGTTGGAGACCCCTGGTTTAAGGTGCAATATTTGAGGTGCAATATTCACATGCCTGCATTCACAAAATGCATACAAACTGCATTTTTGCTTCATGTATCAGTCAAATATTTATTACAAGTTCATGATCTAGAGACGCCATTTCCAGAGGACCTTTTTCCAATAATAATATCATCAATATTAGTTTTTCTGGACTTCTCAGAAGCTTTCAATGCTCTTGGCTATAGGACCGTTTAAAAAAAACCTCTGCTTCATGTCTATTATCATCAAAGATCAGAGTATCTGGGAGAGTACATTTTCAGCTGTGGTATCTAATTTGTGCAATTTCCTACACAATGGGGCACAATTAGCTGTCTCTTGATAGCTCTCAAATCCAGTGGAGAGTTTCCTGTGTCTTTGACATGATTTGGTTCTCCTATCCCCCATCCTCAGTGACTTTAACACCTGCTATCCAATGTGCATGATGGGTAGATGGATTAAATCTGCAACTTCCTTTTTATTACAAAAATAAAGCCCTCTGCTGGGTGCATTACGTAAAACCTGGAGAGCCAGTTTGGTCTAGTGGTTAGGACACCAGGCTAGAAAGGGGGAGGCCCTGATTTCTAGTTCTGCCTTAGCCAGGAAAGTTGCCTGGATGACCTTGAGCCACTCGCTCTCTCTCAGCCCAACTCACCTCACAGGGTGATGGTTGTGGGGAAAATAGGAAGAAGGGAGTGTGTTGGATATGTTTGCCACATTGAGTTATGTTCTGTCCCCGTCTCACACACACACACAAACAGATAGCCAGGAGTTAAATAAAATTGGCAGACAACAAATTCTTCCGATAAGAGAATTGGCAGCAACCCAGTAGCTGCTTGCCAAGAACTTTATTCAGAGGGAGGGATTGTTCCTCAGACAGATAAACCCAAACAAGATACACACAGTTCAAGAATTGTCAAGTCCAGTCCGAATTAAATCCAAGGCAGATAACGTTGTTTCAAAGATACAATGTGACTCGCTACTAGTTTGTTTTGTCCGTCACAGAGTTTGAATGGCCATCTCACCCCCTTTTATCCCCTGTGGGGTGTGGTCCAGTGAGTCAGCCTAATCTCTGGCACGCCTCTTCTTCTGCTGTGCGCGCCTGTCTCTCCAAAGCTGGCGTGGATCCAGCCAAGACTTATCTCCGTCACTGTCCAACTGCGAGGAGATACCTGGCTCCTGGCCAATCTCTTTTCCTTCAGGAGACACCTGAGGCATTGCCAAAGTGGAGGGTCCTGGAAAGGGAGGCCTGGCCAACTCCTCTCCTTCATGTTCGGAGCCTTCTCCCTCCGATAACACAGGCTCAAGTAACGGAGCCACAACAAGTTATTTGTAAAAATAATAAAGGCAGGATACAAATAAATAAATAAATAAAATTATAAAAATAAAGCCACATAAAATTACATCATGAATACAAATAATGTACAATAGGATAGTAAGAACAGAAACATGACTAAAATATGTAATACCTTTGCAAGAGCACCATTTCAACCAGTGGTGGAATTCAAATATTTTTACTACTGGTTTTGTGGGCATGGCTTGGTGAGCGTGGCTTGATGGGCGTGGCAGGGGAAGGATACTGCAAAATCTCCATTCCCACCTCAGTCCAGGGGAAGAATACTGCAAAATCCCCATTCCCTCCCCAATCATGGGGGAAGGCTATTGCAAAATCTCCATTCCCACCCCACTCTGAGGCCAGCCAAGGGATAGTATTCGCAGGTTCTCCGAACTACTCAAAATTTCCACTACCGGTTCTCCAGAACCTGTCAGAACCTGCTGAATAGCACTCCTGATTTCAACCCAAAGCCTGGATGAATAAAACTGTTACCAAATATATCAGAAGAAGGAGAGATTTCCACAATGAGGCAACTACTTTGGGAAAGCCCATTCAGAGGTTATCACTTAGCAGAAATCTAGCAAATGCAGCACAATCCAGGGGGCCGTCTCACTTAGAAATCAACATTCAGGGGAAAAAGGCAGTTTGTTTTGCCCTTTATAGTACTAACTGGTGCTGCCAACACTTTTGAGCAGGAAATAGCATTTCATTTAGAATAGAATAACAGAGTTGGAAGGATCCTTGTAGGTCATCTAGTCCAGTGGTCCCCAACCCCCGGTCCGCGGACCGGTGCCGGGCCGTGGAGTACCTGGCACCGGGCCGCGCAGCGGCCGGGGGACATGAACGCTGCAGCGCAAAGGCTCCTGGGCCGTGCGCAATGGGCCATGCGCAAAAGCTCCTGGGCCGTGCCCCCACCCCTGCGCGCGCTCAGCGGGCCGCGGCGATAAAAAGGTTGGGGACCACTGATCTAGTCCAACCCCCCAACCCCACCCAAGCAGGAGACCCTACACCATTTCTGACAGATTGAAGTCCAGTCTCATCTTAAAAGCTTCCAGTGATGAAGCTCCCATAACTTCTGAAGGCAAGGTATTCCATTGGTTGATTGTTATCACTGTCAGAAAAGTTCTTATTTCTAGGTTGAATCTCTCCTTGAGCCTTCAGCTACTTTGGAAAATAGGTTGATTCCCTCTTCTCAGTGACAGCCCCTCAAATATTGGAACACTGATATCATATCTCCCCGGGTCATTCTCTTCACTAGACTAGCCATGCCCAGTTCATACAATACTGTAAACCACATGGAACATCCCCAGGTCAAGATGTCTTTCTTCCAGCAAGGAATTCAGAGAAAACTAAATTTCCTGGACCCTCACTACTCTCCAAGGTACATAATACCGATCTTCCTCAGGACTTGCTTCTCTTATTATTTTGTTATTGATGCTAGAGATTGCAGCAAAGCATTCCTCTCTACCCCCTCTTGTGTGCTTTAGGAGTTTATGGTTAAGATTCCACTTTCTTGTCCCCTTAACCCCAAACCCCAGATCTGCATAGATATTTTTCATTCTCTTACACAAGCTGTAATTTTAAAATGATTTTTAATAATTAATGTACTCTATGCATAATACATTTAATAATCATGATTAGAGTAGACACACATAGGATGATTCCTTGTTCAAGTTAATGGCTTCAACAACCTGCTGAAGATTGATATCTATGGCATATATGTGCATGGACCCAGTTAGTCTTATTTTCTCTTATGTTCCACGGCCAAGTCTTTCATTCTTATCATAGACCCAACTTAAAAGAAAGAGCTATATTTTAGTTCCTAAAATGATGAAGATATTTTTCCACAAGGAATTATGACATCATTGGCATAAAAAAAAAAGTTCTGGACATGAAGCTTCTTAGAATTGTTGCACCATAGCTTTGAAAGAGATGGTTTAAGCATTAAGACCAGTCCATAATTCAGTGCAGAAATCCAGTTAAAAAATCTTGATCAGTGCAGGAATGGTGTGTCTGAACACATCCAGCAAAGGAGAACGCATTGTCTCCCTGAGATATTGGTTCTGCTGTGTAACTGCTCATATTGTATCATTAAGAGGCATTTAATCAGCATCTGCCTTTCTGTAGTTTAAATGTATTATTCCATTTCAGCACCTTGAGGTTGATTAAAAAATGGGCCTTGCGTGATAGCCTTTCAATTATTTGAAGAATGTTATTCTCTCACTTGTTTGTTTTGTCTTTTAAGGCTAAACATTTCCGTCTCCTTCGATTTCCTTTGAACTCCTGTAAGCTAAGTCTTCAGTGAGAAATCTCATTGTCCTTCTCTCAATCTGTTCCAATTTATCTGAATTTTTCCATTGCTCAGAACATAATACTTTAGGGGCAGTGTTTCTTAAACTTGTTTTTCTCTCAGAAACCTCCTCCCACTTTTAAGAATTATTGGGGACCCCAAAAGAGCTTTTTTTTGTATGAAATATATTTTTCAGTATTTGATTGTGTGTAATCAAGCTGTTTTTTACTCCTAGCATTGACATAGATGGATTGTCCCCATGACCACTTATTCCTAAACTGGACTTTCAGGTCTCCTAATGGTGCACTCATCGCCACTGTAACTGAATCCATCCAGGTTGCTGCTGGCCCTTCTCTTCTTTTTCCTTCCACCTTTCCCAGCCTTAGAGCCATTGTATTAAAAATTAGAATTGATGCCTTTGCTATTGCTACTGCTTCTCGTGATTGTTTGATGGATTTTAATGTTGCATTTATTTTTTAACATAAGCTGGCAAATTTAATTATGTGGGCCCCTCAGGGGATATTGGGGAACATGCCTGGTCTCTAGAACTACACTTTAAGAAACATTGATTTAGAGGGATCTGACAAAGACAAAATAAATTGAAATTTTTACTTTCCACAATACTGAGACTACATTTCTGTTGATGCTGCCTAAAATTGTGTTTGCCCTTCTGGTAGCCACATCACACTGTTTCGTATATTTCATTTCCAAGCAACCATTATTTCAGAATCTTTTTTTCCAAGTACTATTGCCAAGATAGGTATTCTCCATTCTGTACCTGATAGCCTGGCAATGATTTGATGGTTTGATGATGGTTGATTGGGTGATTGATTAATCCTTTTTTTTTTTTTCTTCAATTCAGACTACTACTCATCCAGAGAAGCAGCTTCTGGAAATTCATGAACATTTGGCTATGAAAGTTTATAGAGAAGGCTGCAAACAACACAGACAGTGAAGAAAGGATAATTGTGATCTGCCAATTGTGTGCAATGTCTGTTTGTCTGCCTGAATCGTATCCAAGCTGTATTTGTGGCAAATGCAAGCATAGTGTGGGGTTTTCTTTTCCTTTTTATTGGAAAGGATTTAAGAGAGTTGGTACACTGAAATGCATAAGGAATAGCAAAGAGGTTCCTGGACAGGGCAGTTGAATCAATCCAAGAGGGGCAGAGAAGCAAAAAGAGTACCATAAACACATCCACACTTTGTCAGAAGCAAACCTATGGATGCATGTGACCCAAACAGACAAAAGGTTCATGAGACAATGGGTACCAGTGAAATGTAGGAACCAATACCAGATGTCCCTTTCAGAGGATAATCCATAGCCCCCTGAGTAAATCATGCCACAGAACATTTGGGCCCAATCAAAGATGCAGGAGCTGCCCTGAGAAAGAAGTAGTATGTTGTGGTGGTTGAAGAGAACAGCAGTATTTATGTGCAGATCTGATATGACATTATGGGAAGTGTGTTGTCTTCCAGGCACTTATGTGAAGGACCTCAAAGAAGGATAATCAAGTCTGTTAGAGGCCACCAACTATCCTTTCCTTGTGATTCATGGGAAGACAAATGACAGCCAAAAGAGTCTTGAAAAAATCTCTGAAATCTGTAGGATTTTAGACAAAAAAGTGGAGAAGGGAATTGTAAGAGACAAAATTTAAAATAGTTAACTCAAAATAAATGGGCATTAGTTGCCCATGTTTCTACCTACCATACCGCAAGCTTCAATCCTGCTTTTTCATCCTGCTCTTCAGTTATCCGGTCTGATAGAACTCGTCTCATATACCTATTTCTTAAAGAAAATTGAACCCAAATAAAAATCAAATAGTTTCACTTGCCTTTTATTATGTTGCCACCTTAAATGAGTAGCAGAAATATTTTTCCTTTTCCTTTTGTTTTCAAAACATCTAAAGAAACCTTTTTTGGTTCTTCTTGACATCCTTTCCCAACCTCAGGACATTCTGACCTTTAGATGTTTAGGAGGACCTTTAGCCCTCCTGAAATACTTTCCAATATTCTGCACTACCTTTATAGTATGTGCCTTTCATCAATAATGTGTCCTCTTTTCAACTAAGATATATTTTTGCAGTTGGGTTTTCCAGAGGCTTTTTGACCAGCCAAATGGACTTCTTATTTTACCTTTTCCTTCAATGAAGTTGTTTGCAGTTGTGCTTTTAGTGTATCTCTTTTTAGGAACCCACACCCATCTTGAGTTATTTTCTCATTAAAATTCTCTTCCTGGTAAAGTTTTGTTCATTAAAATTGTTTTTAAATGCCATTTCCCCCCTATATTTCAGATACTTCCAGTTCCTTAAATGAACCTTTCTAATGCTGGCTTAACATCAAGTTAAGGATAGCTAATCCTTTGGTCCCTTACCCCATCTTCTGAAGGAGAGGTTTGTCATCAATGTAAGTCATAAATTTCTTGGGGCCCACCAAATATAGGTCCCTAGCTGATGGTATCTGCAGCATGCCTCCTGTGCCAGATCTAATGGGGTGGGCTGATGAAACCAGGGACAGCTCAGTCCCATGTCCTAAAGGGCTTTAAAAATTAAAAACAGCACCTTGAATTGGACCTGGAAGCAAACACAACCAAGGCAGCTCACAGAACTGAGGTATAATATGTACTGCTCTAGGAGTGCATACTCTTCAAGGGCAGCTCCATGTAGAGTGCACTAAGTGGTCCAATCTGGAGCTGAGTAGGGTATGAGTGATGGTAAGCAGAGCCAGACAATCCAGGATAATTTAGTAGATGCAACCCTTCAATTCCACCTGAGCTAAATTTAGAATTATTCCTAAAAGTTGTAAATAGTAAAAATTATCTATGCTACATACATGGACTAAATAGATATGCTTCCAGATTGGTGCAGGAATAGGGACAGATAATTTCCCATACATATTTGATGAAGTTGCAAGACTACAGGTGTGTTTGAAATAAGTCCTTGTTGAAGTCACTTAGCTGTCCTACAGGCAGATCCTAAAATTGGGGGGAGGGCTCCATTTACACAAAATAATAAAAATAGATGGTCCTCTTAATGTTTTCCTTTTGATTGTTGTGCACATAAGCCCTGGGAAATCAAGAAAAACATGTCTTATAAATGGTTAGTTGATCCAGTTGGGTACTCAGGTGTCTTAGAGAAAATGACTCATCGAAATGCATAGCCATATCCAAAGGTATAATCCAGAATGTGGCTTCTATTTCTGAAACCTCTGTACCTCATATTATTGTTTAGAAAAATGTTCTTTTATTGTCTTCAAACTTTCTTCATTTTCATGACTTGTTATAGTTTGTATTACATTTGAAGATACTTAATGGTGATAACACAAAGAAAACGGCATAGCCTAATTAGGTTTTTTTATGGGTTAGTTTTTAATTGTATAGCTTTGGGGTTTTAAATTGGGGGCCGATTGTTTTAATTTATTTTAGTTATATTAACTTTTATATTGTATGTATTTTAATTTCGGCTGTTCACCGCCCTGAGTCCCTAGGGGGAGAAGGGCGGTATATAAATTCAAATATAAATAAATAAATAAATAAATACATACATACATACATACATACATACATACATACATACATATAGGAAACTATCCAACTTAGGTTGTCTACATTCTGTAAGTTGGCAAATTTTTTTAGAAAGAATTAGGATATAAATGTAATGCATGAAATCTTGAAATAATCATTTTTGAACCAGTGATAGTATGCTTCATACTTTTAGATAATTGCTACATTTAAAATCTCACCTCTGTTTTCATATCTACAACCGGGAATTTTGACTTCCAAAAAAAGGAAAAAGAAAAATACATTTTCTACCAGTTGAAAGATGAATGTATATTTTTTTCATGTATATCTGTGAGCAGTCTTTTGTAGCAATGCAAATCAGCCTGGTAGCTCTTTATCTGTGTGGATTACATTTTCCAGTGTTCCCCAGCAAGCATGGCCAGGTATTCCCAACATATCTGGATGGTGCCAGATTGGAGAAGACTGTTATAAATTAAAAACAATCTGAAAGGTAAAAGATTTATTTAACTAATCTCTCATCCTTGCAGGTTTCTGTAATTCAATAACTAGAAAAAATAGTATCCAAAAGATGAAACAACAGAGAGTAGAGATATACACTCTAACCAGAAATAGGTATTTTAAAATTTTCCATAAGCACATTTTTAAACTTCAAGGCATAATTTTCCATAAATTTCGGAGTGTAATTCATTTATTTACATGTAATTTCAGAACATTTGTATATGATTGCAGTTCCCTGATGCACACATGGACCACTCAACTAAAAAAATTTGGACTGAAGCAATATTTGTACTAGAGAATATATTTAGGATCTAAGGATGTTCATGCTAATGCAATATACTGTAGTTAGGACTTGAGTAATATCCATTTAAAAAACAAAACAAAAGTAATGCAGCAGTGGTTCTTAATAACTTTTACTGTAGTCTTCTGTGTAATTATGACACACAGTTTACTACCTGTACAAGTTGATTAAAAATGGAACACCGTGGTATAAGCCTTCCTAATCCTTGTTTGATTGCCATCTATCATTTTTATAGCTACAACTGAGCACAATGTTATAATAGCAAGGGTCACAAACATTATGGTTTCTGACATTTCATCAGCAGCATTTGGAAAAGAAATGTCTTTGAAAAACAAGAACGGGGATTCACAATTAACACTTTGAAGTGTTAATTAGAAGGGTTTTTTTAAAAAAATATTTACAAAAAGCATATACCTTTCTCTCATGTGATCAGAAGTAAGCGATTTGTTCAGCAACAAGGTTCACATTGGAAATTGCATCATTAGTTACAAATAACTTCCTGCGCTTGATTTATTCCAAAAGTGTACAGTTGCATTATTTGAAGGCTACATTTTGAAACTGGAAAAGCAAGTTTTGAACTGAATTCCAAAATGGTGAAGTGCTTATACAACAATGATCACATAAAAAACAGAGTGAAGAGTCTGCACAGAATTTAAGTGTATTGATTAGAATAAATTTATAACACATCTAATTTTTATATCGGCCATGATAATTTCATAGACAAATGGCTTCTGGTTTTTGAAATGCATTGATCTGGTGCTTTTTAAGATAGCTTCTAAATTTCATTGCATATTTGTTATAATAAGAACGAATGGAAATCATTTATCTAACAAAAATACCCATTTGACACTTTTGCTGCTAAATTTGATGTATAAACAGGAGTTTGACAATCTTCTAAATCTCCATTTCAAATATTTTTCTTCTTCCCTCTTTGGTAAATGCATTATAATTTTTTAATGTATTTATCTGGTGTGTGTGTGTTTTTTTAAAAAAACACATCCTAGCCTTATAACTATTATGCTTTTAAAAATTGTTTTTAATTGCTCCAGAATGCTCTAGTTGCTAATCTTTATCATATATGTACAATTAATCCATGGATTAAATGATGGTGGAACTTTTACCATCCTTGTTTTTCTAATTGTTGCACACTGTAATAGTCAATCATGGAGGAGGGGATTATGTCGTCCAGTTTTTTTAATCTAGAAAACAACAAATCCCATGTCACTCTCTCTTCTTCATAAATATTTTCACATATGCCAAGAAAAAAATGCAATACAATCATTCAAGCCTTCTTTGGACTGTACTGCTCTGATCACAAGTGAGGGCTTACATATTTAAATACCCACTGGCATGCTTTACAAAATGCATGTACTTCTCATATACATATACCCATGTTTTGAAATATATGCATACTTTTTGTCTTCTTGCTTACTGTGCATTTAGTAATAGCAGTCATAGAACTAAAACCTTAAAATGCAATGGTTAAAAAAAATCTTTTATAGTACAGTATATTCGAAACCACAGACTGAGGCATAGGAGGATTCTTAACAAGAATCCCTTGTTAGTATTAATGGATAATGTAATCTATGTGAGTCCCTTCTTCAGCTATCACTGGATTTTGTGGGAGGCCATTGTAGCAAGGTGTGTTGCTTGGTTGTGGTTAGTCTATCATGAGTTAGTCAAAATTAGTAAAAGTTTCTCACTTTTGGTTATAATATGGTTATAACCATATTTTGGTTATAATATGCCCTGACATTATTATGTATAAAGTATTATCTCATTATTATATAGTATATATTATAAATATTATACTATTTATTTTTCTTTATTTATTTATTTAGTTTGTCAAACATGTATAAGATAACAGATATAAGTATAAACATGATTATGAATACAGGAAATGGATACGAATAAATGGGGACAGTAGGACAGGGACAGTAGGCATGTTGGTGCACTTATGCACGCCCCTTACAGACCTCTTAGGAATAGGGTGAGGTCAACAGTAGACAGTTTAAGGTTAAAGTTAGGGGGGTTTGAGGATGTAACCACAGAGTCAGGTAGTGCATTCTAGGCATTGACAACTCTGTTGCTGAAGTCATATTTTCTGCAATCGAGTTTGGAACGCTTTACCTTTACCTGAGTTTGTATCTATTGTGTGCTTGTGTGTTATTGCAGTTGAAGCTGAAGTAGTCATTGATAGGTGTATGTATATGTGTGTGTGTGTATACACACAATATCTCCCTCTCTCTCTCCCTCCCCCCCCTCTCTCTCTATATATATACATACATATATACATGTATACATATACATACATACCAGAGGTGGGTTTCAGCAGATTCTGACCAGTTCTGGAGAACCGGTAGCGGAAATTTTGAGTAGTTTGGAGAACTGGTAGTAAAAATTCTGGCTGGCTCCGCCGCCATCTATGCTCTGCCTCCCAAGTCCCAGCTGATTGGGAGGAAATGGGGATTTTGCAGTAACCTTCCCCTGGATTGGGGAGGGAATGGAGATTTTACAATATCCTTCCCCTGCCACACCCACCAAGCCACGCCCACCAAGCCACACCCACAGAACCAATAATAAAAAAAATTGAAACCCACCACTGATACATACATAGATACATACATACATACATACAGATACACACACACATACACACACATATACATACTAGTATATATGTTGGGTTATCCTGGAAAAAGAGTTCAGAAATTGAGACTGGGACCTAATACAGAACCTAGGCAAGTACTAACAGCATATGATGTTCATATTGAAAGATCTGCCTAGCCATCAGTTATAAGTTATCAATGGTGATCTTTTAAGCCCTAATCATTTTAAGACTGAATAGCTAAGGTATCTTCTCTTCCACTATGAATCCTCCTGTTGATCTCCTATGAAGATCAACAGGAAGGCCTTTCGGTAGATGCCCCACTGCAGGAAAGTCAACAATTGGTTACATGGGAAGAGACTTCTCTTATGTTGGTTTGGAGTAGAACTTCTACCATTATTTTGTTCCCCAAGTGAAGCAAAAAATAGTATCACTGAATGTAAAAAGTACTGTATGTCATCTACTGAGAAACTTACTCAACAAAAATCGGGGATCAGGGTCTAATGGGCCTTAGAAAGGCAATTCTAGTTTCTCAGATTTGTGCTAAATTTCTTTAGGAATCAACTTCCATGGTTGCTCTGTGTCCCTTCCTTTTAATAACCTAATTGTTCAGGTAGTGAGAAAGAAACAAGTTCATTTTGGATGAGGAATGTCATTTTGCTACTAAATTGTTAGTATATTATGCTGTGGATTATGGCTGGTTTCTATTAAACACAAGGGCAGATAATAAACTTCCTGGGCATGTTTTACTCTCAATACACAGCCAGGCAGTGAAAATGCAACTCAACGGATTAAGATTTAATTAACAAGAAAGTTTGCAAATGCTTGGCACGCTGCCTCTCCATTTTACAAATTATTTATTTTTGCTGTGTTGAATTTAATTCCACAGCCTGCACTTTTTTAAAAAGTGTAAGCTTGTGCTGGTTGAGAAAATGCTTTTCAACTCTCCTCTGAGAAGTGAGATCTACTATTACCTAACTGTCTTCCACTCCCATAAGAGAGACTGGGAAGCAATATGCAACAATACACTATAACTCGACAGAAAAGCAAGACTTGATCTGCGATTTGGTGAGCCTAGGACTTAATCTAGCCCTTATAACTTGTGAAAGAATTGTCATCATTTTCAATACCAATCATTTTCCAAATGATTGCTCCACATTGGCTGTGTTCACACAACACATGTAGTTTGTTTAACCATTGAATACTAAATAAACTGCAAGTGGCTGAATTTATGCAGCACATTAAACCATAAATTCTGGTTTAACAACTACATTGGGGTAGTTTATGCAATGCCAGTGTCAGGTAAAGCACCATTTGGATCAACAAATGATGCAAAGCCAATGTGTTTCCATCTATCTTATATCAAGAGTTAGCATGTAAAGGTAATGCCTAGGAAAAAGGAATAATGTTGCCCTTTCTTCTAATAGGCTGCTCTAGAGTTGCTATAGGAAAATTCACCATTATAGCACAAAATATAGAGCAATCACATAAAACCTGTGTTCATTTTTTTTTTTTTTTGCAGGAAAATGACTGCAAACTGTGGGTTTAACAGAAATAAGTTGAAATCCATTGGATCTGGCAATTTTCAATTGCAGTTTTATGAGATGGATCGCTGTCTATGTTTAGAAGCAATCTAGTTCCACCTCTATCTTCTCTGGATTTTTATCTGCCTCTATCTATTTTAGCCGGTCATCTTGGGCCATGGGAAAGTCTATAGGTCCCTTGACCCATGCTCCCAACACTTTCAGGTGTCTTTCACCTGTAAGGTCCACTACTCACCTTTGAGTTGTCCAAATAGGGGGAAATGATTGTGGGACATTGGCAGGATTGTCTCAGCAACATTTTAGCCACTTGAAATTCTAAGCTGATGAATGCTCCTGAGTTTAATATATGACATCTCTAAGACTTTATAAGTGAGACCATATACAATTGGAGATCTTTTACAAACTGTGAATAGCCAGAGCCAGTCATGAGAAGTTTCTCAAAAAAAAAATGATCCAGGGAAGCTAAATCAATGTATTCAACTTATTCTTTCTATTCAACAGGAATATGTTCAGTGGGATCAAAAAAAGTCAAGGTGGTGGGTATAACATTGTAATTGAAACCCTTCCCTTTACATATATTTACAAATGGATTCATAACTGACTGCCAACCCACTCAACTTGTAGTCCTTAATAGAGCTACAACTACACGGAAGGAAACATGTAGTGGAGTACCCCGTGGTTGTGTTTAGGCCCAATCCTCTTCTTCAACATCTTCATAAACTATTTAAATGAGAAGGTAGAAGGGGAACTCATCAAATTTGCAGACAACACCAAGCTGGAGGGAACAGCCAATACTTTAGAAGGATCTTGACAGACTTGAACACTGGGCCCTATCCAATAAATTGTAATTTAGTGGTGAGAAGGGTACGGATTTACACTTTGGCAAGAAAAATCAAATGCACAGGTATAGAATAGGTGGTATTTTGCTCAATAGCAGTAACTGTGAGAGGGATCTGGGACTTCTAGTGGACAACCACTTAAATATAAGTCAGCACAGTGCTGTAACTGCCTAAAATGCCAATACAGTCCTAGACTGCATCAACAGAGGGATAATATCAAGATCACATGAAGCATTAGTACAACTTTATACTGTTTGGGTAATACCACACTTGGAATACTGAGTCCAGTTTTGGTCACCAAAGTTCAAAAAGATGTTCTAGGGGCTCTAAAGTGCAGAGAAGAGCACAAAGTTGATTAGGGGATTGGAACCATATGAAGAACAGTTGCAGCAGCTGGTTATGTTTAGTCTAGCAGGGAGAAGGACAAAGGGTGACATGATAGCAGTCTTCCAGCATTTAAGGGCTGTCACGAAGAACAGGGAGTTGGGGTGTCAACCTATTCTCCAAAGCACCTGAGGATGGGACAAGAAACAACAGATGGAAACTTATTAAGGAGAGCGAACCTAGAAATAAGGAGAAATTTCCTGATAATGAGAACACTTTATAAATGGAACTGGTTGCCTCCAGAAATTGTGGGGGCTCCATCACTGGAGTTTTTTGAGAAAAGATTGGACAACCATTTGTCTGAAATGGTGTAGAATCTCCTGCTTGAGCAAAGGGTTGGACTAGAAGACTGCCAAGGTCCCTTCCAACTGTTATTCTGTTATTCCTAATGAATTGTGAGGCATATTAAAAAGGATGAGGCTTCAATTACATCGTTGTGATTACCATCTTAATTTTTTTTTTAATCGACAGAGACATTGCTGTAGAGCAAAGAAATGTAGAGGGGGAAAGAAACTTAAGTTACCAGTTCTGCTTTTTAAAAAAAAAGAAAGTTGTGTATTTATTTTTATAGGTAAGAAAGTGTTCCATAGCTACCCTCTGCACAGCTGAGACTCCCACAGAATTGTGTGGACATACTACAACCAAGATTTCAACTTATGTTTCCAAACCTTCTTACATTTTCAGCTATTCCCTCTATACAACTCTGTCAGTTTACAATCCAACAGACAATTCCTTTTTTTAAATTAAATTGGAATTAGGAAACTCAATCGAATTAGATCACTTTTAAAGCTCTTCAATATTAATCCATTTTATTGTGGCAATATTATGTTTCAATCACTTTTGAAACTTCAAACTTTTCTTAAAAGTTTCCCTACTTACATTAATTTAGTCATTCTTATGGCTTGAGGCAGGAGCCAAAAAAACAACTTCAAAGGTAATTGATCATATTGATCATACATGAGTTTCAAGCCTAAATATATTTGCTGACCAGTAAGTCCCCTTAAATTTAAGAGCCTCAACACCTATGCCTGAGATTGGTCATTTTCACTTGCATTCTCCTTCACTCATTCTCACACACACACCAAAAATATTTCAGTGGCACTTTGAAATATATAGGAAAAAAAGAGAGAGAATTGCAATTGATTAACTGCATAGTGCCTCTTTTATTGTATTGTATCATTATTGCTGTGTTGTTGTTGTTGTTAAATATTTAATCTTCAATTCGCTTCAGAGTCTGGGACTGGTAAATGTATTTATTATTATTGTTATTATTATTTTCTCCTAATAACCTCCAAGGAATTCCCATTTTCTCCAACACCATTATATTAACTGGTTATAGAAGCAGAGCCGTCAGTTTCAAGCCAATGTTTACACAGTTATATTTGAAGTGAGAAAGTAAACAGTCCAGCTGTGCTACAGAACAGTTGGGTGGGATTAGGTTTCCATACCAACCAATTTTAGGAGCTTTTACTGTCTTAATTCAACCATGCACTGAACTTGTTCTTTGTGAGTAATAGTTTTTCTGGGCCAAACACTCCACAGGACAGAAAGAAAAATCCATCCTACAGAAACATTATCCTTAGGGAGGTACAGTAGGAGATTCCTACCAACTCTTTTGCTTCATAGCTTTATTTAGCAACATAGAAAAAAGGGAGCCTTGGTTATTGTTTTTTTCCTCTAAGTCCTGAATGATTTTTAGACCATTGGGATTTCTTTCCATGAAGGGCAATTAGGACTGATTGATATATAGTACCAAGGACTCCCAATAGTAATGGCCACTCAGTATTCAGAATGAAAAATATCTTGTCAGATTTCTGTAAATTAGCTTTTATAAAAACCAAAAAGTGTCCAGAGAGCTGGGTTGAATAAAATTTTCACTGTCCTTTGTCAGTCAGTTTTTTTATAGACAATCTTTCTTATAGACAAGAGCTAGGAAGCCTTCTAGACCAGAAATTCAAGGTGTGTTCCTGTCTGATTGAAAATTAAAAAGCAGAATGTAAATTTCAAAATGCAAGGGAAGAGGAATAGATGCTCTTATTGATAAATTTGATACAAATAATATCCCGGGTTTAAATTGCTGAATTTTTGTCATCATGATCAAAAGAAGTAAAATAATATTTTACAGAGTAATGCACAAATGAAACCCTATAGCACTGGTTCAAAAATAAATCGTACTGAATATAAATGGGCTTATTCTTAGGTTAGAGACCAGGAGTGGTGTTTCAAAAGTCCAATGGACAGGATAATTCACATCTGCAGAATATCAATCCTTAGATTCACTATTAGAAACACCACCGTTTACGGGAAAAAATTGTTCTACCTTTAAAAGAGATTTCCAAAACTCTTGCAATAAGAACATTGTAACTATAATATGTGTATTTGAACTTCAGAATTAGTTACCTATTACTGACAGAATGACCTATTTTAGACTGACCGATTTAATTAAGCTGCCAGGATTACCAAAAAACCATCTGAAATCAGTTCTTCATTTGATGTAAATTGGAATTGCACTTAGAAGCTAAAATACTGCAAATAAACGAAACAGCAGAAGTTATTACTATGGCAGGTTTTAATACAAAATAATATTTATTTCTAGTTTTCTATGAAATGAAAGCAGAAGGGAAAAACAAACTCAAAAAACCCTGTTTGAAATGGCAAGAATTTTGTTACGCTGAAACCAGACAGCATTTTTTTTCCGGATCATTCATTAAATCCGGGTCAAATGGATCGAGTCCAAAGGAAAGGACAATTACAAATATATTTACTTTTTAACCTTATTTACACATTATATTTCCCCTGGGAATAGACAGAATGAAGAGTTAATTTTTTTACAGTATGTTTAATCTCTATGATGACGTGTTTCCAAAATGAAAACTGACTAACCGTTTCATTTACCATTAATAATAACTTCGCCTACAAATTACATTAATAATTTAAATTCCCATTTTTAACATTATGCTATACACTGGCAGGTAGAGAGATACAGATAGAAGTATGGATGCCGCCCGAGGGGAATATCCATGTTTACAGCTATATGCAAAATATAATAACGAGGGACAACTTTAACAGTAAAAAGGCATTTACTCGTTTTGCTTAATCAACACACTTAGAGGTTCGCCAAGTTCCACACATTTGACCACTTGTGGTTGCAACAAATGAGAGTGAAATGAAACCCGGATCACCTAAAAATCAGGCGAAACCAAGGCTTGGGGAGGGACAAGGTCACTTCCCATTGTTACTCACAGAAACCGACAGAAGAATTCGGCAACAGTGCTGCCCATAGACACGCTACACTTCTCGGGCCATAACATTTTTGCAAAATTCTGCCTCGCCTTAAACCACTGGCAATATGTCCCGTTCACTCGGCGCCTTCTCGTCTTCCTCCTCCTCCTCCCCCTCTTCCTCGCTTGCTCCGCGAAAAGTGCTCTAGCCCCACCACAGCCACCACCTCGGCTCCAACTTGGACTACTCCGCTGCTTCACTTTCCGGGGAATTTAACTTCTAACTGGCGCGTTTCGTGTCTGAGGATAAGCGGCGTTTAAGACCCGCTGCGATACCGGCGGGGAATCGAGCCCTCGGTTAGACCAGGTCGCTCCCCCGCCGCCTTCCGAGAATTGGCTGCCTCAGCTGCCCTTTGCGCACCTCTCGGATGTACGCTTGGGCACAAGTTTATATCGTATATATTTCTATCCCTCTATGCATATATGTACATAGAAAATCCAGCCACCGGCTTTGCGGCCTACTGTTTCTCTGGGGCGCTATTCACCAAAGGCCCGTAAAGGCCGTTTGGGTACGCCTGTTCCTTGTGCACGCCGGCCGCAGCGGCGGCAGCCGCGGCCGCCGCCGCTGCGGCTGATCTGTCCCGCATGAGGTCGCTGAAGGCGTACTCCATAGGCGGCCGGAAGCCCAGCGTGGGCATTAGCCCCGCCGTGGAGTAAGGGGTCATAAAGGCCAGGCCGCGACTGTGCGCCGCTGCGGCCGAGTAAGCCAGGCGCAGCGGGCTCAAACTCAAGTGCGTGCCTAAGGGATAGGCGCCGGCCTCAGCCGCCGCCCCGAAATGGGTAGCGTTGGGCTGCAAAGGCGAGAAGGCGGAGCGGCTGCCCAGCGCGCCGATGGCCGGGGTCATGGCGCCGGCCAAAAGAGGGCGGTGATGCGAAGCGCCTCCAGCCGATGAAGGCTGCAGGCCACCCAAGGTCCCCGGCGCGTCTCCAGCAGCCCGCGCCCAGCTCTCGTCGCCCGCCTTGTCCGACCCTACCGAGCTGAGTCCAGAGGCGGCGGAAAGTGCTTGGCCTGGGCCGTCGCCTGCTGCCCGGTGGTGATGATGGTGGTTGTTAAGGATCTGCTCGATAGCCTGCACCACGTCGCCGCCGCAGCCGGCCAGGACCAGCTCCAGCACGCTGCGTTTGTGCGCGGGAAAGACGCGCGTCAGGATGTCCAACGGCGTCCGCTGCTGCCGGCTGCTCCCCGCCACGGCGGCCGCGGCAGCAACGGCCAAACCAGGCGAGGGAGCGCCTGCTTCGTCCCGTTCTGCCTCAGAGCAACCCGAGTCGGAGCCCAGTGGACTGATGGAGCCTGTGCTCTCCTCCTCGGCTCCGCCGCCCCCGCTGCCGTCTTTGGCGCCTTTGGAGACCGGCGAGCTGACGGAGGACTCGCCGTCGCCATTCTCGGAGCCCGAGCCACAGCCGTGACGAGTCGGCTCCGGGGATGAGGTGCCTGGCGCGCCGTCCGTCCCATCCGGCGATAAAGGCTTGTTCTGTTGAGGGGTCACGGAGCGGCTGGTGAGAAGCGACTTGGGGAACAAGTCAAATTTCTGCAGCTTGACTTCTGGCAAGAGAGACAGAAAGAGCGAGCTGGGCTAGGCTCTCCCTGCCAGCGTGCCCCGCCTCCGCCCCCCAAGTGCCGGATGGGGGCCTGTTAGGTACTTTACCTCGACAGAAATGGGAAAGCGAGTGCACTGAAGCTGGGCTCTTTTCGGCAGTTTAGAGCCGAACCAAGGTTTAGAGCAACCAAGGAGCTTAATTCAGCGACCACTCGTCTTTCTGTCCCACAGGGAACCCACCCCATGGATCTTGCACTCCTCTACCCTAGGCTGATTTCATCCACTCTTCTGTCCATCCCCACTTTCCGCTGTCTTTGGTGACTTCAGGTTGCTCTCCCAATCTGCCCTCCACGCCATGCCTTGCCGTCTTCTCTTTCTTCCCCTCCCCAGATGGCACCTGCCGGGGGACCTCGCCTCACCTTGGCGACCTTCCTAAGGAGCTACTTTAGGGTACAAAATCAAATCTCGCCACTGCAGCTAACTAGGGCGTCTCCTGGCAGGGCTAAATTGCTGTGGTCGCTAGGAGGCGCTCTCTTCTCTCTCCTCTCCCGCCTCTCTGGCTTGGGACGGCCAAGGAGACCCCGACCCCCCCCCCAAAAAAAAACCTGCAAGAAAAAGGTTCCCCGACCTGGTCCCTTTAGATGCACGGGAACACAACTCCTATCATAACTTCTAGTAGCATCGCTGAGGAAAACTTCAGGAAGGCAGCCCCAGGTTGGGGCAGGCTCAGTTCGATGCCAGCTGTGACAGGCCTCTATATTTTCAAGGGGCAGTTTACTACGTAGCCATGCTAACTTACCTGGAAGTGAATCGAATGGCGTCAAACAATTACAGGGACACTAAGTGGACCCCAAATGGGTGTGGAAGACTTTATGAATATGGGGGAAAGAGGAAGGGAGCAAGAAAGAGAAGAGATTGCTAAGAAAAAGCAACGGTGTGATCCCTGACTGCGTTTGACAAGGCAAACACAAGTGGGACTATAATCTAGAAATGCCTGGCCGATGTTTCTTTGTTAAAGGCAACGACTAGGATTCTTTTTTTTTTTTTAGTAACTCCGTCAGCGACCTGGGAACTCCTTATCTTACAGATCGTGAAGAAATCCTGAACGGCTGCAAAAACGCTGAGATTTGAGGTCTACAAATCGTGTTAAAAGGACGAGCTGTTGATGGTTGCGGGGAAGGGAAACGAACTGAGCGTGGGACGGAGAGAGCGCGGGAAAAAAGTCCAAGAAAGAGGAGAAGGAGCAAAAGGTGGAAGGTGGGAAAGTGGACAGAAGCATCCGGGCAGAAGGGCTCGTTTTTTAAGGGTGCCCAAGGCTGCCTAAGGAAAGATTGGGAAGCTCAGCCCCGGGCCTTTTCCTCCTCGGCGGCCGCCAGTCCCATTCTAAACTTCGTGTAGAATTCCTGAGGCCGAAGGGCTTTAAACGGGGCCCGGGAACCCAAAAGCTGACTTTCTCAGAACTTGCACAGGACTCCCTGTCGCCTGTTACGTTTACTTAGGGGGAGGGTTCGAATCCCGGGGCGACGGGGAAACGGGCGCCTTTTAGCTCGTCGCCAAGGCCTCAGGGTTGGGGTGCGCGCTAGCTCCTCACCTGAACCCCCCGAGCCTCCATCGGCGCTGCACACGGAGCCGAAGACTTCATAGGCGGGCCGCGGCGGGATGATGCCGTTGGCCGCGGCCAGGGCCAGCCCCTCGGCCGTGCCATAGAGCAGCTGCAGCTCGCGGGCCTCGTTCTCCTCCTGAGCCTGTTGCCGCCGCAGCGCCACCTGGGCGGCCATGACGCGTTGCCGCTCGGCGATCAGCGTGCACTTGGCGCACAGGCAGTCCTTCCAGCGGCAGTAGCGCTTGTGGCCCTTGAGCGCCGACACCACGCCGTGGTTGCGGCAGCGAGCGCACTTGGGGGTGCGCGGATACTTCTCGGCAGCTCGCAGGAGCAACGGCGGGCCTCGCAGAAGGCTCCCGGCTACGCTCACCGGCAGGCTGGCCGCCGCCGCCGCCGCCGCCGCTGCCGCCACCGAACTGGGGGGCACCGCAGAGGGCGCCGTGGGTACGCTGGTCATCTCAGACCTCAGTTCCATCTTGACCAAGAAGGGGTGCCGTGGCTTCCAGGGAAGGCGCAAAGGCGCAGGGCCCTCTCCCCACCGATGCTCCTCTAATACCTCAACAAGACTTCCGCGGGTTCAACGGGGCGAGGGAAACGCCAGGCCCTTCCTGGAACAACCCGCCGCTCCGCGAGAGGCTAACTGGTTGCTCAGCTTGTCTAATAGCCTGAGTCCCTCCAAGCCACTCTGTAGCCGGTAAAATTACAAAAATCGAGAACTTTTTTTCCTCCAAAAAGTCTGATGCGTCTCAGTCCTTCCTCCGCAATCACCCCGCTCCCCACTCTAGAGCGCATCTGCGTTACCTAACTTCGGGGAAGTAAACGGCGTTTACTCTTCGAGGAAGCAAACAAACAACGGCCCCCGACCTTCTTGGTTGCTCTGGCTCAATCCCCCACAGAATGAACGTGGATCCTAGGGTAGCGGAAGTCGGGGCTTCCTTGCTCCCCCCGAATCAAAGCCCCCAAGCTCCGAAACCACCGAAATGGCTCCCCAGCCATTCCATCTCTTCCCAACAACGCGGCGAAGCAGAACTCGCCCCGGCTCACTCCCGCTGAGTTCTTCTCTGGCAAGAATTTACGGCGGAACCCGACGGCAACCGCTCCTGCCACGATCCGAGGAAAGGCGAACAGCTGCGCTCCTTCGCCTGCCAATGTTACAAAACGCTGTCCTGACAGAAGCGCGCACAAGCCCCTGGAGACGCAGCGGTCCCAGTGCCTGTCCAAGATTACAGCTTGTCACAATCGCACGCAAGCCAAGCTAACCGTGGCAGAAGACAGAGGATTCCTCTGACCCCCGCCAGGTTTCAGACTTCAGAGTGCAACAATTTCCAACTTCCTGATTCGCGCCCGCGCTCCTGTCTCAGCCGCCCTCTAATTTTTCTCAGCCTCCTCTGCCTCTCCCTTCCTCCAGCTACAGCCCCGCCAACCAAAGCCGCCTTCAACAGGCAGCCGAACCCAGTCCGGACCCCCCTTTCCTCAGCCCCAACTTTGCATGTGCGCCACTAAAGAGAGCGAGAGTTGCCAAGAGATAGAAATCTTCGCCGAACCGCCCGCGAGCGCTTGCTCTATTGTTGCGCCTTACGTATCCATTAGACAACATTTGACAACAATGTGGCGCCTGCCATTGGCCGAAAGGGGAAAGAGCTTTTCTGATTGGCCACTCGGATGTCTACAGTGTCCACCCGAAGCTTCTTTCAAATAAACAGTTTTAAGGGGAGGGGGCGCTAAAAAGGGTCCAAAGGGGGAGGGGAAGATTCAAGGGGGAAAAAAACCCCACAGCAAATAGTTTTCATTTCTCCCCCTTCTTCTTTTTCTTCTTCTTCTTCTTCTCTCTCTCTCTTTCTCTCTCTCACTCTCTGTCCCAAATTTTCTGTTACCTTGTTTTCCGGGCATTTATAAAATCCATTGAAAACTGTAGTTGCTCTGCCGATTGATGGTGCTCTTTGAACCTCACATTTTCCTGAGGTATCACTTGTCAAGATCAGATAGAAAAGTTGCCATTAATAAGATAGCCGTCCTGATGGTTTCGTTTTAGAGCACAGACTAGTTTTTCCTTTTCTCTTACACCTTCTACATCTTCAGGTTCAGCGGCTGCCCTCAAAGGGAATACCGGTGAGGTACTGTATTACATTTTATATTTGGGAAAGAAAAGGGGAGGCTCACTGACGGAGTTACTTATTACATACTTTCTTCTCTTTTTTTCTCTCAGATTCAATTATTAATTGTTTGTTTAACTAAAAGTCAATCAAGACTGTTTCGGGCTTTCCTGTAGGACAATTAAAACAGGGAATCGATCCGTGAGCAATTATGCACGCTGCCACTGGATTCATTCGCTTTTTAAACAATATATTGTTTTTGTTGTCGACTATCATTTGCTTGACATGCAGTGCCTGACGTCACACTCCTTGGGACTTGCTTGTTTCGAAGAAGTCACCCAGATCAGCGGCCAGTCCATTTGGAGCAAGTAAGGCAACCGGTTTCCAAGTTAATATAGCCCGAGAAAATGGGCTGGGCAGCTTTTCTCCCCGAGAGAAGACAGTTTCGAAATGTTGGTAATTAAGTGTGTTAATGCAGGGGTTTTTTTCCTCCTTTCTACGCCGGCGAATAAAATGCCTTTCCTGTCCCCCAAGGGGAAAAATGGTCAACAAAACCTATACGTATGTCTTACGTGTATTTCCAAAAAAATTGTAAGGTTGGCAAAGCAATCCCTACTTGGCGTACTTGGGAAATCTTTTACATATTAACCATCCCCGGAGTAGGAAAAGTGGCAGCCTATCTTTCCAGAGGAAAGCTCCTGGCATAGGAGGTTTTCTTTTCTTTGCAACGGTTACTTTGTTCTTACACGTGTGTTCAAGGGAGCAAAATCTCGCTCCTCAAATTTTGTTAGAAGTCACCGAGATTTAGTTAAATTAATGTCTTAATTCATGGTTAAAAGTCCCTTCCCAGAAAGGTGGAAGCGTTAGAGCTGAACACCCCTTTCCACAGCGGAGGGAAGCATAGCGCCGTGGATATGGCCAAGAACTTGCCTGGAGCCCTGGGGCAAGGGCGGGGGAGCCTTTCAATGGCAAGATAGGTTTCTCCGCAGTTGGCCTACTGAGGAGGCATGTCCCCCTTTTTGCCTCCTTTGGAGGAATTTACTTGGCCGGAATAATGCGTGTCCCTCTCCCGCTTGGCTTCCCTTCTCAAGTGGGGGGTGGGTCGCATTATTTCGGAATCCCCCTCCCTTATTTTTTAATTGTCACCAAGGAGCCAGAATGAAGCTGGCCAACACAGGAGTCCCGCTCTTTGCACAGGAGGCTGTTAAGTCAGGGAAACTATACCCTGGCCATTGGAAGCAGAGAAAATTTAAAAACAGAAAGAAGCAGCCTGAGGTTTAACAAACCAACGTCTCAATAGTAGATCTAGTGATCAGTTGGTTTCCTTCCCCACCCGAAACAGTTGAGAGAGTTTTAGAAGAAGGATCTCCTATAAAGACAAATCAGCGAATCTCTGAAATGAGCATCTTGCTCGGATTCTAGTTTCCAGGTGATTCGTTCTTTTGCTTTCTACTGAACTTTAGAGACAGGAAATGTGATCTGATTTTATTTTAAACCTGAAGGGCTTTTGAGAAGGAAGAACTCAGGTATGTACTTGGGGACAACATTTGAATAGCTCTGTTGAGAGAAAGAGAGAAAGAGACAGAGAAAGATGACTGCATTGAAGGTAACCAAAACTTGCCTAGACTTTTCCCTATACGTGATACCTAAAACAAAAACAAGGAATAAAAATAGACCTAAAATTGCATGGAATAAAAATGCCGATTGTTTCCTAGCCCACAAGAAGAAATATTCACAATGAACAGTGTCATTTTGCAACATGAATAGATATGATACAATTAAGTACAGTTCGTGATTTTTAAAAAGGGATATCAAAAAGACCCAGACTGTTACTTATCTTCACCTGCCCAATAGCAAAGCTTCCACCAATAGGAAGAATTGTGCCGGTGACCAGGCTCTTTGCAGAAATAACTGGGCCTAATCTTGTCTTGTTTGGGTGTAAGAAACTTCCTGATTTAACTCTAAATAATTTCATAAAGGGGTGTGACACTATATATCGACATTTATTTGAACTCCTTATTTCATGCCTTTCTCCGTTTATAAAAAAATGAGGCCAGCACAAATTTCAGTCTTTTAAATCCCAAATCCTATAATTATCTAGTTGGATGACAAGATAAGTCACTACTACTATAATTAACCATTTGCATGTCATATATACACAGCATGAATTTTGCCTATCTGTATAGACAGCTCAGGTTAAGAATTAATTGGCTGCTTAAGTCTTAAATTAATGAAAAAATAAGGGATGTTACATCTTTCTAATCAGTGTCCAGATGCTGAACAATCTGGTAAACAGATTTTTCTATGTACCCTTGCTTTGGGAAGGAAGGAAGGAAGGAAGGAAGGAAGGAAGGAAGGAAGGAAGGAAGGAAGGAAGGAAGGAAGGAAGGGATAATCTTCTTAGCCCAAAGTGAGTAATTTAAAATCTAGGGCCGAATTTTAGCATGTTTATTTTAAAAGTGCTATTTGGGGCTTTATAACATCACAACAGTGGCTGGGCCATGTTGGACATCTCTCCCTGTGGAATTAACTAAGAAAAGAGTCCACCCCATTCATTAAGGCAACGTATTAAAATCAAGATTCGCTTCTTAACAAACATTTTGGAACTCGGAGCAGATTGGGGAAGACATATATCACACACACACACACACACACACACACACACACACATATCTAGGTGAAACTCCTGAACTGCTGGCTCCCGCCTGCGCGCCTCTTCCTTGCGCGAGGGGCCTGACTCCGCTGGACCTGCTTTTTCGTTTCTCCAAAAAAAAAAAAAAAAGAAATCGATGAACATCAAGGAGGGAACCTCCTTCTCCACTCCTCCTTCGCTCCAACCCCCCCACCGCCGCCCCCATTCCGTTTCTCGGGCTGAGCCCTTTCCCGCGGCGACGGCAGCTAACCGAGACACCAGCTAAGCGAGCCTTTGCTCCTCTGGTCTTCTAATGGCCTTTCAGGGAGCCTCAAAGGTCGCCGCTTCGCTTCTTAATCGGACTCTCCGGCAGGAAAACGCCGGCAGCTCCGCCTCCGGTCCCCTCGAGGCCACAGGCTCGTGGAGAGACCCGCCAAGGCTCCCAAACCAGCCAGCCCTTCCCGCCCCTGCAAGAGGCTTTCCGCTCGCGGCTTTCCCGCGCAGCCAAAAGAGCCCCCCCGCCCCATCCTCCGCGGCCGCCCTCGATCCCCCAAACGGGGATTCCCTGCCTGGATATTCAAGGCAGGTCCTTCGGGAGGTTCGAGGAGCGGGCCCGGGGGCCCTCGGAGGCTCCGTTTGGTTTCTTGGCACGCATTTTCCCCCTTCCGATGGTTTTTTTTGTTTTTGTGTTGTTGCTTTGATTTTTCCAAGGAAACACGCGTCTCCCTCTGCTCTTGTAAATGCTTCGGATACTCGGGTTCCTTCCCTAAGTGGCGCCCCTGAGTACCCGCTCCCCCACTCCCCCACTCTCCCTCAACTGTCCAGATTCCACGGAGTGCCCGGCTTCAGAGTAACGGTGCCGTTGCAGGCTGAAATCGGGATCCCTTTGCCCGCAGACTTCTTGGGACTGGCGCTTTAGGGCGCCCCGTCTTTTTAAACCAGTCCGCAAATAGTGTGAGTGTGTGGGTGTTGGTGTGGGGGGGGGGTTTGGTTCTCGGGTGCTTGGTTTGTCCCTGAGAAGCCTTCCTGGAACTGGAGCCCTGTTGGGTTCGGCGTCGTTTCCTGCGTCTTTTTCAGGACTTTCTCCGCTAAGAAGCTTCAGACTACGCTCCAAATTCGTCTGCACTTATTTTCAGAATCGATTCCAGTCTGGCTCATACAATCTGGGATTCGCGACTGTTTCATGTCTCCCTGTTCCTTGTCTTTAAGGAACAGGGAGCCATGAAACTTAGACAAAAACAGACACTACTCAACCCCCTTGGACCAGGCCCGTTGCTAATTTAGAGGCTGCATTTTGCAAGGAACCGAACTTCGCCAGGTTTCGGTCTTGGTTGGTGGCTTTGCTTCCCTCCACCCCACCCTCCTCCCCTTTCTCTACAAAGGACTTAGAGGTTGTACTAATGCAAGCCGTTTGGTTAATGTACAGTTCGATGAGTCGTGAGAAAACCCATCAAATGTGGATCCTGGCTAATTCAATAACGGAGTTAAATATGTGAGACTCTAGCTTTTATTTCGGGCTGAACTCCCCCCCTACTGAGGGTCTGAAGAATGACAGAGCCAGGCCAAATATCATCTGGAGAGCTCCGAGAGAGCTTTAGGACGCATAACCCGTGCCCTACGTCGGGAGGCGACTCTGTCGAGGCTTCCCAACCTCGAAGCTCCGAGAGCTCACCTTCAGGCTGAGCACGTTCGCTCGCTCGCTCTTCGCGGGTGTGTGTGTGTGTGTGTGTCCTGCAGGAAGGAGACCCAGCGGAGAGCAACAGTAGCTGAGTTGGACTTGCAGGGGGGGCAGGATAGAGATGACACCTTCGCTCTTTCGTTTACCCCCCCCCTCCCCTGCCCCCATGCTCCAAACTGGACTCCCCCGCTGCCTTCGAGCCAGAAGGATCATCGGGGTGATATTTCAACCTGTGCACGAAAGGAGCACTGGCAGGAGAGGACGTGTGGACAGTGACAGGCAACCCTGGCGGGAAATGGGTACCTTTTTCTCCAATGGAGGGAGCCAAGTCCGCCCGGCGGAGGCGGGGAGTAAGGCTCGCAGAGGAAAACAGAAGCATTCAACACAACCAACCCTAATCCCGACCCCGACCCTTCACTCTGCAGCTTCCCAGAATTACAGGCAACCCTGCAGCGGACGGATTGAAGGAGCCGGAAAAATTAACTAGGAAAAAAAAAAAAAAGCAGGCAACTCTCCATCACCCACCCAGCCCAAGTCCCAGGGGTCTTAAAATGACTTTTCTCTCTTCCCAATAGCAGAACACGAGTTGAATCCATGCTGGATTAATAGGACTATTAATTCTTATTAATAGTCGGCATAAAAATTATTGGCACGATTTTTTTTTATGATTGGCTTTATATTTTCTACTCACTGCCTTCAGCCTCCGAAATGTTGCTGTAATCGCCAAGCAGTCAAGAGCTTTGTGAATATATGGTTTCTTTCGTTTAAACAATACAAGTAATTAATTATGAGCAGACATAACGAGCAGAATTATGAGTATTCAGCAGACACATTTGTACACTTCTTATGTGATTTTTTTTCGTACTTTCGAATATTACATGCAGTTGGAAACAATTTTACTTTGAACAAAGTCTGGCCCACTGGACTTTAAGCACAAGTGACGGGACTAAGAGCTATATTCATCACTGGGATACAGCTATTATTGTTGTTGTTATTATTATTTTATACCAAATGTCAGGTAACTATTTCTCTCCTTTAAAGGTACACGTAGCTAGGATTTATCGAAACACATTTTTAAAAGCCTCCTCGCTCCCCACTCCGACACATAGATATTGATTCAGATCATTCTAAAATGCCCCTTCTTATTTTCGCCAAAAGTTTCCAGGTGGAATCAAATTCCTATTTGTACGGGCAAACTCTTAATTAAAAGATTATTTCTACTGTCTAAAAGCGAGGGTAGTTCTTCCCCAAGGCAGGAGGCAGGGGAGGAGAAAGAGAAGACGCGGAAGAAATATAGTTCTCGCTTGGCATATATTCATCCGGTCCCCCTTCAAGGAGCTACTTCGCCAGGGCTTCCAATAATGTTAGCGATCTTTAAGGTTTCAATTGTTCGTGGGGGTTTTGCCACTGACTTTTTCATTATTTACCTACTGAATCAAAGTAAGCAAATCCCATCTGTTTTCCCTCCTGCTATCAGCTTCACTTTTAATTATCCGCCCAGCAGCCTAATAGAGATGATATTAAACTAAATCTTTTTGACATTAAAAGTAATTATCCCCAAACCAATATTACAAGAATGAAAATTACCCAACCCACCTCCCCTAGCATGCTTTCTCCGCCTAAATAAAATAAAGTAGGCGCTGCCTCCCGCCTTCATCCAGGCTTAGTACTTAAAAGTTGGGGCGATTTGACATGCAGGCGAAACTGGAAACATTTTTAAAAATATGATTAAGAACCGTCATTTTTAATAAGAGAGAAAAGCTCCTGGTACCAACTTTGAGGAAACTCCCTGTTCCTTCCCAAACCAGGGAGTGGTTGCAACTTAGATTAATTTGAAAAGAATCGATTTATTCAGAAGAGTGGAGAGTCCATATAAGGTGGAGAATGATTTTTTTCTTTTTTTTCTTTTTTCTATATTAAAAACGTCTCTAGTCAACACAACCTCGTTAAACTTGAATTATTATTATTATTATTGCCGTTATCCTCATCTGAACACTAGACTGGCGTTGCGCAAATGCTACATATGCGATATAGACTGATCTCAATGAGGACTAGAAACTGGTTTACCTAGAATTTTCCTGTAAATTAGTGGCTTCAGACCCTTGTGGAGCCGGGAACCCTCCGTTGGGAGTTTCAAAGGAGCGTCCAGCCTTCCCCCCCCCCAACGTATAATGGACCAAATGTGGTAGCTCCTCCTCGCCCACCAAAAAGATCCCTTGATAATTGCCTTTGGGATCGAACCAGCGCGACTTCCTTCTGTGTACCATTTATGCAGGCTAGGGGCTAGGGGGGAGATGGGGCCCACAGGTGGTTTCGGTCCGGGCGCACTTGGAGACCACGAAGGGGAGGTTGGGGGGGGAGACCGAATCCTCCGATGGAGAAGACCGGATTCAGGACCTGAGGACTCTCCGCCTACTTTTCTCTTGAGCCATCAGATTTGCCCAAATGTCTCCTCCTGAGGTGGCTACTCGATTAAAATCCAGCAAATCGGTAAAGAGGCTGATCTGCTGTTCTGCCCAAAGATTCACCTACCGGCCTTCCCTAATCTGGTGGCCTCCGTGGACTTGACCTTCCAGCCGCAGAGTTTCCCAGCCATGGCCAACAACTGGACGTCCGGCCGCGTCCGATCGCGCAAGGTCCAGGCAGGGACGCTGAAGGCTTCCCGGCAGACGCGAGGCTGGCGGTCAAAGCCTTCGGCGTTTTCTCCCAGAAGTGAGCTTTTGAGCTGGGGCTCATTGTCTGCCTCAGAGACCTTCCTCGCCGGTCAGGAATCTGCACCATCCGGACTTGGACCCGCAATTTCCCCAGCCATTAATCTGTTGTGCCAAAAAGAAAAGAAAAACTTGGGAAGGGACACCTTCGGGTTTTCTACCTGATCCAGGAGTTTCCCTGACTGTAAATGTAAATGCTTATTTTCCCCTCCTCCCCCAACTGTTAATTATCTTATATGAACTTGCATCACGTTTTTCTGAATCCTTAAAAAAAAAAAATTAGTTCTTTAAAAAAATGAACTTAAAATACTCTGGGCATTTGGGGATAAGATTTCGATAATTCTTGCCTCGTCCCATGTCGCCAATGGTTACAAAGGCTTGGCCATAATGCATTATCACAGAGCAACGATCTATAAAAAGGAGACCGGTTCAACAATTTCAAAAATAAGCCTTGTGTTAGAAAGAAGAAGAAATACCCAGTTGTTACCACCGCCTCAGTATCGTTTATTTGTTTGTTTGTTTGTTTTCCTGGAAAGCTTTTTGGATACTGGGATTTGCGCCTCAGAGTCTCACACAACATTTATTGGCACTGGTGCTTCGGGGAAAGGGAGGGGTGGAAATCAACCACATTTCACTGTGCAGGTATTCGGCGTTTTCTTTTGCAAACTTCTTTGGGGGAGGGGGGGCAATCGAAGAAGAGGTGAGAGTTAAACAGACGGGATGGTATGTCTTCGACCCCTTGCATGGTCGCTGAATGAAGCTAACTGAATCTTGACTCACCCCAATTCCAGAATAATTAATCCCTGCCCCCGAAGATGAATTCCACTACAGAAAGCCTCCGGTGGGCTTCATTTCAGTCCTTAAGCGTTCAGCCTTCGCTTGGGTGAGGTTACAGTGTTTTGTATGTTTTTTTTCTTTTTCTGTAGCTGTTATTCAGTTGGCTTTAAGGATTTTGAAAAAGGAAAGCTTTATTTTGTTGTTTTGTTTTGCTTTTGGGTCACTGACGTAAATCATTTCTCCAAGATCCTCACGGTCTACTTTTGGCTGATATCCTACAGAAGAAAAGCCTCGCGGGGTGTGTGGGTTCCGTGGGCCCAGGCAGCGCGGCATCTGCCTCCCAGCACACTGTGTTCTTCTGCATCACGTCTCAGTCCTTCCATTCCGAACAGTCAGTGCGAACCAGCTTTCCCCTCCTTCCTTCCTCCTTCCTTCCTTCCTCCTCCCTCCCTCTCTTCCTTCCCTTTCCTCCCTCCTCCCTCCCTCTCTCCCTCTCTCCTTTCCTTCCTTCCTTCCTTCCTTCCTCCTTCCTTCCTTTCTCCTTCCTCCCTCTCTCCCTTCCCTTTCCTCCCTCCCTCCCTCTCTCCCTCTCTCCTTTCCTTCCTTCCTCCCTCCCTCCCTCCCTCCCTCCCTCCCTTCCTTCCTTCCTTCCTTCCTTCCTTCCTTCCTTCCTTCCTTCCTTCCTTCTCCCACGCTGTCTGAAATTGTTGCCAGCCACCTCTCCGATAAGTGTACACGTTTTCAGAATGCGTCGTTTATAAGAGCTTGAATCTGAAAACAGAGAACTCTTCTCGAAAAGGGATGGCCAAACCTTGGGAGAAACGCCACCAAAACTCAGTGGGTGGCTCAGGGCAATCCAAAATCTTCACTCTTGTTACTTCCGATCACATTTCTCCGACTGCCCCCCCCCTCCAGCCCCAGCCCAGTTAAAAAGAAAAGTCGAGGGTCTCCCGCTTGGGGACCTCCAAGAGCCAGGCTGGCGCCCCGGGTTGGTGCAGTAGCTTTCTCAGGGCCTCGGCTCGCACCTGCCCCGGATGGCCAGAGTTGGGGAGCACCGGCAGCCCTTCCCAAGCGAGGGAGGGGGGCTCATAGTGCGGCCTGTAGCCAGGAATTTGGGTTCGTGTCCGTGAAGGGGGAAAAAAAAATCAGGCAAGCTGGCTGCTTCCGGACTGTCGGACTACAATCCCCATCACTCCCCGCCTTCCCAACTCTCACGGTCCCGGGAGAGGGAAGGGAGACAGGGGGACCGGCTGAGCCGCAGAGGGTTGCTTTTGCGACGCCGGATCTGCTCAGCCGGGCTGGGCTCTGCCAGTCGGAGCCGGGAAGGGCTGCCTTTTCCTCGGGCCGAGCCCAGCCCGTCCCCCTCTGGTCGAAAGGGAGCCGGGGTCGGCCGGGGCTGCCCCTCCGAGGCTCTTGGCCTCCTTCCCTCCTCGGAGCGAGTTCCCACCTTTCGCCCGCCCGCCTGACGGCTCCCGCCGCGCTTCCTCCCCCGGTTTCCCTTGAAGACCCGCTAAACTGAGCTAATTTTAATTGCATGTTTCAACTTTGCTAATTAAATCGAGGGGGCTAATTAAAAGTGACTAAGGAACAGTTTTAACGCAACCGCCGTTCTCTCTCTCTCTCTCTCTCTCTCTGCGCCGCTGCCTCCCCCGCCGGCTCCCGGCTCTCCGCGCTGCTCCTCCAGAGCTCAGCCCGGCCAGCTGAGAAGCCCCACCTCACCCCACCCCACCCGACCAGGCTCCCCGAGCTCTGGCGAGGCTGCGGGTGCGCTTCCCTTCCCTCCTTTCCCCACCAGATGCCCCCGGGGAGGCTTCTCCAAGGTGCAAAGACGGGGCCTCTGAAGAGCCGGAGGATGGTCCTGCTCTGAGCTGGAGGCGGCCCCGCCAGGAAAGTCCTCCGTGGTGTTCAGGGCGAGATCCCTGAAATTGCAAGATGGGACCTTTGGCTAAGCGCCCCATTAAAATCGGGGTCCCCAGCTGGACTGCCTGGAAACGTTCCCATCCATCCAACTGACCGCTCCTTCCTACCCACTGCTTCGCCCCACGGAGGCCGCTCACAAAGGCACCCGCTTCCCTTCGCCCAGGCCTCCTTTAGAACGGCCAAAATCAAAGGTTTGGGAGCAAAACCTGGGCTCCTTCCATCAAGACGCCTCGAGAAAAATCGGAAGCCAGTCGCCCAATTGGGACTGGCTCTTAAACCCCGAGGGAAGAGGAAGAGGAAGAGGGCACAAAGTGACAGGTGTCATGACCACGAACCTCGTGGGGTTTTAAAAGACGATTTTCTGATTTTTTGTTTGTTTGTTTCAATTTGTGTCTCTCCCCCCCCCCTCAACTTTTAACTAATTCAAAGAAAGTTTGTGGCGTTCTGCTACCAGCGGGAGGGTCTAAAGTGTATACAATGTAAAGTCTTTTTGAGAAATGAATTCAGAAGCATTGTAACCCATTGTGATAGGAGACGTCATAATCCACACCTCCTCCCAAAACAAGAAATATGCAGAGATTGCTTCCCGCCATTAAGCAGAGCCCTCTGCATAACACAGCTCTGCTTAAATTAAGGGGGGGGAAACCTATCCCAATTAATCAGCCCACTTTCCTTCTCTTGCCTCATCCAAAGACAAGGTCAGTTCTAGCAGTGAAAACTTTTAAACTTGGAAGGCCTGTGGGGAAGGTCCTTGAGACACAACAAGTAGGGGTAACACCCTTCCAGTGGCAGTGAAATGGAAGGAAGGAAGGAAGGAAGGAAGGAAGGAAGGAAGGAAGGAAGGAAGGAAGGGGAAAGGAAGGGGAAAGGAAAGGAAAGGAAAGGAAAGGAAAGGAAAGGAAAGGAAAGGAAAGGAAAGGAAAGAAGGAAGGAAGGAAGGAAGGAAGGAAGGAAGGAAGGGGAAAGGAAAGGAAAGGAAAGGAAAGAAGGAAGGAAGGAAGGAAGGAAGGAAGGAAGGAAGGGGAAAGGAAAGGAAAGGAAAGGAGGAAGGAAGGAAGGAAGGAAGGAAGGGGAAAGGAAAGGAAAGGAAAGGAAAGAAGGAAGGAAGGAAGGAAGGGGAAAGGAAAGGAAAGGAAAGGAAAGGAAAGGAGGAAGGAAGGAAGGAAGGAAGGAAGGAAGGAAGGAAGGAAGGAAGGAAGGAAGGAAGGAAGGAAGGAAGGGTGCTGTGGGCTTTCTTGACCTCCTCGTCACCACTCTACATCTCTAATGCCCTGAAGTTGAGAGAACTCTTCTCCCTCATCTGCCCCAAATTCTGCCAGACATTGCAGTCTTAGCCTGTTCTGGAGGCAAATTTAGCCAATCTGACAAGAGGCTCCCCTTCCCCAAACAAACAGGCTCACCTTGAAAGACAAGGCTTCCTATAGAATCAGGCCCTGCGTGCTAATTGAGGGATCACCACGGAGGCAGTGGGGAGGAAAGGGCCTGACCAGCATTCCCACAGCTATTGTATGGATTTTTAGGCTCTTAAAGAACCGTTCCTTTTCTCTCTCTCTCTCTCTCTCTCTTTTATATTTCCCAGCCCCTCAGGCCTGGATTAACGTGACAGACAATTTTCCCTTCGCACCTTATTGATGCTTAAATGCACTTTGAGGTAATGTGAATAGGGTGGAGCGGGAGGAGGAGGAGGAGAGAAGAAGGAGCTCAGAGAGAAGAGAATAAAGTGTATGTGTGTGTTTGGGAGAAGTACAAAGCTCTACCCACGCTTGAAGGTGGAACAGAAGCAACAGTTTGGGTACAAAGTATTACAGCAAAGGCTGGGAACTGGCTGTGGGCTCCATTACCACTCTCTTCCACCTTTTTTATTTCTTTTTTTTCTTTTTTCAACTGCACTAAGCCCTTAGATGCAACTAAAGCAGTCAAAGCCAGGCATTAAGAGTCCCCCCTCATCCCCCTTGATATTCACCTGAAAGAGCCCAGGATAATGTACTTCCTCTGCTCCTTTAACGTACTGAGGAAAATCTGAAGCATCAACTCAAGAAACAGGCAAAGCCTTACATAGGGAGAAGAAAGGTAGGGGGATATTTTACATAGAAGAAAGATTCTTGAGCCTTCCATTCCTAACATTTGTGGCCACAAGCATGCAAGTTGCAGAAGTGAGCAGGGAGAGATGAATAGGATCCTAAACAGCTGTTATAACCATGTGTGCCAATATACACCAGAGGGAAGTAGCATGGTTCCCAGCACATGGCCCACAAAATTTTGCCTTTTATCTGCAAAGTCACCAAGGTGATTCTGAGGATTTATTTTACCATTGGTCAATCTAATGTTCTGGATAGTCGGCAGTGTTTCGGAAGGTCATGGCAGCCTATTATTTACCAGCTTTAAACATTTTTGGTTAAACAAAAAAGTCAGCAGGCAAGGATTTCCATTTGCCCAGAGATAGGATTTTTAACTAACTGCATCCTATTCTACAAAAGTCCCATAAATTGCCAAAGAGCTGAAAGGAAGATGACAATGAACATTTATGGGAAACGAGATGCAAGAGTATGGACATTGGGAGGTGTACAGTCCCTTAAAGTTAAGTTTAGTATTTGCTTGGAAGGAAAAAAAACGATTGGTTGGGATACATGCAGAATGTTTCCAAGAAACCACTTCTTACATTTTTAAGGAGCAAATGATCCTGTCATGTTCTGGGACCATGAATTCCACAGTCTAACGATGATGAGTTCATTGTGCCTTAAAACACATTCGTGCCTTGCTTTATACTTCACTAGAAATGTGGATTTAATTACTAGGAGCATGCAATTTGTAATTTCCATTATATGACACAAATAAACAGCCTCTTCATTTATATGCCCTCTCTCAGTGGACCTCACTTCTTTTTAGGCTGAAATTGTACCTTGAAATTGTGTTTTATGCCTTTCCCTTTGGTATCATATGCTGTTTGAGGTGGGATGGTGAGGGAAAGATAACATCATATATTTCTGAAGTTATATCAGTGGATGCTTACTTGATTATTATCCATCCTATGTGCAACTCTCAAGGGCCACCAAGTTTTGAGGGTCTCAGCTATAGGTGCTTTGGTTTTCCTGATTGGAATTGCAAATCCAAATTGTCTCATGAAAAACAATCATAGGAGGAGGGCTAGGGAAACACCTTCTGCTAATGGTTTGTAAGAGAAGTCTGCTTGATATCTTTTCCCCTCATCCTCTACAAGGACTAGTTGTTACCCAGATAAAAGGAGAGTCCTGTATATATCCAAGTGTACAATTATTATTCTAAAACACAGCAGAAACCAGCAAAAAACAGGAATAATTTGGCTTAGATAATTAAGATCTACTCTTCATTAAAGCATCAAGTATACAATTTGTCTTTTTCCCTTATCAAAAGGGAAAAAGACAAATTCTTGTTGCCAAATCAAGAATTGCAAAGCTGGGACACCAGAGTTTAGTAAAGCAATGTTAGGACATTTCTCCCTTGCTGTTCCCCCTCTCCCCAAAATGAAACCAAAGACATCAACAGAGATCTGAAACATCTGGTGGTTTGATGCTGACCTATTGAGAAACTCAAAATGAGGGCTTCCCCCCCCCACATCTTATCATGCAGTACAAATTGTGTAATCAGCCACCCCAGGTAGGCAATTTTGTGGCAAGCCGAGCAGAAAACCAAGGGAAAGCGGCACTTCCCTCATTTATGAGAGGCTCATTAGCTGAGCTCTTTGCGGTGCCTAATGATTGGAGCCCTTTTAAATGATATTTTATATTATCCCCAATCCTTCTCTTTAACTTCAAACATGTGTTTTGTTTTGTCCCTAAAAGGATCCAATGGGTTCCCTCGCCCACTCTTGCTCGCTCGCTCTGTTTTGTGTTGTTGTATTTTTGCTTGTTTTGTTTTGTTTCAGGTAAAACTCGATCATTAAAATTCAGCCCCCGTCTCTTGCATCTGCTTCGTCTTTGCCAAATGAATTGCAGAGGGAGAGAAAAGCGATTGCATTCAAATCACAGATGGGTGCAGGTTTTGGGAAGAAATTTGAGAAACACCATTGTCCCGAATCAAAACTCAGTCCTTTGCTCCACAAAGGGGGTTGCTTTAAGCCCTCTGAGTTCTATGGCACTTGTTTTTTAAACTTTCAAGGTTTCACACAATGGCCTGCTACCTAAATGTCACAACCACTCTGATTCCAAGTGTGTCTCTCTCACTACAAAAAAATGGATGGAGGCAGCAAAATGGAGGGAACACAGTGAGGGAAATCAGAATCATATACAAGCTACTTCTTCATTGCTGAGGATTGGTTTTTGTGAGTAGGAAGCCAGTGAAGATGACTTAAGCTCGAATTGGAGAATAGCTGTACCAGGAGAAGAGTTTTGCTGAACCAGCCAAATGAAACATATAAAATGTTAACAAAGAAACAGGAATTCTGAGCATGTTCAGGCTGCGTTCTACACAGTACCTTACCAAAAGCAGTTCCACTTAACTAGGGTGGGTGGAAACTTTCCAGAGTACAATGAATGCTGGCATATTTTTTAAAAAGATTTTTCCTGTAGCTCTTGTATCAGTTGAATAAATGGTACAGACATCTGTAATGAATGTGTACGTACATGACTGGGCCCACATAATTTAATACAATAATTAAGTATTGGGCTGGCTTAACTGGTTGACTGTGTATTATGAGAAACGGTTTGTCCAACACACCACAGTTCAAAATCTCTTACTTTAGTGCCATACACAAGTTACATTGCCAAATAGTTAGTTTTACTGCAGATAGTTGATCTGCAGCAAAAATGAACATAAGGAAATTGTCCCCATTAGACTGGGCAGGCAGGCCTAGAAGCTGAGTGATGGAGATGACCTCTGGGAATCACAGATTCCATCAGTTGGTCCATTCCAAAGTGCGGACTCAGCACTTTGTATTTCAAATGTTATCTAGGTGGCAACACCTGGCTGATTTCCAAAAGCAAATAATCTGTGGCTAGTGTTTGGTTGAGAGATCTCAGAAAATGCCAGGGCTTTATAGTAAGCCGAATTCACATTTGGAACACTGCATCCAGTTCTGATCACCACAATACAAAAAGATGCTGAGGCCCTGGAAAGAGTCAGAGCAACAAAGATGATAAGATGTCCAGAGGCTAAATCCTATGAAGAAAAGCTAAAGGTACTAGGTATATTTAGTTTAACAAAGAAGGAAGACACGATAGCAGACTTTCAATAGTTGAAGGACTGTCACAGGGCAGGAGGCATCAATTTATTCTCCAAAGCACCTGAAGACCAGAAAAAGAAGCAATGGATGGAAGCTCATCAAAGGGAGATCCAATCTGGAAATACACAGGAATTTCCTAACTGTGGGAACTATTAGGAATAGCTTGCTTCCTGGAGTTGCGAGTGCTCCACTGCTGGAGGTTTTCAAGAAAAGGACAATTATTTGTCTGAGATGGTATGAGGACTCCTTCCTTGGGCAGAGAATTGGACTAGAAGATCTCCAAGGTCTCTTCCAACCCTATGATTCTATGATGTTTCCAAAAAAACTTTACCCTACTTCCGTATCATTGCCAGGAAATCTATATGAATGCATCTATGAAATCACCAATAAGCAAGCCCATTTCAAAGAAAAATGTACTAATTTCTCCAGTTCAATTTTTTTTTCTGGAAGGACGACTGGAACAACTCCACCTCCCACCCACCCCGAGAATCGTAGTTCAGCCTTCTCCAGACTGGTATCTTAGATGTTTTAGGATGATAACTCATTAACTTCTCAACCAGGATTTCTGACGTTCTGGTTTTTCTTTGAAGACGTTCTGGTTTTTCTTTGAAGACGTTTTGCTTCTCATCCAAGAAACTTCTTCAGCTTCAAAGAAAAACCAGAACGTCCAGTTGCCTCTTGAAAAAGCACCCTTGGGACAACCTGGATGACTGAGAATCCCACATATAGGTCTGCAGGGAAAAAGCTATTAAAGATGCATTACCAGTCAGAACAGCTGGCACTAAGCAAGACAGAGCAATGTCTTAGCATCAGATAATTTCCCTGTTTCCCTGTACCTGGATAACTTGGCTGTTTGAATTATAGTTTGGTTTGGTTAGCTTCATTGTACAAGAGACCAATAAGATTTGCTGATGGCTTAAACAAGTAAGGAATTTAAACACACACTTGTGGCAATTTTTTGTAACATCTTTTATTTGAAAATTAATTATTGCCCTAGTAAGTCAGAACAGTTGACTAGATAAACAGTCTGGAATGTTCTTAATGAAAATGATGGGGAAGAAAATGCAAAAGGCATCACAATCTTCTTTAACTTCAAAATCCAAGAAAACTCGGCTCTTCACCAGTTATGTACATCATTTCAAATACATATATAGACTTGCATGTATAACTTGTTCTCATCTGATAGGGTCAAGGAGGCAATAATGGGAGAAACTGGATTTGATAGCATCTAAAGTAGTTTTCCTTGACTATTACCCTCCAAGTGTTTTAGACTACAACTGCCACCAATCCCAGAAAGAATATGTATGTGTGACAAAAAGAAGATAAAAATTAACTTTCTTTTTAAATATTCTATCAATATGCTGAAAGAACTGGTCCATGGAGATTTGATTTCACTCTTCAGAAGGTGGCTGGTCAAGTGCTGAGATCAGCACAGGAAGCTGGCATACCATGTTTCGTTGCCCAAGGATGCATGTCAGTTGACATTTTGCCACTCAGTGCATAGGGGGAAGAAAGTCTCAGAATTACCTTTGCTCACCCTTGGAATTAATTTTTCAGTAGCCAATTAGCTAAAATAACTTAGAATTTTCTGCCCTTTATGACATCTCTAATCTGGTGCCTGAGGCAAACCATCACTCTGACAAATCGTAGACTGGCTCTCCTTGTGCGGGAGTGAAAAACAACTGATTGGTACTCAAAAATCCTTGGATTTGTATTCTAGGCCCTTCAGATATTTACTTCATTTTCAGGGTTTTCATACCATTGCAGACATCGGAACATCTATATTTCTTTATGAATCTATAGAAAATGTTCACTTCTGTGATACAGATTTGAGGTAAAGTGGATGAAGCAGCTTGAAAATCTAATTACCTGCCAATGCTTAAATGAGTTTTTAAAAAATCACTTAGTTCCCCAAAGATGTCTTAGAAACCCTAAAACAGTTTAAAGGGTACAATGTTCCCAAATCACTCACAACCTTAAGTTGCTTTCTCAGTCCTGAAAAAAACACATGCATCTTTTCTAGCTGCCTCTGGCTACCCTCTTGTTGTACAAATAATAAATTCTGCAATGGAGAAACTTTGGGTACCTTACATGATGTGATTTTCTTTGAAAATAAGGAAGCATTACTCTATATTTGGAAGAACTATTGTATTAAGCAGTAAGATTCCCTTAAATCGAATAGATATCTGTAAACCTAAATTCTGGTGGGCTAGAAGCTTGCCCCGAGCTTGGAGGGCGGCAAATGTTTAGAACTGTCCTTCTAAGCGGATTGCTGTCCTGCACATTCCTGAGGGTGAACTGGAGCATCCCATCCCCCATCCCTTCATTCTCCAATGCAAACAGAAGTTGAGAAGATGAGACACCCTTATTTGGGACACAGCTGTTTAAGATGTAAAGACCCTTTAAGCATTTGGGAACTCCTGCTTATAGCTCTGAGAAAGTAAACTTTGAATGACCCCTCAGGTTAGTTTAGTCTGAGATCCCAGAGCTGAAGGCTGGGTGGAACCAGCCTAGGGGGTTGCCCGCCCACAAAGGAGGGGTGTTGTATCACTTCCCCTGGAAATGTACATGATCTTTAGGATGGGGATGGGCAGACACACACACACACTGCAGCATTTAAAGAAATATTTTCTTGCAGTGAGGCAGGCTGTCCAGGAACAAGACACAACTCGTTGGAAGGTTGTGCAACACACAAACTCAGGCCTGCTTTGTCCAAGTTAGTACAATAAGAAAATGAACAGGTTTTTTTATTGGAGTCTTTTTGATTCAGAGAGAGAGGGAGGGAGGGAGAGAGAGAGTGTGTGTGTTAGGGATATGCTGGAGAAGGAATTACTTGATCATGAACATAAAATAAACAAGAAGTACAATATATTTTCAACTTTTATATATTGTAAGTATGGGGATATGCATTTAGATTGTAAAACAGTATTTTTTTTTTACCCCATACCAAACAATATGCTTGGTTGCAATGTATTTCCCCAACACCTCTCTTCTTTGCACCCATTCAGGCAACTTTACAGTTGTTAGCTGAAACCATAGTTGCTCTGGATTACCGAACAGACATGCGAAAGGACATGTTGCTTCGATACGAGATTTTAAAGGCAACCTGCCTCTCCTCATGTCATTCATAAGGACCTACTTGTTGCTGAACATTCAGTCCACATCAGTACTGCTGCACATTTGGCTATTGTGGAAGTATCACTCCTTAAGACAGCATTTATGTGGTACAAAGAAAATGAACAGTAAATCTTGTCAGGTGAATGAAACACTTGCAGTGGGAGTGTTCCATTCTGGCTAACTGTCAATGGTGATTCATAAAACAAGTAAGATCAACAGCAGGAACAAAGGAAGACAAGAAATTTCTCTAGTGAGTTAAGGACTCCGTGGATAATTTGATTTACTTTCATATTTATTATTAATGGCAAAATGGCAGTCACATTTGTATCTTCCAACATACTCTAACAAAAAAAAGTGTAAAAGACAGTATATGAAGTTGATGCCCTTATGGCCTTATGCTTTGTGCCAGGCCCAAAACTAAGAATAGAATGTGGTGATTCTTTCAAACTGAGTTCTTTATTGTTTTCATGCTATAGACCAGGGGTGAAATCCAGCAGGTTCTGACAGGTTCTGGAGAACTGGTAGCGGAAATTTTGAGTAGTTCGGAGAACCGGCAAATACCACCTCTGGCTGGTCCCAGAGTGGGGTGAGAATGGGGATTTTGCGGTATCCTTCCCCTGGAGTGGGGTGGAAATGGAGATTTTGCAGTATCCTTCCCCTGCCACGCCCACCAAGCCACACCATGCCCAGCAAGCCATGCCCACGTCCACAGAACCGGTAAAAAAAAATTGAATTTCACCACTGCTATAGACAAAATATTGCCAGACTGAGTATTCTGCTATCTGCATCTTCAAAATAGTCAGTGAACTATTAGGGAGAGGCTGTCTTCACCTCATTTCTCTCAGACGTAACATCTGAACTGGGTTGCCTCTTACTTCTCTGAAATGTACCTCCTCCCTCCTGGGAATCCATCTTCTTACTACATTCCATCACATCATGAGATTATTGCAAATAATTTTACCAAAATCAAACCAGCAACCACCATGCATGACTGTACATTTGTGAGATAATTCAAAAATAGGGATAATGAAAATGTTTAGGAAATGTAGCAGTTTAATAAACTTTAAAACAGTCCCACGACTGGCTGGGGAATTCTGGGAATTGAAGTCCACAAGTCTTAAAAGTGGCCAAGGTTAGATACCGCTGCTTTAAGTCTAATAAACTGCTGCCATATACTCACATATACAATCTTTAAAAAAAAATCCATCAGACAATTTAGTAAAGACCAAATAAAAAGAAATTTGAACTGGGGCAGAGTGGGGTGGGGTGGAGAAACTTATTCAGACTTGCAAGATTCTGTTCACTGTAACCTTATTTTGTTACTGTAGGCTTACAAAAATAGCATTAGCATTCATAACTAGAAAGCTTTGGTTTTCTGGTCTGGTCTACCTTCTGGGGGTGACAGATATGGAAAACTAGGTAAGAGAAAGAATAGAATGATTTCTAGAGGAGACCATGGTGGATCGCCAACTGGAGCAGTAAACAAGAACCTTCATACTGTAATATTTTGCTGCAGGTTCTAGTTGTATATGTACAGTAAACTGCAGTTATGTTCCTCTATTAGTTTTTATTTCACATTTTTTTCAGTTTGCAAAATGAACTTACATTACCTATTTTTAATAAAGAATTAAGCTGAGTTTTAGCTCTGTGACTATCTTATTTAGTCTTTTGAGACTTTACCTACCAAGGCATCCACTTCCAATCTTCCATCTGCTGGAATAATCCATTGAGTGAGATTTCTATTAGACCTCCAAAATCCTCTAATGCAATTCTTAAATATGTAAGTTGTCACAGCAATAGTTACATCTCTGCAGCAATTAAACTATGCAAATCTAAGAAATTGTTGCCCATTGTGTCAGTTCCTACTTTATTTTTTTGTCTCTGTTAGTTGACTCTGCAGGTACCTCCAAGGTAACAAGACGTAAAGATCTGTACCTATTTAGGATATCCCTGGACATTGTTGGAATAAGCAGGAAAGCACTGCCTTAACCCAGGAACAGCTAAGTACAATTTAAATGTAACTAATTCAAAAGCTGAGAAGAAACAAAGACGATAGCATGGGAGCATGGCAGATATTGCAATATATTTTTTGTTAAAAAGTTAGTAAGAGTTAGGACAAGTTTATAATTCTGCAGAAACATCTTCAAGAAGGTATTTCAATACAGGTACTCTTCGACTTACAACAGTTCATTTAGTGATTGTTTAAAATTACCAGGCACTGAAAAAAGTGACTTGTGACTGTTTTTCACATTTTCACATTGCAACATTTCTATGACCGTGTAATCAAAATTCAGACACTTTTCAACTGACTCATATTTATGACAGTTGCAGTGTCCCAGGGTCATGTGATCATTTTTTGAAATCTTGACAGGCAGTCAATATGAAAGCCAGATTCACTTAACAACCATGTTACTAAGTTAAAAATGGCAGCAATTCACTAAACAACTGTGGCAAGAGAGGTCATAAAATGGGGCAAAACTCACTTAACAAATGTCTCTTAGCAATAGAAATGGTTGTAAGTTGAGGACTACCTGTATCAACATCACTTCTCTTGTCCATAGAGAGGAAGTCAATTACTAAGACTAAAAGTTAATTCAACGTCTAACGTGTGTTAACGTCTAAGGTTCTCTTATGTGAGGTTTGCATCTATTTCTTTAAAATGCACACATGCTTGAGGGGAGGAGAGAGGACACTGCAGTCGGAATGCTTCCATCTCTAACCAACTTAATTCTTAATGACACATCTATATTGTGTAGCCAGGTGGTGAGAATGCAGTGAAAATGATGTTTCCCGTTATACAGACTTACTTTCCAATTTCTAAGACTTCATTCACCTGTATTCCTGATCTTGGGCTGTTAATCATTAAAAACAGAATAAAAATTATATAAATAAAACAAATCAAGGCATAACTTTGTACACAGCTTTCAAATACATGTCTATATTTTTGATAATGTAGAAAAATCCCGTCAGCTGACAGCAAACCTTTACATCAGAAACTCAGTGAAGAACATCTATTTCAGACTTCATTGCTGTACTGCTACTGATCCATGATGTTTATTTCGTTGTTTGGAAACCTGGAAGAACACTATGTTCAATTTGCTTTCTCCATCATCCTTGCAGCATTTTGTCCATTTTTGATCCAATATTAAAGTGCTCACAAGTCAAATGTGTCTGATTTTTAAAACACATTAGGCATCAACTCACTGACCAAATGTCTATGGAGATTCTCAGTCATCCAGGTCATGGTTGTCCCAAAGGTGCTTTTTCAAGAGGTAATGGGACTTTCTGGTTTTTCTTTGAAGAGAAGTGAAACGTCTTCAAAGAAAAACCAGTTGCCTCTTGAAAAAGCACCTTTGGGACAATTCACTGGCCAAAGTGTTACATTTTAAAAACTTGTTCATGTGCCTGAACTGTAATCATGTGAACCTGGGAGTGCAAGGACCGGTCCTAACTGTGAGCACCAATGCTGTTGTAATTTTGAACGATCACAAAAATTGAAGACTACCTGTATCTATTTCGAGTAATATACTTACTTTTTATTTATAATTTCACAGGGTAAATTAAAATGTAATTTTTAAAAGGCAGTTTAGCAAAACAATCCTGCACTAAATGAACAAAATAGAACATACACGAAGACAAAAGAATGGATATCCGTGGTGGTATTTAGCTGGTTCTATCCGGTTTGGGCAAACCAGTAGCAGCGGCTGTGGGAGGCTCCGCCCACCCGCCTGGACATCATCACGCCCCATTTTTGACACTCTGCACATGTGCAGAAGGTCTTGCGCATGCACAGAGGTGTTGTGCGTAAGCGAAGCGCAAGCGCACGCTCACATTTGCAAACCGGTAGCAAAGGTAAGTGAATACCACCCCTGATGGATATACTTGGGTTTTGCATCTGCTCAAGTATTAATTTAAACTTAAAATTAAAAAGCTAGGAATGTTAGAAGATGTACGGTCAAAAGAACTTCCCACTTTTTCTATTATACTGAACAGGAAAAGGGAACTCCTAATTTCTCTAATGAACAAGAATAATTCCTTAAGTTTTAATACTAATGTATTCAAGATATTAATCCAGATCTAGTGTTACAAAAGGTGTATCCAAGGTATAATGTTCACTAACCATGTAACTGTGGGATGCAATAGTAGTTTGCATAATGAAAATAAAGAGCTGGTGAATCTCTGTGTGTGCAGCTCCTCGTGATCTCGTGGATTTTTTTCTGTGATGATCTATCCCTAACCGGATCCTTCAGTACTACAGTGGTACACCCATGGACCCTAGAACTGAGTCCGTCTATTTGGCTGCTGATTGTCCTCTTCTTCTCTTTCTTTCCCAGTATTAGGGCCTATTACAGAGAGCTACCTGTTCCGAGTAGAATAGTGTGTGTATGTGTGTGTGTATGTAACACAGAAAGAAGACACATAATAAATTATCTATAAAATGCTACTGATATGAAAGGATCAAGTAGCAGTATGGCTCCACATCTGCAAAACGTTTTTAATCACTATTTTTTAAAAAATGGTAACAAATATTAACAATCCAAACATGGAGAATTGAGAACTAAGTACCAATATTTTATTTCAAGAGGAAGATGCATCTTTGTAGCCCTCCATACTCACTTATTCAAAGAGAACAGCAATAATAGATGGGCACTGTTATGTGGCCTAAATGACAGCTAGATTCCACAAAGGAGACCAAAATCAATGTTATATTGGATGTCTAACATTACCAGCCACAAAATATTAATAAGCTCACAAATGCTGACCATTCTTGTGGAAGGATACAGGAAACAAATTGGTTGAAATATGGTACAGTGATCATTTCTGACAGTTGTTAGCGCATTTGCCTTAGATTTATGACTTCGTTCACTGAAAAATCCCACTCCCAAAGCCACATATTAAACTAATCTGTGCCTTAGTTTAGAACCTCATTTTTAAATTGTGAGAAATAACATTTTTTTCCTCATTTGATACCAAGAAATGTTGAAGTCAGAATAGATAAAAGGGAAGCATGGGGCAGAACTGATCAAAAGGAGATTAAAGTGTACTTTAAAAACTGATTTAAAATAATAAATTATTGATTAATAACCGTTTTCCAATACTTGTTGCTTACCTAGGTTTCCTTTACTCCTGAAAACCTGTCTGGCTCCTTTTACCAACAGAAAGAATCTTTCCATTCTCAGATGATCACCTCTGGACCCAATACAATGCATATCAATATTTCAGCAAGAAGTATGTTTAAAAAGAAATAGAACAACGTGAAAGGGCATCTTCAGGATCTGTTAATTGAAATTACAATCCAAATTCCATTTGCTTCTACAATATTTAATGGGACTATTTGGTTAAGATGTGTACATTACACCTTGTCATTGGCAGTCAAAAAAAGGCTTTTCTGCATGCTGTAAAACAATGTTAAGCCCCATTGATTTCAATAAAAAAAAAATTAAGTAAGCCATTTTTTTTTCTAAATGAACTCCACAGGACTTATATATTGGTACACACACTAGATTCCATTTTCCAGCTTATCTGTGGAAAAAAGAAATCTTTATGTTTGTTATCTCCATTTTCAACTTGTTCAGCATAAGTGAGCAGTTGACTTTTCCATTACAAATGTCTTCCTTGGCAAGTTGAGCATTTATTTATGTACGTGTGTGCACCATAGGTGATTGAGACATACCACACATACAACAATTTTGATTGACACAAATAGATTAGTTCTTCTAATATATGTCCTAACTGAATTTTATAAGACACATATCTTCTCCACTTTTTCCATATTTGGTAAAAATGATGTATTTGTACCCTTAAACATTTAACATAGTTCCTAAGTTCATTACTCCAGCCAAAAGAGAATGAGACAAAAATGCATAATTATGCATAAAAATGCATATTTTCTCCAGTTTGTATTAATTCTTCGAAGAAGATAGAGCAGTGTGCTACAATAAAGAAGATATGTTAAACGAGAAGTAATGGAGAACAAATGTATTATTTAGAAAATGAATTTTCCACGGTGCTTTTGTATGCCACAGTCTAAGCCTACAGTTTGTAATTCACATTAAAAAAAAGCTTACAAATCTATTTTGATGTAGCTTCAAGCAGCATGCTGATTCATACGTTCCAAACTTTCTAATCCCCTGGATAGACCAATCCCCTGGATGAATGTACGCATTTCTCATGTCCATAATCAAAATCTGCAAACATTTCTTAGTACACTGTAATTTTACATTTTTATTGTTTGGTGAAACAAACAAGGTGCTTAAAACTGCAAGAAAAATAATACAAACCAGTGTCAGAATGGGGAAAAAAGCAAAAAGAAACAAAACAGAGGGGAGGGGAGGAGGAGAGGAGTCCTGTAATTCTTCTACAATGATGAGCAAAGAACTTTACTATTTGTGCTGCTTTGGACATTCATAGCCAACACCTGTTTTTTTCTGAACTGTTAGCTGGGTACTAGTCATTCACTACAGTTCCTTTTTTAAAACATTATTTAGATACTCATATCATCAGCAGTTCAACACACTGCAATGTAATGGAAAATACTCCCCAAACTGAATCTGGATTGAGATTCAAAGCAAAATAAAAATAAAAATCAGTAAATAAATATCTTGCATATATGTCAAACTATCTTCTCCAAACAAAACCTTACATCTTATGAAAGAGTCAGAAAGTATAGAGGAAAGAAACACCCTCTGCTTTCTACTACTACAATACTGTTAAATCTCCAAGGATGAAAATGTCCCATTTATTGTTTTTCTGCCTTAAAAAAAAAAATTAGGTGGCAAAATCGAATTTCAAACACAGAAAGAAAATGCACATATATGAGAGCACTGGTTTAGCAAGATATCAAATATACAGTATTCTAGTGTCAAAAGTACAGGCAGAAATGTCCAAGAATTCTTGGTGAAAAAAGGGGTAATTGAGGAGTAAAAATTCTACTGGACAATCACTCACATTTTAACAGTGTATTAGTTATAACAAAAGCCAGATGTTAAGTGAGCAACAGATTCTAGTGTTCAGTATTGTAGCAAAGTATTTTCTCTGCTCTTTTAAATGAGGTTGAAAACACATACTCATGTATGGGAAATTTTTATGGAACTATGTTTATTCTTTCTTCCCAGCTTCTTGAAAGAGGCAGAGTTGGGACATTGATCTGATTTAAATGATAGGACACAGTGATTTGGATAAAGCGTTCGCCGTGCCTTATTCATTATCAAATAATTACTTAGTCCTCCAATCTGGCTTCATCTATTCTTTTGCCTCTAGAAAAAGTGTTTCTTGAGGGTACAATTTTAACTCCAATAATGATTTATTTGGATCCAGCTGGGTTACCTGTGAAAATAAAAAAGAACAAGACAACCTGAAAACCAAAGTATAGGTGGTAGCTTTCAGTTACCCTTTTAGAAACAGACTAATAAACATTCCACAATTAATTTGATTGGTTTGCTTGTTAGTTGGTATATTTAAGAGAGTCAGGAAATAGCTTTGTTATCATGCTCATAATAGCATTTGCAGCAAAACATACAAAATAAATTCCTAGCTGTATCCTTCATCTTACCTTCCAAAAGCTTTGTATTTTTTTAACAGAATCTAAAAATATTTGCACTCTGATTAAACTATTGACAGCTTTATAATTTGGGGACAGAATATACACACCAAAGTATTCCCTTAATTTAATTGGTTTCCAAGTGCACATATCATGTAATTATTTTACTTTGCAAGGCATTGTGGTATGAATTCATTATTCTGTTCCAATTTTACAAAAATCTCATTCTATGCTTATATTACCCTGCATTTATTATTACAACAGCACTTGGATTAAAGCTACATCACTGGAAATTCTACTATATGACAGAGATTTTAATTGGGTATCTCTTTTTACAAATCCAAGGTATATGATTTTTCCAACAGTTAATACTTAGCCCAGAAGTGCATGGCGTGTAACCCGTACCATTCAAGGTTTCCGCTGCATTCTAACTATAAATGTTACCAAATTGAAAAATTATTAATTACTAGGGAACGATAATATGAATTCCCTTTGACTGATTTAATGTAGTCTAAGTTTAAATATATAAAAGTATATATCGGTATATAAAATTTGTCCTGGCTTGCTACTCACAGGCTGTCTGATTGTTGTCCACCAAATGATGTATAGTCATATATAGTTAAAATGCATCAGAATACAGAAAAGTTGACACAGTTTATTATGTAAATAATTTGCAAAGTATCTTGTGCTACTGTATTACATATCTACATTTTGGAAAGATGAACGCTGACTAGAAAAAAAAAATCCAAATCCACATTACAGCCATATCTTTATTAGGTTAATCTAAGGTTACAAAATACTGTATATATCTATGAATTCTCAAGTTTGGCATGGAGAGAAAAAGGGAGAAAATATGCTGAAGTCATTTTTACATTTTGCTATGTTAGATGTGATGAAGGAGCAGTCTGAATATATGGAAATGGAGTCATCAAATGTAAAGATTCCCCTGGACCCCAAAATCTGCTTGATGAAGAAATAATATTATCTCTCCATTACTTTTGAAAATATAAAATAAAATCAGTTTTTTCTAGCCTTTTTTCATCTTTAAATGAAATACACAATACCTTTCGTAGAAGGAAAACAGAAGGAGAAAGTACAGTTAAAACTGATACTGCTAATTATATTTTATATGCCAAGTGCATCTGGTAATGACACAAGAAGTAAAATGTAGTTTTCTAGAAGAGGTAGAAAAGTTAGAGTATGTTTTGTGTTATCAGCCTCTATAGGCAACAGAGGTTAGTTTCTATATCCACAAATGCAGTTACAGTAACTGGACATACCTATTATGGATAATAGCAAATATTTATTATGCCATTTAATGAGTAACCTTTGAAACCTGGAATCATATAGCATTTATCCCTTAAACCATTTATATTATCATTACACTGTAACAAGAAAGTTGTGGATGCTTTCACTGGAGGCTTTCAAAAAGAGACTGGACAACCATTTATCTGAAATGGTACAAGATCTTCTGCTCAAGCAGGGGGTTGGATTAGAAGACTTCCAAGGTCCTTTCCAACTCTATTATTTTATGTTCCATTCTATAATTATTAAGTATTTTAAGGTTCCACTGAAAAAGCATTTACAATAGAGTATTATCTACAAAGAAAGCCTGGTTTCCAGAAAATATATCACTTAAAAGAGATAAGATCACATAAAACCTACTGTGTTTCTACAAAACAGCCAAAATACTGAGTTGTAGTTTGCAATTACAGGAAGGAAGCGCTTTGTTTCCGTATCTGAAGCCTTAACATTTCACTGCTATTAATACAGGCTCATTCTCTGGACAACAAGAGTAGTGCACCTGAGAAAAGAAATTAGCTGCTTCTATTTAGTCCAAGGCTGTATCTAATTAAATCCACTCACTTTCCAAATCCCTCAACGCCTGTATTGCAAAATCACAGAAAGGTAAGTAAAATGAGAATGTCTTCTGTGTATCAGGCAAAAACTGGTTCGAAATGCAAGACTGGGTTAATAAACACTATCCTCCAGACTGTAACCAGATGGAAACCTATTTTTCATTTCAGTGTGATTAACAATGCACATCCTAATCAGAATTCTTGGATTGGCAAACTCCACTTTACCCTTAATAACAACTCTGAATGATGTCCTTTTCTCAGATGCTTTCAACTTTGGAGATTTATTTGCGTACCTGTGCTAGGAAGAGATTTGCTGTCTTCCACCTTGGATTTTCAGAATGCCTGCTGATTTTTTTTTTATTCACCTAGGGACCACATAGTTTGCAAATGTTTACACCATTACCCAATTAACTAACAATATGGCTCTTACATCTGTCAACAAATAAAGCTGTTGTTGCTTTGTTTTAGCTCCCTGGCATTTGCTGTTCATATAGGTCGTCATTGTACTTAATTATCATGCTAGATCCCTTCTGCAGCATTTACTTTGTTATTTGTGGCATGTAAATATATTGCTTTAGCATAGAAAATAGAAAGTTTAATGTTTGTCTGACCAGAAGAAATGTCTTAAAAGGTATGCAACATCTCCTACTCCAAGCAATAATAAAAATGATAACAATCTTTTTGGGCCTATTCAACCAGTATCCAGGGTGACAGGGAAATCTGTCTTATTATGATCTTCCCACCTTTCTATATTTTTTGACTGAGAATATAAGGATTTCCTGAAATATAGACTCTCTCGGTAGATCACTCTTAACTAAAATTAATCAAGAACAGAAACCAAGAGAAAAAGTCCAATATCAGTCCTGTTCCTGATTTTGGACGCAAGTATAAAGCACTCTGATAATATTCTTTATAAATTTACTTAAATGAATGAGATATGTTTTCAAATAGATTACAGTTGAATTCTTTTACTTTAAAAATGATTTTTCTTATTCTAGTCAGCCTTAGATAATAATGCTGGAAGGTAACTTTAATTGCTATTTTGTAATTTATTATTTAAGCAGCCAACCTCTCTGGAGAGTGACTTTGCAATAATTTTTACCATTTAACTGGTAGTAAGCCCCACTGAACTCAATTAGACATTTCTGAATAGGGGTGAATAGTGGTGTGCTATTAAATTTTTATGGCGCCCATCTCACTGATATGGCGACTCTAGGTATTTTAAAGACTACATTCAATTCTGAAGAATATCATGATTCTATGGCTACATTTGGGCTGGTAGGAATATTGGAAATTTTGTAAAAGCTTCCAGGCATCATCATGATCATTCTGCTACAGAAGCTGTCAATTCACAAAATGGCTGCCACGATGGCAAAGACAGTAACAAAATACCCATTCTGAGAAGAGCAGAGTTGGGAAGCTAAAAAATAAATAACCTGCTCATTCCGAAAGAAGACATTTCCTCTGAATTCCCAATTTTCACAATGTAGGAAACACGTAGTCTCTGTTAGCCTCTATCAATTGCCAAATATGAACTTTTCTCTAAATATTTGGCAGGCATTTAGAAAACCCACACTGTTTTCCACCCAAATGCTTCCTCATTCCCTCTGGAAGGAGACCTTCTTCCTTTCTTTAAGGTAAAGGTTCCCCTCATATATATGTGCTAGTCGTTCCCGACTCTAGGGGGTGGTGCTCATCTCTGTTTCAAAGCCAAAAACCCAGTGCTGTCCGAAGACATCTCCGTGGTTATGTGGCCGGCATTACTAAATGCTAAAGGCACACGGAACGCTGTTACCTTCCCACCATAGTGGTCCCTATTTTTCTACTTGCATTTTTTACGTGATTTCAAACTGCTAGGTTGGCAGAAGCTGGGACAAGTAACGGGAGCTCACCCTGTTATGCGGCACTAGGGATTCGAACAGCTGAACTGCCAACCTTTCGATTGACAAGCTCAGCGCCTTAGCTACTGAGCCACCGCATCCTTCTTCCTTTCTTTAGACTGTCCTTTAAGTCATATCCAACTGCTTGAGCTCCCTGCCATCATCCACTTTTTTAGAATGTGTGTAGATCTAATAAATCTTGGGGATTGAAGCTGGCATGTAAATTACAGAGTAGACACTTTTACAGATGTTAAGCTGATCTATTTTAAAGAACTGAGTTTAGCAGGATATTTTACAGGTACATGGTGCATATGCATTTATGTGTATATACAATACAGCTTACTGGGCACAAGGAAATCAGCCTTATAGATATATAACTATTTCTGATTACACACCTATTTATCAGATAAGTATAATATTCATTCAAATAATTTCACGAAACCTGAACTGATTGACATTTAAATCTTCCTTATACGGACTGAAATGATACCTCCAATGCAAGTCACACTCCTGCCAACCCTTTCTTTAAATATGTATCAAATAATGTCACAAGAAAGGTTTGGCCATATCCTTGCCAATTTTCACTTTCCCAAGAAGTACACCAATTGTCTTTTTCCTGTAGCATTCATTGTGCACAAATTCTCCTAGACAACAGCTTCAGAATTGTCAGTCATAATCTTTAGGTTCAAGCACATAAAACATGGAAAATGTCACCAAGGTATGGCTTTTTAGCCATTTTTGACCAATAAAATATATTTTTATAATGTCTAAGAAATCTCAACAAAAATCTTTTTGTAATCTCATTTACTACATGTAGGTACAAATGTAAACGTGATTTGGATTAGGGATTTTTTTTAAAAAAAAATCATGAATATTATATATAACAACTATTTCCTTTTCCTACTCAGTTTTTAAAGTTGTTTTAATAAAGCTCTTTTTATTTTGTTGTTTAACACAGCTTATTATATATATACATTTATAAACACAACTGTATCACTTGATTGTTTACTAGATATAGCCTCTTACTGGCATGGGTGTGTGTGAATAAGGTGAAGTAATGGCAAACAGCCCAAGGCAGGTCATTTTAAGCAATGATATGAATATACTCATGTCAAACATGAGTAACAAGGATCATAGTCATCACCTCTGTTAACACCCAAGAACAGGATCCAATTCTCGAGCAGGCAAACTTCCTTTGCTTTTTTACACATGCATGAATTACTCTGTTGAATTTAGTAGACAAAGAATCCTTTAACTTTCTTTCCTAATCCTTCTTATCAAGGTATAAGTGCTGTGAGAATCACTTAAAATGCACACCTGGTGAAGGACCAGAACTTAAAAAAAAATCTTATTATTAATCTGATACAAACAATGAATCTAATCTGGGTGACAAATTTTCCTTCTGTGAATGTTGTTGTTGAGCTCTAATATACAAAGTAAGAATATACTGTACACATTGGAGGGCTGCTCAATTTGGTTTAGAAAAAAACGAATGTGCTAATGGTTTACCAATGCTTAAGAAACTCACTAAACTATGACAAATGGAAGAAAGGAAAAACAGTTGTTGAAAGTGTAAGATGCTGATTATTAAAGGAAAGGGCTGAACCTGAAAACAATTCACAAGAAAGATTTTGGACTTTACAGGATCATTAACTGCTATACATTAAAGCAGCTCTTCTTTTGCAGGATCTTTATGTCTGTAAGAAAAGAACACTGTAATCACATCTTTAAAGATGTGGTTGCTTTAAAGAATCAACTCATTAAAGAGCCATTAAAGTAACTGCATTTTTTTTCTCATACTCATGTGAAAGTCTGAAAAAAGGTGGACTGCACTAATCTAAAGTTTGGGTCTGAGAAAGGTCGAAAACACTTCTGAGTCATTTTGAAGCATACACCATGCTACTAATGGTTATAGCAAATGCTTATTTGCTTCCAACTGTTGTTCAGGGTTCTTGTCTTCAATGTGTTAAACCCAAATAACTAAAGATGATTTCTGTTGCTTACAATATCTTATAATATGTTGAAATCTGCAAGGGAGGTTCACTTTCAATTTCTTTGGCTAGAACGAGCTCACTGAATAAAACCTCTGTGAACACCGAAATGTTCTTTCCATTCATGCTTGACTAGCTTTGATGCTGCGACTTTGTGAACACCATGTTGAAACTTACTGGTTTGTAGACAATAAGAAGTGGATATTAATTATTTGATATATTAATTGTCATCAAATTTACCTACCATCAAGTATTAAATATTGGAAGCAATAAATGGTGTTAATTTTATGATTTGATAACTTTGGATACAAGTATGTAGCACCTTTGGTTGCATGGACAGTATTACGAACTAAATACAATAGAATTCTAGTATCTCTGGAAACAATTACCGTATTTTCCGGCGTATAAGATGACTGGGCGTATAAGACGACCCCCGAATTTTCCTGTTAAAATATAGGGTTTGAGCTATACTCGCCGTATAAGACTACCCCTCTTCCAACGCACACCAAATAAAAATTAAAAAACATCAACTGGCTTACCCACAATGTAAAAGCAGCTGTGTTAGACCCAAAATGGCCCCTGCAACAAGCAGGAACCTCACACAGCCACAAAAAGCCCAAAAAAACAACTTTCACACTTTACACACACACAACACAACACAACACAACTGGCTCACCCACAATGTAAAAGCAGCTGTGCTAGACCCCAAATGGCCCCTGAAACAAGCAGGAACCTTACACAGCCACAAAAAGCCCCAAACCCTAACTTTCACACTTTACACACACAAAATTCCACATACAGCTTTGTGAGATTTTGTGTGTTTGTGTAGTTAGAGTGAAACACTACAAAAACATACTAAATCTCAGAAAGCTGCACAAATATTATTTTATTTTATTTTATTTTATTTTTATTTTTATATGAAAGCTAAATTTAAAACTTCCTAAACTTTAAATGGCTAGGTCTAAAAAAGAACAACTAAAAAAAAACCCCAATTAACTATTTTTTTTAAAGATCCCAAAGGGGAAAAAAACTTACCCAATAGAACAGGGGTCTCCAACTTTGGCAACTTTAAGACTTGTAGACTTCAACTCCCAGAATTCCTCAGCCAGCTTTGTTTTGCTGGCTGAGGAATTCTGGGAGTTGAAGTCCACAACTCCCTGCCTGCTTGATTGCAGGCAGGGAGTGGCTTGCTGATGGAATGGATTCAGGCAAGTGAAGCAAGGCAAACGAAGCAAGGCAAGCAGCTAAGGTAAGCAAGCTGGAAGGGGAAAACTTTTTTCCTTCTCCATGGCTCTGGCGATCCCAGCGGAGTTGCCTGATTAGCAGATCGTCAGGGCTTGGATCATCAGAGCCATGTGAAAGGAGAAAAGTTTTTTCCTTCTCCATGGCTCTGGCGATCCCAACTGAGTTGCCTGATTAGCAGATCGTCAGGGCTTGGATCGTCAGAGCCATTTAAGGCTTGTCAGAGCCTTTCGGGCTGGTCTGCCTAGTTACAGGAGAATGACCCCCGACTTTTGAGAAGATTTTCATGTGTTAAAAAGTCGTCTTATACGCTGGAAAATATGGTATATCAGTTAGAAAGCTATGGAATGTAGTATCTAAAAAGAGATTCAATTCTTTTTCCCATGCTAAATTGACTTACAAATTAGGGAAAGAATGGTGATATGGAAAAAACGGGGGGGGAGGGGGAATTGGCTTAGGATCAATTGATAGATGGTGAAGATGCATTTTTAACATATACTGTGTTAAGAGCCAAATATCATCTATCAGATGTAATGTAGAGGCAATATTTACAGCTACAACATTTGTTAATAACATTGTTTAAATGAACAGCATTTTCATTATCTTATCTAATCTCTATAACCTGAGATACTAGAATAACTGTTCCAATATTTTAAAAATTAAAAAAATACTATTCATTTCTATAGATATCAATAAATAAATTTGATAGGGCCATTGTAAGATAAAAGAATTAGAGGTTTATATACTGTCTAGTCAATGGGAAAGTGTTTTAACTTTTATACTGGAGTGTCAATAAATAAAACCCTTCAAGACTTAAGGTACACTGAGATCAAGAGGAATTAATTTAGGCACATTGATTTTTAAAAAGTGAATTCTAAGATCCAAACCTTTTGGGGACAGGGAGAGGCCCATGTAAACCATGGAAAAAGAGTATGTTAGAAGATGCTCCTGGCTGTCTCCACATGCGTGTGCACTGCAGACACTATCACTTTGCTTCATTTTTTTCCAGGCTCTTTTTTGAAGTATTTGCATGGTGCTAGTATTTTATTTTGGCTTGCATGAAAAGGTATCTGCAAGTGATTTACTACAACTACAGGCAGTCTGCCAGTAAAAGACAATGCGCTTAGCAACTTAGTTCATTGTTACGATGGTGCTGAAAAAAGTTACTTATGATTGGTTTTATACTGACGAGTGTTGAAGCATCTCTACCATCATGTAGTCGTGATTTATGCATTTGATAAAATGCATGTATTTATAATGATTATAACGTACCACAGTCATATGATTGCTATCTTTGACCTTCCCAGAAGCTTCTGACTCATGTAATGACCGCAGCAATAGAAGGTTGTAAAATCGGTCTCAGTCACATGATGACTTAACTGATTTAACAACTGCATCTTAGTGATGGAGGTTCTGATACCAATTGTGGATATAAGATTAGGTCTACGTGAATTAGTAATGAACTTTCTTTCAAAGGAAACAGCTCAATCACAAGTCTGATATTCACCCTTTGGTTACAGTTGAATTAATTGGCCTCCACAAGTCAATAATTTATGTTTTGTATATAATTCTTGAATTCGGAATGCATTTAAAATGGACTTTAAATCTATTGTACCATTTCTTCCAAGAATTGCTAAATGTCAATACATTATGCATTTGTTTTCTGGATTTCTGAATTATTTTTACTACAAATACTGCACATGTGTATTCTAAGAGATAAGGAAAGGTTTTTTTCCCAGTTGGCTGAGTTTGGGGACATTTTAAGTCATAAACTAATTTATCTCGCATTCTGAACTATGAAAAATGGTGCACATGAAATGTTTATGATCAAGCTGAGAGCCTGAGACAAAGACAATTGAATACAGATTGTGTAATAAAAAGGAGGTAGCTATTAGCTTAAAGACACCATTTATAATTATCACTGTGAGGAAATGTTTCTCAAGAAGATTCAGAGTGGGGAACACAACATTCCCAGATGCTACAATATAACTGATGTACAGTTTAGACCAACAACATGTATACAAAAATGTCTTAGTAATTTACAGATTCTCAAGCAGTTCTGACAGCGTAAGCCCTATCGGAATGAACAAAGTTTGGAGTATAGGATCACTAAGGATCAGAGCCTTATTAAGATGCATTTACTTGTCCAATTACCAAAACAGCAGGAGATCATTAAATTTTCTAGTTAGCAGACACAGCAATGTTAATTTCTTAATGTTGCCAAGGCTATTTCTTGGCATTTTGCTTCTACACTTTCTTCTAGCAAAAATTCATAAAGTAAAAACTAAGCATGAGAAAACAGGGTAGAGGCATTTAAACAGAATACTCTTATCTTGGTGACAGTTATTTGCAGTGTTCAATATTCATGAGAGTATTGAGAAATGACCACTAGACAGGGAATCTTACCCCATCTCAGGTAGTTCATAGAGTAATCAGGAGAATATTTGGAAGTAATTAAAAAAGGGGGAATTTTTACTGTCCTCAATGGAACTTGCAATATAGTTAGATACAGAAAGATAGAGCTATGATGTAAAAGGATAAAATAATGGAAAATGTGGGAAAAAGCAGAAAATAAATTCCATTCTCTTTTTTCACACCCTCCCCACACAAACACCAATCATTTTTATATCCAACTTCTAAATTGGAGCGTCGTTGTAGAATGCTGGTCTAAAAGAACTGATCCAATAATTCATCATTTTTATGTTCAGAAATACGATACATGTTACAACATAGCCTTTTGCTTCTTTCTCTGTCCATCTCCTACAGTACAGTTGGTATTCAACATACCAAATGAACACCTGCTCCCAACCAAGTCCTTTTAATCCCTCACCTATATTTTATAGTCCTGCAATCATCCAGTTACAATCTGGTTCTAAATCAACCTAAATCCTTCTCTTGACTGGATGCACTGTATTCTCCTCCATTAAATTTATTTTAACTGCTATTTTGAAACGGAAGGGTAAAAAATAGATGCCTTTTCCTTATCCTTGTTTATTTAAGCTGCTGTTGGAATTGACTAATTAAAGGGATTTTTAGAATCGTAATACTCTAAACAAAACAAACTGGTTTTGAATTATTAAGCAACATTTTAAATGCATTTGAATAACCTTAAGTAACTTAGCTGCCAACTGATCCTAAGCTACAGCTCAGGTAAATAAACGTGAAATACTGTAGAAGTCTTAACTTACTAAGGCCTCCAGATACAGTAAATAAAGAGCTTAAGTCTCCGGTATATAGTACTCCCAAATAAGTGGATTTCATTGCTTGAATTTAAAAGAGGAAATGCGGCACAGAAAAAGAAATACAAGGTTTAATTTTGATTACAAAAGAAACTTGCAGGTGCAGGCTGTTAAGACATGCCAATGCTCTTGTGAGATGTTAAGGGCCTCTTGTCTTGTGTTTCAAATGCCATGCCATACAAAACCCATGCCATAACTCTTTTCAAGTAGTTATCAGAGATCTTGTCATTAAAGGATATCACTAGAAAAATCCAAAAGAAACAATCAAGTAATACCTTTAGAAGGAGAAACTAAAAGGTTATGAAGTAGTGAATAAGCTGTAAAGTTTTCAAAACCTTGCTCACTTTTCTGTCTTTCCAGTTGGTCCCAATAAAGATATTATCTTGGTCAGGAAAACTATGGCAACTTTACGGCCTGTGGACTTTAATTCCCAGAATTCCTAAGCCAATCATGCTAACTAAGAAATTCTGGGAGTCCAATCTAACCTAATCAAAGGTCATAAATTGCCATAGTTGCCCACCCCAAATTTTGGTCTTGTACTTTGTCCTATGTGTCAAGAGTAACTTCTGTTATGCTTGTCTGATTATTATATTTATTTATATAATTTAAAGTAATGCCACAGAAGGGTTTCTTTCATTACATATGTCAATCTAAGCAATCCCATTCCATTTTTCAAATATATCCATCATCACTTGGAGACCTCCCTGGGATAGAGGCTAATTCCTAGGACAGTGATGGCTAACCTTTTTGCCATCGCGTGCCAAAAGCGGGGGGAGCGGGAGGGGGTCACGGGTGCGTGTGTCCACATCCATAATTCAATGCGCCCCACCCTCCCGCGCATGCGCACGTGACCCCCCCACACTTCCCCCTGCTTTTGGCACGTGATGACACAGTGGGCCCGGTAGGCCCGTTTTTCCCCCTTCCCAGGCTCCAGAGGCTTTCTAGGAGCCTGGGGAGGGCAAAAACAGCCTTCCCCACCCCAGTTTCCCAACTTCCGGCGGGACCGGAAGGCCTGAAAATCAGTTGGCCGGTGTGTGCATGCGTGCTGGAGCTGAGCTAGGGCAACACTTGCGTGCCCACCAATATGGCTCCGCGTGCCACTTGTGGCACCCGTGCCATAGGTTCGCCATCCCGGTTCTAGGACCTCTCTACCAACTCCATGCAGGTGGCTGCTTCAGAAATCAGTCTGCTGTTTTGGTACTGACAAAAGTAAGATGGATCCAAGAACTGTAGGAACCAAAGTTGATTATGCAGCAGCAACAGCTGTTCTGCAAATGCATTCTCAGTTGAGATGAATGATTCCTCCTATCTTGTTTGGTGAATGACTGACAGCTGTTTGTTACAGCCAGGTTAAAGTGCCATTCACCATCCTTAAGTTGAGAAAAAACACACTGTTCTCCTGCTGATCAGTATTTCATTACAGAAACAAGGTTAGCAAATGGCACTATTCTGCCCTTGGGTTTGGTTCTCTCCACTCATCAAGATCTAATATCAAGTGAGGAAGCATCCAAAGCTATTGATAAAAATAATTAATCTAATAAACTACTGTTAGTAGGAATCTTTGATTTGCACCCTTCCTTGCTGCGGTGAACACACAAGTTAATATTTATCCTATGATAAAATAGATTTGAGATCCAATACAGACAGAATAACAGAGTTGGAAAGTATCTTGGAAGTCTTCTAGTCCAACCCCCTGCTGAAGCAGGAGACCCTATACCAGCAGACAAATGATTGTCCAATCTCTTCCTAAAAATCTCCAGTGTTGGAGCATCCACAATTTCTGAAGGCAAGGTTCCACTGATTAATTGTTCTCAAGGATTAAATACAAAGGTTATTATAGAATAATCTAATCAAAGAGCAAACGTTTTTTGTTGTGACATCGAGAAGCTGGCTCTCACATTCAAATCTTGAAATAGTTATACAAGAATCCTCAGATTGGTTCTTAATTAGGGACAGACACATGTGGAGCTCTAAATATCAGAGGTACAAATCTATGAGCTGAAAAGTACAAGGTGGGAAATTTTTGAAAAGAGTATCTTGAAAATTGGGGGACTTTGCTGGAGCTATCTACAGTAGATGGCCATCTCAGAGAGATGCAACAGCACATCCTATAAATCAGCTTCTGTACTGAGCAGAATTTCACAATTCACGTTCAGCTTCAACATCCTAAGCATGAACTACAATTGGGTAAAGGAATGGAAAAAATATTCTAAACACATTTATTTACGGTACTTACATCTCTCCTGGGAAAAGTCCCGAGTAGCTTGAACTCCTCCCAAGGGTAACCCTTGGAAGCTACAAAATCAAAGACGACCTGCAGCTTACTACTGGCCAGGAAACGCCGTTCAAAGAATTCTCCACTGGGTGTTCGGATACGTAGCTTACTAACTGATTCAGTGCTCTCCTGTTTGGGTTCAGGAGGCAATGACTGCTCTAAAGAGAGCCTTATAGCCTGATGAAAGAAAGAAAAAAAGTTATGTAGAGATCAGTAGCTACGGTACTTCATTGTTAATTCTATTATTTTGTAAATAAGAATGGCATTATAAAAAATAGGCTGACCAGAATACACTTTGATTAATTTTTTGCTCATAGGCCTGCCAGAGGCTGAATTGGCTCATTTCTCCAAAATGGTGGATTTCTTTCATTTGCATAACGCTCTCGGTTTCTGGAAGAGTAAGTTCTTGACTCATATTTTGTAGCAGTATCAAATTTCCACACTATCAGTTTTTTAAAATTCTGTTCATTTTGAGGGCTGAAAAAGAGAAGAGTCAACTCTATGCTTTTACCTGCTAGGCAGGGGTGAAATGCTACCGGTTCGCACCAGTTTGGGCGGTGGTGGCGTGGTTCTGCGAAACGGTAGTGCCGGCAGCATGAGGCTCCACCCACCTGGCTGGACGTCACCCCTAGTAGCAGGGGTGAAATCTACTTACCTTCCCTACTGGTTTGAAAGTGCGCACTCTTCCAAAGCCAGGAAGTAACCTGTTTTTGACCCTCTGCACATGCGCAGAAGGCTTTGCGCATGCGCAGAGGATCCAAAATCACATGTGATGTGCATGTGCGCGTGAGCAGAGTGTGTACATGCACGCGGAGCGCGCACTTCCAAACCAGTAGGGAAGGTAAGTAGATTTCACCCCTGCTACTAGGCATTCCATCTCCTAACAAGAGAGGGGCATGAGTTGGCTCACTGACCCATTCTGCCTGCCTTTTACAGAGATTCAAACCTAGGAAATAAATTTCAGCGAGATTATCATTTCTAACAGTCTATAAATGGCTACTGTTATGAATATTGCCTAGCACTGATACTTAAATGACACTACTAGATTAAAAAATGTCATGATAATGGTCATGATCACACAATCAAAGTCTTAACCTTTTAAATATCCAAACACACATACAAAATTGGCAGGGTTTGCATGATCTTGACTGTCATCTTGACTTTGACTCATGATTGCCATAAGATAACTGGGAAAGATTCTTCTCTTTGCCTAGATAAAGTATAGGGTAGACTCCTTTCTTTTTATTTTTAATGTTTAAGCTCCTTTTTCTTTTTCTTTTTTTTAAATGTTCTCCAACTATTAGGCTGTCTTTCTGTTTTTGAAGTCCATTTCCACACAACAGTTCTATAATTTACATCTCAATAACATATTCATCTTTATCCATTTCTTAATAACAGCTAAAAAACAACTAATTAAAATAAATCCTTCTCTTATAACACATTATTAAATCAATAGTTTACTGCATAGCAGTGATAGGTAATTTAATTGTTGGACAGAAAGGACTTAGGAAATCTTGATTGAGTGAATAATTGCAAAGTGCCAAATTGCCCTTTAAAGCATAAAAATCAAAACCATTAAATATTTAGACAGATATATTAATTTATTAAAATCCTGTAACCTTCTCAGATTTTTTTAACAAGAGAGCAAAGTTCTCAACATCTAATTTCTCTATACATAAATTTGCTCCAGAATGGGTTACCTAGTTATGAAAATATATATCAATGAAATAACTTTTAAGTCAAACTGTTCTCTTAGTGCTTTCAAAACAAATATATTTTTTAAAATGTTACATGTTTTGAGAATGTTAATGTATTTTTGAATGCCCAACTTTTTTCAGATTTCTCTGTTGAGCTAGATTCTGACGTATTTGTTCTTAATAGCGGGATCTTTGAAATCAAGCAATGGAACTTAAAAAAGACTACACAGCTTAGGCCTGATTTATTTATTTTATTTTATTTGTTCAACTTGTATGCCGCCTTTCTCCGAAGACTCAAGGCGGCTTACAATGCATTTAAAAACCATATATAAAACATTAAAAGTTAAACCATTAAAAACAATTAAAACCCATATTGATTGATCTTCAAGTATGGTTAAAACTGGATTTAATGAATTTAAAATTAGGACATACCTAGATTTGAAAATGAAAAGTTAGTGTTATTAAGAACAATAAAAAATCATGTGGCAGGCATCATTTGCATTCCACACATTCAATAGTTGACATTAAAGAAGGAGAGAAAGTAGAGATGCTTCTCAATTCCTTCCAGAGACTTTAATAAAATCCACTGGAAGCTCACTTGGTGTCTGATCGGAAAACAGGAATTTGGCAAGTGAACTATACAAAGCAGATGAGGAAAAAAAAAGAGCATAGGAGAGAGGAAAAGTCTGCTGTTTTCCAAGTGCTGCTGATAGATTACTTTTAATGTCTTGAGTGCTGCTGACTATCCATTGTGTCTGACTGCAATATGGCCTTTGTTGACCTAGTTGAGACAGCTCAAGGAAGTATGCAAGGAACCCAGTTTCCAAAAAACAACTTTCTGTTTGCTCATAAATTCAGTCAGCAAACAGGGAAATTTTCATGGGAAATTGGCTACAGTAATCAGAAGAGGAAGCTCAAAGGGATATGGGGAGTGAGGGAATCATGGTGTGTACAATGTCTGTTTTGTTGGCTGAAGAAGATCCAAAATATATTTGCAAGTGCAATCTTGTTTTCTTGAAAGAGAGAGTTAAAGGGCTTAAAGCAAATGTCTCCACTCCACAACTCATTAGTGGAAATGAGAAGTTCCTGGACAGGACAATGGACACACTCAGAAGAGCCAGAAAGTAAATACATAGACTGTGAGGGAGAACTTTGGCAGAGATAACAGCTCATGTGACCAAAAGAGGCAAAAGGGATTAGGAGGCATCCAGGGGTAATTATGATTCTCACTCTAAAAAGATGATACACAACTACCAGAGCAAACCTTGCTACAGAACGCTAGAGAAAACATATAGTCCCTCCATGGAGTTAAGCCAAGAGCCACCTTGAAAAAGAAGTGTCTAGTGATGGTGGGTGGTTCTCCACTGAGTTGAACTGGGCAGCTACCTGAAATCCCAAATGATGTCAGGAAATGAAATTCTTGTAAGATCAATCTGTCCACCTCAGTAAACTTTGCTAATGGAGAACTCCAAGAAAGCATGCTTGGAAAAGAATCACCTTTAATTTAGGCAGCTGCCAAAGAACTTGACATAAGGCTTACAAAAGAGACCCACACCCACGCCCTCAAAACCAACAAAAATGAGTTATTTGGATATGTTAGCAATAAAGCCAAAGAGGTTATAGGTCCATTGTGAGAAAAAGTTGTGAATGGGTAATAGGTTAATGGTTGATCACAGAACACTTGCAGTAATCTTTGGGAGAAGACAAGCAAGATTCCAGAAGCTTGGAAGACAGAAAGTATTATCCCTGCTTTTATTTTTTTTAAAAAAGGGGGTGGGGAAGAGAATCTAAAAAAACCTGTAGACTTGTCAGCATGACATCTATAATGGACAATCTCAGCTTGTCATCAACAGAATGCAAGGTAACTTAAAAATCTTGAGCTTTAATTGGCTTCTCATAAATCTCTCTGTAGAGAGCCAGTCTGTTGTAGTAGTAAAGGGATCAGGCTAGTAGACTGTGAGACGCAAAGTTAGCTGGATGACCATGGGCCAGTCACTCTCTCTAAGCCATAGAGAGCAAGCAATCACAAACCACTTTTGAAATTTTGTCAAGAAAACTACAGGCAGGTTCAAAAGAGGTTCAAATAGATCACAGGAGCTACATCAAAATGAATTTAACAATGAATGTGCTAGAGTTTAGACTTATTTGATTCCAAGATTCTGTATACCAACCTCTTATTTTCTTCACAATACACAATACAGTTAATAAGATTCATTGTAAATCTTTCTTTCTGGATTGTATTCCACTGTTATAGGCTTGACACTCTCAGTAGTCAAGGCAAAAATAAGCACACATAAGCACCGGCTAGGAGGCATAAATAAAGGCTTGAATAGATCTGAATAATCATAATTTATATTGTATATCATAATTTAATCTATATATTTATAATAGGGAGCCAGTTTGATTAATGGTTAAAGTGCCTAAGAGTTGATAATATGAGGAAAACAGGTAACAAGAGTATTGGGTATGTTTACTGCCTCACGTTACATATAAAAAAAGATGAGACTAATAGTAACGTGACCCATCCATAAACTGTAACAAGGAGATCAGTTTGCAAGTTGCATGAAATTTAAGACAGAGGTACCAGGTTATTAAACAGTCTATGTCTTAAGAATCAGAAGAATCCACAGTAGCCAGTTCAAAGTTAAGACAAGGAGTAGCTGCCCTTGGAACATTAAAAGGTAAAGGTAAAGGTTTTCCTTGCACATATGTGCTAGTTGTTCCCAATTCTAGGGGGCGGTGCTCATCTCCATTTCAAAGCCGAAGAGCCAGTGTTGTCTGAAGACGTCTCCATGGTCATGTGGCCGGCATGACTAAATGCCAAAGGCTCACGGAACGCTGTTACCTTCCCACCAAAAGTAGTCCCTATTTTTCTACTTGCATTTTTTACGTGATTTCAAACTGCTAGGTTGGCAGAAGCTGGGATAAGTAACGGGAACTCACCCTGTTACGCGGCACTAGGGATTCGAACTGCTGAACTGCTGACCTTTTGATTGACAAGCTCAGCATTTTAGCCACTGAGCCACCACATCCTTTGGAACATTAGGTTGCAGGAATTCAGGGCAGGATGCAAGACCATTATTTCTAACCAGGGAGAGGATCTGGAGAATGATGCTATATAGACAGAGCTCCTGGCTTTATCTAATTAAGGGAATTAATGTTTTTGCCTTTCAAAGAACTGTCCAGGACTTCACTCCTGAGCTATGTTTAGCTGATGGTACATTCTGGGGTTTGGCACTCTCCCAAGCTCAGCATCTAACTCTTAAGTTAGCAGCCAATTATCTTGAGTCTGAATCAATTCTGAAAAGGGACTGACAACTACTAGTGATTCTCTTCAGCCTCAAATCAAGCCATAATAAACAGCATGTTTGTGAGCCCTTGGATGAACATACTACAATTAAAAGGATCCAGCATTGGCTTGTTGCAAACAAATCATGTCAGAGTCATCTTCTTTTCTTGATAGAGTTACTAGCTTAGTTAGAACAGAAAAAAATTCATAAATCTGAGTGCATCTGCTGAAGTAAAGCCTTTGATAAAGTTTCTCATGATGTTCTCCTTAATAAAATGGTAAAATAGAGGCTAGATGATAATCATTAAACAGATTCACAATTTGCTGAATGTACCCAGGAAAGCTTATTAATGGCTGTGTGCCATAGGCCTCTGTACTGTACTCTGTGTTGTTCAACATTTAACCAGTTTCTTAGATGAGGGAACTGAGAAAAAATGTATCAAGTTTGCAGGAGACCCAACACTGAAAGGAGGATGAATTCTTTAGTGAAGAAAGAAATATTGTAAAAACTATCAAAACAGACTTGTATAATGGGCTGAAATGAAGAGAAATATACAGTTATGCATCTGAATAGGAAAAATGTAGGTTATAAATATACAATGGAAGAAACCTGGCTTATGAGTAGTACATGTGAAAGGGGTCTGGGTGTCTTTGTCAACCACAAATTAAACATGATCCAATAGTATAATGCAGTTGCTAAAAAGGCAATGGTTATTTTAGTATGTATTAACAGGAATACAGACTTCAGATCATGGGAAGTAACTGTTCCAATTTACAATGCCCTGATAGAATCCCACTTCAAATATTGTCTCCAGTTCTGGGAATCACAGTTCAAACACTGAAAAGTGAATTCAAATGGTAGGGAGTCTGGAAATTAACCCCTATGATGAACGGTTAAAAGATCTGAAGACAATTAGCTTACCATGGAGAGGATTAAGGGAAGATAGGAGAAGCATTGTCACACAAAAAGGAAGCACTTATTGTTTTTATTTTATTTATTTATTTATTAATTTTATTTCTATACCGCCCTTCTCCCGAAGGACTCAGGGCGGTGTACAGCCTAATTAAAAACACAAAGACAGACAATATTTAAAAATAATTAAAGTTATTAAATAGTAGGCCCAATTTATAAAAGCCCGAATTTAAAAACCCAATTTAAAACCAATTAAAATCTTTATATTGATAGCCGATTCATATTGTCAAATGTATCCAACCTCTTATTCTCTTCATGATGCACAATACAGAATCAATCTGTATCACAATACTAGTACAGAAATCAGAATCAATGGGTAACAATTACAAGTACATTGGTTCTGGCTAAATGTCAGGATAAATTTCCTGACTATATGAAGTATCAGATGGGGAACATTATTGCCACATGAAGTGGTGAGTTCTTCACTGGAGAACTTCAGATAGAGGCTGGATAGTCATCTGTCACAGAGATGCTCTAGTAGACATAAGAGCACTGAACAAGAACTAGACTAGATGAAATTGAAAATAGTACAGACACTTAAATATTTTATTATTTTTTCGTTTACCTGCACATGGACTTATTTTAATCTTTTATAAATGGATGAATGTTGTTATCCTTTTCTATTTTCTCTTCTGAGGCACCTGCTTTCTATCATTGTATCTTGACATTTACCAATACTGTATAACAAATGCAATAGTATTTACTGAACCCAAGCAATTATACTAGAAAAAACAAACAGCAGCTTAGAGAGATCTGTTTTCATTATGTAAAGAATAACTTCCCCTCCAAAGTAACTAGTCTCTAAAGTGCAAAATAGATATTTACAATGGATATTCCATATCAGTGAACACACTTAAAGAACAATAAAGGAAGAGTAATGTTAACAATTCTTGGATCTGCACTGCAGATATAAAAAGAGATGATTCATTATGTGGACAGATGAATGACTGGCTATTAAAAGAAGCTGAATGAAAGAACATCATATAAGCAAACTCTGATGTATAGCAATAGACCATAGGTAATATGTATATATAAGGAATGTTTGTACACAGTTTGTGAATGATGTTTTTGTTCTGATATATAAATATATCTTTTCCCCCTGTTACAGCTATTTGCATTGAGAAGGAGTCCAATTATAGGTACAAAAGGTAGACTTATTCTGCAGCTTTCTATAAAAAAAATCTAAAAGGACATTCTATCCAAATGCTGGTTAAATAGGAAAAATTTATGCTCCAACAAAATTATACAAGAGTAAAATTATCCTATGCCTATATTGACCTGAAGTGAGACTGACTTCAACATTGTTAGCCTTCTAGAAGAGTAGGAAAACATGGGTTTGCCATCAGATCTGAGGATCTGGTAATGTTGGTGACTAAACTACTATGTAGGAAAATAAATGAATTCTTCAGCAGACTGTGTTTGAATTATTTTAAATGGTTTTGTAAAATGTTTGAATGATTTCTGTGGTTACTTTGGTTATTCTTGTACTGTTTGGGGGCATTTTTAATCTTATAAGCCTCCCAGAGTCATAGCAGTCAGATGGGTAGGCATATAATAATGTAAGTAAGTAAGTAAGTAAGTAAGTAAGTAAGTAAGTAAGTAAGTAAGTAAATATGGGCACTAAAAAAAGAGGATATTGAAAAGAAATATTAAGATAGGGAGAAACTGAAAAAGTAAAAATGTTATATAAAATGATACTCAAAACCTCTTTGGAAGAGATCATCTGAAATATGATTGTGGGCGATATTGATAAAAAAATCTTGGATACTCATTTCTGATGAAACTTGCATGATGATGGAAGCAAAAAGACTTATGAACTTGTATTCAACATCACAAGACAAGTCCAAAAGGATTCACATCATGATGTTACAATGTGCATTTTATCACGTCACACTTTATACTACACACCTGTTTTCCTTCTTGCAGAAAACATCTGAAATTTTGTTGTTTTCAACAAAAAACATTGAAAATACAGCATTGTTTCTACTACTACATTGACACTTCCCTTGCTTTACACCTTATGCAGTTGTTCTACAGTTGAGTAAAAAATTAAACTCACTTACTTCACGCTCTTCCTCCTGTTCTTTTCTAATCTGTTCCAAGCGAAACTGCTCTGCAATTTCTCTTTCTTGTGCTTCCCTCTGTAGAACAAGTGATAAATTAATGTCTGTTCAAACAGAATTTCAAATTATAATTTGGACAGCTTTCCATATTTGAATGGTTTACATTTCTTCACAGACACAATACTAATGATTCAGGCAAAATATATTCCTATATATATTTCTCTCTATTGAAAATGATATTTTAGATTCTAAAACTATTCAGATTTTTTTTTATAAAATAATGAACAACTAATATTATTCCCACTGTGCTGGAAACTCTGTGAAAATAACCATGAGCCTTGTAGGCAAGCCCTGCCACTGAGAAAAGCATGCATTTTTGGCATCCTACAGTAGGTCAAATAGCAATAGCACTTAGACTTATATACCGCTTTACAGCCCTCTCTAATTGGTTTACAGAGTCAGCCTATTGCCCCCACAATTTGGGTCTTCATTTTACCCACCTCTGAAGGATGGAAGGCTGAGTCATCCTTGAGCCTGCTGAGATTTGAACTGCCAAACTGCAGTCAGCTGGCAGTCAGCAGAAGTAGCCTGCAGTACTGCACTCTAACTACTCTAACCACTGTGCCACTGCGGCTTTCCCAAATCAAGCATAATGGAAGACAAAGCAGCATGATCAAATCCATGGATGCTGCTGTACAAATTACCAGAGTGAATTCTTCAAAATCTCTCTCTCTCTCTATCTCTTTATGTGTGAAGGTTCCTTTACCTGAGGGATAATACCCAATTAGGAAATGTCCTTAAATGAAGGATCTCACTTTGCACATATATGTTTCCCAAGAGAACTAGGTTTCCCAAACAACAACTTTCAGAAAGGGAGAGTGTTCATAGTTCTAATAGTCTGCATAGTTTTAAGATCCTCAATCCCATGTTGCCACTGAAGTGGAATCATTTTTATTAATAATCTGTATTTGGAACTCTGTATTTTGATATGGTCTATGAGCTAATCAATAAACTAAACTATTAACTGAACTGGAATCATGTAACTTGCCTTACTTTTACTCCAAGCATTAATCCAACTATCATTAAACTTTTAATATTACATATGACTCTATAATTACTTTTACTTTATTTCTTCTATTTGCACATATTTTTATATTTGAGTTCTTTTCCTGTTTGCATTATTGTGGCAGGACTGAACATTATTAGGCAGATTGATAAAATCAACAGAAGGAGACAATTTTGGATATCATGGTAAGGTAGTAAAGAATTGATTTATTTAGTATTTTTCTAGTGTTAAAGTGAAACTTAACATTCATATCAAAAGTGATACCGTTATCAAAGTAGATATTTTCTGAGAATTTGGGGGATGCGTAAGGTTACCATGATAGATTGAAAGAAGGCTGCAGTCTTCTGTTTACTAAAAGAATAACATGGTTCTTTTTCTAGTAAAGCTATGATGATTAGTTGAGAAAAGTAGTGCCAGAAGCAATTGCAGCCAAGCAACTTTCCTCATTGAAACAGGTTATGTCCAGTAGAAATGACACAACATTATGAGATTTCTCCAATAGGAAAGCCACATTTCTCAGAATGTTAATGTGCTGGAGACTTTCTCTCCTCATCACAAGTATAGGACGGTATTGATGGCTCTCTGAAAAGGGTTAGGAAAGGGACCAGACTCTGGGATACAAATATTAAAACTTGTGATAAAACGTGATCTGATTTGGATTAATAATTAAATCTATTTCTTAAAATTAGTCTTAAAAATTGCATGCTTTGTAATGACTGATACATACTTTTGCTCTGTCAGCTTCCAGAGAGATTCGGTAAGCTTCATCCTGTTCTCTCTTCACATTTTCTCGGGCCTCGCGTTCATCCTGGGATAGGAAAAAGACAGGAAGATAAAAAACTAGCTTGGTGTTTCAAAATCAATATTCCCCCATGTACAAATAGCTGTTTTGGAATACCTGTCCTTTGTTTACAGTATACTAACATTTGAGGAACACAGGTTGAAAGAAAGGAACTCGATAGTCAGTGAAGTGTAAGAAATTATTTTTCTGGATATTTGATGCAGTTTTTAAAATAGACATATTAGATTATTTCACATTAAGGAATTTCTCTGCCTTGATTTTGACACAACTACAATGGTCTATAATCTTTTAGTTTGGTATTAACTAATATACTTTTATTGATGTAAACAAAATTGGTTATCACCAAATCTTAGAGTTGGAATCTAGAAGTTCCCAACTAACTCCTATTAAGTGAACTATATCCATACTGTAATCAACTAGAATATCCCTGACAGGCTGTCAGCCTTTACTTAAATATCTCCAATAAAGAGAATCAATTATCTCAACAAGAAAAATGGCCAACAATGCTGCTTCCTCCCAGCCTCCTTTGTCTGTTGATAATTTGTCCTACTTTCTGCCACTGCAGCTACGACCACAATTGAGCTCAAAATTTATGTTGCTAAGTGAAACATTTGTCAAGTTTGCCCCATTTTACAACTTTTCTTGCCACGGTTGTTAAGTGAATCAGTGTATGTATTAAGTTAAGGTATGTATCATTAACATGATTAAGTAAATATGGATTCCTCGTTGACTATGCTTGTCAGAAGGTGGCAAACGGTGATCAACGGTCATAAGTGTGAAAAATGGTCATAAGTCACTTTTTTCAGTACCATTGTAACTTTAAACAGTCATTAAATGAACTGTTGTAAATTGAGGACTACCTGTATTTTCTTTCCTGGTAAATGCACTGCTCTGTTGCAATAATGCCATAGTATGCCCTGGCTCCCAGAATCACTTAGCAGAGTGAGATGAACAGCATATACTGTAAATGCAGTAAATAAATAAAATAATATCTTCTTTAACCATAAAACACAGCTATCTGGAATACACGAGGTGCAGCTGCATAAGGTGCAGCTATCTGGAATGCACACTGATCTCAATGCATGGTCTGAGAAAAGCATCAGAGAGGATAAAGGTTGGCCCATTCTAAGAATCACCCAATACCCAATACCCTGTTTAAAAATACTGTTACATGAGGCACTGGAGATAAATGTAGTGCTACTTGGAAGGTCAGTGTACTTGTAGCTTTGCCTTCTGCAACTCTGCCCAAAAAAGAGTGGCTGCCTGTGCTTTAAGACTGAGCTCTAAGAAAAGTTGTCTAGTGTGATCATACAAAATTAAAACACTTGCACATGCACACACACAACAAAAACAATAAAATCAATCAATAAAAAGAAAAATAATATGTGTAGGTGAAAATACCTTTGTTGTTAACTCTGGAACACAAATACTGTAGAGTAGGTGCCAAATAAATCATTTTAGGGATAAACTTCCAGGTGGAGAGATTGACAATTCAGGAAGTCTTTACTATAGTCATCGGCCTAAGTTTAGTTAGGATAAGGCAATCAAACTCAATCACCATTAAAACAGAACTTCCAATTCATCAACCAAGATCTGCTTCATTATCTATTTATTGGCTTGAAGGAATGAGACAAGAGGTTTTTTTTTCCTTTGAAAACTTTTGGATTTCATGCAGTATTTAACAATTATTATTCCTGTTAATGACTGCACATGGTTTGGCTTTGTACTGAATTTTTGTTGCTATGCCCATTGATTTTTTAAAGTTGATTTTATTTTTATTCTCACTGGAAATATTTTATTATTCACCTTTCTAAGTCCCACTAACAATCAGTAATATGAAATTGGAAACTCGGGGAAATTAAGACAAATCTCTGCTCAGCTTTAAAACAAAAACATCTTGTTTTCATTATGCATCCAGAACTTTGAACTCAATGAGGAAAAATAAATAAATAATTGAACTACGCTAGGAGTAAAAACTTTGAGGGGTGGGGGAATAAATTTTGAGGCATTGAGGCTCTAAATTTATCCCACCTGGAGATAATATTGGCAGATAATTTTCTTTTTCAGGCCAACAATTCAACATTTCAGGAGTTCCTCTAGATTTAATTCTTCCATTTTTGGCATTATACTTTAGTAAAACAGATACAAAGGGGATGTCAGGAATATAAAAATATATTATGCATGACTGCCTTGCTATAGCACAAAGATGTGAAATGACACCGCTGAACGCAATTTTAAGTTAACAGTTTCTTACTCAGACGTACTTTCTCATCAAGTTCATTGTTAGATAATGGAACATTATTTATCCAAGTCAGATTTAACTATCTAAAATATTTGTATAGTGGTTTTTTTAATGGTATGTTTTAATTAAGGTTAGCGTTGCACTGCAGCGCAAGCAATTTACAGTGCAAGACTTCATCAATATACAACAAGATTACAGACAAAATGGTGATACTCTTTTGTACATGCAAAAATAAATATTTGCATACCACATGAACAAGCTTTCCTTCCAAAGTCCCTTAGTCCCTTGGAGCTTTAGTAAAGGACATATCTCTTCCACTGAGTCTTTACAGTAACAGAGTAAAGCCACTTCTAGTAAAGTTATGCAGCAGCCCTTTGCTTTTTTCCTTTTTATCATCTTCAGGTGCCATGTAGAGAGCATTAATCCATTACAATTTTCATCACTTTTGCTGTGTAATTGAGGCATTTTTAAATATATATATATATTTTCAGTAGAGCTTAAAAATATTGGTATAATCAGGGCATAGCAACAGCCTCTCTTTTTAAGATACAGGGACAAGTTGTGAAGTAAAATCTAAATTCTTCAAAAATTACCTTTTTATGTTGGTTATCTTTTCATTTCAGGCAAGCTATAGGGTCTGAGATGTAGTGACCTGCACATGGGAAGAGTTATTTGCTATGGTCCTACCAGGGCTTTGGAATTCCCAATTGAGGATAAACCATTTGGCTACTTCATGTATTTTATCATTATCTGAAGACTTTTATCATAGCTAACTTTTGGCCTTCCTTTCATAATGTGATTTGAAATTACACCATCTCTTGGTTTGTGAATAGATTTGTCTCCTTGCTTTTTTTTTTTTTTTTTTTGAGTTATTTTTTAGGGGCTGAAAACACAATGCTAGTGACCTTAATTTGGGTAAAAACGGGAAGATGTAATGCAGTAATATTTGATTTCAAAAGAGAAAACTTTTCAAAACTGAAAAGATAACCAAGAAGGGTGATAAATGAGAAACAGGATCAAATCGACATTTCAGGATTATTAAAATCTATAATAATAAAAGTCAAGCAGGGAATATACAGTCCTCAACATATGACCACAACTGAGCCCAAAATTTCTGTTGTTAAATGAGAATGTTAAGTGAATTTTGTCCCTTTTTACAACATTTCTTGCCACAGTTGTTAAGTGAATCACTGCAATTGGTAAGTTAGTAACCTGGTTGCTATGTGAATCTGGCTTCCCCATTGACTTTGCTTGCCAGAAGGTTGCAAAAATCACATGATCCCAGGACGCTGCTATGGTCATAAGTATGAACCAGTTTGACAACCTGTTCTGCCCCAGCTACCGACCCCAAAGAACGCAGCACACACAAACTCTATACAAAGCCTATTTTACTCAAATAACTTAGTCTTTATCATTCAAAGGCTGTTAATGAACTGTCTTAACAGCCTACCAGAATTCTAAGATAAGGTAATTATAGTCTTACTAGAGTTGGCAGAAAGCCCAGAAGCAATTTTGCAGACGTGAAGGAGAGTGAACTAAAGTTGTTCTCTACAGCTTGTTGCAAGCGGCGTTCCTTCTTAAATAGGCTAAGGGAGTGGCCAATTAACTCCAAGCCTTACTCTCGAGAAGACCTTCTCCTGAGGAGCCACTCCTGCCTTTTGGCAGCTCTGCGCGCCCGTGCATTGAGAAGAGGCTCCTTCTCTTCGTCCTCTTCACTTAAAGGAGCTTCTGGAGGTTCTGAAGGCCCTGGCTGAATCCCTGCCTCTGGCACCACATCTTGTCCAGCCTCCTCACTGTCCGACTCGAGCGCCAGCTGCACAGGCTGCTGACGCAGCACCACACCAGCCTCCTTGTTGTCGGAATCAGCTACAATCTGCACAGGCCGCTGACAGGCCACAACACAAGCATATGAATTTTGATCACATGATCATAGGGATGTTGCAAAAGTTTTAACTATGAAAAATGGTCATAAATCACTTTTTTCAGTCCCACTGTAACTTTGAATGAACTGTTGTAAGTTGAGGACTACCTGTATTTTCCAGGTCAGAAAAGATGCTATCCAAGCATAATATGTACTCTCATAAACACTATTGAAGGGGGGGAAATGATTTCTTTAAGAAAAAGGAAGTCTTGTTGGCCAGAAAAGGAGAATATATTTTTGTATGAAAGATACAAATTTGCAAATTTGTATGTAAAACAAATTTTAGAAGAATTTTATAATTTTTGAGATAAAGTGGATGGGAAAAAGTTTATATATACTATATATTTGTGTGTGTGTAGCATAAAACATAAACATAAAATAAAATTCCATTTTATTTCAGGAATAAGGTGTTAGTATCATATGTATATAATTGCCTTTCTGTAGGTTCAATTTAAAACAAATTGGGCATATTTTTAATGATTTCTAAACCAATTAAATACTGCAAATATGAAGACAATTATATTGTCCATATGTTGACATTAACCAGGTTACACATTCCATAAAGTAGGGGAGGACAATGTATGACTTATTAAATGTTGTTGGATAGCAACGTCCATCATTCATCACCATTGTCATTTTAACTAGGACTGATGGGTGCTGTAGTTCAGCAATATTTGGAGAGCTATATATTTCCCATTTCTGCCATAAGGCAAAGCACATTTTGAAATCTATATATTTTGTGTTTCCCAAAGAATAAGGATGTTTCTACTGAGCCACACCTGAAGTTAAACATAGAGTCTGATGTTAAAAATGAGTACATTAAAAAGACACCCAGTTTGATTTCCGGTTTGGCGTCGCGGCGAGACAGTCGGGGAATTAGTGGGCTCTGATGAGCTCCGTGAAAACCTGGACTGACGAACCGCTGCCGATGGGTCTTCAGACCAGAACTGTCCTGTAGGGATGGGGAAGAAGGAGAGGCACCTCGGAAGACCAAGAGGAACAGGCAAGTTCCTTGAAGGTCAGAGGAAATTCTCTATGACTCGGCGGCAGGGGACAGCAGCCATTGTGGCTGCCACGAAGCTGCGGCAACCGGATTAAGCATTGAGCAGGAGTGATGAATGGAATGGAGTTTTTGGAAGCTGGGTGAGTGACAGCCAACCCATGGTTTGAAACAACAATAAGGAAAACATCTTTGTAATTTTAAGACCCCTAGCGATGAAACAGCGGCTAATGAGTGGGGGGGGGAAGAAAAGAAGATTTTGAAGCATAATTTTAAAGGGATAAAAACCCAATGGAAAATTGACTTTTCAATAAAACTATTTGGAAATTTTAAATAACTAGAGAAATTACCCCAAGATTGGTTAAAGGATTGGAAAGAAATAAATAGATCCTTTCTTTTTCCTTTATTTTTTGAACTTCAAGAAAAACAAAGAGAATGGATAATAAGCTTTAAAACAGAAGTGTCATATAAATGAAAGAAAAAAGGAAAAAAAGAAGTGAGAAGAGCTGTGTAAATTTGGACTGAACTATAAAACTGATTTGATATTTTTAAAAGCTAAAAAGAAAAAAAGAAGCTAAATAAGATTGTTGATGCAGATTGAAACAAAATTGATACTTGTTTGACAATTGGTAATTGTGGATTGCAGAGAGACACCTTCAGGAGTAAAAAGGAATAATTGCAACTTGGTCTTTCTTTTGGAAAATTGTGAACTTTACAGATAAAAGCTGTGAGAACTTTTGGGGGAGGATTTATTTGTCTGCAAGTGGCTCGACTTTGGAGGAAAAAAAAGCGGAATACAATGGAACTTTTATAATTGGAATAATATAAACTCAAAAAGAATAAAATGGCTCAGGAAATTAGACAAATGATTAAATTGATGTATTTGCCATGAAAAATGGAAATAAGAGAAATAATTATAATGTTACATGGAAGACTAAAATTTGAGGATATAAAAGTTGAAATGGAGCATACGCAAGCAGGCAAGAAAATGAAGACGGAGAAGTAAGACATAGAGATTGAAAATAGAGAAGGCAAAGATAATATGATTAAATATGAAGAAGTTACTGAATATGTGGATAATAATAATAAAAAGGAGGTTTTTAGAGATTACATTGGGATTAACAATGAAAAAAAATAAAGGTGATTACTGGGATTAACAGTGGAATGATAAAAGAAAAGGTTGGAAAATACTAGGGAATAATAAAAAGGAGGTTTTTAGAGATTACATCTGGATTAACAGTGAAAAAAAAATAAAGATGATTACACTGGGATTAACAGTGGAACGATAAAAGAAAAGGTTGGCAAATACTAGGGAATATAGAGCAAAATAGAAGAGTCTAGGACTTTGATTAATGATTATATTGAGATTAACAATGGTAAAATAAGAGAAAGAGAAAAGAGAGAGGAAACAATAGGACAGATAGGGCAAAATACGGGAGAGAGAAAGGAAGATAGAAATGAGAGAAGAATATGTTATAGATATCTAGAATTGAAATATGGATTGAAGTTAAAATATATGAAAATTAGATTATGTAAAAAGAATATATATCAATGGACATAATGAATTAATTTTTATTGAGATGTTGGATGGTATTATTTGAGAAGATTGATGGCTATAATAATTGGGATATTGTTTAAATACCTGTAACAATTGTAATAATTTGAATATTTTCAATAATACATTTATTTAAGCAAAAAGAAAAGAAAATTGAAATGATATAGGATGATGATTTACCAAATAAGACTCATTCAAATTGGTTTTTATATAAATGGTATTGTTAAATAGACAGAATTTAGGGAAATAATCGTGAATTGTATTATGTTGTGTTATTTGAACTAAGAACTCTGTTTAAATGTTAAATTGGTATATTTTCAAGACTAGAGATAAGATTTAAATTTGATGAAGTAATAATTAAATAAAGATTTAATGAATATTATATGAAGTAATAATAAAATGTAAGGAAGTTTTAGAAATGGAAATAAGACTTAGAAATATAAATATGTTTGAACTGTATTGTTAATAGTGAGTATTTAGGATAAGAATTGTGTAATGTACCATGAGGTATTAATTGAATTAAGATTTAAGGTGGATTAATAGAAGGGTAATTGTTTCGATCAAGTTAATATGAGTTAGCTTTCTATAAGATAGTAATAGTTGAGATATATGATAAATGTTATGGCAAAAATAGAATATATTAAATTCTGTTAAAGTTGAACAAAAAGTTGTATAAATTTAAGACCGGATCAATGCTGTTCCGAAAAGATGTATTGTATGTTTATTTGTGTGTTTTTAAAAAATTTAAAAAAAATTGTAAAAAAAAAAAGACACCCCATTTGTTTAAACAAAATACCATCATAGAAAATATTAATTTGATTCTCTAAGACCGTGATGGCGAACCTATGGTACGCTTGCTGGAAGTGGCATGCAGAACCCGTTGCTCTTCCGGGTTCCAGCACACATGTGCGCGCTGGCCAGCTGGTCTTCACGCCGCATGTGCACCAGAAACCAGAAGACCAGGTGAGTGCTGCGCATGCTGGAAACTGGAAGCTCAGCTTCCTGGTGTGCACATGCACATCAGGGAACTGCTCTTCTGGATTTCGGCATTCCCACGTGTGAGAGCTGCTCTTCCAATTTCTGGTGCTCTGCGTGCGCTTGCGCTCCCGTTTCGGCACTCGGTGCCTAAAAGGTTTGCCAGCACTGCTCTAAGATAACAAACTTGTATACTTTCTAAATATATAAAATGTATATGCTTATAGAAGAATCTAGTAAAAGCTGCATGAATAAAAGGCATAGCTTCTGATTTTTATATTTGATTATTCCAGAATTTAATTTGAAAATGTTTCAGAATTATGTTTTTTTTTAATTGTCATAGCCTATTTTGTTCCTACATGATTGCCTTCTCTCTGCTGATTTAACATTAAATATTTTTTGTGAGGTATGTCAATATAGTTACAAGTCCCTTTCACCTGCGGTGGCACAGTGGTTAGAATGCATTACTCAGACTAACTCACTGCTCACTCCAGGAGTTCAATTCTGAGTGGCTCAAGGTTGACTCAGCCTTCCATCCTTCCAAGGTCGGTAAAATGACAACCCAGATTGTTGTTGGGGGCAATATGCTGACTCTGTAAGCCACTTAGAGAGGGCTATAAAACACTGTGAAGCAGTATATAAGTCTAAGTGCTATTGCTATTTCTTGATGCTATGATTAATTTTGAACTTTGTACTAGTATTTCTTAATGTTAACTGTAACCAGAATACTGCAGGATACTTTTTTGTACATTCTTATACTGTAGTGTACTCTGAATAGTAAAGAGCTTTACACACACACACACACACACACATATTAGATAGATATAGATATAGATATAGATATATATACAAAAACAATATATATACTATATACATACACAATATATATATTTTTATATAGTATTTATTTGTATTTTATATATTCTATGTATTATGTATATTTTCAAGGGCAAACATAAGGCATCAAAATGAATAACTTTTACTGAAGTATCTGAAATATATTTTGGTAAATTCTGGCAAATCCAGGAGACAACGAGGATATCTATTACTTGATATGGATAAAATATATCTGCATCAATTTTTTATTAGTATATGTTTCTCTAAATAAAATAGATATATAGCAACAGCGTAGAATTAAAAAAAAATTCTTCCAGGTTGTGTATGTGTGAGCGCAGAAGTTTAATCATTTTCATATTAGAGATTCTATTTATCTATTGAATTAAACGGGGTGTGTGTGTAAGTATTGGAGATTCAATCTTGAAATAGGTTATATAATGCTCTCTCAATATTTCAACTATAATTCCTGTACACCTTGAAACACTTAAGGGAACTGATTAATAATATCCTACGTGCTTTATCCAATAATATATAATAATATTGATAGAAAACAGTATTAATAATTCTTAAATATTTTTTGTTGCTGTTGTGGAGATTGAATGATGTAGAAATCATACTAAAATCACAAAAATGGCAAAACTCGTTGAAATGATTTGTGGTAAAGCTTTGACCATAAATAGACAGACACATATAGATGAACAGAAGCGGCAACCGTATTTTCAATATAACCAGTTTCAGTTATTAAATTCTACTTATATATTCTGTTAATTGGCTCACCAGATAATAAATAGTGTATGCCTTTGAATTACTAAATATACTAGATTTTAACATGCAGACCTATGTGAGAATTATATGACAATTTTCATAAATGTCACTATTTATGCCGAGAGAGTGCATAGAGAGACTGCCTCACTTCAAAAATGTTATCCTTTGAACATTATGCCTAAGCAATGTGAATTCTATAAAAATAGTCATACAGTGGTGTTTCACAAGTGATTCAAATTGACATTTTTAATTTTCTAAATGAGAACCTCTCCCTAGAGCTAGAATTGTAGATGAGCAGATAAACTGGACTTTTAAAGAAGCAGCTGCTTTATGATGGTTGTTTGGTTTGAAATCAAAAACTGAAACATAATCTGGATTTAATTCATATATGTACAAATATGGATGAGTATTTTCCCCAGTGAATAAACCTAAACATCTCAAAATAAAGCTTAATGATCAATGAATACCTAGATTTTCAGCCAAAAGAATAAAATATTAACTGAGGGGAGTTAAAGTGAATAGAAATATTCAGCAAGGTCTTGCAAACAGAGTCCCCCCACCAAGGAATGCAGGATATTTTTCATGAAACTTATCCTAAAGCCATCCATAATGGTCAAATTTAATTTAATTTAATTTAATTTAATTTCCAATTTATATACCGCCCTTCTCCCTGAGGACTCAGGGCGGTGTACAGCCAAGATAAAAAACATAGGATACAAATATTAAAACATTTAAAAATATATATAAATTTTGGCCCGAAAGTTAAGAATCACAGACTAATTAAAAGAATTTAAAAATTTTAAAATTTTAAAAATTTCTTCTTAGGCCAACCCGGCTTGTTGAAAAAGATGGGTTTTCAGGGAACGACGGAAGGCATTGAGGTCCTGGATTCTTCTTATCTCTGGGGGCAACTGATTCCAGAGGGTAGGAGCCCCCACAGAGAAGGCCCTCCCCCTGGGGGCCACCAGCCTACATTGTTTGGCTGATGGCACCCTGAGGAGGCCCTCTCTGTGGGAGCGCACGGGTCGGTGGGAGGTCGTCGGTAGCAGCAGGCGGTCTCGGAGATAGCTAGGCCCTATGCCATGGAGCGCTTTAAAGGTGATAACCAACACCTTGAAGCGCACCCGGAAGACCACCGGGAGCCAGTGCAGCTCGCGCAGGAGCGGTGTTACATGGGAGCGCCATGTTGCTCCCATCACTACCCGCGCTGCTGCATTCTGGACCAGCTGGAGCCTCCGGGTGCTCTTCAAGGGGAGCCCCATGTAGAGAGCGTTGCAGTAGTCAAGGCGAGAGGTGACGAGGGCGTGAGTGACTGTGCACAAGGAATCCCGATCAAGAAAGGGCCGCAACTGGCGAATCAGGCGAACCTGATAAAAGGTCCCCCTGGTAACAGCCGTCAGATGTTCCTCCAAAGACAGCTGCCTATCCAGGAGGACTCCCAGATTGCGAGCCCTTTCAGTGGGGGCCAAAGACTCGCCCCCAATAGTCAGTGATGGAGTCAACTGACTATATCGGGATGCCGGGAGCCACAGCCACTCAGTCTTGGAAGGGTTGAGCCTGAGCCTGTTCCTCCCCATCCAGATCCGCACAGCCTCCAGGCACTGGGACATCACTTCAAGGGCATCGTTGGGGTGGCCTGGGGTGGAAATGTACAGCTGGGTGTCATCAGCGTACTGGTGGTATCTCACCCCAAAGCCACGGATGATCTCGCCCAGCGGCTTCACATAAATGTTGAACAGAAGGGGCGAGAGGACCGATCCCTGCGGCACTCCACAAATGAGAGGCCTCGAGGTCGACCTCTGCCCCCCTGCCAACACAAACTGCGACCGGTCGGAGAGAAAGGAGGAGAACCACCGCAACACGGTGCCTCCCACCCCCAACTCTTCCAGCCGGTGCAGCATGATACCATGGTCGATGGTATCAAAAGCCGCTGAGAGATCTAATAGGACCAGAACAGAGGAGTAACCCCTGTCCCGAGCCCTCCAGAGATCATCCGCCAACGCGACCAATGCCGTTTCCGTGCTGTGCCCAGACCTGAAACCCGACTGGAACGGATCTAGATAGGATGTTTCCTCCAGGAATTGTGGAAACTGTTGCGCGACCACACTCTCAACAACCTTCGCAATGAAGCGAAGGTTGGAGACAGGACGATAGTTAGCCAATATTGCTGGGTCCAGGGACGGCTTCTTGAGGAGAGGCCTCACCACCGCCTCTTTCAGGGCAGCGGGTTAAAAATGTTGCATAACAAGAAAAATAAACACTATGTTAGACCTTCTGTTAATTGACTTAAAAATGAGAACAAGTCAAGCCAGCTGTGTAACAGTCAATGCTTTTACAGTAATAAATTTTGACAGCAAAAATAAAAAGAATGCATTATCTAGGTATCGCCAAATGGATCCTGGCAGTACATAGGAACTCCACCCTGTATAAGCTTGTCAAAAAGTGTTACTGTAATCCATTGAAAAGTCTCCTCCTCGGGCAAGGAAGAAAAAAAAATGCAAAGGGAGGCTCAAAGCAGGTGTGTTGAATTGTTATACTATTATTTAATCAAGGATCTCTTCTCATTAGTTTTGTATTTGACAAATTCATCCTTTGTTCTTGCCCATCATGTGATGCTAGAGTCATCAATCAACAGTCTCATTAAAAGCCAAATGTAAACAATGAGGTTGTAGAAATGTATTTTTAACACTGTATACTCCTCAGTCACAAAAGGCATAATACATGACTGCCATTTCTCTTGGCACTCTCTGCTAGATTTTACCCAGATGACTATCAATTTAAGAGAAGAGAACATTAAAACTGGCTTCTCTAAGGATATAAACAGTCATTGCTTCTAGCTAATATCCTCTCAAGTACCTCGCTCCTCAGGAAAACATTGTCAAAGTATTAGACTAATGAAGTCCACAACCATTCTGCTTAAATGATGGCTACCATTGTAAAAAATTCTGGGAAAATATGGTAACTGAACCGGAAAAAAAATCCCTACCAGTGATTTATGACAGAAAGTTTCTATGGACAGGGGGGCCATACAAATCTTCTGAAGTGAAAACAACAGTCTTTTGAAAACTTAAATATTATAAGACTATTTGTTATGACAGACAGGTAACGTTTAACTATTCTCAATTTTGGTCATCTGGATCCATACTTCCACAGACTTATTCTTCTAATGGAGTAAATTTCTAGCATTATAGTAACAATTCTTTTAACATTTCCACTACCTCTACAACATTGCCAAAGATTTCATTATAACTCTTTTAAAATAAATGATGGGACAGTTAAATGTATGTCGTGAATTTCAAATAAGCACATTTTAACAAACTGAGAGCAATGACAAGTCTCATTCCATAGGAAGGTAATCTGTAGAGAAAAGGAGCTTAAGATGTATGGGAATTGCACACACACAGATACACACACACACACACAAAATATAATTCTGATTAAGAAAAAAAAGGAACAGCAGAAAAGAAGCTACACAAATAATTTAGTGAGGATATGAAAACAAAGAAGGTGCAAGAAGTGTACAAAGAGATAGGCTAGAATTGTAGAAAAGGAATCAGGAAACGTAAAGGCCAGAGCAAGTTAAAATTTATAAGGGATGAAACACAGAAAGGGCTTCTTTTAATTTCTTTAACTAAGACAATAAAAGAAAAATCAGTTGCTCAATGAAAGTGACAAAACAATAGCAAAAAGATATGTTCCATCAGGAAACTATGAAGAAGAGGATGAAGGGCAGGACTAAGTATATGACTGATAGAGACAAAGCAATGGATGATCTATTTTTTGAAGTGAATCTGAATATAAGGGACTAGATAATTTGACTCAAGGGTGCTGAAGGTATTAATAGACTGGCCAAACTTTTATGTTATCTTTGAATAATGCTTATTGATGATCTCAGTGCTAATCAATCTGATACCAATACTTGGGAAGATATTAATGAAAATCATAAAAAAGATTTGCTCTGTTAGGCGCCTTGATAACCATGCAGTAGTAATCAGCATTGATTACTACTACTAAACTTACCTCTTTTTCTAAAAAAAACCCCGTTCTTATATTTTGGGAAAGCTATAGACAAAATGCCATAATAATTTAGTGGATTCCAAATTCAAAAACTATATTCAAAAAGTGGCTGTCAATGGTTCTTCAGCATATTGCAGTGGGATATCAAGCGAGTCACTGAAAAGTTCAGTCCCATTCTTCAGTACAAATTGGCTAAAGAGATTGTAGGAATATTTATCAAATTTGCTGAATCACAAAACTAAGTGGAATAGTTAATGTCCCAGAAAAAGAAATAAAATTATAAATGAGCTTGAAAGATTAGAGAATTGTAACAAATGAAATTTAATACAGAGAGGTGCAAAGTTCTTTATTTAGAAAGCTAGAAAATGCACAGGTATTAGATAGGGAATACTTGGCTTGAGAACAGTTTGTATTTAAAGTTTCTTGGAATAGTAATTGACTGAAAAATGAATATTAATCAGCAATGTGACATGGCTACAGAAACCACAAAAGCAATAAGCTGCATCAATACAAACATCATTTCCAAAGCAAGTATTAAATCCACTTATGCAGCATTACTGAGTTTGTGTCCAGTTCTGGTAACCACTGTTTAGAAGTAACCAGTTTAGAGAAAGACAATATGGAAGATTAGAGGACTAAAAACAATGTCCTATGAAGATCAAAGAAGCTGTGGACATTTAGCTTTGAAAAGAGAAGATGAAGGAGGATATGACAGCATTCTTTAAATACCTGAAAGGATGTCACACAGAAAAAGGTCAAGACCTGTTCTCTATTGTCACAGAGTATGGGACGCAGAATGAAGGATTTAAATTACAGGAAGGCAGATTCTGAATGAATCTGAATTTAACATTCTCATCACAAAAACAGTTCAACAGTGAAACAATTACCCAAATAGTTGGGTTGGTGTGCTCACCATTACTGTTGAAGCAGAAGTTAGACAACCATCTCTTGGGGATTCTTTAATTCAGATTCCTGTTCTGAGCAATGGTTACACTCAATGGCCTAACTGGCCCAATTTAAAACTTGATTCTCTCTTTTGAGACAGAGCCAAGCAACACTTCTGAATCAAACACATTAGATACAAAGCTGTAGTTTTAAGCAGTAAGACTCAATATGAATGCAATATTATTTTTGTGAAAAATATAGAATCCCAGTTGAGAATAGCTTAAAGCAGGATTCAACCTTCTTTATTATTTGCTTTGTTATATGCAAATCTCTTCATCACTCTATTTCCTTTCTATGCAGAATACGGAAAGGAAGAAATACTGACAAAAATATTAAAGATAAAAGTAAAGGGAAAATACAAAATAAGTAAGTAAAAATACAAATAAGTAAGATTCAACAACAATCATACATCACTATATCTTTCTACCCTGGCAAACTGTTCATGCTTCTACCATGTTAATATACCACTTTATTGTATTTTGTTTTTTAAATCTGTCACTTTTCTCCTTTTGAGAATCCCACTTACTACATGTATGTAAGTATATTTTTCTTGGTCTTTCTCTTCTTCTTGTCTCATATGCTCTTATTTAATATACTTGTTCTGTGATTTGATTCTCATTCATTCTCTATATGGCCTAACTAACTACTTCTATGTATTTCTTGTTTACCAGTTGTTCATCTTTGTAGCCAATCTATATTTGTTCATCATCTATTAATTCCTGATATTACCACATACAGCTAATTACTGTATGCCCATATAAAAAGATGTCACAATTTATTTCACTAGGAAGCTGACACAAGTAAATATGATATCTTTAATCAATCCATAGTTGTAATATACATTATATCTATTCCAAAACAACACAAGTTGTCTATCAGAATTGGAATTAAATCAGTACTGGAATACTGTTTAATTTTTACTCTGAAAAAACATTCATGTAAAAAACAAAGTAGTAGTCAACTTGCATTTTATTAGCTGCATAATGTTGCATACTATACTATAGTATAGTATGTTCTTGGAAAGAATGATGTGTATGATTGTATGAAGGCCAATACCAGCTAAAAGACCAGCAGTAATGCTTTCATGTTGTGGTGTATATAGTAATAATATTGTTCTATGCCTTTTAATATAATATATTCAACTTACAAGTTGCCTGATTCAGCAAATCTGGGCAGCTCCCAACAGTTAAACAAAGAAATTACAACAGAACATAAAAATTAAAAAAGATGGCAAGTGTGAAGAAGTGGGGGTCTCATTTTCCCTTGCTGAAGGCCTGGATGAAGAACCAGGTCATTGTGGCTATTCTTCTAAAGAACAGCAGAGTGAAGGCCATCAGGATCTAGAGATTGATTTTTTAATCAAAGGAACCAAGAGAGCACCAACTAGGCAGGATCAAATTATCTGGCAAAAGATGGTCCCTCAAGTAAGCAGGTGCTATGCCAACTGTGCTCTGCTGATGACACTACTCTGACAGCTAAAAATGAAAAGGATCTGCAAGCTCCAGTAACAAGAATCAAGCAGCACGGTGAAAAAAATGTGACTAAAATTAAATATAAAAGAAGCTAATGACATCAGGGACAATAAACAACCTCAGAACTGACAATGAAGATACTGGAGTGGTGATAGCTTCTATCTTATAAATTCACCTTATAACCTAGGACCGTGATGGCGAACCTATGGCACGCGTGCCACAGGTGGCACGCGGAGCCATATTAGTGGGCATGCCAGCTCAGCTCTGGGGCACATGCGCGCGCCGGCCAGCTGATTTTCGGGCCTTCTGGGCCCACCAGAAGTAGGGAAATAGGCTGTTTCCTGCCTCTGGAGGGCCTGGGGGTGGGGGGGTGGGGAAGGCCCGTTTTTTTTTCTTACCTGGCTCCAGATCCTCTCTGTGTATCTGGGAACGGCGAAAACAGCCTTTCCCACTTCCTTGGAGGCCCTACGGGGGCTCAAAGGGCCCATTTCCCCACTCCCGGTGGGACAGGAAGTGATGTTTTTTCCTGTCCCCAGCCTCCAGAGACTCCTAGAGAGGCTCCTAGAGACTCCTAGAGAGGTTCTGCAGGCTGGGGACAGGAAAAAATGACACTTCCTGTCCCATCGGGAGTGGGGAAATGGGCCCTTTGAGCCTCCATAGGGCCTCCAAGGGAGTGGGAAAGGCTGTTTTTGCCATTCCCAGATACACAGAGAGGATCTGGAACCAGGTAAGAAAGAAAAACGGGCCTACCAGGCCATCATGTGCCAGGAGCCGGGGGGGGAGGGGGTTGCGCACACATGTGCGTGGGCACGTGCGCGCGCGACCCTCCCCCCCTCCTGGTACACGATGGCAAAAAGGTTAGCCATCACTGACCTAGGAGAAGTGCATTCGCTGTTATTATGACTGTTTTTTAGAATGAGCTTCCCTCAATGTTAAAATGACCTGACCTACTGGCTGGCTTTCCATTAAGCTGTGAAGATCTGGCTCTTCTGTGCATTGGGCAAGACTGGTAAATGAGCTTGTTTTGTGATATAAATGTATTAGTAGCACTATCCTTAATTTATTTATTTATATAAATATTTATACATACATACCCACATGTAAAAAAGTAACATCTGAAATTACAACAGCATTGAAAAAGGTGATTTATGACCATTTTTCACACTTACCATCATCAGCATCCCCACATGATCAAAAATCAGATGCTTGGCAATTGGCATGTATTTATGTCAGTTGCAGTGTCCTGGGGGCTCTTTTATGACCTTTTAAGCAAAGTCAATGCTAACGATGTTATTAGCTTAACAACTGCAGTGATTCACTTAACGACTACAGCAAGAAGGTCATAAAGTCAGGCAAAATTTACTTAACTGTCTTATTTAGCAACGGAAATTTTGGGCTCAATTACACACACACACACTTTTTTTTTGTTGTTTGTGTTAATTTTGTACAGATTTTCTTCTTTGTTTTGTATGGATACTATTTTCATTTTTCTTTTGGGGTTTTCATTTACTTTGATTATGTTGATATGCTTCACAGAGTCACAATTTGTAAGAGGGGAAGCCTATAATATTTTAAAATAAATTAAAAATAAACCAGGAATTCAGGAATACTTTTAAGTTCTTCATAGACCTTAGAAGCATCTTTAGAAATGGAAAAAACAAAACAAAAAACAACTGTGGATGGCTACCATCCCATGTTTTGTGTTGAAATATGCCTCTCCCCCTTGGTTAAGTGGCTGAGAGCATCTGGGGGATAAAGGTTTAGGAAAATGATAGGGATTAATCTCATCATTAAGTCTTGTGGTAAATGTTAATTTTTTAACTAGATACATATTCCACAGCTAACATTTTATGGTAACCTTTATGGCATAATCCAATTATGCCACTAGCAAAAAAAAAAGAAAAAAAAAGAAAGAAAGAAAAAGAAATGTTTGTTTCATCCAGAGATAATGATTACAGAGAAAAGAAAATATAGGCCTATAGTCTAATAACTATTGTTAGATGATATATTAAATATTAAATGTTATGCCGATGACTTGCCAACGGCTTATTATGTTTGAAGAGTTTTAAAAATCTTCAAAAGCAGAATAGATTTAGAGTTTGTGTCCTTTTGTGTGTGTGTGTGTGTTATACATCTGAAATATCTTTTGTTCCTCTAAAAGCTCTGTGTTACCTTAAAAAACATGCTAAAAATCTTAGAAGAATTTTCTGTTTATCTTGTGGTTTATGATGACTTACTGTAGTTATTAAGAAAACAGTAACAGAAACCGGAATCTGTATCCTGCTTGCTATTGTCACATTTTGAAAGAAAGTTCATGTAAATGCATTAAGACCTGCACTAGAAAAAATGCTATTTAAACAGGAGATGTCAGGAACAAGATTTACAAAAAGTGTTACATGTGAACTAGTACGCTACTAAAAAATTGTTTCACATGCCAACGCCTCTTCTTAAGTACACAGAGCACAGATTGGGCTGTTAGGTACTATATTTGTCATGTTATTTTACCTAGAGAATTATAGTTCTCTTAATGACATTTAGGGAGAAAAAAACTAATGCATTCATCAAAAATCTTAAATATGGAATTCTGTGAGAGACAGTATGTTTTTGTTAACTGTCATCTCTTTTTGTATTTCCAGCATAAATGAAATGGCTCATAGCTTGCCAATTACTTGGCAGACAAGCTGGCTGGTTGGAACTTCATGTTCAGGTTAACAGTGGTTACAAAAAGCACCTGGATGTCGTAATTCAAGGCTGAATTGTGTACTATGCAAAAATAATGCCATAAAAAGGTCTGCAATCATCCCATTCAGTAAGTTATACAGAAATAAGGAACAATAATACAAGTAGTCCTCGGCTTGAAGCCTGGCTAGGTGGTTCAGTGGCTAAGATGCTGAGCTTGTCAATCAGAAAGGTTGGCAGTTTGGCAGTTCGAATCCCTAGTATAGGTTTCCTGCGTGAGCAGGGGGTTGGACTAGATGACCCCCAAGGTCCCTTTCAACTCTGTTACTGTTGTTGTTGTTGTTGTTGTTATTATTATTATTATTACCATAATTGAGCCCAAAATTTATGTTGCTAAACGAGATATTGTTAAGTGAGTTTTGCCTCATTTTATGACTTTTCTTGCCACAGTTGTTAAGTGAATCACTGCAGTTGATATGTTAGTAACTTGGTTGTTAAATGAATCTGGCTTCTCCATTGACTTTGCTTTGCCAGAAGGTCACAAAAGATGATCACATGACCCTGAGATATACCAAAGGTAATAAATATGAACCAGTTACCAAGAAATCTGAACGTTGATCACATGACCATGGGGATGCTGCAAAGATCGTAACTATGAAAAACGGTCATTAGTCACATTTTTCGGTGCCATTGTAATTTTGAACGGTTGCTAAACAAACTGTTGTTAAGTCAAGGACTACCTGTATAACATAAAAGCATTTTTTAAATTTCCCCCCCTTAAGTTTGTGGATTGGGTTAGAAAGATTTACTGATGATAGAATAGAATAGAATAGAATAGAATAGAATAGAATAGAATAGAATAGAATAGAATAGAATAGAATAGAATAGAATTCTTGATTGGCCAAGTGTGATTGGACACACAAGGAATTTGTCTTGGTGCATACGCTCTTGGAATACATAAAAGAAAATGCTTTATAAGCCTAATTGTATGAGCCTAACATTTAGTTTTATCTACAGTCATTTTTATGTAAGTATGTATTATATATTTCTGTATTTGACTGTATATGTTTGTAAGTTGTTGAAAAAAGGTAAAAAAATATTCAATTATCATAAGTTTAACGCTCATAGTTAAATTTTCTAAGAATGCAAAATAAAATTGATGTTCATGGAAAACAGACAGCATTATTATATAAATAGATGACATATATTCCAATGATAATACAATGAAACAAAACCTTGTACTTGTAAGGCATAAGATTTAGATGGATGAATAAGATGCTTAGTGCATTACTGTCAATCAATGTTTCTACTGTACATCCAGGATAACAATAATCTTAAATAGGAACACACCTATTATTGCAAAATCCTAACTAAGTACTTCATTACTTGTAAATGTCACTCTCAATTAATAAAGTAACAGATAACCACTTCACTTTTGTGTATGTGGCTTGTGACTATATTTGTATAATTGAAACACTGGCATTTTTGGAGAACTTTTATCACTTTATTTGCTCATCTTAGTCTGCATGAAATAAATCTCCACAGTAGTTATTTATTATTATGGTTGATCACACAGTCAGCCTGATGTTTAGTGGATTCAGAATTTTTATCCACCTATTGAGTCCTTCCCAAGGACCTAGGACAGTCAGATATAAAAGTTTAATGGTGTTCAAGGTAATGTCATTTCTGAGTAAAGATGCTTTTGCAACTGATTGGTGGTGGTTTTATCAATTGCGATGGTGTTCAAGTGGTGCTCCATTTGTTTTGGGATTTCATCCAAGGCGCCTATTACTATTGGTATTATTTTTGCTTGCTTCTGCCACAGTCATTCTATTTCTATTATTTCTATTAGCCCCTCTGTCTCTTTCTTTAACTTTCCTGCTCTTAGCCATTGCCAGGTCTTCTTATCTGCTTTGCCTGCTTGTGTGTGTGTCTGTGTGTGTGTGTGTGTGTGTGTGTGTGTGTGTGTGTGTGTTGGTCATATAATACTTTGCCTTGCTATGTGTCTTTGATAGTCTTCATTTGGTCTTTCTTAAATGCAAGTTTAGTCTCTCCAGTATTCAATAAACTTTCATGGTATACTAATTTCTTCACTGTCCTTTAGATATTCTTCCAATGACTTTTTTTCTTCTTCAGCCATCCCATGTACTTACAAAATTCCACAGCCACCTATTTTCCTTGGTAAGTAGAATCTGTCAATGTCACTGTGAGGATGAAGGGCATGCTTCATTGTCATTATTTTTCTGGTCTTCCTATCCAGGGCTTTTAGTGGAGTGCTTGAGTCCAGTCCATTATTCCAGCTGTGTATCTAGTAACTGGAATTGGCCAGCTGTTAATTTGCATTGATATTATTTCCTGAGTTTGAACTTTTAGATCTTCTTCACTCTAGAAGTGAAGTGGTGTATTCGTTTCTAACATTCTTCTTGATTTCAATTTGCTTGATGTTGTCATCTTGAAGAATGCCCAGGTATTTATAGTGATCTTCTTAATTCAGACTCTTGATGTTATCTCCATAGGGCATCTTGATTCCTTCAATTCCTTCAATTTTCACTATTTTTCCTCTGTTGATGGCAAATTGGCACCTTTGTCTAATCCAAAGTTCATATATGGACAGTGCTGAACAGTGACTCTATTTGAGATGGCGTTTTCCCATATAGCTTCAGATATAAAGAAGGTGGGATAGCCTGGAAAATGTTTTTGATGTTTGATAGCCATGAACTGTTCAGTATTGTTGACAGTTGCACTGAATTATTGTAACAGTGCTGATAGTGAGTATACTTGAAAGATCACTCTCTTGATATTAACCTTTCCCAGTCTATCACATTGACCAGCAATTAGATCTTCCATTGTGTCATTGATCTTTGCACAAAACTCCTGATGTGTGAACTGACTTCTGTTATTTTCAGGTACTTTTATTATCCAATCATATGGCAGGGAATCAAATGCTTCTTTGTAATCAATCCAAGCCAATCAATTCATGTTGGTTTTCAGTCCAAGCTACATTCAAGATGGTCTTCCTTCTTCTGCAATTTTATAAAATCATTTTAGGAGCTTCTCTGCTGTTAGGACACTTTCCTTTCTGCCCAGTGTTTTCAACTAGATGCAGTTGGACTGCATCAGCTACAACCTCTGTTAGTAATTTGAAAGGTAATTGGTCTGTAGTTGCCTGGGGCTGCCTCTTTTGTTAAATCTTTCATTATACCAGGTAGGTTCTGCCAGATGTTAATCAATCTTCAAATTTGCCTCCTTATAGTTTGCTCTTAATTGCTTGACAATGAGTGTATGTAGGCCAGCCAGATGTTTCAACCAAAAACCATGCAGTTTATCTTCGCCTGATGCTGACCAATTGTTGATCGTCCCTACCCTTTTCTTCACCATTTCTGCTGTTATTCCAAATTCTTATACTGTATTCAGCTTCTTTTTTATTCGTATCCATCTCCTTTATGCAAGCTGCTTTTTTTTTTTTTTTTTGGTATTTTTGGGGGTTGTCCCACAGCTATGCTCAGAATTGTACCGTTTCTTCTTTATCAGGTGTTGATTGTTTCATTACAGTTTCCTCACTGAGGATTGGTAGAAACATTTCTGATTCAACCGAAATTGGAGATTCTGCCTATATTGTGCAATTCATGCTTTTTATCTGTTGAACATCTTGGCTACTGCTGTTATTTGCTCTTTATATTTCTAGTGCTTCCTTGATTTCTTTTCCTCTAGATAATACTTCTTGATCAGGTATTCTTTGGTCTTCTTCAATTTCTTCTCTTTCATTTGTTCTAGCTTGCTTGCATCTGATTTTAGCATGCTGATCTTATTTTCAATTTGATCTTCCACATTGGTGGTACACTGGCTTTTTTTGTTTTTATTGATTTTGCATCCAAGATATTCAGTTATAATTGCTATATATTAGCTGATTTGTTTCTTACAGCGAGCATATTACAGTATTTTAATATTTATGTTAGCTAACAGCTTCAGTGCAGGCAACATTATTCTGCTGGTTTTGTGCTGTTCTAGATGCTTAATTTTTTTGTATCAATTCCTTTTGCTTTTTACTTAGAGGGATTTGTTCTTTCTGAGAAGAAGGCAGAGGAATGAGAATGAATGAATAGCTATGCTAGTCTCACCTACTACCAACTCCCCATGATTTGTCTCTATAGTGTGAGTTACTTTTGGTGAGGCTTCAGTTTCTTTGCCCTGAGTAGATCTTTCGCAATTCTTCCAACTCTACTTCTGTGAATATTTTATTTCGTATTATAAATCAATGCTGATCTGCTAGCCTCTGTTCTACTATTTCTGATTCTAGATGTTGCTCTTTCCAGAACTGTGCATTCTCTTCAGAAATCCTCTTCTCACTGGGACTTGATTTATAAAAACAGTTCATTCAATCTTTTAATAACACTCTTTGTTTTCAGTCTTTGTGTATTTGCAATGGGTAAACAACTTTTCTTCTAGTAGACCTACACTTGGTGGCCCTGGTTGCTTAGCCAACAGTCCTGAGTCCTGTAATCCATTTCTCATCAGATGTCCAGGAACTCCAGTATCTAGTGCATTGTTGACCCAGGCAATGGTCAATCTTTTATGAGTTTCTGTAAATTACGTCTCACCTTATTGTTAGTAGGTAGTAGTAAGAAGCAGTTACTTTTAATTGTAGATGCTTAATTAATAAGGCAATTACCCTAGTAACACATACTTAATTGGTAAAGCATATTTTTTCCATTTAAAAAAATGCCAAAAAATAGCAATGCTCATCAAAACAATTACTGTTAAATAAGTTTTCATTCAAAGAATATGTTAAGTTCATAGTTCATATTTTCACAAAATTGTTCCACTACAATAAATGTAATGTTTCCCAACATTGTTTTACAAATTCTTTCCTTCCTGCAAGCATTGCCCATTTTTGCAATATTCAAAAACACTATTTACAACTGATTTGAAAGACTATGAAAGTTAGAGGTATTTTATTCCACAGAACGTGTGATCAGTTCCTTAAATTTAACTATCTTCAAATTTGACATTTTACGTCAAAATATAGAGATATTGCAGAAGAGGTAAATGTGAATATTGATCTCATTTTACCTATGTCTCAAATCTTACATGGAGGCAGAGCAATATTCTTAGAATGATCTGATGGATAGTATTCCTATTCTGATGGACAGAAGAAATTATGTTGTTATTGTGAGTTTCTTTCACTCTTATATGAACAACCTTCCAAACATCTTCTTCAAACAAATATTAAAAATGAAGCCATTCTATTTTTCTTTACATTAATTAAACCATATGCAATTAATACTGAATTAATGCTAATACAGATAACAGCACAAATACAGAATCTAGCATTTTTAATTGTCTAGGAAGGCCCTTACTCTAAATTCAATAGCTGTCTGTAGTGATGTCCAGGTCTCACCTCATCCTTTATGTCTTCTTGTTGCTGAGCACTGAAGATCTCCATTGCAGCCATCAGCCTCATCATTAACTCATCCACTGTTGTGTTTCCTAGTAACAAAGGACAGTTTAACTTCATAATATTAAAGTTATTTTAAAAACTCAAAAAGTCATTTTAAAAATAATCAAAAATAATACCTTAGATTTTTTTCCTAAATCACACACAAAAAAGAAATTAATTTTATTTTAGTGTCATTTAATTTATATTTTAAAGTTTCTGAAAGTTTCCAGTTGTAAATGTGAATCTAAATGAAAAATTTAGATTAATTATAATTTCCATTTTATCTTCATATCAGCAATAATAACAGGTCATGATCTCAAACTAGGGATAAATAAGGAAGAAAGAGGGAGATTTTTATTCTTAAACATTTTTTTCAAACTGTCATAGATATTATCATAGGATCTTTTGACATATCTATTGATATTTCTGTGTTGAATTTAAATATTAACATTTGCAATGAATAGCCCTGAGAATTACCTCTGCCATTCATTAATTCAAGGATTGCTAATATATATAATGATGAAAAACAGCCCATTTCCACCTGAATTTGACACTATTTGTTGGGTTATTACTCGATTGCATTGGTATTGTAACAATATTTGGAATACATAAAGACATTCCACAGCTCTATTCCATTGCATATGAATCTTGGTTTCAACCTCTACAATACTTTTCGCAGTGATTTTAATCCATCAGTATAGCACTATCCAGATTTCAGTGGAAAATATGGAAGTACATTACTACTAAGTTTCACCATTCCAGTTGCTAGAAAAGTATTTTAAAATTTAAATGATTTGTAAGTAAGTATCAAGAGATCAAGAGAAAATTGTGAACATTATATCATAAAACATCAAACTGACTGATTGAATACGAGTCTAGTTTTTCTCTCCAACTATTTCTGGATTTTTTTAGAGTTTCAATACAGGGATGGTAGAGCTCCTCCAGGCACATTGATATATTTTAAAAATCAATGAATATCAATGAAATATCTATAGAGAAATGAATATTCATAAGTTATTTTCATGAGACTGAGGTCAATTACAAAAGGTTAGTATTCCCCCCTCTCTGGGTGTGCTTTCTTTCTAATGAGAGAGAGAGAGAAAGAAAGAGAGAAGGGGGAAGTGGTGGGATTCAGCTGGTTTGCACCGGTTCAGGCAAACTGGTTATTAAATTACCCATCCCCCCGCTATCAAAGTGGATCCTAGGTGCTGCACTGCAATGGAGAAACGGGCAACAGAGCGGCCGGCATGAAAGACGGAGAAGGCTGCTTTAGCTCTTTCTTCTCCCTGCTCCTCCTCCTTCCATCATGCTGGCCGCTCCATTGCCCATTTCTCCATTGAAGGGTAGCGCCCAGGATCCACTTTGATAGCAGGGGAAGGTGTAATTTAACAACCGGTTCACCCAGGGTCAGGTTGGCTGTCATGGGAGGCTCGTCCAGCATGTGTGGTGGGGCTGGAGGATGGGGATGGGCCACGCCTCCCACAACAGCCAACCTGACTCTGGGCAAACAGGTTGTTAAATTATTTGAATCCCACCACTGGAAGGGGGGGATAAATTTGGGAGGTGAAGTTCCTTACTCACACTCAAGTTACTAGAACAAGGGGGTAAGTTTTTGAATGAGACATAGTAACTTCTCCAAGTAACTAATAACTAAGATTAATCCTGAGACCTATTTCTAAAAACCAGTTATAACATTTGCCAATTTTTTTTCACTTTTTTTGTTGAGTAGCATCATAAAGGGTAAACTTTATAAGCTTGAAGCAGAGAACTTTTTATCACTGATTTTCATACATTATCATGCTATATTAGTTTTGATCAGATACACAGTCGTTGTAAATGTATATAAGATAAATTCACCAATTTTTCATTTTATCTAAAAGTACTTTGTTAATGTAAGAATATAAATTAAATTCCAGGAGAATTTATACACTTGACTACTAGTGTAATCGATACAAATTCAGTTGAAAGTTTCAATACAAAACATGCATCAAGCAGAATACATAGATTGTACCTTGTATTACATTCAACACCTCATTTGATGATCGCTTTCCCATAATAATAAGGAACAATGGAAACTGATCTGTCTTCTGAGTCCGAATAGTTTGAGCTACAACACTGCCAAAGTGTCTTGTGCACATTGTTAGAAACCTGAAAAATGGGAATATTGTAATGAAAAGTTTGCATTAATAAATGTACCTTATTCATTTAATTTCCAAAATATATATCCATGTCATATAACCTTCAGAATTTCACAGCAAAAATATATGCAGTACATTGTACCTTACTTTCAAGAAAATACAGGACTTCATTTGTTGTTAACCTTAGCCCACATTTTTTTCTCTTTTTATACTGTGAACAGTTTTCAGCGGACTCTCCTAATCTTATTACTTTCCATAGGGAACATCCACTTCCACCCTCTCTTTTTCTTCTATGCTGCAATGTGCCTATTACTATTAAGCCTACTATCTTCTTTATATTTTTCTCTTAACATCTAAATTTCTTTACATTCTTTTGTGGAACATTCATAGCTCTGTACTAATGCTGCTCCCAGATTTAATAGTTAGAAACAACTGAGACCTAGTGGTTTACTATGATCCGTCTGTTAATTCTTAATTTATATAGCTGAAAACTTTGACTTTCAAACAATAGAAGAAAACAAAATAGAACTCTAACATAAACCAAGGAAAACAAAATTAGTCAATTCATGAGAAAATTCTACAGCATATCATAAAACTATTAATAGGTGACCAACTTGAAAACAATACAGCATTAGATGCCAATCATTTTAAGATTATTCAATTATTATATTAAAAAAAAAAAAAGCCTTTCCAAACTAAAGTCATCCCTTTTTTATTTGGTAACTTCCCTAGTGGACTGTGCAAATACTATATACATATCTTGTTTTCAATTATGCTTTGATAGAGCACCCCATTCTGATGGGATAATCACGAAATGGTTATCATATTTGCAGTTGACATAAAACGGGGCAGGACAGCTGCTATTTTAAAAGATTGAAACAAAATTCAAGATGATCTTGGTAGGTTAGAGGGATGATCTGAAAATAACAGAATGAAATTTAATAGAGATAAATGCAAAGTTATACACTCAGGAAAGAGAAAAATGCAGAAATACAGAAAGTGGAATTCCTGGATATTAAAAATAACTTGGATCACAAACTGAAAATGAATTAGTGATGCAATGTAGCTGTTAAAGGAGAATAAATTTTACATTATGCCATTGTAGCAGCTTCCAAAGATGGGAAGTATACTTTATTTTGCAATGATTACTATATAATGCCTCAAATATTGTCTACATTCCTAAGTAACAGGTTTGTAAGATTATTCAGAAAAACTGGAAGAAATGCAAAGAAATACAATGAGATTGGTTTTATGAAGAGAGAGAAGGAAAGACTGAGAACTGAGAAAAGATGGCTTGAGGGAAATTTTCAGATAGCTGAAGGGTATTATAGACAAGAAGGTGAAAACCTGTTCTCCATCATTCCAGAGAGTAGGATACTGAATAATGGGTAGTCCTCGTTTTATGACTGCAATTGAGCCCAAAATTTATGTTGCTAAATGAGAAGTTTGCTAAGTGAGTTTTGTCCCATTTTATGACTTTACTTGCCATGTTTGTTAAGTGAATCACTGCAGTTGTTAAATTAGTGCCATGGTTATTAAGTGAATCTGGCTTCCCCATTGACTTTGCTTGTTAGAAGGTTGCAAAAGGGAATCACATGACCCTAGGACACTGCAACTGTCATAAATATGAACCACCTGTCAAGCTTCCCAATGTAAATCAGGTGACCATGGGCTGCTGGCAATAGTCATAAGCATAAAAAAATGGTCGTAAGTCACTTTTTTCAGTGCCGTTGTAACTTTGAACAGTCACTAAATGAACTGTTGTAAGTTGAGGACTACTTGTATTAAGTGATAGATATTGGTAAATGAAACAAAAAAAGGAAATAAAACTGGTAAAAGCAACATGAAACTCAGATTAATGAAGGAGCTAATTACCGTTCCTAATTAGAATGTAGTCAAAGAGTTACCTGTCAGGAATGCTTTAATTTGGATTCCTGCACTAATTAGAGGGTTGGACTAGATGGCCCAAATGGCTCTAAGTTTCTATGCACTGGGAAAATTAATGGGATAGAGATAAATGAATATTATTTCACTGACTTCTTGCACTGTTTTCTTTATTATCTAGCTCTGCATTAAGAAAAAATACAAAATGCTCTCAATTTCTTTTCTGATTTATTCCTAAAATACAAATCATAAGAGATGGAGGACAGTAATCAAAACAACAGATCCATATTATTAGTAAAATATATCTGCTTCTCCTTTTTAAATAAAAGTTTCTTATTCAGGCAACAGCCTTCCACTATTCTGTTTATTCCTAACTCTGAATCCCACACTTTACTACTGCAACAGGAACAGCAACAATACAGAAATCAGTTGGTATTTCAATAAATTAAGATGACCCTACTAAATCCAAATACTTATTTCTTTATAAGCAAAAGCAAAATGATACCACAGTGGAGAAAAGTACACGCTAAAAGCAAAGCTTAATTTGGAATCTTCAGATGTTGAACAGAATGCATCGTCATGCCATCTCCTCGGATGACTCATTTTGAAAGGAGGAGAAAAATCACTAAACTCATAGATGCCAATTCTAGCATTAACGATTGTGTGATTCTTGAATCCACTTTTCAAACTCCAGTTTAAATTATCTGCGCAACTCCCATGCCCAAGGACGTGGCACTGGCACTGAGTTAAATTTCAAAAGGCCAAAAGCCATAGCTAAGCTAGTTTGGACCAAAAAACCTAATCTATTAAGGATTATTACTGTATGGCCCTAGAACCTGAGTAATGCTATTAAATAGGGACTTGGCTGAGTCCCTTTAGTATAATTTTTTTCCTTCCTACATAGGAAGTAATACTATTTTTGGTAAGATATACTTAAAAAGGCACTTCAAAATCTGTTCCAAAAAAGCCTTATAAGAATCAAATGGAGATTAAAACCGTTACCATATTTTACTTTTATTCTTTACAATGCAAGAGGAACTTTTTGCTCTCCTCTAAGGTATAATCAGGCAGATATGATGACTTTGAGGTCCATAAGAACAGGTACTGAAGATTGAACTCTTTGGCAAGAATCAATACCATAACATTTCAGAAGTTCATTGTAAAAAATAACAGACACACACCACACACACCAAAAGTTGTAGATGAACAGCTTGCATATAGAAATATGTTAATATAACTTTCAGTAATTAATTAGTGAAAGAAGTAATACATATCAAGGAGTCATGTTTTTGAAGATTGTGCTAGTTCTCTTCACTTTCATACTTACTAGTATGTTCTGAAAACACTAATTCTAAGCTTTTGACAAAAAAAAAGCTTTCATCCATTATCATACTGAAGTCTGACATTAGTATTCTTAACACGATCTTGAATAAATGAAAAAACTGATAAAGCTTTTCACTTCCATTAGAGGACTGTTTGAAATTAGCATTTCTTTCAAGAGAAAAGGGTAGCTTATGATATGTTTTCAGATCTGATGGTAAAAAGTAAATGTCATAATAATAATGAATTATGAAAGACCAAATGCAAATATAGAATGCTTTAATAAGATCCAATTTAATAAAGTCTGTAAAAATAATGGACTTTTAATAACACAGGTCACAAAAGGCAAAACAGTGGAAATTCTGAGGACTAGCCACTAGCAGAGGCTTATTAATTCTTAATTATGTTCATGAAAGGCAACTTAAATCGTGTATTTTCTTATGCCTTAGGATAATATTTTAGGTAACAACTGATCTGAAAACTACCTGATGAGCATAAGCCTTTTTGTCCCATGCTTTAGAAGGTAAATCTATCTGAAAAGACAAACGGCATTAAAATGTCACAGGCTGAAAAGCATTTGATATCAACATCCAAAACAGAATCACAACACTTAATTTTCATTTTATTAATAAAAAACCATCTACGCTTCAGAAATCTAGAATGATAAATAAAAATCCTTGATTCCAAAGTGAGCATGATTCTGAGAACTATTAAAGTATGAGGACAAAATTGAGTCAATTTTGTCCTCAATTTTTTATTTAAATAAAGCCAATAACACAAAATTGAGTCAATTTTGTGTTATTGGCTTTATTTAAATAAAATATGTCATCTCAATATGCAAGTTACTAACTTTTTAGTAAATAATCAGATGTGATTAATAAGTAGTTCAAAAGTTAAGAGCAATTACAACATGATGTCCTACATGTGCTAGTTGGCCATTTCTGCTATGTGGAAACCACTGAGTGGCATGAAAGATTTTCTGATTTTATTGGGAAGTATTTAGCAAGTTCGCTTTCAAGTCTAGGGTGAGTTGGACTCTGGACTCTTGATTTCTCAGGAAATTGTCTCAAGAAGTCATCCTGGTCGAACCAATTGCTAAGTTATATATGCCATGCTCAGTAGACTCAGTAGACTATTTAGATAAATTATATGATTTATACTCAAAAAGAAACTTTTAAATTTTAGAGAAGTTTGAAAATACCTATTTGATGTGACCAAATCCAATTTAGCAGACTAAATATTTGAAGAAGAGCCCTAGTGCTCTTTAAACATAAGCCAAGAAATGGTGAAATTTATTTCTATACCTATTTATGGTAAATTTACTGTAGAGTTTTTCCAAAGTAAAAGAATACTTGTTGAATATTAAATTTATCCAACTTCTATTTAATATGATTAATTTTATACTGTGCAAAGTCAATATGTCTCATTAAAATGTGAATAAAGGAATAACATTTTATGCTATTAATATTTAATTTTTAAATGTAGAACTGGAAGCTATGTTTTATTTATTCATGACATGAGTATCTTAGCCAATTTTACATGCCATCCACTTAGTCCTGCCTTTCTTTGAAGACAATTGTTACTTTTGACTGGGTTCTTGGAACATTTCTTGCTACATCCTTCTGTGTGTAATAACTGGTCAGAAGCACTCTATCTTTGGTTAGAAACTTCTTTAAAAATTCTTAAATTTCCATTATTTGGAGTCTGTCACCAAAGTCGCCCTTTATCAGATAACTTGCAGAGCAGCCTCAACCAAATCTGATCGGTTAGAATAACATAAGGCTGTTGGTCTACATAAGTGAAGCAAAGGTTAGTTTATACATTATTTTTATTTACAGTTACCATATGATGGTACTAGGCATTTGGTGTTTATGCTAATGTTTCTATCCTGAGCATCAGTTTACAATTATTGTATGTTTTCATACTATTATTATGCAACTGGAAAACAATGACAACAATATTCTCTATATGATATGGAAAGACAAACTGCAAACTTTAAACCTGAATGGAGAAGTGAAGGTTATGTACTTGTATGGATAATTATAATACAGAGTGATCTTTAGTTCATCCATCACAACAATCATGCCCATTTTGAAGGCCCCTATCTCCTTGTAAAACATATTCAAAACATACAGCAAACTATCATCTCAAAGCATACTAGGTGATGTCCTTATTCAATGGACATTGCCTTACTAACAATTCATGCATTATTGGAAGAGAGGTTATATGAAGAGATAATCACCTTCCATCCTGCCCCTTTGTTCTTAATGTTTTGTTACTGGGAAACCATTCACAAGTATAATCCTCAACAATGCTACTCAGTAATTATGACTAGATGACAAACAGATATGATCAATTTATGAACCTGTTTTGAAACCCTATACTAATAAAGTCATTAGATGCTGCCCTTGCCATGATCCTTCTAAAAGCTTCTGAAATTACAAGAACACACAGCACTGTTTGTGGAAACAATTGCTGATTGCAGAATGCAAACCTTGAGTTTAACCATGCTGCAAATTGATCTTGACATTCTGTTAAGACCACTGCTAAAATCAAAAGCAAAGGAGAAAAGGAGAAAATGAGCGGGTTGCATGTAATCAAGAAACAGGATTCCCTTCTATGCTTCCTCCTCAAAATAAGACATACACAAACTTGCCTACTGTTGGTGTATCTTTCTTATTTAAGACAAACATTAAGTAGATTCCTGACCTTAGGTACTTATAATCTTTTTCTTTTGAAAGTAGAATGAGACAGGACTTTGAACATCTTGACAAAATAAAACTAGTTCTTGGCAGCCTTCTCACAAAAAGTCCAAAACAAGGATGACTATATGAACAGCAGTTTTTTCTGTATAAGATGTTTTTATTGAATGTTTTCATTCTCTTAAAAACCTCAAGAAACGAAGTTGGAGGAGTGATGCTTAAAACAGCTGTTGCATGGTTTGAGATGGTCAAAGCACTGTTGTTAAACTGGGGAGATCCAATTTTAATTTCCTATTTGATGATAGAGCTCACTGGTGAGCACAATTTACCTCAGAAATTACTATTATGAGGAAAAAGTAAAGGATAATTCCATTTATATTGTCTTCAGCTTTTGCTAAGAAAAAAAATAGAATGTAATCCTAATAAACAATAAAAAACAATAAAGATGCCGGGACATCTTCCTGCTGTTGGAAATGCGGTTACAGTAATGGAACTTATTTTCACCAATGGTGGACCTGCCCGCAGGTGGTTAAATATTGGAAAAAAATGCGGCAATGGATTTTGGAAATTACACAGATCAATTTGGAATTAAGGCCCGAGATTTTCCTGTTGGGGGCAAAACCTTTGAATGTTAAATCAGGTATATGGTTCTTGTTGATTCACATTATTACTGCAGCAAGATTAGCGTATGGGCAGGAGTGGAAAAATCAATACTTACCGATGGATTTGAAAATAATATATAAAATTAATGAGTGTGTGGAATCAGATAGATTAACTAGATTGATCAATGGTAAAAAAGATTCAGAATTTTATAACAGTTGGAAATTATGGTACGATTGGTCCAGAAAAGGTGGGATAGAATAGATATATGATGATGTATATATATGATGGCAAGTATGTATGTATAAAGGAATGACTTTATATTTATGGACAATGTATCACATTACACCATGGTGGCAGGATTGTATATTTCATTTGTGTATTGATGCATAGAATATATTAATAAAAATTATTTTAAAAAAACAACAATAAAAATCATGTCCAGTTGTTATACTGAGCATATAAACATCAGAAACAGTTAAACATCACAATAAATGTCTCCCTCTGCCTGTGACTTCTTAAAATAGCCTTTTTAGTTTCAGTTTATTAAAATATACAATCATAGATCCAATACAAACACACAAAATTTTTAAAAAGTAGGTATTTTTTTATTAAATACCTATTCATGCCTAAGCATGCACAACGGGAGAGCGATCAAGTCCTTCTAATTGTTGGTATATTTTAAAATGTGGCTATAATTCTAGAGACTTCCCCATTCTGGTCATTTAGTAGTTATACATGATTGCTACTTGAGAATGATCTGGTAGTTTGTAATAAGTAGGAAGATGGTAGCTAGAGAAATTCTGAAGTATGTATGGTACTATTTCAATTTCAGAGTCTGAGCAGATACATGAATGCTCTTGATAAGGAACAGCATTGAATCTGCCCAAAATTACTACTCACGGTACAATATCCAGATGAACCAATGTGAAGGCCATCCTGAGATGGAAATAATATATTATACCAATATTTAGGAATAGTAAAGGGAGAGTGGTGAGTTTATTATAGTAGAGATGTGAAGTATTGATATTATTTCTTTGCAAATTGAGAACTAATTTTTTTACTTATGCTCTCTCCATGTATACCTTGGCATGTATTCATGCTATGCATAGTATTTCTCTCCCCTTATATATATTAAGGATTACAAGTGATGATTGAAAGAAATTTAGAAATACATCATAGAATGATGCCATTCCACCAGACCATTTCTTAATATTGAAGATATTGAGGTCTCAAGATAGTCTGAAAATTATCTATGTAATTTCAACAATAATTTCAAATATCCCAAAGCATGAATTTCCATTTCAATGTTTTATACTTTTAAAAATGAGGAAATCTATTTTGAATTCATTAATGACACTGAAAATAATTCTTAGGGTCTGTCACTACAAAGAAGGCTGCAGGTGATAAGAAATAGATTATATCGTACAACTGTAAGATGAAATTCCTACAATGATTTATCAAGAAAAGTATGTTAATTTTGCAGCAATACATTTTAAGCAAAAGAATACACTACACTGATGATAATTTGCCAGGCTAAATCTATTAGCATTCAAAATATAAATAACTATTTCATGTCATTGCTTATTTGTTACATTGTATGTATACCTTTGTGCCAGATTAAGATGGCACACAGGCGAAGGGAAATAGTGACAGCTGTTCCTAAATCACTTAACCTTTTTTTTAAAAATAGTGCTGCAACATTGTGTATTAGGCTCAGTGGTTAAAGATGCTGAGCTTGTCAGCTGGAAAGTCAGAGCAGATTTGAGACCTGAGCACTGTGTGATGGAATGAGCTCCCATCCTTGCCCCACCTCTGGCCCACCTAGCAGTTCAATAGCAAGCAAATGCAAGTAGATAAATAGGTACCACTTAGGTAACAGCATTCCATGTGCCTCGGCATAGTCATGCTGGCCCTGTGACCACGAAAATGTCTTTGGACAAGACAAGCTTCCTCAGTTAAGAAATGGAGATGAATACTGCCCCCTAGAGTTGAATATGACAGGATGGGGGAAACCTTTATCTTTATTAATATTAATAATGCTAAAAATACTTATAGTATTAAGAACAATATCCAAGGCTCCCTTAAATGACTTACAATTACTATTTAGCACTATATATATATATATATATATATATAGTGCTAAATAGTAATTGTAAGTCATTTAAGGGAGCCTTGGATATTGTTCTATATATATATAGATATATTTTTCGTAGGCTTTTATGTGCATATTCTTTCTAGCCAGGTTTTACCTACGTAAGCTATGATGTAATGCAGCCCTGGCTGCATATATATGGATTTTCTCCTGCGTAAAATTGGAGGTGTCTTGGCAACGTTTTGACGAAGTCTCATTCGTCATCTTCAGGCTGGTGTTTTCGGCTTCGTGCTTCTAGGAGCAATGTGACACCTCCAATTTTACGTGGGAGAAAACCCAAATAACCAAAGACCTACATACAAACACCCGCAAAAACCTCAGAAAACTAACAAACATACAAACAAACATACAAACAAACATACATACATACATATACATATACATATACATATACATATACATATACATATACATATACATATACATATACATATATATATATATATATATATATATATATATATATATATATATATACCCTTTTCATTTTTAAAATGATTTTAAAAACTATTTAAAAACTTTCCAAAAGTAATACCCAAAATGCAACTAACTTGAAAAGGCCTGGATGAACAGGAAGGTTTTGATTAATGTTTTATTCAATTATTGAAGAACTTCAGGGAAGAATCCAAATCAATATAAAACACTTTTAAGAACCCTAGTTAACTATTATAGTCAACAACAGAATTAGTACACAATAAAAAATACAATAACCAATATACATATTTGAATCTGAACTTGCTTCTGAAATGAAAGCAGCTCAGCAGCCAGCTCAGCCTCCAGAAGAAAGACATTCCAATCAATGGATGGAAAGGCTCTCTCTTGAGACCTCATGTAATTTATAGCCCTCAAGTACAGAATCTTCAGAATATCTTAATACCTGGGCAGGTATATGAGCATCTAGCTGACTAATCCAGATTGCATTCAATTTCAGAGTCATCTTCAAAAGCATGTAGCATTTATTTCAGTAGCATAGGGAAAATTAATGGTACCTGGACTAAGAAGATATTTTATGTTAAAAATGAGTAAATGTGGACTAGGCTACTTCTGGTTCAAGAACTATTGAAAACTTCGAGGTCAGAAAGTCTGGCAAAAGACTCTGAGCTAGTATGGCCACTTTAGCTTTGAACGGCAACAATGAATCTAGGAGAACTTTTATTTCTGATCTTTCAGACAGATTCAGCCTCATCCAAAAGAGGTTGATTACTGGAACTTGGAATATTGTACCCATTGGCTTTTATTGCCTTTTATCAAATATAGTAGCTTCAAACTTAAGAAAAGTGGACTGGAAGAAGTTTGTAGGAAGGAAGTTTTTTGCATTTCTTCTTTCCAAACTATTGAACATAAAAAAGTCATGCTATCTTAGCTGAAAGTTTGTGGATTGAAATGTACAAGTTTAAATATCATACTTATACTGATATATCTTTCATGTTTTTTGTGATAAAAGTATTTTATCCATAGCCAGCCATTCTTCCCTAAACCATTTGAAGGCTCTGTAACAGAACAACAATCCCATTATTATGTATAAATAAAAAAATATATTTGTGTACAACAATTGTTGTACAGTACATGACAGTACAAAACCGAAATATGTAGATTTAAGCATCTTACTGTACTTTTCAATCAGGGTTCTAGACCTGCTGAAAATAGCTGTGCAGCCTAAGCAGGCTCTTTATTTAGCATTTCTAAAAGTGTCATAAGGAGTTAATAAGACCCAGCTGTACAAACTCTTTCTGCTAAGCAGCTTCTGTTGCTTTGGTCACCACAGGTATCGCAGTAACCTGTAAACTCTTATAACTAGTGTATCAAAGTTGTGCTACTTAATAGATCTTAAGTAAAACACAACAAAGCTTTGACATGCTGCTTATTGTCACTCATAAAAAAAACCTCCCTCAGACATAGTTTTTTAGAAGAGAGTATAGCACAATTTTTTGCGATTGTAAAATAAAAGAAACCAGAGAATTAAAAAGAGACTAGAACAATATAACAGCAGGTCATCAACTGAACTTAGCCACTGCAGATGGTTTACAAATAGGGTTTCCATCCACAGCAAGTTGTAGGATGAAAGGAAAGGAGACTCCCCATTTCTTGTAAATGGCAATAGTATAAGATTAATCCAATCTCTTGTCCACATATTTTGTTCCATTGAAAAAAAAAACTATAGTTGCTCCATTTATAACTACCTTTGAGACTACATTTACTTTAATGGTAATAAAAACAAATGAATGCCAGTTAATCTCAACCAAAATTAAAATTAAAATGTGCAAGTTAGTGAACTATTATGCAGAAACACTACATATTTTAATCTTAATTTGGAAAGTTTGTTATGTAGAGAGCTGAAATGAAAATAAAGACTCTAATGGAAGAGTGAAAATATCTTTTAAACCACACAGTATATATTAAATTACAGTTATCATTTACAATATGAAATCAACCTTTTAAGTGGCTAAAAACTAAAAGTTCACTAATCATAAAAAATATTATATCTATATAAAATCACAGTTCAGGCAACATTATTAAATGACATTATGATGAATGATGCAATATGCATATTTCATGTATTACGATGGATGTTTTGGAAAAAGGAATTGCCAGGGGAGATTTTATATACAATGAAAGGTCTTTGTATGATCTCATGAGAATATTAAAGCATTTATTATATAATGCCTTATTATTTATTGAAAGTCAAATGAATCAAGTTAAATCAAGTTTTAGGCCCAAAAAATCTTTGTGAGACTAAATTTTACTTGCTATATTGATTAAGCTATTTGTGTACTATAAGCTATTACTAGCTAGTCACTGGTGCATTAATGTTTGTATATCTAATGTTTTGTTGTAGTACACTTGCATATCTATGTTAACAGAGAATCCACATATCTCGTTAGGATAACTGAGGAGGCAATGACTTCCATGTATTTGACAGATGCCCCTCTCGTCAAAATTTTGCAAGCCCTTTCTTCACTAAGTCCCCATATTACAATGTTATGGATCACTACACTCTCTTCCACAGGAAGCTCTTTCTCTCCTCCAAACCATCTGTGAACTAATTTTCTGAATATAGATGCTGATTAAACTTCTTAAAAGTTCTATGGCACCAAGAGAGATTGCATCCAGGATACTCCCATTTCTTTCACAAGTCCCTTCATTTCTCCTGTTTTCCCATCTGCTAGTTCCTGCTGAGAGATGGAAAAGATTGGTCTGGAAGAATGATGGAAGAACAGAAGGGGAAAGAAGTTGACAAGGGATGCTGTATTCTCTGCTTCAAAATAATTCATTGTACAATTAGGACAAGTATAAATACCACCTCAAAAGTAGACCATTAACAACATTGTTTTAAATTGATTAACAAAACTAATGTATGCATGCATAAATGGAATTATTGGAATTACTTCAAACTTAAGCAATCATATGAATTATTTTTAAATGAAAGTATGAGCCTGATTGTATTATAAAAAGTCTTAGAACTCTAAAATAGTTGACTATTTTGCTTGAATGTATTAGAAGACTTTATAATATAGTTGAAATCTTATGAAATTATTCCTCTTTTCCCCTCAGTAAATTTTTTCTCCTCCCTTGTCCTTATGCACATTCAAATCTATTCTATAAGGTTAGATGGCATTCTGGAAAACTGTGAAGGAGATAGTGGGATTGTACTGAGGAAAACAATATTTTTGTCCTGAAAGTAGCATTCTGCTCATGTAGTATGTAGTTTCATCTTAAGCAAAGATAGCAAATTTCTCAGGATTTTAAAATAATCCATTTCAACTTCAACTCACCTTGCTCGATTTGCTTCTTTTGTCATATCCCATGCCCATGTTATAAAGTTCTGACTCAGGTAGGAAACAATAGATTCAGCACAAAGCATTTGAGAGCAGAATACATTAGTCAGCACACTTTCATCCTGGTGGAGGTAGACAGCAAGAAGCTTCCTCTGTAAAATAGAAAAATAGTATTTGGAGAAAGATGGAAATTAATTATAATTTTTACAATATAAATGTAATTCATGTCTTACATCTAATCAAATATTTGAGTTTCAGTACAACAAGAGCCTGTAGTACAGTGGATTAAACATTGTTATTAACATCTGCTGCTTGCAATTACTGCAAGTTCAAATCTCACCAGGCTCAAGGTTGACTCAGCCTTCCATCCTTTCAAAGGTAGGTGAAATGAGGACCCAGATTGTGGGGGCAATAAGCTGACTTTGTATAAATATACAAAAGTATGAAGGTTATTGCTTAACGCATTGTAAGCCGCCCTGAGTCTCCGGAGAAGGGCGGCATATAAATTAAAGGAAAAAAAAAAAGTAGAACATATTTCATTGCATTTCAGTCTTCATATATAGACTATCGTTACACAATATAAGTTCCCTTCAGAAGAGTTATAACCATTGCCTGCTGTTTAGAGATTCTGGCAGTTGAAGACTAAGAAAGGAGGTTGGGGAAAGTTGGTATAAACTAGGGTTTTTCAATCTAAGATCTTAAACTAATGCTGATTGAGGAATTCTAGGTATTGGTCTATATGTCTTAAAACTGATGAGATTGAAAAATATTGATACAGGCAAAGCTACCACAAAACAATTATTCCTGGTGGAATTACTGAGGAAGTAGATTAAATGTAGACTATTGGTAGAACTTTAGATAATTAACAAATTTTTGTTTGTACTACAAAATGAAAACATATGATTATATATCCTTGTGATTGTTAATATATCGACTGCTAACCACATTTACTGCAAGTATTGTCTGACTGATAACAAGGCATAATTTTTACCAGCCTTTAAGTAAGGAAAAAAATTCAACAAAGGAATGCTATAGTCAGTGGCAGCCTTGTATTTCATATAATATACAGTTCTACTTAATTCTAATAGTGGGTGCCTTAATACACATATAATGTAACCTTTTCATCAAATCTTTCTCATATTTACCAACCACATGCATTTTTGTCATAGCTCTATGGAAACAGCAGTCCTGTTAATCCTATTCTCATATTTGTTTCCTGGTTGATTAAATTTAAGTCTTTTTATCTCATAACTTTCTATGGCTGTATAATTATAATTAATTTACACAATATATTACTAGTAAATAGAATAATTTACATAATATCCTAGAGAGGATAATTAACCATCAAATTTGCTCTGAACTACACTAAGTAAACTACACTAAAATAAAATATCTAATACAAAAAGAAGAAAAAAAGCACGTCTTCAAACAATTCTAACACCAAATAATGTCAGAAAATAAACTCAAAGAAAATGTTGGAAGGAGTATGTTTTCTTTTTTTCCCCCCCCAGGAGGCTAGAATTGGAGAAACAAAGACCTATATATATAAATAAAAAATAATAATTAAATACAGTTTAATTCCCAGAATATCAGCTGCTGAAGAAAATTAACAAAAATCAATATACAGGCACACATAAAATATTAGCCTGCCTTGAGCCATTCTAATTTTCAATTTTCAAAGCTACAATTGAAATACTGTCAGAGAAGACAATGTACCTTATAATGAGGGAGTTGCCATAGAGGCCTAGATTATTTTAATAAGGCTCCAAGTTCCATGAAAAAAAGGACTATTTTTTTTTGCCATGACAATCACAGAATCAACATATTCTGGTAGAGGAGAAATTTGTTATTCGCAGTAATATAGTTACTGCAAATAATACTTCTGTATATGAAAATATCCCAATTTGTTAACATGTCTCTTTATCATGGATATATAATCAATCTTCCATAATATTTTTTGCAATAACAATGTCCATAGTAAACTACTTTGGAATTTGAATTTGAAAACTTTGTAATAATGAGAAAAAGTATGTAATGGGTTATTTGAAAAAATGGCACTAGGCATGTCCAGCTTCAAAATAGTTCTATAAATCATAGCCAAGGTATGGCTATCTTTATTCAAAAATGCCAGTTACAAATAAATTAATGGAAAGTTACATTTGTAATGAATGGTTTATTTTAAATCATTATTAAAAAAAAGTTTGGGAAAATTCTAAGATTTTAAAAAGTATGGAATCATTTGAACAGTAGACTTTGGAAAAGGGATTAGACATTACATTAATGTTTGTCTCCTTTAATTTAAAAAGTTATTCCAAACTAAGTATACATACTGCAGAAAAGGCCACCAATAAGCCTAACATGCACAGTTCCATATAAGTGCAGCCAACAATGTTGACTGAAACTAAACTTGAAAATCCAGGGCACTAATGCACAATATCAGGCAATAAAACAGCATTTCTGTGGTGATATTTAATTTAAAAAAGAAGAAAGAGGCAGGAGAAGATCAGGCACTGTCTGTTTTGGAGGATCAGCCATTCTGCATTTCAAAGCATGGATCCCTGCAATATCCAGGTTACTGTGCTAGAATCTCCACTATTATATAGCAGTTGTAAGAGAGGGAGGGCAAAGATGTGTTTACTCAGTGATTAGGGCCTTAGAATAAGCCGCTAGCTCCTAGAGAGACAGCTCACCATTTATTCATTTGGGCCAATTCACAAAGCCTAGAAAGATTAAACATCCATGCTGAGAAGACAAGCGAATGCAGACGGTGAAAAAGAAATAAAAATTCTTTAAAAACTCTTAGATGACTTCATTATTTTTCCACAAGGAAACTTTAGGAAAGTGTTTAGTTAGAGAAAAACCCACATTGACCTCTCCCTAAACCCTTAATCTTTCCTTTGTGGTGGGACTGCTTTGTGGTAAGCGGATGGCTTTGCTCTCCTCTTTTCACTGAAAGCAGAGAGACAGAAAAAAAAAAAAAACTCTTGAGAAACTCCTTTCGTCCCAAAGAAACAACCCCATGAAACTGTTAAATATAAGAGTCCATGTGAATTAACCTTCCAAAATAAGTACAGTTGAAAGCTATAAATTGGGACCAAATAGTAGAAAACAAGGCAGGTGCACACTTATAGCATATGTAAACAGGGAAATGTATAAAAACATTTAAAAACTACATATGCAGAATTACCAGATTCACAGTGTTTGATTTGTCATTGATAATTGTAGTTGGTTGCATTTGTTCTTGCTACATATGGCAGAAAAATCTAACAGGCTGTCCTTTAAAAGTAGATTTCATGTTGATTCTATTTAAAAATGATATTAGAAATCCGCCAAAATGTTCTGCAGGATAATTACTATTCCCTAAGACTAGTAACAAATCAAAACTACAAACCTGGATTTTCAATAGCAATATACCTATGTAAAACCTCTATACGTAACATAGTAATTCAAACTGTTATGCTTACTAACAGAATCTATAGTTATCTGCCTGGATCTATTGCTCTTCCAACTGATTGAAGAAAAACATCCAGATAAATTTGACATCTAAATAGCTGTCTCTAATGCATTATACAAAGGAATTGCATGGTCTTCACAAAACTAAACAACTGTTCTGGACAAGCAATGAAATAATAAAAACTAGAAAAGGGCCATAAGTCAGAATGACGAGGGGTTCTGGACAGGCTGCCTCTTGTTACTGAAGCCTTTCAGTGAAAATCTCTTAAAGTATTAGGATAATAGGAGCTTTGCTCCTTCAGATCTTCTTCTGTGAGGGGAAGTGAGGTAACAAGATTACTTAAAAGGATATTTTCTATTAAAAGTGTTACTTGTAACAATTGTAACTATTTGGAGAACCTTAGCTTCTACATGTCTATTAAAAAAAAAACCTAATGGGCTTGGGATGGGGAAATTAAAATGTGCTTGTTTTGGGGGGGGCGATGGGAGAAGGCATTTAGCAAATTTCATTTGAGAACGCATTCAAAAGAATAATTGGAAACATCAGAGGTTAGAATCAAAATTTTGTCAACATTTTTATAAAATCTCCAGTATATGTTTTTTTTAAAAAAGCAGACTTCCTTTGAAGTAGAATAGTGTGTGATGTAATTAAGAGTAATGCATTTTTATCTTATAAAATGCAGCTATATTGTTTCTACCAGCTTTAAAAAAAGCAGAAAAGTGCAATAATACAACATATGATTATAAAATATTATTTGTTCAGCATAAATTTCAGCAAACTGATAATGTTTGAGTAAAATTATTATAGAATTATATTTTATATATAGCTTTAACATTCACTTTCAGCATGTTTGGGGCAAATTAATTTTAAACTATGGGTATACAGGCATGTATACGTAGTTATTTAACTACGTAGGTTATAGGGTAATTATACATGCCTGCTAAATATCCTGTATCCACAAGTTTGACCCTATGTATCAGAAGCTACATCTATAGTCCAGCTTCTGCAAATGTATTGGAACTTTCCTTCAGTCTCCACATCCTTCATTATATCCCCAAATCTGTTTTGGAGGTTTGCAGTAGGAAAGAATGTATCCATTCTACCAACAAATAGATTTGTCAACAGAATGACTCTACTATACAAAACCCTATGTTGTTTTGGCATGTCAGACTGTGTTCCCCAAAAATAAGACATCCCCTGACAATAAGCCCTCCCCCTAAAATAAACCCTCCTCTGAAAATAAGCCCTCCCCAAAAATATTTAAATGCATGCACAGCCAGTCCCCCGCCATTTCCTCTGGTTAGGATTAGGAAGACAGAGCTGGAAATCAGGTAAGACAGCAAGAGGAGCCCCGTCTTGCTCCATGCACCCCAAAATAATAAGACCTCCCTGAAAATAAGCCGAACGCTTATTTCGGGCTTCAAAAAAATATAAGACAGTCTTATTTTGGGGGAAACACGATATTCCTTCCTCTTAAGAAAATGGTTCAAGACTGAGATGATATTTCCTATACCCTTAATTATACTAAAGAGCCAGTTTGGTGTAATGGTTAAGGCACCAGACTAGAAACCCAGAGACCATACATTCTAATTCCACCTTAGACACAAAGCCAACTTGTTGACTTTGTTGACCCTGGTACAGTCAACATCTCTCAACCCTAGAAAGAAGACAATGGCAAACCACTTCTGAAATGTAGCCAAGATAACTTCAGGGTCTTATTAAGGCAAGAGTCAAATAGTGACACGAAGACACCTAAATGACAATGAACAATAAAACCTGTAGTCAAGGTTTATTTAAGAACAAATGAGATTTAGACACTTGTATGAATGAACATTTTCCACATGCATTTAAAAGAAACAACTAGCACTTAATTAAGGCCATTAATTGTTCTTTCTAGTTTAATGCAACACAACCTAAATTACAGGCTGAAGAACTCACAAACTGAACAGATACGGGGTGCTTCTTTTTTCTTGTCATATTCTTTCTCTCAAATTGTCAAGGAAACTTAGTTTTACAAGCCACTGTACTATGGTTTCCATGTGGCACTAGGAATTCCAAAATAACCTATAAAATTAGTTACCAAACAAAAACCTTGCCCACACATATGGCCAATATTACCCAAAATTGTATCTGTCATTAAATTATTGATTTGTTTCAAGTCATGAGGAATGAAAAATAATAATTGATATATTCATAATAGAGCACAGATTACATGCTAGCATTTCATTTTCAAACAATTAAATATTCTGTAATAGAATAAAGTATAAATACAATAGAATAAAGTATGCAGGACTGGACAATGCTTTTTCACAAATGTGTATTACATATTTACCAATTAATCTCTCTCCAAATATTATGGTGATAATTGGCATAAATAGTGTGCATGCTAAAAATAATGTATTTTTACAATCCTTGCAGGAGAGAATCTATTTGAATCTGACCCAAATACAATGGAAATCAGCTCCTAACATTTATGCTGAGCCTAAACAAATAAAGTTTCCATTTAAACAAACCAACAGGCAAGTTTATTTGATGCATCCATCGGATCTGCAAACAGAATGAATTAGACTAATTATATAAAATGAGACAAATATATAGTAGATTGTTTAATTTTTTCCCCAGGCTTTTGAATATTCTCCCTCATGAGAGGGAGATGCATGAATAATTTGTTTTTGTCCATGGAGAGAGGCTTGAGAGACCACAGGAAGAATAAAGCAGCCATATGATCAGATTTTTAGACAGATTAATAGCAAACTCTCACCGGCCCAAGAAACTTGAATTTAGGCCTGGTCTGGGGACAAAATTAGACCTGGCTTCCCCAACAAATGTCCTATAGACTGAAAGAAGGAGACCGGCAACTATGTGAATTGTGTTTAATCTCTCAGCAGCTTTAGACAGAACTAATCAAAATTTGCTCCTCCGTTTCTGTGTGAGTTTGAAACTGGGGGCAATTCAATATTGTAATTCCATTCCCAATGAAGGAATGTTTCACAGACTAATACTGGGAAACTGTATTTCTGCATACTATTGTGTGATGTCTCAAGAACCATTTTTTCTCCAGTACTATTTAAGATGTATATGATACTGCTAGTGGAGACACTCATCAAGACTCTTGAGGCAAAATATCAATATCCTGATGACTTTCAGCTCTACTTTTCCATAATATCTGAATCAGAAAATGTTCTGCACCATTCTCATTGTACAACAAATGCAAAGGGGACAGAATTCAGGCTGAATTCTGGTAAGACAGAGACCATGTGGTGTCTAAATACAAAAATTTGGGGTGTGTATGTTCTAGATTAGAATATATCCTCTCTAGATAGTATAGATTAGAACTGTGATGGCGAACCTATGGAACACGTGCAACAGGTGGCACGTGGAGCCATGTCGCCTGGCATGCCAGCTCAGGTCCAGCGCACATGCGCGTGCCAGCCAGCTGATTTTCGGGCCTTCTGGGCTCACCAGAAGTACAGAAACAGGCTGTTTCCTGCCTCCAGAGGGCCGGGGGGGGAGAAGGCTGTTTTCGCCCTCCCCAGATGTATAGAGAGGATCTGGAGCCAGGTGAGAAAGAAAAATGGGCCTACTGGGCCATCGCGTGCCAGGAGCAGAGGGGAGGAGGTTGCACGTGCATGCGTGGCACATAGAATTATTGGTGTGGGCACGCGTGCGTGCGAACCTCCCCCACCCCCACCCCTCCTGGCACGCGATGGCAAAAAGGTTAGCCATCACTGGATTAGAAGAATGACTCTAGATTCATTTTTTCATTGAGAGTTTAAAAAATGTATTATCTTAAATATTTATAATAAGTGTACTAACTTTGGTTAGCATACAGGTAGACCTCGACTTATGAACATAATTGTGTCCAAAATTTCTGTTGCTAAGTAAGACAGTTGTTAAATGGATTTTGTCCCATTATACGACCTATCTACAATGTTCTACTTGGTATCTGCTACAATGTCCTACCTATCAATGACTACTTCAGCTTCAACCACAACAATACACGAGCAAACAATAGATACAAACTTAAGGTAAACTGCTCCAAACTCGATTGCAGAAAATATAACTTCAGCAACAGAATGGTCAATGCTTGGAATGTGACTCTGTGGTTTCTTCCCCAACCCCCCCCCAAACTTTAACCTTAGACTGTCTACTGTTGACCTCACCCCATACCTAAGAGGTCTTTAAGCACACCAGCATGCCTACGGTCCCTGTCCTAATGTTCCCTTTTATTTGTATCCATCTCATGTATTCATAATTATGTCTATACTTATATCTGTTATCTTAATACATGCTTGATGAAATAAATAAAATAAATAAATAAAAATATCTTGCCACATTTGTTCAGTGAATCATTGCAGGTGTTAATTTAGTAATATAGATGTTACATGAATCTGCTTCCCTAATGACTTTGCTTGTCAGAAGGTCTCAAAAGATAATCACATGACCCTGGGACACTGAAACTGTCATAAATACGGGTTTTGCATATAAAACCCTAAATAATTTGAGATTAGCATTCCTGTCAGATTGCCTTCTGTGATACAGACCTGATACACACCTTACTAAAGCCATGAAATGAAGTCTAGTTCTGTCACAACTATCAGGTTGTAATCTTATGGTTAGACAGATGATCAGATTTCTTCACAGTCATATCCACCCCATTCCAGCCACTTATGGAATGCTTTCTAAATAATTATACCAATGACCAGCAGAGATCTTAGCTGTCACAAACCATTACTTGGCAGTGTAATCTTTTTGTGATAGTGTAGGGCTTTTCAGCAATTCTGATGCAGATAATCTCTGCAGTTCTGTTTTGACCAAGTGAAGCATTGACAATAACCATATCAATATTACAACAGATAATTTAATATAATAATATGTACTTTAGATAGTAATCAGGGGTGAAATCTAAAATTTGTTACTACCGGTTCTGTGGGCGTGGCTTGGTGGGGGTGTGTAATGTGGGTGTGGCCTTTTTTTTTTTTAACTTTTAAAACCATTTTTTCTACAACCTCTTCAACTAAGAGGTTGTAAAAAAATGCTTTCAAAAGACTCTGCCAATCCAAGCTGAGTTCCCTGATCGGCAGGGGCTTTTTAAAAAAGCCTCTGCCGATCAGGGAACTCAGCTGGGATCGCCAGAGCATTTAAAAGAAAAAAACCCTTTTTTTTCTTTTAAATGCCTTTGACGAGCCGCACGATCAACAGAGGCTTTTTTTTTTACTTTTAAAAGCATTTTTTCAGCCGAAGTTGTAGAAAAAATGCTTTTAAAAGTAAAAAAAAAAAGCCTCTGATGATTGTGCAGCTCAGCTGGGCATGGGGGGGGGGGCAGGGAGTTTTGCTACCGATTCTCTAAGCAACCAGCCTCCATTGCTACTGGATCGGGTGATCCAGTCCGAACCGGGAGCATTTCACCCCTGATAGTAATGCATTTTCAGTTATAATTTTTAAAAGTAACAGAATTATTCACATGTATTTCATTTATTTGAAGAATTATTGAATAGGTATGTATGAACAAAAATATTTTCAACAATTCTTTTCAACAATACTATTCTTCATTTTTGTTTCATTTAAATAAGAATCAGATCTCAAATTTTCTCTATATTTTCTGCTACAAAAGCAACATCACATACAAAGAAACTAAGACTTGCTCTTTTGTTAAAGCTGAATTTGAATAGAGATCCCTTTCCTTAGACAACAGTGAAAATTTTCCCAAATAAAGGACAAGATCTGCACTTACTCTTGGCTGTGAAGTGCTCTCAAATTAAATCAGTTTGAAGTGGTTTTCATTAAGATGGATTGAGTGTGGCATCGTGAGAAACACTTTATCAAATGCAGTGTTTTACTTAGTGATTAACTATATACCAGTTGATGAAGCTCCCCAAATCCTTCATAATCCCACCACTCCAATAAACATTTAATGAGCATATAAGTTCAAAAAGCCCAGCAGAGGATTTAAACTTTCAATCTTGTTTTTATTTACTCTTCCAACTCAATTTCTCACTTCAAGTTAAGAATGCTATTGCTTGAAGCTCATCTGTTGCCCTGGCAAAATTAAGTGCCCTTCACATCAGGACAAAACATATAGGTTCAGATTACATTTCTTGCAGAGATAGATAGATAGATAGATAGATAGATAGATAGATAGATAGATAGATATTCTTTTTTTAAAAAGTTGCTAATCTTCAAAAATATTGTTAAGGAAACCTCTTCAGAAAAACTGCAATCATAAGGACAATGAATAGTAAGTAATAAGGCAAATCCATGATTCAGCTATTTACTTTTTTACTCTGTAATTGTTATATTAATCTACAGAATAATAAATATCACACAGGGAATTAAGTATTCTCAAATATTTAATCCCTTTGGGAAGAAAAAGTGTACAATTTTTAATGATGCTTACAAATTTTTACAAAATGAATATACCAGTATGCTGTTAGAATGCATACAATGATCAAGGTTGACATTTCTGTAATATCGCATTATATTTAAATATTTAGATTTTTTATTGTATACAGTAAATATTTTTCCCTTGAATCTTAACAGTGGAATCATCACAATGCTTGCTTGTTAGATATTAAGACACTGAGTGCTGAGAACAAAAACAAAAAAAAAGGATGCTGCTTGATAGTGATTAGCCTTACATAAGCATCTAAGCTACACTGTGCATTATATGTAAATAAGTATATTAATTCATTTATTATATGTAAGCTATTTCTTGTGTATGAGCACCAGTTTTATGTAGGCATCAAGCTAAAAACTGGGGGATCATAACTTCTAGTTCTGCCTTAGGCACAAAGCCATCTGGGTGATCTTGAGTTTAGTCATTCTTTTGTAACTGAAGGAAGTTGGCAATGGCAAACCACTTCTGAAACACCTTACCAAGAAAACTACAGGGACTTGTCTAGGCAGTTGCCTGGAATCAAAAGCTGATTCCAAGGCACACACAAAAAATAGTTTCATCAAATATGTAATTAAGACATTCTTAATTGCTTGCAACAGAAACATTTTACAGTATAATATTGCACAACTCTGAACTTTCTCCCATGGTAATAATGAAACTCAGAATATTGATTTATTTATTATGTGGAAAAATTCGTAACTCTCATCTCATTCTTCATTACAGTCTCAGAAAAGATACTAGTATGCTTTCGTTAGTAACTGCTTGGGAACACAAAACTGTTCTGCCTGCTACCTAATACTATTACTGGTATTCCTCCATTGAATGAAGGCTCTTTAATCCAGCGAAAATCAAGCATTAGCTTTCAGAAAATTAGCTTTCACTTTTGCAGTCTTTTGCATTATTTGCCAAAGTGTTTCAATCATCTAGGATAGGACGCAGAAGAGAGTGGATTGGCCAAAAACGAGTCCTTTCCAATCCTTGGCCGAAGCTGTAACCAGTTCAAAATGTTTTTTGTTACTGAGCAAACATTACTCCATGTCCTAATTTTCAGAAGAGACCTAGCAGCAGCAGTAGTATAAAACTCTAAACTTCATTAATATGGCAAAAATTTGAAGATATTTTTACACTGAGTTCCTTTGTCATCTAAATAATATAGAATTTGAAATATACTTACATCTCTAGCTTTCCCATAGAAGGCCTCTTGAAAGGCAGCCTCTAAAGATCCAATAAAAAATACTGGATGGCAGTCACCATATCTGTTTCAGTCCAAAATGTTTCCGTTAGTAAATATAGTTTTTAATAACAAAAAGACAATAGTATCCTTTTTCCAAAATCAAATATCCAAGACTTATTGTATCAATGCCTTAATGATAATTATATATCCAAATATTTGTATATGTACATATACATTCACTGAAAATATTTTTTTAAAAAATTCAAGCTAAATAACATTGTAAAATTGTGTGCTGGAAAAGGTGCTGGACTTTTATTCTTCATCATAAGGAAGGACTGACATTTTTAGAAACCTGAAATTGACATTGCCCCATTTAGGCATTCTCTTAACTCAGCAATTAGTGTAAGCTTTCATATTAAAGAACAGAATTCTTTAGTTGTTTAATTCTTCTCTCAAAGATAGTGGTAGACTTAACAAGGATAAACGTAATGGAAAATGCAGTTTATTTATTTTAAATTATTTTCTTTAATAGAACATACAGCCAATGACCAACAAGTAAAAAAACAACAACAATTAAAAGATAATAAGATATAATGAAAATATAATAGAGGTAAAGACAAAAAGAAAACAGAAGCCTAAAACTATTGAGTATCAGAGAACTGGTAACAAGATATCAGCATCGGGGGAAAACAGTCTTTTACTTCTGATTGAAATAGCAGCCAATAAGAATTTAGCCTTTCTGTTTGCAATAAATGGGTTCTGATCCTGCAGGCAGCATATAGCTTCTCCCTCAGAGTAGAATTTAGTTATATTAAAAGGGAAGAGTGTACAATATCATAGAAGAGACAGTGGGGAGAAATTTGAAAATACTCAAACTGCAAGGACATTCTCTTTACAAAAGGGATTTTCTACTTCCTACCCTCCAGTATTGATGTAGGGAAGTTGTTGAAATGGGCTAAGCTAAAAGCTCTATGGTGTAGCAAAAAAAGCAAGACTGAATAGATACTTAGTAGGAACAAGTTGGTTCTAGTCTAGTACCCACTGCGAGCATCACCAATAACTCCTACCGTAGATCCAACTGTCATGCTGCATTATAAATTCACTAGCAAGTTTCTGCCCTGACTTTTTCTAAATCTAAAGAACTAAATCCAAGGAGAAACTACAGAAACTTAAGTGGACAAAATATTTGTCTTCTGTTGTTAAGGGGAGTTGTCAAAAAGCATTAAGGGGGCCAGTGAAGCAAAATTGTAACTAGTAAAAGAAGTGACAAGTGTGGGCTGTTTCCTCAAGGAGAAGCATTCCTGATTCCACACATATAGGAGCATTCGAGACACAACATGAGACCTGAAAGAGAGTAGACAAAATCTTGGACTGGACAATATCTAAGAAAGATGTTATAGATGCATACTTATGAACTATTAAGCATCTGTGAAATAGGTTTAAGCTTTAAACAGCTTTATGGCAGCAGAGAGGCAACACTTCTAGAGCCCAATATTGCCTTGGTGCTATTACCAGCTTGTTACTAATTTTTCCTGCAGGATTGTAGCCCTGGAATATAATGGTCAGATATTTAAAGGCAGAAGATTATTCAATGTGATTGTCATCAGTACAACAATGGTGTTTTCAGCAGCTCTGTCCCTCTGAGAAGACCATAACTTTAGCTTTAGAATAATTAACTGTGAACTTTTCCTCCCTACAAAAATCTGCTAGGCTCCAGGTACTTCTAAGGGTAATCTGAGAGAGTGAAAGGATTGATGTAACATTTGTATAAAAGCAGTATCACAAAATATCTTGCTTTGAGTTTGTGTGTGTGAAATTTTCTTAACCTGGGTGATTGTATTTTCATGTAACATCTTGATTAGATAGAGAAGCCATTGATCTATAACGATACATGATAGTTTCTACAAAAGCACGTCACCTGAAATGGATCTTCAATAAGGTTTACTTGGAACATCAGGATGGACTCAACAGTTGGTTTCTCTCATTAGGTAATACTGCCATAAATAGGCCTCTGGGGAGGAATATGCTCTTACGGCTGATATTTGTCAGCAGTGGAACTGAAGGATATTGACACCAGCTTTGGTGTGCTCAATGTTCTGGTCAGGAGAGTGGACACAAAGTCTGTTGATTGCAGGTGAGCTTCAGATAGATTTGCAATTAGCTTCTAGGTACAATCATACTTTAAAAGTCTCCTTTTGGTGTAAGAGGACTGCAAGAAATTGAGTCATCATCTGTGCCAAGCCTTCTAACTTAAAGAGTAATTCTATTATTTGAAAAGTTCTCATTCTTAAAGCAAGAATGGGAATGCTGAAAAAAGGTGAACTATTTTCTGACCAGGGTGACTTGGAAGACAAGTAACTTGTATTAAGACTTGTCTGTAACTGGCAGCAAAGAGTTGTCTTAGAGTAAGGGTCTCCAAACTTGACACCTTTAAGACTTGTGGACTTCAACTCCCAGAATTCCCCAGCCAGTATTGCTGGCTGAGGTATTCTGGGAGTTGAAGTCCACAACTCTTAAAGGTGCCAAGTTTGGAGACCCCTGTCTTAGAGTGTAGCAAAAAGTGTCCTTAGAAGTCCATCTTGTGATATTAAGTGTTATTAGCTAGGACTGTTAAAAGTATTTTTCTGTTTTTGTAAACAAGAAATGAGTCCTCTTTCACAGAGGAGACATCAAGGTAATCCTCTTTGCCCTTGAAAAGTATATACTAGTTACTTGACTAGGAGGCAAGAAGATGAACTTTCTGTGATAGTGAGCTAATATAGTTCTTTAAATTTTCCCTCAAGTCCTCAAAAATATCTGCCTAGACTTAGAGAACTGCATGTTACTCAGAAAATGCACATTTAAAAACTCGGGCAAAGGAGGATATTTCAAAGTCGCTAAATATGTATGTAGTTCATTGAAAATATATTTTTAAATGTTACTCAAACAAGTTTCCAAATATTCACCTATTTGTTCTGCCCCTTTGCCAAATACATGAAATTAATCTGAATAATAGATCTTCAACATTAAATCTTCAAAACCAAAATAAGAAAACTCTGAAACAATGCACTGCATGGAGTCACATTACCTAAATAAACTTCCAAGTGATCTATTTATTTATATGACTGGATTTAGAGACCGCCCAACTTCCAACAACTCTGGGTGGCTTGAATTTCTAACGGTAGGAAACAATAAAAGGAAAGGGAGAAAAAAATGTCTTGTTCTGATAGAAAAATTCTTTTTAACTTGTCCAACCTGGAATGAGTAGAACATAAGTAGAACCTCCAAGAACATTGCAACCATGGGAAAAAAATCATGAAATAGATTGTTGCTCAATTCCAATTTGAAAAATATATTTCATTGTCTGTGCCAAGTATAGGAGACTGACACAAAAGCAGAATGCAAAGAGCTGGCCTATGGTTTCAGATCTTATTCTCATGTTGAAGTGTGTGACAGGGAAGGAAAACAAAAAAATAATAAATGGGAGGCTCAAACTGAAAATGAACTATATTTTATATTTGCAAGTCATTTTCTCACAGAAAGGCGGTGGAACTTTCAGGTCTCTACCTGATATTTTGTTACCTTATACAAATAAATATTGCATAAAATTTAAGCACAGTATATACATGTATTAGAATTCATTGGAAGAAGCTTGTTATGTGTTTCGCGCTAAAGGAAGCAATAATGATGATGATATATGTATATAGATTGTACTTAGTTATATATCTATATCTATCTATATATATATATATAAATCTAACCTTGAAGAAAATTCTGCTGTGAATTGTAATAAGGCATCTCCTTCATTTTCAGCATTTTCCGGCACTACAGAAGGAAAGGAAAATATTGCAAGTAAATATTAACATGCAGGTTTAAAATATTTTCTTTACCATTTAGCCAAATTTTATGTGAGCTCTACTCATCTACCATGTCAAATTGTTTAATGAAAAGAAGATAGTCTTTTGGAACTATTCTTTGAAGATGAATCTATAAATACAATGTCAATACTGTAGTGAATGAATTAATACAATACTACAATACTACAATCTGAAAATACTAAGCAATTTATAAGTGTCATAACTTGATACAATAACTAACTCCCCTGTAAGCAACTGAATTCAATTTAAAATGCTAGTTATTAGCCTATAAGCAGAAAATGGCTTATTAAAATGATTGAATCAATAAAATTCAAAATGCACATTAAGATTAACTGGGAAGGTCTTGCCTATAGTGGCTCCAGTTTATAATGCAGGAGCCATGAGTTGAACCTTCTCTACGACAAGTGTCCCAAATACAGCACATTCTCCAAGCAATAATTAACTGTCTTCTTTCAGAAACCAACTGAAAACATGACTGTTCATAGACATGGCCCTAAGATTACTTAAGGCGTTTAAGCTACCCCTACCCCAACTATTTTCTTTCCTGGCTTTCAACCATCTTGCCTGATGAAAACTTATCAGAAACTTAAAATCTGCGCTATTGCTATTTTCTCAGGTATTATTTAGGTTATTTATACTTTTGTATACTGTTATAAAGTATTGTTAGCAACCCAGAGTTATGTATTTGGAATGGGCGGCACAAAAAATTAATAAATAAATATAAGTGGAATTAATTAATTAACTAATGATTATGTAAAACATTAGTAGACCTAAAATGTGTATTTCTTCTATTTTTAATACTATATTGTAATGATGTCATATTCAGTTAAAATATATGTTATATTGAGAAGACCAGCAGAACACAGGAGCTACTGAAATGTTATTACAGCATCTTATGTTCTTGGGAAGACGTTGATGCATATGAAGACCAATGTCAGCTAAAGAACTGGCAGCTTTGATATCACCTTTTTGTGTATATAACAACAACAACAGAATAGAAGAGAAAACTGGAGAAAATCACAAAATACAAAGACCTGAAAATAGAAATAGAACGATAATAGCAAAAAAAATCAAAGACAGTACCAATAGTAAAAAGTGCATTGGATGCATCCGAAAACATCCGGAGCATCATTTGAACACCATTAACATTGACAACATCAATATCAGTCAGTTGCAAAATGCAGCTTTATTTGGAATAGCTTTCATCAGGGGTGTTAAACTTGTGGCCTGCAGGCTAGATGCATCATGCGCTGGCCACGCATGATGCATCCTGGCCCCATTTTAGCAAAGGAGGAAAAAGTCGTGATATGTCACATGACGACAAGGTGACGACGCAAGTTTGACACCCCTGGCTTACATCATGCAACAATTCCTTTTACACACCATCAAACCTTGGGAAGGACATAATAAGTGAATAAAAATACCAAAGTCAATCTAAACATCAGGCAGACTATATGACTAACTATAATAATAATTGTACTGGTGGACAAAAATGCCAAATCCAGTCTAAACATCTGACTGACTGTTCAACCAGCAATAACTGTACTGATAGAGTTGATTGATATGCAGCATATAAATTTGCTAAATAAATAAATAAACAATACAATATAATGCAATACCATTACCCATAATGGTTATTAATTTGTATTAAAAATATGATACCTAATTAATAGGTAGCTTTTTAAGTCAACCAAAAGACTTTTCTAAAATGTCTATTTAATAGATTAACAAAATAAAAATTTCAGATACAGATAAAATTTGTTCAACAAAAATTTAAGTTTATCTGATTTAACCTAATCTGTTAAGAGCAAAAAATACAAGACTATGCCATTACTAATATCACAATAAAAATTAGCATTCAGTGAAATAATCACATTTATTCATGATTTTAACTATTTTTTGTTATTAATGAAAGTTAATAGTTCCTGAAAATGTCATTCCATTTACTGGTTATTTGCCTAGAACACATTTATATAATTTGCAACTTCATTTCCCCTCTTTTTTAAAAAGCTAATTTTCTATAAAAAACAGATTGTATTCTCTATTATTTCTATTATATCGCCCCAAGAAAGTCACACTGTGTTCTCAAAAAGCAACATGTCAAAATCATTGATCGCTGAAAAAAAATATGTTTTTTTTCCCCATCCCGTTTGTCCAAAGTTGGGCTTATACTATTGACAATACATAGAAATACTTACTCATTGGAGATTTTCTCAATGCAGATGATGCCATACCAAACATCTCTCCATCATCCACCCCAAATTCTGTAGCATCTTCAAAGTCATCTCCATCACTGTCACTAACCATATGTACATCTGTGCATTGCTAGTTTAGTAAAATTGATAATAAACCAATTACTTGAACAAATAAATGTCAACAATAAGTTTTCATTGTTAAATATCAAAGTCACCAAATTTTCATCCAAAATATTGACATAAAATTTAATTTTTATTTTATAATAAGTATCTTTGAGAAAGAAGCATGCATAATTAGGGAATGTCAAATTTTTCAACATTCAATTTCCAAACATTAGTGGTGCTCAAAAGTTGTGACATGCCTGGGGGATTGTAAACGTATTTTGGTTACTTCAATATAATTTAGATCTGCTTGGTAACTAATTACTTAAATATCATAACTTTTTAACATTTTGTTTGTTTCATTTGTTTTTCAAAAATCAGTGCAAAGAATGTAAGAAATTTTAAGTTTAATTGCTTATAGAGTGGATGCCATCCTAAAAAAAGGACTTGACCTGACAGTGGAAGTAGAATGGTATATGCCCATGATGGCGAACCTGTGGCACGCAGAGCTTTCTCTTTGGGCACGCACGCCGTTGCTCCAGCCCATCTCCAATTGTGTTTCTCCATTGCGTTTCACTGAATCAATTCCAACTTCTTGCAAAAGAAAAAGATCTCACGAAATTGGAATTGATTGAGTGAACTTTTTCACTCTTGCGCTTCATAATGGGGGAGATGGGGTCCCATCCTCCTCCTGAAGCCCATTACAATGCAGAGCCACAATGTGACTCATGCGCTATTTCACCCCTCTGCTGTGGCTCCCTGTGGCCCTGTCGCGGCAGAGGGATGAAAGAGCTGTTGCCCTGTCGCGGTGGTGATGGCCAGAGCCTTTGTGAAGGAACAAAGTGCCCCTGCACTTGCCTTTGTGCGGCAACAGCATTCCGCCTTCATTGTGGTACATTTACTATTGCCGCCAGCAAAGAGGGCTGGGAGAGAACGATAGAGGCGGATATTTTGGGGTGGAGGCCATCCCCCAAGCCTGGCCTTCCTCCTCCCTCATCAGTGGGGCCAACAGAAAGAAGGGGGCAGCATGGCAAAGCGCTCCCCTCCTCCGGCTGAGCGCTGAGCACAAAAGCCCAATGGGGGGTGGACCAACAGAAGTGCCCCCATTGGTGAGTCAGATGGTGGAGAGGCCTGGCCCGGCTCTCGCAGTGAGACACTGTTTGGTACCTCCAGATGTGAGTTGCCACCTTTGAAATGTGCCATGCCTTTGAGGAAGCTGGGCAGCTGGGGCCATGGGGGGGGCTTGGAGGAGCACGGAGAGTTGTGGGCCAGGTTCTGGAGGGTCAGAAGGCACGCTCCTATGTCGCCCCAACACACATTTCCAGCGCATGCTCCTCTGTCCCAAAGTGGGGTTGAGTGGGGGGTAGGGCGAAGGGTAGGGGGGCATCTAGGAGGAGAAGCCCGGCTGGCTTTCCTTTTCCCGTGGGGCGAGATTCCGTCGCTTTTCCGGGTTCCAGTGCGCCGGCCATCTGGTCTTTGTGTGCAAGGGAGCGCCAGAAAGCGGAAGAGCAGCTCCCAGTTCCTAGAGCACAGGAGTGCCGGCCTGCTGGTCCAGGTGCACCGGGGAACTGCTCTTCCAGTTTCCAGCACTTCCCCGCACGCATGTGCTCCCATTTTAGCACTCGGTGCTGAAAAGATTTGCCAAACTGGGATAGACCAATAGAGAAAAATAGGATTTTTAAGGGATTCTGTTTAATAGGACCTTAAGGTTTTAAAATCATAATCCATACTCTCAATTGGGCTCAGCAACAAATTGGTACCAATCTATTTCTTACAAAGCAAATGGACAGAAAGAGAGAGAGAATTATTTTTTTCTTTACATAATAAAGAAATATTATTACACTAATATTTTATTCTTTAGTTTCATTCTAATATATTCCTTATGAAATAAAATCAACCAGCAGACATTATGCCGTAAGATCAAAGGTAGGGCAGAAATTAGTCATTTTCAACAAAACTTTAATAAAAATTTATCAGCCAACTGTGTAGGAAGAAGGAGTTGTCCTACCTCTTCTGATTGTTCTCTAGTTTGTGCTGGTGAAGACCTTCTTCCGACTGTAAGTCGATGGCAAGGATAAGAGATTCCTGAGGCTGCTAAAGTAATCTAAACAGAAGACATGTATTACTGAATTATCTATCAAATTTTATTAAGCATCGAAAATCAAACTGCAATAGACATAAATACCAAGATGCATTCTTTTTTAAAAAATAAGAACATTTTTAATTCTCTCCTGTTCATGGAGTGATCATATGAATCTAGGATGAGAAGAAAAAGGTTCAGAGAAAGATATGATAGCAATTTAAAACTAATGGGCTTGCCAGTAATTATAACATAAATGTTTTTGCAGTTAAGAATATTACGGTTGCTGTTAAGAAAAATCAAGCTTTTGATAGTGTGTGCCATATTGTGTGCACTAATCAAACAGATGGTAAGGATGAAGGAGAACTCAGACACAACAGGTTATGTAGAAAACAAACACAGGGTTAGTCCAAAAGAACTCAAATGCCTATACACTAATGCCCAAAGTATGAAGAATAAACAGGGTGAACTAGAAATCCAAGTACATGAGGGCAGATATGATATTGTTGCCACTATGGAAACTTGGTGGGATGAAACCCATGAATGGACAGGTACAGGGATTTAAAATTGTTTGAAAGAAACAGAACTAATAAAAGAGGAGGTGGAGTTGTGCTATATATATTTTAAAAAATAACTATATCTCTACAGAAATACAGCAGAACAATGACGAAACCATCTTGAATGCATTTAGGTCAACATAAAAGGAAAAAAGAATGACATTGCCATAGGTGTATACCACACAAGCCACCCACCCAAACAGACAAAATAAATGAACTTTTTTGCTAATCAGCTAATTAAGGTATATAGGAAGCACACCACAACAGCAATGGGGGATTTTAACTAGCAGAACTGTTTGACTCATTTTTTGCATCTGTCTTTACACAAAACAAAAAAAATAGTCCAACCTATCAAAAAACAAAACAAAACACCCTATCAGCCTGACATGAATACTTGGGAAGATCCTGGAAAAGATGATCGAACAACAAATTTGTGAACACCTAGAGGCAAACAAAACCATAACCAGAAGCCAACATAGGTTTGTCAAAAACAGATCATGTCAAGCAAATCTTACTGCATTCTTTGACAAAGTGACAAAATTAGTGGACCAGCAAAATGTTGTGGATATAAATTACTTGGTCTTCAGTAAAGCATTTGACACAACCTACTACTTGATAAATGTGGGTTAGATAGCATCACCACCAGATGGATTTGTAGCTGGCTGACCAACAGCACTCAGTGTATAGTCCTCAATGGAACTACATCTACATGGAGGGAAGTATGCAGTGGGGTATCCCAAGGCTCTGTCTTAGGCCCAGTACTCTTCAATATCTCCATCAATGAGTTAGATGAGGAGATAGAAGAGGAACACATCAAATTTGTTTTTGCAAATTTGCAAAAACAAGCTGGCAAAAATAGCCAACACTCCAGAAGATAGGTTCAAGATACAGAAGGATCTTGACAGACTTGAACACTGGGCCCAATCTAACAAAATGAAATTCAATGGTGAGAAAAGTGAGATTCTACATTTAGGCAAGAAAAACCAAATTCACAGATATAGAATAGGTCAAAGCATGCGCATGCGTGCGCATGCGCCCCTAACCCCCAAAAGGTAATGCATGTGTGCCCCCCACATGTATGGCCCCCCACATGTGTGCCCCCTGTACACGCTCCAGCCCCCGTGCATGCATGTGCACCCCCTGCAGATGCCCTGCCCGTGCGGCCCTCTGCACATGCGCAGCAGAGACCTGACGATCAGCTGGTTGGTGGGAGGCACACATGCATGCGTGGTGGAGCTGAACTGGGATGACAGCTCACATGCCCACAGAGAGGACGCTGCGTGTCACCTGTGGCACGCGTGCCATAGGTTCGCTCTCACAGAATAGGTGATACCTGGTTCAATAGTAATAATTGCAAGAGGGATATTGGAGGCCTAATGTACAATTACTTAAATATGAGCCAGCAGCGTGCTGTATGCCAAAAAAACAATGCAATCCTAGGCTGCATTAACAGAGGGTAAGAATCAAAATCATGTGAAGTGTTAATACCACTTTATAATGCCATGGTAAGACCATACTTAAAATATTGCATCCAGTTTTAGTCACCATGATACAAAAAAGATGTTGAGATTCTAGAAAGAGTGCAGAGAAGAGCAACAATTAGAGGACTAGAGGCTAAAACATATGAAGAACATTTACAGTAACTGGGTATGTCTAGTTTAATGAAAAGAAGGTCATGATAGCAGTGTTCCAATATCTAAGGAACCGCCACAAAGAAGAAGGGGTCAACCTATTCTCCAAACATCTGAAAGCAAGACAAGCAGCACTGGGTGTAAACTTAATCAAGGAGAAACAATTTAGAATTAAGGAGAAATTTCCTGACACTTAGAACAATTAAACAGAGGAATGACATGCCTCCAGAACTTGTGTGTGTTCCAACATTGGACAACTATTTGTTTCAAATGGTACAGGTAGTCCTTGACACTCGAAATTACAGTGGCACTGAAAAAAGCGACTTATGATCATTTTTCACACTTATCACCATTGCAACATCTCCATGGTTATGTGATTTAAATTCAAATGCTTGACAACTGACTCACATTTATTACGGTTGCTGTGTCCCGGGGTCATGTGATCACCTTTTGCAATCTTCTGACAAGCAAGAGCCTGAGTGGCACAGCAGACTAATGCTACTGTTAAAGGTAGTATTTAGCTTCCAGCTGCCTGCAATTACTGCGAGTTCGAATCTTACCAGGCTCAAGGTTGATTCAGCCTTCCATCCTTTCTAAGGTAGGTAAAATGAGGACCCGGTTTGTGGGGGCAATAAGCTGACTTTGTATAAAATATACAAAAGTATGAAGGCTATTGCTTAATGCATTGTAAGCCGCCCTGAGTCTCCGGAGGACGGCATATAAATAAAAAAATAAATAAAAATGGGGAAACCAGATTCACTTATCAACCATATTACTAATTTAACAACTGCAGTGATTCACTTAATAAATGTGGCGTGAAATGGGGCCAAAAATCAGTTAACAAATTTTTCACTTAGCAACATAAATTTTGGGCTCAATTGTGGTCATAAGTTGAGAACCACTAGTGTACATTTTTTTGCCTTGAGAAGGGGGTTGGATTAGAAGACATCTAAGGTCTCTTCCAAATATTGTATGTTATTCTGGTATTCTGTTAGGATACAGGAAAGGTACAATGGGATGGGATAAAAGTACAGACACTGAGTAGAATCAGGGGTACAGATATTGAACAGAATTAGTGGTGATGTTTTAAAAATCTTATCAGGGGAAGATATCTAGATACTGCAGAAACGTGAATAATTTGTGACTCCATAATCACTGTTCACCAACCTATGGATAGGAAAAAAGACTCACAGCTTAAAAAAAGATTAAACTCTAGTTCTGTTCATCTTGTTGTTGTTGGTTGCGAAGTTGTGTCCGACCCAACTAACAATAACAACAACATCTGTTCATCTACTGATGAATATAACTGGCCTCAGAAGGTAAAGCTGGAAGCTGGAAGTTTGATGTTTAACTGTATGAGAATGAGCTGAAATAAATTATTCAATTGCAAGGTTCATTTTAGTAGAAAAACCCTTTATTGTATCTTTTTCTATTTCTTTGACACTCAAATGAATATATAACTGTCTTAAGGTATCTCCCCTGTTCCCTACCATGTAAATATGGGTATATAGCCTTCTTGGTTAATAAACTGCTATGCAATCAAGTTCCTCCAGGTAAAAATGCACATATTATTGAAAACGAAGACATCAAAAATGAATTGTACTATGTCAAAAATCAGTTTATTACACTAACCCTTTAAAATTGATTAATTTTTGCATTTAAAACACAGAAAATGTTCTATCTTCCATGTCACTCTAGTATGTAGTCCAAAGCCTAGCAAATATATTGGGAAAAAATCCTTTTATTCAAGGTATTTTTAATCACTTATATGCTAGAACTCATAAAAGCCTTAATTTTCTTCAGGTTAAAGGAAGCTGATTAAGTGTGCTAGCTAACCAAGTGAGTGTTGACCTGCCTGGACTAGCCTGCTGACACATTCTTGTAGCAAGGTTAAATAACAATTTAGTCACAATTTTAAAATCACAGAGTTAAAAGGAAATGGCTATTTTTGAATAAATGAAATATTAATGCAGACATTTATGTCAAGCTCAATTATCAGTGAAACTCTTCCATACCTAATACAGAATCTACATTCGCTTTTGCAATGGTGACACTGCTATTTTCATCATGTTTTGTTCAGTATGTTATTGGGCTCAAGTATAGAAAAATAAATTCCTCATGTGAAATTTTGCCTATATAGCTAAATATATCCAAACCTTTTAAGTAGCATGCTAAAAGTGACCAATGTAAACACATTTAAGTACACTTGTCATTGTGATTAAGTAATTAGAGCCAAAAATCTCACAATGAATAGCTTCTAATTTTCACTGGCTTTATCCAGATTTAGGAATGCTTAGTAGAATAGATCTTAAATGACTAAGTATTATCAAACTGAGACTTACTCTATCTTTAAAAAGTAAGAGCATTTAAGAAAAGACAGACAAATGAACATAGTGCTGGTCATTTGATGCTCTTTTGTTTCATAAGATCAATAGGTTTTTAGATAAAAACCAGAATATTCTTTTCTCTTTTTTATTCATATCTTACAAGATATGGAATTGGGAAGAGGAATCAGCATGAATCATTCCTATATGGTCAAATGTGAGTTTCAACTACTAGAATGTTGAAATCAACAGCGTAATCAGTAAGCATTTTTAGATTAAAAGTTTATACAACTGAAGGGGGAAAGCCAACATGGCATTTAATATTGGTGAAAATTAAGATATCAGATAGAGTTATTACATTTTTATATCCACGTGTCTGCAATATTAACATTTCAATTTTATACATTTTAACACTTTAATCCATTAATGAATTTAATAGTTATTACTATCACTGCCAAAATAGCTGTTGTTAAAAAATAATAACATTCAAAGGAAACTATGAATTTAAGAGAACCCTTCCCACCCCAATAAAAGACAAAACAACAATCCTTCATATACTGCCTACATTTACCAGTGATTGATAAAACTTTTTAACTGCCACTGAAATCAATCCTGATTTTTTTAATCCAATAAATGTTTGCATGTAAGCCACGTGTTTACATGCATGAACAGACATGTATCTTTGTACAATGGCTAGAGGCCACACTACAAATAAGGGAAGTATTAAAGTACCATTAATTGAATTAATAAGTATAATTAAAAGTAATTGCCTGTAAAATAAAGCAATATGTTTGCAAAACGATAGACATCTTATCTAAAAATCCAGTCTTAATAAAATTCTTTTAACACTCAAAATCTCTCTATCAGAGATTGAGACACTATTGAATTCTGAACTCAACAGGCATGAATCTTTATAAATCAGTTTGAGTTTTAGTGAATTTCTGCAAAGGAAAATATCTTCATCCAGGAAAACTTCACCAATTGAGTTTTTGGAATTTCCTGATGTATTGTTGTAGAGAACCACTATAAAGAAGGATCTCCCGCGCAGATATGAACTCTCCACTCATGCAGGCTTCAAAATGAAGGTAATCTAATCTGATTTCACTACTTTCATTTCTTATCTATTTATTTGCTATCTACAGTACAGAACCTTTACAGTTATCATATCCTCAACACATTTAAGAGGATGCCCACCTCCAACTCATAGGTAATTATGTAGGGAAGAAAATAAAAACATAATCCTCTAGAAAGTATTAAAAATTAAAAAGAGCAAATGAAAACTAATTCCAATTATTTCTGCAAAAGAAAGGGTTCCGACCCAATGCCCTAATTAAATCATGAGCCTTGAGCCAAGCTTCAAAAGAAATCCAGTTATTTATTAGGAGCTGTCGGCACTTTCCAACCCTAACCCTAACCCCACTTAATTTACATCCCAGCTCTGACCCTGTTTCCCCCCTCCCCCTAAGGTGTGTCATCATCAGTCACAATCTCCAATGAAGCAATTTCGCAAGTTTTAGAGATCATTCCCCTCCAGCCACTCTGGGTAACTGCGAAGATGGCCTTGACAGAGAGATGGCTGGAATGTGCTTTTTGTTTTGACTGAAGTGCTCCCTCGCTACAGCTGGAAAGTTCATTTTCCCATCTCCCTTGCCCATGGCAACTCGAGAGCAGGCCAGGGATGCTTTGCGAGTTGACACTTTAATGGTAATAATTTATTTATTTATTGTGGTTTTATTATTTATGCACTTATAACTAAATGTAATAGAGTAAAACAACTGATACCATAGTGCCAGGGTGTCAAACTCAATTTCATTGAGGGCCGCTTCAGGGTTGTGTTTGACCTTGGGGAGAGCAGGGTGGGAGTGGTCAGAGTGGGCATGGCCAGCTCAATGTCACTCATATTGGGGTGCCTGTGACGGCCCAAGCACTCTGCCAGCAAAAACGGCGCTCAGGAGGGATGCGTGCAGCCCTCCCAAGCTCCATTTTCACTGGCAGAGGGTTGCAGGAGGTCGCTGCAGCCAAAGACAAAGCTTGGAGGGCCATGCACAGTCCTCCCGAGCTCCATTTTTGCTGGCAGAGGCACCATAGGCTGGTTCCATGTTTTTCACTGTTTCCAGGACAGCCTCATGGGCCAGATCTAAGCACCCTGTGGGCCAAATCCGGCCCCCAGGCCTATAAAATAAGGAGGTTCTAAACTAAGCTAATAATATTACGTTCTATATAATCCATATACTCTAACAGGTAACCGTTTGTTTGTTTGTTTTAAAGCAACTTCACAAGGACCTATGAAAAAGGAGAGTTTTAGTGCTTTTTTAAACTGTTAAGTGAGCCAATTACATGCACCAACCCAGAGGGAATTGATTCCAAAGAATCAGAGCCAGATGAAAAAAGCTCTTAATCATGATATAGCTGTTGTAGGAAGCAGTAGAATCAAATATACTTTGCCTGATAATCAGGTCAAGTTCATATGAAACACCACGTTTTATGTGCCCATTGGCAGGGTATAATGTGTCATCACAGCATTTTGTTTTCGTATTTTCTCAAATTGCCAACCAACTTAATGATCGGTGTCAAAAAAGATTTGAGCAAAATAAGGAAGGTTTGTACGAACAGCAGTATTCTAGATGCAAATCAAGGGGTGGAGCAGTCAACAGGATGCTAAGACTGCCAGTGCGAGAGAGAGAGGGGGGGGGAGGGAGGGAGGGAAGAGGAGGGAGAGGGAGAGAGCGGGGAGGGGGGAGGGAGGGAGGGAGGGAGGGAGAGAGAGAGAGAGAGAGAGATTTGCATTTTGTATATTTTGATAATTCATCACTAGTTTTTAAAAGCTGAACTAATAAAAGAGTGGTTGGATATATTTTAAATAGTAATCATTTCTAGATTATTCATTCAAGAATGAAGCTAATCTCCAGCAGGGCTGACATAGACCTTTTCCATCTCTAGGTCAGTTGCTTTTCCTAAGTACAATTTCTTACTAAAATTCAGCAACTGTCTTTTTTTCCCCCTATGAAACAAGTCAATTTCATCAGAGTTTGTAAAGAAGGTTTATTTAAGCAAAACCTTAATTATAACCTTGTGTTTGATTGTGTTTGATCAAATCTTAAACTGTGATAACCGAAACAGAACTTGTAATCATTTCAGCAGTGAATCAGAGAGGATGATGGGAGAAGGGGGTAAGATGCTGAGTGGGAACACCAAAGCTCTCAAAAAACAGGAAATTCTATTGAAATTTTTACAAAATTAACCAAAAATCTCATATATGTGTAGTGATTATTTCATTTCTCTTTAAAAGTGTGTAGTGTTTCTACAATTAGCATAATGCTTTGAAACCAATTAGTTTGATCTTTTCACAAGAAATGAACTTATTTCTATTATGAAAAAATGTACATATAACATCAGGCATTAAATTTTATTTTTAAACAATAACTGGATGCCCCCCCACACCAATCACTAGAGTGAAGTGTGTTCACGTTCCACCAGCACCAATGCATACTTTATCCTCTCATAAAGTGCTGCTGAGATAATTACTGCTGACAGATTTATTCAAGGTTCATTTCACTTTTTCTCTAGTTTTGCTCTAGTTAGAAGTGCAACAGAGCCCATGGGAAGATCCACCCCTCACACCTGTTAAGTTTCTTCATGTTACTAGGGCCAGTTTGGACATGTCACTTCGAATTAGCATTGTACAAACGCACTAAGTGTGACAATTACTTATCACAGGTTTAACTTATAGGAAAGAGAGAGAAGAAGAAAAGTTTCTAATTCGAGCCCAAGAACAGTGTCCAAATACGAAATTTAAATCCTTTAATACAGGTTGAAGAAAGTTCCTCTGAAACTTAGGAAAGAGTTCCCATGGCAGAAATCCTAAACAAAGATCAAAATTAATATAAAGAACTAATCCTGTGTTTTTAAATGAAATGAATATTTTATTTGGGCATTCATAAATATTCTGTTACATTTCCTGGCATTATTATTCTAATTTACTGATTTTATAATAGAGACAGAAATGTGCATGTGTGAGCACACACACACACACACACACACACACAAATAGATACATAGACAAATACACAAAACTCATATTCTGCAGACAGAAGGTAACTGAAGGATATAGATATGCTGTAAGGGAGATGTTGTTATCATCCTTTGTAGTACTTGTGGCTATGTTTCTCTATGGGGGAGAATAGTCTGAAGCTGAACCTTAGTAACATAGTTGTTGAATCCACACCGGGGCTCTCTAATGTCATGAAGTTTGCTTCTTCATTATCACCCATCTAGATTACTGCAGGGCACATTGCATGGGGGCTGCCCTTAAAACATTAGTCAAAAACTGTGATTGGTCCAGAATGTGTGTGTGTCCTGATCTCATCATTAGGAACATACGATTCTGTAGATCCTGCACTGGCTATTAACAAGTTCCCGTGTACAATGGAATGTGCTAGTTTTGATCTTTATGGCTTGTTACCTGGGTACCTACAGGATCATTTGCTCCAACCAATATTGGCTTGACCTTAAAACAGCTAGTTCTATCCCACCTTTTTTAGAGCTTGAGAGATTGAAGCTAGAAGATGCTCCTTCTCTATAGGAGCATCAATGCTTTGAACAGCCTCTTGATGGTCATCAGGTTGGTCTCCCCCTTGCTGGCTTTCCAGAAAATGTTAAAAACTGAATTATTTCAGAGGGCCTTTTCTTAAGTTTACGTTTGATGCCTTCTTGTTTCCTAGTTACTTTTTTTCCCTCATGTTTCCCTGTGTTTTTCTTTCATTTTTTTATATTCTGTGTTTTATGTTTTTGTATTGGGTTTTAATTGATTATTGTTATATTTATTCAGATTAGCTTTTAACCTGACAGTGTGTTTTATATATACTTTAAATTTCCAAGAGTCCTTTTGTTTGCACTGGGATATAAGTTTCATTAATTGAATTAAAATATGCTTTGAAATATAGATTAAACCAATCACGTTAGAATATGCAGCAAATATTACACCCATCCTAAGTAACAACATTACACTGTTCTTCAGAAGAGAAAGTTTTGATAACTTTACAAGGAGGAAACTCTGCTCCATGTCTTCACAGTTAGCTTAATGCTAGGATGCTCAATGCCAGATGCAGCGCACAGATTTTGTATAACCCATTAACAGCATGTCTTTTTTATTAGTTCTTCTCTCTTTCTCAAATTAAATTTCAGGTTAGCTGAATGCTCTGTTACTTCTTCTTTAAAACTTCTAGTTCAGTTAGAAAAGAAAATCCAAATAATATTGTATGTATTCTGGCAAGGCATTAGTACATGGGGTTTATGTTTGCTCCAACTTACACTTTCTACGAATATGAACACACACTGGTACTTGAAATGTCTTTCAGGACTACGGGTAGTCCTTGATTTACGATCACAATTGGGCCAAAACTTCCAGTGCTAAGTGATGCAATCATTAAGTGGGTCATATGACTGTGCTTTATTTTACAAGGTAAATATGTCAAACTTTCCTGGTAATCAAGATTATTCAGAATAAGTGAACAATATGTTAGCTTTTTAAATGATGTAAAAGGAAGCTCACAATTTCATATACCAATGAGATTCAAGTATATTTCTAATAATAATAACTATGTTGGATAGGCGTAAATCTTCTACAGAAGTAGCTTAGGCTGCTTTTCTTTCGGAATTCCAGAAATGTAAATTTCAATCTGTCAATATGAAGAAAAGATAAATCACAAGGGAAGAGAGTTTTGGATCATTTATCTCCTAAAGTATAGGAGTGGGTCAAGTTGGGGTTTTTTTTATAATGACATGTGTAAAGCTATGGCTAACCTCAATTTGTATCTGAGCCTACCATATACATTAATATCTGTGATTGGACCTGTTATATTTCAATTTGCAGGTTATGTTAATATAACGAACTTAATAGAAACTGAAGGCTACACTGAAGTGTTAAATCCCTGCAGCAATATCAGTGAGTCACTCTTTGTCTAATAATTGCAAGCTTGGGCATTCTTTTAATGAGTTTTGTGAATATGTCATCACAGAGATGAAATAAACTATCACGTCTAAGGGGTATTATTTTCAATAACACAATTCCGAAACATTTCAACACATTCCATTTTGATTCATTAAATACTCCAACACTGAAAGAACGGTCCCTAGACACCAAGAAGAAATGTGTAATGTAGCCAAAGATTAGAATATAATTTTAGGCAACTGTTCATATTAATAACCATAAGATCTGAAAAAACAACTCAACATTTGGTATTTCTGTAAATACAAGCTATTAAAAATATGGGTATTAATATTTTTGAACTTATAATCTGCCTACAAATATTTCACTCCCTTACATCAATTGTTCATGAGCACTTGGGGTGGGGGGAGGTTGAGCCAATCAAACAGCAAAGATATTATGGTAATATTAGCAGAATATATATACAGTGGAGTTTGGGGTTGCTATATATGCCACAATTTTGTTAAAAATAAAGAACTGCTATAATTTACCTGTGACAAAGAATAGTGCATAATTGGCTTTTGCCAATAATTACAAACATCAAAGATTTGATAAAACTTTCTTGTTTAATGACTACAATGACATCTCCCAGGGATATGAAATATTCTTGACAAATTGCCTGTGAAAAGTTTAAATAATTTAACATTATATGGCTTTCATTATGGGAGGTGCTTCTTCAAAAATGTTCATAGAATCTATGTGGTACAGCTTTTTATCTCAGACAATTATCCTTTTCTCCAAATAAGCTTATAAGCTGAACCTTCATGTTAAACCCGTATTGAGTTCTACTTAACTTTTATTTATTTATGCAAAGATTTTTAGGTAAATGGAAGCCTCAAATGCTAACAGTTCTACTGGGCATCTCCAAACACTTTTGTTTTTTTCCTGCTTTGTGGCAGAAGTTTATTTTTTATAGTGGCTGCAATAGTTGAAAGAACTGTTACTGATATTTTAAAAAAGCAAACAAAACCAAACACTCTGATGGGAATGTAGAGTTCAATTATATCACTCTTTGGACTCTGACCCTTCATTTTTGCAAATACCCTATACTCGCTTTGGGTAGTATAATTTCTACTGTTAATAATTCAATTCTGACAATACAGGTTCTTATTTTATAAGAGAACATCCATTAATTATATTAATTTCAGGGGTTTCTACTTGGACTGACTTTCTAGTTATTTACCTGGTCCCTAGCTAAGACCCCAAATTAAACATTTTTTTTCAGCTGCTTAAAAGAAACTACTATGACTTTGCATGGCTAGAACTATGAACAGTGCTGCAACTTTAAAGTTTAAATCTGTAGCACCTACTCTGTACTTTCCAACCTGTCATAATTAATTCAGTTCCTTTCTACTCTGAAATCTCCACAATAATAAGAACTTTATCAGAATGGTGTTAGTACGAAGTAGCGTAGCAAACGAAAATCCCGCCGGGAGCAGTCTAGAGCCCTCTCTTCTAAGCAGTTATCATTTTCTGAATTACAGGAACTATAAAAGGACACTCTACTCAAGCTGCCGCTGAATGTCACCTGAAAAGCAATCACAAAAGGGCTCTGTCGTGGCTTATCTCTGAGCTCTGTCACTACGGCAACCAGCAGGGAATAAGTATCCATGGGTCTATGAATTTAAGAATCCCATAAAAGCCAGGGCTAAAAAGGCATGTGCAGACTCTCAGAGATTGACTGCATTAATACATTAGCAAATACTGTGAAACACTGGATAAATGTCAGCAATTATGGAAAAAGCATCTAATAACGATATTCGTTGTCTGTCAAACCCCCGCGAGGTTTGATATGCAACTGCCACTCAAAGAGCTGCTGGTAATTTTATCTCTTTTAGACTTCTGAATTCAAATCATTCAAATTGGAAAGTAATAAACTGTATAACAGCTTATTTTGAACCGATCACAATTGGCAGTAAGTAAACAATGCAGAGAAGAAAACAACTGTTTTACTATACGGTAGGAGCGGTTTTTCCTAAATGTCTGATACATATTGTAGATTACACACACACACACACACACAGCACCATCCTGCCCTAAAATCAAGACAACCTATGAAAAAACCCATATCTACAAGTAGTATGATTAAGATGAAAACAGTACAGGAAACAACATTGATATCACCGATGTAATGCGTTTAGAACCAGCAGCCGTTAAGCAGATTTTTGCCAGCCAAGAGCAACTGATATGGACAGCTCCAATTCATCTAAAAAGCAGTGAAAAGGCCACCATTTCATTTTTCAAAACATATCGGTATCAATATATCAGTTAAGGGCAATAGGTCTTTACAGTACTAAAAATAGACAAAAAGAATAGTTTCATGATCTCCAAGTAAAAGCTTTTCCTGTCAAGTCATTAGCTAATGCATTTTTCCAAGAAGTTGGATTCAGCCATGTACTGTGTTCTATGACATGGTTCACCCCAAAAACATATACTGTATAGATGCTACATGCATGAAGCAGTATTCAGGGGATTCAGGATATATTTAGCTATGTCAGTAAATTTTCACATTAATAGGTAGTTGGTAAAGCCCCAGTAGCATTATTCAAACTAGTCAGAAATATATGGGTACTATACGGTACAAATTCTTCAGAGAAATTATCCTAGGATATTATTGAAGTTAGAAAGAAAACAGAAGTTTTTGTTCCCTACTGAACAAAAATGGGTTACATATCAGCATATTCAGTGGGGCAAAAAAGGATTTACTCAGTCACCAATTGTGCAAGTTCTCCCACTTAAAAAGATGAGAGAGGTCTGTAATTGTCATCATAGGTAGACCTCAACTATGAGAGACAAAATGAGAAAACAAATCCAGACAATCACATTGTCTTATTTGGAAAGAATTTATTTGCAAATTATGGTGGAAAATAAATATTTGGTCACCTACAAACAAGCAAGATTTCTGGTTCTCACAGACCTGTAACTTCTTCTTTAAGAGGCTCCTCTGTCCTCCACTCATTACCTGTATCAATGGCACCTGTTTGAACTTGTTATCAGTATAAAAGACACCTGTCCACAACCTCAAACAGTCACACTCCAAACTCCACTATGGTGAAGACCAAAGAGCTGTCGAAGGACACCAGAAACAAAATTGTAGATCTGCACCAGGCTGGGAAGACTGAATCTACAATAGGCAAGCAGCTTGGTGTGAAGAAATCAACTGTGGGAGCAATAATTAGAAAATGGAAGACATACAACACCACTGATAATCTCCCTTGATCTGGGGCTTCACGCAAGATCTCATCCCGTGGGGTCAAAATGATCACAAGAACAGTGAGCAAAAATCCCAGAACCACACAGGGGGACCTAGTGAATGACCTGCAGAGAGCTGGGACCAACGTAACAAAGGCTACCATCAGTAACACACTACGCTCCCAGGGACTCAGATCCTGCAGCGCCAGACGTGTCCCCCTGCTTAAGCCAGTACATGTCTGGGCCCATCTGAAGTTTGCTAGAGAGCATTTGGATGATCCAGAAGAGGATTGGGAGAATGTCATATGGTCAGATGAAACCAAAATAGAACTGTTTGGTAGAAACACAACTCGTCGTGTTTGGAGGAGAGAGAATGCTAAGTTGCATCCAAAGAACACCATACCTACTGTGAAGCATGGGGGTGGCAACATCATGCTTTGGGGCTGTTTCTCTGCAAAGGGACCAGGACGACTGATCCGTGTACAGGAAAGAATGAATGGGGCCATGTATCGTGAGATTTTGAGTGCAAACCTCCTTCCATCAGCAAGGGCATTGAAGATGAAAGGTGGCTGGGTCTTTCAGCATGACAATGATCCCAAACGCACCGCCCGGGCAACGAAGGAGTGGCTTCGTAAGAAGCATTTCAAGGTCCTGGAGTGGCCTAGCCAGTCTCCAGATCTCAACCCCATAGAAAACCTTTGGAGGGAGTTGAAAGTCCGTGTTGCCCAGCAACAGCCCCAAAACATCACTGCTCTAGAGGAGATCTGCATGGAGGAATGTGCCAACATACCAGCAACAGTGTGTGCCAACCTTGTGAAGACTTACAGAAAACGTTTGACCTATGTCATTGCCAACAAAGGATATATAACAAAGTATTGAGATGAACTTTTGATATTGATCAAATACTTATTTTCCACCATAATTTGCAAATAAATTCTTTCCAAATCAGACAATGTGATTGTCTGTATTTGTTTTCTCATTTTGTCTCTCATAGTTGAGGTCTACCTATGATGTCAATTACAGGCCTCTCTCATCTTTTTAAGTGGGAGAACTTGCACAATTGGTGGCTGACTAAATACTTTTTTGCCCTACTGTATGCACATGTGCCAAAGACATTTGGAAAAATTAACCATCCATAATTTATTCATTTGGTTAAAGTTCAAATGCAGCAGCTCATGTCTTGGCAACATAAATAGAAGACTGTTGTTTAAGATAATCTTCAGAAATAAAGTTATCAGAAGGGAATGTAATAACTTTTTTGAAATCAATAATGTGCTTTCTGCTGTACAAAGTGGTGCTACCTAAAATATTGAAGTACAGCATTCTGTTGGAAAAGCTGGCTGAAGAAGTAGACATGGTGACCTTGTTAAATTAGATCTACAAGTCTAGATCTAGCCATCAAGTGAATGGGATATTGTTTCATAATGAGTTCTATTAAAATGGAATATAACAAATTAATAAAATGATTCCATGACCAGCTCTTGCTAGACTTTTAACATCTCAGTACAAGGCTATATTTATATTTCTAATCTTCAGAGTAGCTGAGTTCCAGCAAAAGCAATAGCCAAGCATAACTAAATTGAGACATGCTTTCAGGTTCTGCATGAAAGCAGCAGCAATACAGATCAAAATAACAATTAACAGCACAGGGCATTATTTATTTTTGAGAGATTTATATTCAGGATATCAAAGTGATTTTATTTTATCTGCACAGGAACAAGTGCATGAGGGAGGTTGGGCTAAAGAGAAGAGACTGGCTGAAGTTACCTAGAAAGTTTCTAAATTTAAGAGTCTCTGTAGTTCTAGTCCAACATCTTCACCACTGTATCACTGTTATTAAGTAAGTAACCCAAAATAGAGAAGGCTGATACGTTTCTAGTATAATAATACCCACAGGACAAGGGTAGATTAGATGAGGCTACCAAGGCAGGATAGGTGTGAGTTAATGGACAGGCGTTTTTTAATCTACGTTTTTTATGCTAATCTCAAACATTGTGTAGGAATGATAAATACACAATAGGTAAGATAGTCTACAAGAATCTAATCCCTTTGTTTGATCTTTGTTAGAGGAAAAGTACTGGAATTCAAATTCTATTTTTTATTCCAAAACCAAAGGCTTACATATTAGTCTTTTTTTATACAGTCAACAGAAAAGCATTCTATTTCACACAATGCATTCTCCAAGAGAAATAACATTAATCTCTGGGCTGCATATAAAATTGACACCATTTAGATTATCTTCTATTTTTTATCCCCAAATATTTTTTTTCTATGAAATCCAATGTGATAAGAGTTATATTTGCTTCTAGATTTATTTTAACTTTCCACATAAAGCAAGCGTTATAAAACGGAATCATACTCTCATGTTCTGTAACCTATAATATTTCTGCTGAAGTGAAAACCTGAATCAATAATCAACCTTTGCTCCAAAATTCCAAATTTTTGTTTAAAGCTATAAGGACTGTCATCCTGAAATTTTGCTAACTTTAGTTGGCTTCCCATAATATCCTGTAAATAAATTCTAGTGGTAGATAGTACTGAGAAGCACCATCTATTTTCTGTTCTCTGCTTTACTTCTTGGAGATGGAGAAGGAACAGAAAGAAGAGGAAAAGTCACAATTTTAACTCCTAAAGAAATTCCAATGAGAAAAAGGCAAGTGATGATGATGGTGGAGCTACTGGACAATTCTAACTTTCCAGCTGTTTGAATATTGCCACAATCTGCTAGAAAGTTCAGTCCACCCTGCCTGAGTCATGAAAGCCAGCTGGGTGACTTTGGGCCAGTCATTCTCTCTCAGTCCAACCATTTCACAGGGTTGAGGATGTGGGGAAAATAGAGGTAGGGGGAAGATATGTTAGATCTGTTCATCGCCTTGAGTTATTTGTAAAAATAATAAAGGTAAGATACAAAAAAAAAAACAAATAAAATAACTCTTCTCCCTTCTTTCTTTCTGTGAGTCTGCTGTTACTAATGTAGAACTGAAAGTGAGACTAAATTGTTTTATATATGTACTTCTAAGTAATGCCAATATGGCGAACGAGTATATTCCTTACCTGTTGGAATAGGCTAAAATAGGACTTTAAACCAAGGCCTACCCAATCCAAACATTAACATTATTAGTCTACAAAAAGTAAACTATTACTCGATCATGCTAAATGCCGTAAATGCCACTTGATTGAGCACAAGGAAATACTGTTTACCACTTTGTTAACAGACTGCAGAAATGTGCATCCAAAGAATTTCTTTCATTTAGAAAAAAACCACAACTGAGAAATTTAACTGAGAAAAAGAGCAAAAGAAAACATCCTTCTGGAATATGTGTTTTTCTATGGTAACTGTTTAAAACATTAAATTGTTCCTTGTAATTATTCCATTAGGTATTAATAATTTTTAAAATGTGTTTCTATTTTAAGTCTCATCACAATAAGATATATTATGTTCCATAAGAGAATGGTTTAAGTAAAAAAAAAAAGGCTAAATAAATCTCCACATATGTGATGACAACATCAGACAATAGCAGATATCAGAACCACAAATCATGCAAGTAAAGCTTCTGGTATCAAATATTTCTTCCAAAATACTACATCTGAAAATTGAGCCAGTAAGTGGAAATCAGGAACTGTGCTTATGTTATAATGAAATGAAGCAATTATACACTTCCAGTGCTAGTAATGTTTATATTTTATAGAAACTAAAAAGCCATTCTTAAAGTGTAAAATGGCATTTTAACAATTTTGCAAGCTCCTTGTTTCTCAGTTAAACTGATACAGCATGAAAATATTCCCTTATTGGCTCAAATATTCCCTATTTTCTTTGTGCAAGTGTGCAAAAAAAATTTTTTTGAAGTCATTATTGACTACTCAGTCTGCACCCTATATTTTATTAGACTAAAAATAGCAAACAAAGAACGTGCTATCATTCCAAAGGGAGGAGCAGTAGTGCTTTTAAAAAGTCTCTTGACTTTGATGCATTTCTGCATTTAATGCAGAAGAATGAAGCTTATTAGGTTCATAGGAGGCTCGATTACACAGAATCTAATTATTGGAAGTTTATTTAGTTGCCTGTTTGCTAAGGCAAAGGTTAACGAGAACTGTACTGAAAAAACCTCCTGTGGTATAACAAAGTATTTTTATGCTGTATGAAATGTAAATTAAAAGTATTCTAATCAAGTCTATTTTTAACTCTTTCGTTATTAGAAGTTACGATTAATATCACTGAGCCATCACTGAGACATTTATTAAAATTAAGCTATTTCTAAAAAGCCTGGAATTTTAAAAAGGGAGAAACCAACACTTAAAACTTAGAAACAAACTTTATAAACAGCAAAAGAGGGGCAATTGTTCAGACTGTTATTACTAAAATTAAATCTTCATAAATATTAAGTTGGAGGTTCTAATTTCAGATAAAAATTAATTATATTTTTGGGAGTAACACATTCAGAAATGTTTACACAGCTGACGGGGCTCAGCTGCAGTAGTTTCAAGCAGGGAGCTTTCTAGACTCATTTGCTTGAAAAGCAGATGACTTAACAATCACCAATTTCATTAAACTTGAAAAGGAAAAAGAAAATCACCTGCAACATTGTCACTTGTTAAAACAGAGTTTAAAATAGATTTGTGTGTTTTATTCAAGCTGGACATCCTATCATACAGAAAAGCTTTTCCTTTTTGTTTAGTTGGCTACTTTCCAAACAGCTGCTGGTATTTGGATTAGAAATCATGGGTTTTCAAATCCTTTCTGGCCTAAACTCAACTAGCAACAGATGACAATACACCAATATATTTCAGAGGTTGCAATTAACCTTGTCTATGTTTGTTTTTGTCAAAAGCTTCAGTTCTACATCCAATACAAGGACTAGCTACTTTCCCTGAAAATACCAATGTGGCACTCTTGTGCCAAATGTACAGCAGTGAACAGCCATTTTTTGCCCTCAGAATCTAAGTGAACTTAAAAAGTGTGACAACTATTTTATAACATGCTACATATCAAATTGCAGATAATGTGGAATGTCTCTACTTCACCCAGAAACATCTGTTTTAGGTGAATTGTCTTACATATTGAAGACAACTTTCAATTTACAACAATATGCATGTATTTCAATAGATAAACAATATGAACAAATAGGGTGAACCCTTTGTCTTAGTACAGAGGGCAGTTACAATATTGTTATAATTACCAAAACTTGGTGGATGAAACTTATGATGGGAATGTATTGCTAGAAGGATACAGATTGTTAAAAAAAACTCAAAAGAGGAGGTGGAGTTACATTATATGTAAGAAATCACTACACCTCTACAGAAATGAACAAAAACAAGGCTGAAAGCTTTGTTGAATGCACATGGATTAATATAAAAGGAAAAAGAATGATATTGCCATAGGTATATATTACAGGCCACCCATGATGCAAAAAAGATGCTAAGACCCTAGAATGAGTACAGAGAAGAGCAACAAAGATGATAAGGGATCTGGAGGCTAAACCATACAACGAATGTTTGGGAGAACTAGTCTAACAAAGAGAAGGACTAGGGGCGACATGATAGCAGTCTTCCAATATTTGAAGGCCTGAAGGAGAAGAGAGGGTCAATCTGTTCTCCAAAGAGAACAGATATGAGGGCAAGAGAAGAAGTAATGGGTGAAAAATCATTAAAGAGAGATCCAACCTAGAACTAAGGAGAAATTTCCTGACAATGAAAACAATTAACCCCACTTTTCTCCAGAAATTGTGAGTGCTCTGGCACTGGAGGTTTTCAAGAAGAAATTGGACAACCACTTGTCAGGAACAGGGTCTCCTGCTTGAGCAAGGATTGGGTTAGAAGACCTCCAAGGTCCCTTTTAACCTTGTTAATCTATGTACTAATTGTCTCTTTGTACAAAAGAACAATAAATACATTTCCCTCCTTCTTGTGATCTCTTTTCACAAGTGTTTATGTAAACCTACATAAATGGTAACAAAAATGTATAAAACAACATGACTTTTTTAAAAAATAGTCTCACATTTCATGAAACATATTCCCCAATAGATATATACAAGACTAAGCACTTGTGGTATCTTCTTGCAAGACCATCATGGAAGAATACTGTCTGATTCACTGATCAGGTGTTGTCAAGAGCAATTGAAAAAGTAGTTTACCAAATGATATTTATTCATTCATTCATTCATTCATTCATTCATTCATCATTCATTCATTCATTCATTCATTCATTCATTCATTCATTCACTCACTCACTCACCCACCCACCCACCCACCCACCCACCCACCCACTCACTCACTCACTCACTCACTCACTCACTCATTCATTCAACAATGTACACAACGACTCCGGAAGATGTACAACATTAAAAACTAATCATTAAAAATCCACAATTTAAACCCCATTTACTCTCAACCGTTCCAGTGGCAGCGGCAACAGAAGAAGGCAAACCATTTGATCAGCTCCAAATGGGGTCTCCAAGCCCACTGACAAAACCATGTCTTCAAGGACTTATAATCATATCACAAAGCATATCAACTGTTGTTTTTACTATAAAAATCTGTATTAAGAATTTTCTCCTAATTTAGAAGCCATAAATTAATGGTTCAGTTGCTTTAATGTACTACTAGTCAGATAAATTAGAGCAGGAGTGTCAAACTGGCGGCACATGGGCCGGATGCGTCACATGCAGGCCACGCCCACCCCAGCTCTGTGAAGGGAAAAAATATTGCAATACGTCACGTGATGGCAATATGACAGCTCAAGTTTGACATCCATAAATTAGAGCATCTGGCCATTCTTGGCTGATCGTGAAAAGCTAAACATAGCAGGATATTTAGTAATTGGATAAAAGATACCAGGAAATGCCACAAAAAAGAAAAGATCTGGAAGAAGATAATGGTAAACTGCTTCAATATTCTTAAAAGTACATAGGTATGAAATCAACTGGAATCAAGGTTGACACAAAAACATTGTTCTAAATTACAAAACATATTTGCATAGAAATATTTTTGAAATGTAATAAACATTTCCAACAGAAAACTACAATATGGGTTAGAAAAAAACACTTGCATTTATGGTAATTATTACTTACTGAGTCATCTGTAGCAGAAGCAGGCCAGCCTTCCCAATATTGATGACGAACAGGGATACTAGTCAGGTCATACACATTTCGTTTAACCTGCCATAAACAAACAAACAAACAAACAAATAAATAATGGATGCAAATGCTTACTTTATACAACCAGCATTCCTGTTCAGTAATTTAAATACAACAGTTGTAAGTGCCGTTCAAGTTGAGAAATTGTGATTTTTCTAAAAAGCAATCATTAAGACCTCTAATGAAAGATAGAATCAAAATTTAGTTGTTTACTTCCATACCAAATGTTTTACAGACACATCCATCAAATTTACTGTGAATTTACTTGGACATAAATGTACCTGATACATGTAGCAAATATAACATAAAAGGTACCACAAGAAGGAAATGCCCCTTCATAAAAATAATTATTAAATTTGGTTTCAAAGTGATCAGAAAGAATCAATGTCAAAATTCAGTAATTTTAGTCTAAAGATCCTACTAGTGAAATAGAATCTTTTGATTTTTCAACAATTCTAAGAAAGTGTCAATGACAGGTAGACTAGGAAACACGATTCTAAAGAAAATAGTGACCTTACAGTGGAATGAAGTGGAATACCGTGGAATTACAATGAAGTGAAGAAGCTGGATTTACTCCTATGGCTAGACTACTGTGTCATTTTTGTGTGTCTTTACCTGGGCAATAACATCATATAGCCCTTGAAAGGGATATAAAAAGGAATCTGGCCCACTGGCTGGAAAAAATTACCTTTTCCTAATCTATGTTTGAGCCTCTGCTCCAATTCGTATTTCTTAGATTACAACACTTATCCTATGAATTAAAAAATAAATTAACAAGGCTACAGTGGCATCCAAAACTAGCATACTATAGGACAGACTTAGAAGAGAGTCCATGGTTATTTACTGCTCCTAGTTGAAGCATTTGGTCACAATGAGTAGCGGTGCCTGGCTGGCCTTCTCTATGCCAGGAAACTTTGTCAATGACAATATTTCTCTCTCATACTTTTATAAAGTGGTAGGTTGGTCTTTATAGTAGCCTCAAATCTAAGAAGGCGCTCATTGCAACATGCTGTATGTAGACTCCAGACTAAATTCAAAAACAGATGTTGTCCCTGTTGAGGGTAAAACTTCCCTCTGCATAGTAGGCAATGGACCGGACAGCAAAGAGATACGTTGCTGGTTAAACACACAGATACTCACAGACTCTGAACGGTGGGAAAAAAAAAACATTCTTTACTCTTAGTGAAAAAACAAACTTGGTTTCTCAAAACAATGATAACACGTCTTCGAATAATCACTCTCCAACACAAAACATAGTTTGCTTACAGTTCTCTTCAGTCACACACAGTCCCTCTTCAGGAGATCAATCATCAAATAGCAGGAGCAGGAGCTCCCGGGCTTCCTGTATACTTTTATGGCTGCCTGATAATAGCACAGCCAATCATTTTTCTTATATCATTTAAAGTCACAAGCATAGTTTTTCTATATATTACCTACCCAACCGTAGGATAAATATCCAACAGTCCCTTTTGCAAGATCTAAAAAAATCAAACACAACATTGCTCTTTTCATTTGTTCATTTGCCAATACTGTATAGGTATTAACTATACAGTTAACTATACAGTTTAAAGTGGCCACTGATAAATAAAAGTACTTTATTAGGCATACTCTAATATGAGAATTTATTAGCCATACTCTAATACTGGATTTTCAATTTACCAAGAACTTTGGTTCTTTTATTTATAGCCAGAATCACAATTATTACTACAGGTATTATTTGTCTAACAGATTATTAACACTAGATTGTGAATGGTCATTGTCAAACTATTTAGCTCTCTCTAAAAAGAAAGTGATTCTTCTACTATATGCATGTTTCTGACACAATTCTCTTTAGAAAGATTCACTGAGATAGATAGGATGAGGTTACAGTAATTCCCACATCTTGATTCTTTTCAGTGTAGAACTAATACCCTATTACCCCATGTACATTAGAATGGAGACTTTCTGACTTAACTTTTTACAGCCTTCTGATGGACATTTGCAGCTAATGAATCTCTATCAGTCTGGGAACCAACTATTATAGTCACTAATCATTTTATATACACTAAGGTTTGAACATACTATTAGAATGTTAAATTTACATTGTTACATAAAATTTACATTTTATTCTTAAATTGCTCTCCTTCTCTCTCTCCCTCTCTCTCTCTCCCTCCCTCTCTCCCCTCCCTCTCTCCCCTCCCGTTTTGGAAAGTGATGCACCTGTTGAACTGAACTGTAGTTTAAGAAACCTTATGCATAAATGCTATATTTAATGTGCTACAAGTTTCAAAGTTGTTTTTGTTGCAAAAGTTTAAAAAGTTATTTCAGCGTCATTTTTGCATACTAAATGAAACTTTACCTGATTAGTTCATAATAAGGTTCTAGCAATATTTCTATTTTGTTCTCTCTCTCTCTCTCTCTCTCTCTCTCTCTCTCTCTCTCTCTCTCTCTCTCACACACACACACACACACACACACACACACACACACACACACAAATGCATAAGGTAACCAAGAAAACCTTCAAGATTTTGCGTTTTAGATTACAAACCAATAATTCCAGAATGGATGCTTTAACAAGTGTAGGATAACCTACAGAGAATAAAGATAAGCTTCCTAAACAGTTAAGAATATCTTCTAAAACTGGGGTCTCCAACCTTCGTAACTTTAAGCCTGAGGACTTCAACTCCCAGAATTCTGGGAGTTAAAGTCTGCCAGGTTTAAAGTTGCCAAGGTTGGAGATCCCTGTTTTAAAAAAATATTTTTCATGTCAGGAGGCAACAGACATGACTATTATTATAACTGACATAAAAAAATTCAATGCTATGATGTGTTTCCTAAAATGAGTGTTAGTATGTCCAGAAATAAAAGGTACTGACAATAATTTCCCTATTTTATTTATTACAGAAATTAATATTATTTTCATAATTAAGATACATACTATAAAGACAAGGAGTTTGCTTATCTAAGAAACCAATGTTAGTCATATAATAAAATCTACAAAAACAGCAATAGGAATTAATACTGTTCTTCAACACCAATGAAGTAAAAATAACTAAATTCAGGAAACTGGATTCCTTACATTCCGTTCTAATTCCAAAACACAACACCACAGCATTATGAAATAAACAGTATTCTCCTTTTTCCATTCATTCATCTGTAACTCCACTGATTTCAATAACATTCCTTTGCTATTCTAAGCCTGAAAGGCATTTCTACTTATAGTGTTATGTTGGTATAAAGCACAATGCCAGACTGATGTGCTGAACTAAAGTGATCAAAGTTTGAGTAATGTTAGCCAACGCACAAGTATTATTCAACCAGAATGACATCTGTTGAGCAGCTTGTTGCAAAATACACTAGTTGTTAGAGACAGGCCTCAGCTGGGAAGTAGCAGGTAAAATGTATTTAGGCATGCACTGTGTTTAGTTAAACAAATGGCTGAGGTTATATTCACAAATGCCTTCTGAAAAGATGCCAAAGCCAGTCCTCTTTTGACCTATAGTATTTTTTTTAAAGTTGCTCTCTGATAATGTATCAACTGGCCTATTAAAAAAAAAAGACTATCAATGCAATGTTTTAAAATGAACACATCCTATGCACAGAGGATTTATATGTTGAGAATATTTTATGTAAAATGAAGAAGTTTCATATGTTCTTATACAATCAGGGCTTAGCATAAATGTGGAAGAACTTAGAGAATTTAGGTTTACAGACTGACATGGCAGTTTCTTGTGGTAAATATTTGGAAACAGTGGCAGTAACAATGGGCCTTCAGCTATTCTTCCTAAGTATCCCAAATAGACACTTAAGCCAACATCATGGTGGTAACAATATTTGCTTGTTGTTGAACTCTTGGAGGTTGGATGTCTCAGATGATTGTCTTTTTTCAAATTAGACAGACAGAAATCTGATTAATTTAAATAAGGGGGAAAATTAAGCTTGTGTTCAACATTTGCTACATTCAACGATTAAGAAAATACATCATTTGCTCTTCCTCCATTCTATGTAACAGCCTTCCATATGTCATGGGGAGGCCTATATTGATCTCCCATTATCCATTATAACTTTGGTCAAGCAATATAACTTTTTTTTTAGTAAAACAGAGAACGCATGGGCTAGGATTACAGTATTTATTGTGCCTCTATGCCACATGCAGCATTAGCGACAGTACAGATCAGTTTTTTAGCATTTTGGCCAATGTGTCAAAAACCAACAAAGTAGTATTCCATTTAGCTATGATTTCTAATGTAGAAGCTATAGTACTTGCAAACCAACGTACAGCCACGTGCATCCCACCACTGGGAGATATATGCATATTGATACACACTCAGGATAAAATGTGTATTTCAGAAATGGAAATATAGCTAATGCACCAATTCTGCTATATTGTTCTTATAATGCAAATGAAAAAGCGATCAACAAAAAAAGAGGGGGTTCAGCTCTTGAGCCCCTTTTTATGAACAGTATTTACCCTAATCATGCAATTGCTGATCAATTCTAACATCCCAGTTCTTATATTTCAAAGGTTGAGAAGGTACAATATTTTTCACATGTGCATTTAGAATAGTAAAAGAACCACCTTCATTTTTAGCCTGTATATCTTCAATCCAAAGGCCTCATATTTTGAACAGATTCCATATTAAATATTTGTTTCCTGTAATACACCTTGAATTGGCAAATGTAAAAATTCATTAGCCTCAGTGCCACTTATTTACTTATTTATCATTTTATATAAAACCTAGTATTTTATATAGCAATTATATTTCATACACAAAAAACTGTTAGGAATGAATATAGATTGGTAATGAAATATATTGCAACATTTCATTCAGAAATATATATTTGAATAGCTAGGATAAAATAAATGACTCAGGACATAGCAAAATGGCTGCTAATAAATATTACCAAAAGATGATCTGCTTTGGGAGATAGGTAGTATATTAAAAAACATAACATCAGGAACTCAAGTTCTATAGCTTCTTCTTCCTACATGAAAATTATTGATTTTAAAAATAAAATCAAAATATGTTCTCTATTTTGTAGATGTGGCATTATTATAAGATTACTCAGCAGACTAACATGATTTGTGCAGCAATGTATAACTGAATGCTGTTTTTTAAATATCACATGCCCTGCCCCCAAAGGTTTGTTGTTTAAGGGCACATGCAGAAGCATTGGAAAACAAACAGATCAATAGAACAGACAAATGGAGTGATGAAGGGTCATTTGCGCTGGATTGTATTACAGAACAGAGAGGCTGCACAAATTCTCTTTTTTTAAGGATGAGGAAGATAAAAACAAATCATTAGACTGTGAGTTAATCAAGAGACTGCAACCCTAAATTTATTTATTAGGAGGTAAATCCATTGAACATAGTGAATAATATGTTCAGGACTGAACTCTATAATTTACAAGGATACTACAGAAAGTGTCAAGACTCATTAAAGAGCAAAAAGTGCTCTCAAACAATTTCAGAGGCAAGATCCTGTTCAAAATCATATGCAAAACTTAATCCACATTATATATTATTTCCTGATAATATAACTAGCATCATAATAATCTAATTAGCATTTCTCCTCTAGTATCACAGCTTTTATTCTTTCTTAAGCCTTCTCTTTCCTTGCCTGTTTCTGTGATGTCTCCCCCCCCCCCCATTGCTCCTCCATTTCTCTTCAAAATTTGTTTGGTGCAAATCAAGAAAATTAGAAATGCAATTGAAGAATGTAAAAATATATGGAAGAGCCATTATTTGAGAACTGACTTGGAAATCAGTTAGAAAAATACGATACATTCCAGAGTACCTGTTGCGCATGAAACGTAACTTAGTCCTTGCCTTTCCTTAATATCTAATGTTTTTATTTATTTTTTTAATTTTATGATTCCTGACCATGATTTCACATAAAAATGTATCTGAAAAATGCTGAAAAAAACATTTTGATATGTTATTAATGAAAGAAGGGACTCTTTAAATGTGAGTATAGAATTTCTTAATTGTATTTCCAGAAGCCTTTGGAAGAGAACTGCTTCTGACAAGTTGCTCTCCCCAGAATGTCCTTTGCCTGTGATATAAGATATAAGAATCATGAAACCTACCCCTGAAACTGCTATTTGCCAAGAGAGAGACAGAGATAGAGAGACAGAGACAGACAGAAACAGACAGAGACAAGAGGAGAGAGGAGAAGAGAGAGAGAGAGAACCATAACATTTTTGTACCAATTTTCTCTTCTCATATATTATAACATAGATAAATTCTTAAAATGGAGCTTCCTTAAAAATGGAGCCTTCCAAAGAATTGTGACAATAGCTGAGAATAGCACCTGCTTGCAGAATGGCAGGAGCCTACCACAAGGCTGCCTCTGTAAGAAAGCTGAGCCTCGCCTTGTCTGGGCAACTCTGTCAGAAATTAGAAATAGAGAATAGAATAGAATAGAATAGAATAGAATAGAATAGAATAGAATAGAATAGAATAGAATAGAATAGAATAGAACAGAACAGAACAGAACAGAACAGAACAGAACAGAATTTTATTGGCCAAGTGTGATTGGACACACAAGGAATTTGTCTTGATGCATATGCTCTTAGTGTACATAAAAGAAAAGATACATTCGTCAAGAATCATAAGGTACAACACTTAACGATAGTCATAGGGTACAAATAAGCAATCGGGAAACAATATCAATATAAATTGTAAGGATACAAGTAACAAGTACTTACGAGATACAAGTACCTACGAGACCGTCTTCTGCCACTGATAGCCTCCCACCAACCAGTCCACTCCCACAGAGAGGGACTCCTCAGGGTGCCGTCGGCCAAATTATGTCGGCTGGCGACACCCGGGGAAGAGCCTTCTCTGTGGGGGGCCCTGCCCTTTGGAATGAACTGCCCCAGACATACGCAAGATCTCTGACCTCCAAGTTTTCCGCTGTGCTCTTAAGACCCTACTCTTCTGACAGGCAGGGCTAGCTTCATAATTGAGTTTTAAATTCGGAGTTCTTAAATTTTTGGGTTTTTTAGTTAATTTTGGCCTTAAATGTAATATTTTTAATAATTTTTAAAATCTAAATTGTGATATTTGTATTGTGTTTTTACCTGGCTGTACACCGCCCCGAGTCCTTCGGGAGAGGGGCGGTATAGAAATAAAATTATCCTTATCCTTATCCTTATCCTTATCCTTATCCTTATCCTTATCCTTATCCTTATCCTTATCCTTATCCTTATCCTAACAAAATTACAGTCATACAGTCATTAGTGGAAGGAGATGGGTGATAGGAACAATGAGAAGATTAATAGTAGTGCAGACTTAGTAAATAGTTTGACAGTGTTGAGAGAAATATTTGTTTAGCAGAGTGATGGCGTTCGGGAAAAAACTGTTCTTGTGTCTAGTTGTTCTGGTGTGCAGTACTCTATAGTATCTTTTTGAGGGTAGGAGTTGAAACAGTTTATGTCCAGGATATAAATATTTACAGGTCTCTAAATATTTTCATAGCCCTCTTTTTGACTTGTGCAGTATACAGATCCTCAGTGGAAGACAGCTTGGTAGCAATTGGTTTTTTTGCAGTTCTAATTATCCTCTGAAGTCTGTGTCTGTCTTGTTGGGTTGCAGAGCCAAGCCAGACAGTTATAGAGGTGCAGATGGCAGACTCAATAATTCCTCTGTAGAACTGGATCAGCAGCTCCTTAGGCAGTTTGAGCTTACTGAGTTGCTGCAGAAAGAACATTTTTTGTTGTACCTTTTTGATGACGTTTTTGATGTAAACTGTCCATTTTAGATCTAGTATATAGTAGAACATAGAAATTTGGAGGTCTCTACTGTTGATACTGTGTTGTCTAGTATTGTAAGAGTTGGAAGTATGGAAGGGTTTCTCCTAAAGTCTACCACCATTTCTACGGTTTTGAGTGTGTTCAGTTCCAGATTATTCCAGTCGCACCACGAGGCTAGTTGTCCAACCTCCCGTCTGTATGCAGATTCACCATTGTTCGAATGAGACCGATCACTGTTGTGTCATCTGCGAACTTCAATAGTTTAACAGATGGATCATTAGAAATGCAATCATTGGTATATAGAGAGAAGTGGGGAGAGCACACAGCCTTGGGGGGGCCCTGTGCTAATTGTACAGGTATGTGATGTGATTCTGCTTAGCTTCACCTGCTTCCTGTTTGTTAGGAAGCTTATGATCCACTTACAAGTGTGTTCAGGCACCTGTACTATAGCTGGTTTAGCTTAGTTAGAAGAGTGTCTGGAATGATGGAATTGCATGCTGAACTAAAACCTTCAAAGAGGAGTCTTGTGTAGGCCTTTGGAGATTCAAGATGTTGTAGGATGTAGTGCAGAGCCATATTAACAGCATCATCTACTGATCTATTTGCTCAGTATGCAAATTGCAAGGAATCTAACAGTGGATCCGTGATGGTTTCAAGTGGGACAGCACTAGCCTTTCAAAGTTTTTCATGACTACAGATGTTAGCAACTGGCCTGTAGTCATTCAGTTCCTTGATGGTGGGCTTCTTTGGCAGTGGGATGATAGTAAAGTGTTTGAAGCAAGAAGGAATATAGCACATCTCTAGCGATTTATTGAAGATTCAGGTGAAGATTCGGGTCAATTAGTCAGCACAGACTTTTAGGCAAGAAGGAGTTATCTTGTCTGGGACTGGAGCTTTTCCTGGCTTTTGTCTGTGAAATAGGTCTTGCACTTCCTTTTCTGTGATCACTAGGGGTTATAAACCCAATAGGATGGGGTCAGTTGTAGGAGGCTTGGCTGTTGTTGGTGTGTCTGAGATGGGAGTTGTGGAGATAGGTGGCTGTAGTTTCCTTTCAAACCTGCAGTAAAACACATTCAGGTCATCTACCAATTGTTGATTTCCTTCAGCCTGGGAAGGAGGTTAGCTATAGCTGGTGATATTTTTAAGAGTTTTCCACATGTTTGCTGGTTCATTTGTTGAGAACTGATTCTTTAGCTTTTCAGAGTAGCTTCTTTTTGCTCCTCTGATCTCCCTTGTTAATACATTTCTGGCCTGATTGTACAGCATTTTATCATATTTTCTGTAGGCTTCCTCTTTGGAACTGCTTAAGTTTAGCTGTGAACCAAGGTTTGTTGTTACTGTATATTCGCAAGTTCCTGGTCAGTACACATAGGTCTTCACAGAAGCTGACATATGATGTTACAGTCTCTGTGAGTTCATCCAGGTGTGCAGAGGTCTCTTCAAAAATATTCCAATCAATGCAGTCAAAGCAAGCTTTAACTTGCTTCCTCAGTCCAAGTCTTCACTGATTTAATTGTTGGTTTTATGGTTTTAAGTCTTTGCCTGTAAGCAAGTACAAGGTGAATCATGCAATGATCAGAGTGTCCTACAGCTGCTCATGGTAAAGACCGATAAGCATCTTTTAGTGTTGTGTAGCAATGGTCTAAAGCCTTGTTTAGATCTCCCAACATAACTGAAAAGTAAGTTGGGTGCTGCTGGGCTCTGGAGCTGGTTGAGAAGCAGGCAGAGTCTTGAAAGTTGCAACAGCTTTGCACATGCCAGTAGCCTCTGAGCCACCCTGAGGCCCCCTTGGGTGACTGAGTGGCTGGGTCAGAAGCAGGTAGAAGACTTACAGGAACTGTGAGGGAGAGCAGGCCCAAGGCCCATGGGGAGGAGAAGCAAAGAATGGACCCAGGGTTTTCATTAGGCCAGCCCCTCATCCTGAGGACCACTTGATTTACTTCATGATTTGCATGGTTGTTTAACAACTGCCCCGGAGAAAGCAGTTTTAGGGGTCATTAAAGAAGGTGATCATGTGGGTTTGTGTCATGACTTGTGACGGTAATGGGCAGGCTTCATTGCAGTAGCCACATTAGGACTATTTGTACTTGTTTTATCTCCACAACACATTTTAATAACAATTTATGTATACACCCTAGTAGGTGTCTTGATTCAAATTTTGTCATTTGCTCTCCTTCTTTGCTAAGGTAGCTTTTTACCACATAAATTTTTATTTTTCATAACTATGTTGAATTGTGAATATTTTAATTTTTATTGTAAGTTGACATGAGTTGGTATGGATTTGATGATATTAAAAATTAAAAAATAGTTGGGCTGAATGCCCAAGTATCTATAAAAATCTAAGGCACTGGATTAAAGACATATAATAAAAATGTTATAGTTCACAAGTTCATTATAAAGTTTTAGCATATTCTGGTCCTGAATAAATTACCTTCTCCATTAAAGAGGATAAGAAGCAATTGATGAATCTATTCCCTCACCTATTTCCCACAGTAGCAAGCTGTCCAGAAGCAGCATATTGAGGAAAATATATTTCTACTGTTGGTACCCACAACTATTATTTCACTCTATTATAGATCATAGATAATAGCCTTTATCTGTAGCAAACAATTATAAAACAGAATCAATGATCAATAATTGAAGTGCAGTTCCACAAAGGAAAAAAGGTGATTGCTTAACGGAGATAGAAAGTACAATTAGTTGTCTTATAACACTACCACCAATATTCAGTGAATGCAACAGAGTGATTAATATAAAACTGAAATGAGAACAAATGGCACAATTTTTAATGTTGAGTATGGATAATATTTTTGGAGACATTTAGTTGTTTGTCACATGTTTGGAAGGTCCAGACATTTTGGCAGAAACGGTGACATTTTCCAGCTTGACAAGCTATGGGCCTGGAGTCTGGTATAAGCCTTCAGAGCATATTCCTTTATCAATAGGCTTTCAAACTGTGTTTATTTGGCTGCAATACTGATAACGCAAGAGTTGCTGGATATTCTAAGTCTCTGGGGTCAGGAAGTGAAGAGGACATGAAACCCAATTTTAGATAATAAATAAAAATCCTGCCATAACAGAAGTATTTCAGAAAAATCTGGATTACCTAATAAACAATAAGGTGAATGCATTGATTTCAACAATAATGAACAGTAACATTTTCAACATGAAAATGCCTAAGTCTGGAAATTAGATTAATGTTCTAACTCTGGGTCCTCAATCCCAAACTTTTGCACATTGATATAGAATATTAAAGCAGCAGTTACAACATTTAAGTAAATGTGATTTCTTGTTGTGATTGGATTTGAACGAAAATGGCTAGCACATGGACTGATACAATGTTTTGAATAAAAAGTTTACCAAATAAACAATTTTTGAAGTAGTGTTGAAATGGGGCAGGAAACTCAAATGCTGGTGAACATGATGTGTTACAGGAATGATATTAATCACTTTAAAAAAGGAAAGGAGAAATACAGCATGAGCTTATTTCTGCTCAAGAGAGCTTCACACATAATTAAAAACTCACCATGGAGCAAAGTCCCATCTAGATTCAAAGATTTGGTTATAAATTTAAACAAGGCTTAAATATCTCAAACAATTTAGACAAATTTGAAGATTGTTCTATAAGAAAGACCTTGAATAATGTATATGATTGCAATGAGTTATTAAGACTCTGCTGCCACAGCAATTTGGTACTGTATTAAACTAAATTAAATATAATTAAATGGTTTCAGTTATTTCATTTAGAAATAGTTTCTATCTGTTTGAAAAACAGAATCATCCATCTAAAAATAAGTACCTCATATACAGTACAAGACAAACTTTTAGTGATGCACCAAAAATGAAATAAGGTATTCATATATTTTTATGCCATATGTCAGACCTCTAAAGATATTGTACCAAGTTGAAGATTCCCTCTGGGTACACAAAGCAGACCCTTTCACGAATGTGAAAATAAGACTTCAAAAAAAGGTAATAGAGCATTTTTGATCTTAAAATATAAGTCAAACCCTGGAACAGAATGAGTAGGAGGTTTGGAAAATGTGATCAAGAAATAGTCCACGCAAACTCTTAGTCAACCTTGAACTAACAGTGTACAAATACTAGGAATCAAAGAAGACAACTGGTACTCAAACTCCTGGGCAGTTATAAGTGTCAAACAAAAAGTACTGAGGATTCAAGTAACTTGGAGACTGTGCTCCAGATGGGCAGAATAAAAAATCAACAGGATGATCTGTCTGAATGAAAGAGAAGCACATGGTGGGTCTTAACTACTTTATTGTTTTGCTCTCCATCAGTAAAGGAAAGCAATGCAGTATGAGTAGTGCCTAGGGGATATACACTGACCAGTTGATCTGCCTTAGAAATAGGAACATTTCAGAATTGTGTGGTTTCTTTTCTTCAAAAAAAGGCTCTGAGCTGACCAATTTATAGGTTGGTTGGATCAGGTTACATGGGTCAATTGGCTGGGTACTGACATGGCAAAGAGGCATTTAAAGATATTGGCCATACATTAGAAGCAGCTCCTCTTTAAATTAATGAAGGAAGGAGGAACATAATTCTAATTTCGTCATTATAGGAAATGCATAAATAACAAGATTCCGTCTTTTCTATACTCCAGCATTTCTCCTTCTGCAAGAGTGCATCTATTACTCGGGGTTTTTTTCCCACACAAACATGCCCGTATAGACATATAAACTACTTCCATTCATAAAGGGGAAGTAAAGCCCTAATAGACCATTGACAAAACACACTCATATACATTTCATATACGCAAAATATTATAGCTGATCAATATTAGTAAAAATCTCACTTCTAATTTTCCTTCCATCTAATATTTCCATCTGCTTATAATAATTAATACTGCTTGTCAGATGCTTAAGTTCCTCAAGATAACCAAAACTTACTTCCATTGTAACCAAGGAGAGCATAAAGAGTCTTTTGTTTTCAGAGCTATAACGAACAGTATTGCAAGTTTGAAGAGTAAAGTCCATAACAAATTAAGTACAAATATGTGTGATAGTGAATGTTAACTTCTGTCATAGTAAACATTCCAACATTATCCTATTGTACTCACAGCAGTCTTAGTATACAGAAAGAATTCTTTTAAAAATTTATTTCCATTTAACTACTCACTAACAAAGCTATTCCTTAGCTCATCTCTGCCATAACCTTCTCTATTCAGAAACATATGGGAAAAGACATTAAATAACTACTGCAAAGCATAGACTTCTAGTATTAGTGCTACACACTGCATACCCCTATTCTTTGTTCCAACTCCTCTATTTAATCTATCATTATGATTCAGTGACCCTACACTAAATTTAAAGCAGATCCTTCCTTCCTCCCATGCCTAAATGCACATACTTTTCTGGTTGTAGATGCCCTCAAGTATTATCTACTCTACAGGGTTTCTCTAATCTCACCTCTGAGCTATGCAGTGTTATACAATCAAGAAATTGCTGTGTACAACTTAACTATGGAGGTTTACACACAAAACAAAACTGAGATGTTTTATTAGAAATGTTTTTATTATATTCCAACATTTAAAACCCACAACAAAACCACTTTTTAAAATATTTATGTATGGTACTTTCAGTTTTTAAGACAACTATAACCCAACTTTTATTACATTTTAAAGATTATAAAGTACCCCATCCTAAATTTGCTGATCATATGTAATCATGCAAATGCCTAATTACTAAGACAGTTTAAATACAAAGAACAATTGAAGGATGATTTCTGCTCAGATATGCAAATACATATACTCTGTCATTACCTTGATGCCCTTTACGTTGACCAAAATCTGATCAATAAATTTCAGAGGATTTCAAACTACTGATTTGAAATTTCATTTACTAATCTGTCTAGAGGGTATCCAATCAAGAAGCTGAAATATGTATAAAAAAGAAACAATAGGAATGCAAAATAAGCAGAATAAGATTCTGAGTTCACAGACCCAATGAAACCCAAGATCTGCTGGATTGTACCAGCCTTGCCTATTAACTCACAATGCTTCTGCATAACTCTTCTATTTGCTACCTACCGGGAGTAAAAAAAGAAAAATTGTTAAACATTTGGTAGATTAATATTCCAACAACCTATTCTTTCTTAAATCAATCAGTAAGAGTTATTTAACAAATTACCAAAAAATTTGTTTTAAATAGAATTCATACAAAATGCATAAACAAATGTAGTATAACTACGTTCTTACTGACAACAATATTTTAAAATGTCACACTATTAAGTTGGAAAATAGGTTTTATTTTTATTAAAAAATCTATGTTGAAATAGTTAAAATTCTTGCTCAAACATTAAAGAGTATGAGGAAGAAAAGATATACAAAGATGTAGATCAATCGAATGTGGACACATTCTATAAATATCACTTCTGTTTTGAAGCAGCTGTTCAATGTATTGCTATTTAAACGGTACAGAGATGGGGGAGGAGGGAAAATCTACAGGCATAGGCATGAGACATGAATTTGCCAATGTAACAGAACATTGTATCTTTTATCTGGGACCCCTTCCTATGAAATAAATGTATTGGTATTTGTGAACAGTCATTTGATGACCATATGTCTACCAATTTCAGATCAAAGATTTGATTTGATCTTACTGCTATAGAAAATGTTTATATTTGCAAAATATAAAAGAATGAGATTGATTCATTGATTGTCTTACCCTAAGATTCATTGATCAGTGTTTTATTTTAGTTTATTATTATAAACCGCACAATTTATGATCCATTTGATAATTTTATTATGAGCATTATCTTGTAGCTGTATGTGCTACAAAAATGATTTAGGTGTTCTAGAACAGCGGTTCTCAACCTGGGGGTCACGACCCCTTTGGGGGTCGAACAGCCATTTCACAGGGGTCGCCAAAGCCCTCTCTCCCCCCCCACTCACTCACTCTCACTCACCCTCACTCTCTGCTCTGTTGGATCGCCGGCCGTTCGCTTACCCCGCCCACTCCCAATCTATTGCTGCCTCCTGAGTCCCAGCTGATGGCTAGAGGAAAAAAAACTGTTTAAATTCTTGCCGTGGGGCTTCAAAGGGCCGCCCTATAGCCAGTGGTGCAGCCGAACCGTTTGTTAAATTGCTGGCTTGTCCCGCCCCTCCATACCACTATTTATTGCCAATAAATAGTGGTGGGCGAGGGGCGGGCGAGCCAGCAATTTAACAAATGGTTCGGTATTTTTTTGTAATTTTATTGGCCCGCGGAGCTTCAGCATAGGCATAGGCTAATTAGCCCTTGATTAGATCGGCTCCCGACTCTCAGCTGATTTGCTCTCAGCTGTTTTGCTCAGGGCTCTGCTGCTTGTTTGCAAAGAGTGCTGGAGCAATTTTTTTTCCCCCTAGCTATGCTGAAAAACGAAAATGAAAGTAAAGCAGGCTGTTGGCTTTGCTGTTGCTACAAGTTGGAAAATTAGGTAGGCAGATTTCTTTTCTTTTTCCTCACCAAAAAAGGTAGGTGCAAACAATGGGAAATTTAGGGAAAAAGTGGAGAGTTCAAGATTTTAAAACACAAAAGAAAAAAAGCTCTATTTAACTAGGGAATTGTAATAATTGAGATACTATTAATTGTATATTGTGTTGAAAGCAGAAATGGTTAAGTTGTGGTTTGGAGGAATATATGGGGGAAATTATTTGGTTTATTATTATTGGTAAATATAATTAACTGATTTGTAAGAAATTGGATTGCACGGAAATAATTGGAATATTCATGTTCATATTGATTAATATACAAAAAAGGTAGTTATATAACTAATTGAGTTATATTAAAATGTTGAATTTATATTAAACAACTGTAATATTACATAATTAACCAATGTGAGGATGGATATAAAAATAGATGACAATGGGAAGGGGTATAATGTAGAAAAGAAGGGAAAATTGAATTTGATTAAGATTAGAGATGAGGATGAAGGGTAATATTGGTTTTTTACAAAAATAGATGAGGAATAAATATGGCAAAAAGGAAATATAGAAATTGTAAATTTAATTGAAATGACTAAACACTGTTTAAATTTGTGAACCGGCCAAATACTCTGTTCAAAGAAAATACATTGTATGTTTGTATGTATGTTTCTAATTATTGTTATTTATTCATATTTATTCTCTTTTATTCTTTAAAGTTTAACAATTCATTCTTTATCTTAATATCTTTATATTTGTTTGGGGTTGGCTTTCTTCCCTTTCATCTTTTTTATTGTACAGCAATCTTTCTCCTCAAACCTACCACCTCTCTCGTCTTTCCTTCTTACTTTCTCTTCCTCCCCCTCTTCTTCTCCTCCCTACTTCCTCTTCCTTTCTCCTTCTCCTCCTCTCTTCCTCCCTCTCTTACCCTCACTCCTACTCTAATTTCCCTTCCCTTCCTTCATCCCTCTCTATTGCTGTATCCTTTTATGCATATGGACTACTCAGAGGGCTGAAAAAGATATTTTTGATTGGTCCTTGCACTTTTGACCAATCCTCGAACTTACGACTGTCCTCACATTTTACGTTTTTGCCCTATCTTGTCACCATGGTGAAGAGAAGCAGTTGTGAAATGAGTGACACGGTTGTTAAGAATGCTACAATGGGCATAAATGATGACCAGTCATAACTGCGAAGACCGGTCAAAAGTGCGAGGACCTGTCAGAAATCACATTTTTCAGCCCTCTGGGTAGTCCTTTTGTGCACAGGGACTACTCAGAGGGCTGAAAAAGTTATTTTTGACTGGTCCTCGCACTTTTGACCAGATCTCTAATTTACGACTATCCTCACATTTTACGTTTTTTGCCCTATCTTATCACCATGGTGAAAAGAAGCAGTTGTGAAATGAGTGACATGGTTGTTAAGAATGCTGCACGGGCATAAATGTGAGAATGATCATAAGTGTGAGGACCAGTCAAAAGTGCGAGGACCTGTCAGAAATGACTTTTTTCAGCCCTCTGAGTAGTCCCTATACACATAGCCATGGCCACCCGGTCACATGACCAGCTAGCCACGCCCACCCAGTCACATGACTTCCAAGCCACGCCCACAAAATAAGCCACACCCACAGAACCAGTAGTAAAAAAAATTAGAACCCACCCCTGGTTGGGGGTCACCACAACATGAGGAACTGTATTAAAGGGTTGCGGCATTAGGAAGGTTGAGAATCACTGTTCTAGAATGTGCTGAATGTGGATGCAGCAATTTAACAAGGAACTTGTCAGGTTTCCACGTGAGCCTGAAAGAAGACACAGTTCATTTAAGTAGTCAATTAATTACAGCAGCCACATCCTCAATGGAGATACATCTGTGTTCAGGCGCCATTGAAACCTTTAAAAGGTATGTTTGCTTTGCATTCTGAAAATCTCTTTTGAATCATATATACACAGATTTAATGTATATATTTCCAGTCTCATTTTTATTCTTTAATTTGTTATGCAGTTTCAAACAGCTGTACACTGAAACTCACCAGGACTGTGTTATAACTGTATGAAGATATTTTATTTAGTGTTATTTGCATTTCTATCTCAATTTTGCTGAGATGGTCAAATGCTGATAGGTCAAATCTGCTTCTGATGTCTTTCTTAATTTAAGAAACATATCAAATGTTATCCCCTGTGAGGTAGTTGTGATAAATGGATCATCCAGTGAGCTTCATTGGGAAGTGGAGACTTGGAATCAATCTTGTCCAAGCTCAGCATTCTCACTAATAATTGAGATCACTCCAGATTATTTGCTCATCAGGACAGAATTTTTTAAAACATACATTATTTCTCAAATATTTTTCAGGAACAAGGTCTCTGTTTGACCCATCCAGTGATTTTAGTTCACTCTTTATGTTAGGTTTTACATTAGGATGTCTACAGCCTTGTCTTTATTTTTGGCATTTTTAAACCTAGTACCATTATCATTTTATCAGATCTTCATATTTACCCCCTTTCCTGCTTATTGATATACTTTTTATATTTAACACTATTTTGTAAAGGTCTGCATTCACTTTTTCAATATTAAATAAAAATGAAAAGAAGGAAAGGACTGATTCAAAGCAGCTGCTATTATTATACTTGTATCACAGCAGTAAAGAGCACCAATACGCTGACAAAATTCCATAAACACACAAGAGTAGCTAGCTCACAATGGCTGAGCAGTCATGAGTGCAGCCCACAAATCCACCCTGGCCAAGGGAGCACAACTGATGGAGGGGGAGGAAACGATGGAGGACTAACACAGCCATCTGGTGCACAGAGACTCTCAGGCAAACATTAGGTCATAAAAGCGATAACAAAAGACTGGTATGCAATAAAAAACATAGACGTACAAACATGATGAATGTGTTCTGGACTCCTCTGCAAGGAGTTCATAATGCAGCATACACAGTGATACATGGAGTGCATCAACAGAGAAAAACAGCCACTGACATGAGCACAGGGGGCAACAGAAGCCTGGAGAACCAATTAGCTTAACATTGAAAGACTGAAGAAGCCTGAAGGTTAGTGACAGTGGGGTGTCGGTGGCTTTGAGGATGCTATAGACATTGGTATTCTGTGTTGTAGAGGAATTCTACACTCCCACAGTCCTGAACAATGAAATTCCATCCATAACATCACCACAAGCAGCTGCAACATTGAACACAACACTGTAGATGACTGTTCCAATGCAGGAAAAAACCCTCAACCAACTGATTTTAAAAATTAGAAATGAAAACTTTCCAAACTTCTCTATCTCCATTGTCCAAATCTAGAGATTAAGATGTAGTTTTGGGCACAAGTACATAATTAAGTTAAATGCAGCAAAACATGGACATTTTTCTACATCTATAATAACCCCATTTTTTTGGCTTTCAAAATAATTCTCAAGTTCCTCATTCTGGCAGATCTATGAATACTTTCAATTTCTAATTTTCTAAGATTATGCTGACAATATTATTTCTTCTTGTGAAATTATTTCTCTTTCCCTACACTTATATCTACATGATTATATATGATACTAACTATGATTATGCAAAAAGATTTCTTAATTTTATTATCCCGGCATGTCCAGAAAGCAGTTGTAGGTACAGATGTAACAAAATAGAAAATAGTCACTATTGGATAAGGCATTGGAAGAGAAAAGGCAACCTAAAGGATAAGGCATTGGAAGAGAAAAAGGTGACTTTTTAATTTTTGTGTACTTTCATTATAAAACATACGTATTCTTTGTAAAAATATTTACTAATAATGGTTTGTGTGAAACCATCCATAAAATCATACCTGATTCTCAAGAGGATGGTTCATAGAATAAAGGATAGCCTCAACAATGACCCTTTCTTTGCCACCAATTTTAGTATTCCATGAGTCTGGGCATTTCAATCTTAGGGTGTTTGATTAGTCTGGGTGCACTGTGGTGGATTCACCTTATAGACATGAAGAATGCTATGACATCAAATTAAACCATATATTTTTTGTCTAACAGGCAAATATACCAGCAAATAAAAGGAATACTGTAATGGTATGTGGGAATGACCTTGGGAGACAGGAGGAAGAGCCGCAGACTACATAACGGTCAGACAAGCTATACCTGAGCCAAGAAGAAAGGAATGTGGATATGATTAACCTCTCAGAAGGTACTCTTCCTAGTTTCTTGGATTGTAAAGGCAACGGCGGAAAGAGGTGTACTTTCAACTTGCAAGATTGATGTCATGATTAAGATAACCCCTGCAAGGTAGCTAATCCTAATCCAACTGGTACTGACATACTTAACCAATCTAGCCACCAGAGGGCCTTTACACTGGCATGATGTCATCTCTTCCCCTCAGTTGTCCTTCAAGCTCCATACAGGAAACTTCCCTACCCAGAAAGGAAATGTCTGTGTGATTCTGGATGCAGAGAAAAACAGCATGTGCTGTATTTTAGAGATATTTGCGCTAGCCTCATTTCACCATTTCTGTATAAATATCCAGAGCACGCATGGCAATTTTGTATTATTTTTACAATTTTATGTTGGCCAAGTTCTGCTCAGCAGATGATGAGGTCACAGGTCAGATGATGACCTGTGTCTCAAACTGGCCTTAATGAGTTTTAATAGTTAAGTGTATGTAGTAGATTTAGTTAGCCTTACATTAACTTTTGTCTTTTTTTATATGAAATATTTTAATGCATCCCCCCTTTTTACAAATATCTATGTATTTACATATATCTTGCTATTTATACAGTATGTGTATGTTGTGTATGTTTTTTAATTTTGTGTAATTTTTGTTTTAATATTTTTAGCTTTTTAAAAAAATGTTTGTATCCCGCCGTCTCATTCCATTCTATAACCATAATAAAGATTTGATCAATTGATGCCAGTCTTGCAAGATAGTCCAGACAAGAAGCACACTCGAAACATATTTTATAAGTACAGGTAGTCCTTAACTTACAACAGTTCATTTAGTGACCATTCGAAATTACAATGGCACTGAAAAATGTGACTTATGACCATTTTTCACACTTATGATCATTGCAGCATCCCCATGGTCATCTGATTTACATTCGGATGTTTGGCAACTGGTTCATATTTGTGATGGTTGCAGGATCTTGGAATCCCGTGATTTCCCTTTTTTGACCTTCTGACAAGTAAAGTCAGTGGGGAAACCAGATTCACTTAACAATGGTGTTACCAATAATCAACTGCAGTGATTCACTTAACAAATGAGGCAAGAAAGGTCGTAAAATGGGGGGAAACTCACTTAACAAATTTCCCACTTAGTAACATAAATTTTGGATTCAATTGTGGCCGTAAGTCGATTAAAGAACCCATGTCATCAAAGATATTTCCTTGCCAGATTCCTCAATGCCTTCAACAGTGGCAGAGCTTCTAATATACTAAAAAAGTTATTCAGAATTCATGGATATATTCAGATATGTAACTGCCTTGAAAGTAACCCATACTGAACTACCATATGTAGCACAGACATCAGCATTTGATCAAAGGAAATGTATTATAAAATTTTGCATTGTGTTCATAAAATGCTTTATGATAATTTCATATCATCAAATGTTTTATAAAATTTGCCAAATTTCAATTCTGTGGGAGTCATGGGTCCTGGATATTGGAATCATTCTGCAAGTTAACTTATTTGAGGTATCCTGCCTGAAAAAAATTTGCCCTATAATGCACTATTTTGCCCAACTAAAATATAATAAATAAGCATTATATCTATGTAGTATATATCGTGTTTCTCCAAAAAGATGACTCACCTTGAAAAGAAGCCCTATCACGTTTTTGAGCTTATGCAATCAAATTAAGCCCCACTCACAAAATTAACCCTAATTAAGACCCCGACCACCCAGGGCATCTGAAAGCGAAACAGAGGCCAGGGCGATGCGTGCGAGTGGCAGCAAATGGCCGCAGAAGTGGGCCAGCAGCGGGCTCCTGAGCCAATAATTAGAACCCTCCAAAAAGAAGGCCTAGCCATTTTTTCGGGGGTCAAAAGAAAATAAGACATGGATTTCCTTTTGGAAATCAGTACCATTCGTACTACTATCAGTATAGTAGTACCAATGGTGGTACTACTATAGTAACTATATAGATTTCCTTATAGGCAGTCGTTGACTTACAATTAAAACCAGGGATCTCAGGTGTTAAGCAAAGCGGCCAATAAGTGAGACATGATGTAACCACTTCGCTCAACAACCAAAATCCTGGGACTTCTGGTTGCAGTTGCTAAACTACTGTGTAAGTCATTAAGTCATTAAGTGGACAGAGTCCCAGGTAAGGAGCATTGTGTGCTTGAAGAGGGAAAGACTGTGGGAGGCTCTGCTCAGGACCTGAAAATCCTCCTTGCTGAAATCCAAGCAGGATTGTCAGTGTCAGCACTAGAGTAAATGGAGGTTGAAGTGCATTTACGACCACGAAACTTGACAGTCAGCCCCTAACAGACACTCATGCACAGCCTACACTGGGACTCTCCCCCACAAACATGGGGCACTCTGTGCTGTTTACTTGATTGCCTCTCGCCCTGCTGGCTGAAAGAGATGCCTGACAAAGGATGTTACCTCTCCTCCACATGTAGATAGAAAGAAACAACTTCAACATCTGCTTACTTCTGCAGGGCGAAGAAACAGAGCTAAAATCCTCAAGTTCCATTATTACATCCCATATGAAGATATCATCTTTCCTTCCTCTGAGCTCTGTTTCTCTTCCCTCTGTGAGCAGAAGATTGCAAATGGCAATAACATGATTGCAGGGAGCTTGGCAACCAGTCATAAGTGCAAACGGATTGCCAAGAATCAAAATTGCAATCATGTTATGGGGGGGGGGGGGAGTACAGCACATTTTATGACAATCGGAAATGCTTTATGGGCCGTAAAGCACCCTTTATAACCTCTCATAACTTTATAACCTTATAACTTTATAACCTCTCATAACTTCAAACTGTTGTTAAACAACTGAGTGTGAGTTGAAGACTATCTATATTGATCATACTATGTTATTTTCATCATCTAGAATACATTCAGACAATTTTCCATTTGTTTTAGGACCTATTGTTCTAAATATGATCTAACTACAAATTATAAAGTCTACAGTATAAGTGTAAGTATGTGTATTTCACCTAGCGTCCAGACTAAGAAACCAAAATTATGAATGCTAATACTAATTTTATTATAGGGTTATAGTAGCTGAATTTTGCAAATGAGGATGATCAAATCTGAAGTATTTTCCCAAATTACATTTCTGTTTTGGACTCAAATTTCTTTTATCTGACTGTTGTATTGGTTGTGGCTCTTTCGCATGTTATTCAGGTTTATTCTTTCAACCCATCACATCTTATTGATAATTAGTAGTCTCCAGATTAGAGATCCTTTCTTGTACAAAATTGTATGAGCGTGCTTTAAATTAAGCTGACTTTGGGGTAAACTTGTGGCATATTGGTAATATTGCATGAGGCACTAATAGCAATCGCAATAGCACTTAGATTTATATACCACTTCATAGTGCTTTTACAGCCCTCTCTAAGCAGTTTACAGAGTCAGCATATTGCCCCCACCAATCTGGGTCCTCATTTTACCCACCTCGGAAGGATGGAAGGCTGAGTCAACCTTGAGCCGGTGAGATTCAATCTGCTGAACTGCAACTAGCAGTCAGCTGAAGTAGCCTTCAGTACTGCACTCTAACCACTGTGCCACTAAGGCTGATAACCTAGTCTCGTTTTCTTAAACCTTTTTCTCTCAGGCTCTCATTTCACTTTTTTAAATTATGGAGGCAAAGGAACTTTTACTTGTATGGATTATATTTATTGATATTTGGAGTTCAGAAAGACATATAAACTTCCTGTTAAATGCCAGGAATGGATTCCTGCATGGGTTGACTATTACCATTATCTCTCTTCTTTTAAGTTGCAGCTTTAATTATTTTTATCTACTACAAAAATAATCTCACATACCATTTGGCTAAAAGAAAACAGATTATCATCTATGTGGAGATTTTACTGCTATTCATATTTATATTAAAATAGCAATAGCACTTAGACTTATATACTGCTTCACAGTGCTTTACAGCCCTCTCTAAGCGGTTTACAGAGTCATCATATTCCCCTCAACAATCTGGGTTCTCATTTTTACCCACCTCGGAAGGATGGAAGGCTGAGTTAACCTTGAGCCAGTGAGACTCAAATTGCCAAACTGCTGGCAGCTGGCAGTCAGCAGAGATAACCTGCAGTACTGCATTCTAACCACTGAGCCACCATGGCTCTTGAACTGTTTATGTCTAACTAATCAGCTTCATTTCTATTTCATTCATAACTGTTTTCAGATGCTACCACACTTTTTCAGGAAGATTTTAAATCCCAATATATTTGTTCTAAATTAGGAACACAATGCTTTGGTAGTAAAAATACAAATTTGCAATCTTTAAGGTTCAAACAGTTTAGAAGTTGGATACCCAGAGAGAGATCCATTTGTCTAATCCTATATCGTGGACATGTTTGTGGAGAAAATAGAAGAGAGTTTTCAATATGGCTACATCAAGGTTGTAAAATGTCTTGTCCACACATTTTTTACATTTTGAAGATACATATATTCTAGTAATGCTTAGTTATTGATTAGCCGTCTCTTTTAAATTTTAATGTATATTTTAATATTTTTGAAAAAATATTTATTAGCCCCTCCTACCATGTTCAGACAGAAGTGACAATAAATAGATTTTTGTCAAATGTTTTATTCAAATACCTCCCGACAATATTGACAGCATAACAATTTGAATATACTTGAATTACTAAATCATCTGTAACCACACAAAAAATATAGAAAGAAAGATAGAATCTTATCCAATAGTGAGAAAACAGTTCCAGAGAAATAGTTCTAATTTCAGACAGAGAAAAAATATTATTTATTACCATAAATAATTGTATGCTTGCTGCCTTACTCAGGTAAAACTGTATAACATTTATTTCTTCATATGTATATGCATATCTATATCTATATTATTCTAATTCATTGTTTGTATCATCAATGAGGCATTCCAGTCTCCTCCGATGTATTTATAGATATTTCTTTATACATATTCAAAAACCCTATAAGGTAGGCTAAGCTGAAAAGCAGTGGCTTTGGTCATAAAAAGTAACATAAGTATTTCATCTCCTGCTGACTGCATGGACAAATCCATCCCATTTTCTTGGCAATAATATAGAAGTGATTTACTATTGCTTTCTTCTGAAATTTGTTTTTGACAACATGCTAATGTATGTGAGGAGCAAGCCAAAGAGATTTATGAACCATGGTTTATGGTTTAATGTGTTATATATAAATCCATCCAACTGTGTCTTATTTAATAAACTATGACGACATAAGGTATAGTTTTGCACAATCTATGAACCCAGTGACTGGTCAGTTACAACTAAAGAGGTTTAGTATAAACCAAGATTCTGAATTAGATCTCTCTTGCTGCCAATCCAAATCCAACATTCTCTCTTATGCTTCCACATCTACCGTTTGCAAATGAATTGGGAGTACAACTCTCAAAGAATTTTTAGTCATGCAGCCAATTCTGAGAGTTGTAATGCCAATACGTCTGGATGACACCATGTTGGGGAAATATGTTCATTTTTTTTCATCTACTGCATTTAAGATTTAGAAGATAAGATTCCTGAACATATTTTTCTTGATGGTAAAAGTAGCTCCTTTACACTGACTTATTTAAAGACACATATTTAATTTCAACTGTAGCACTTATTGACATTTGTGGAACATTCCCTCCACAATATTTACATATAAAAGAAAATAGAATTTCTTTATTATCCATGAGAGCTTTGCTGAATAATTTAATGTATAATCACATACTTTGGATCAGTAGGTATGAAATCAATATTTTAGATGAAAATCAGCAACTAAATGTTCTTTTATTATTATTATTATTATTCATTTTTACTATAAATAGTAAGAAAAGCTTCAATAATAAAAATGAATGTCAGTAGCTTGCTGTAAATCAGATACATTTATATAGTACTTTACGTATTGCTACAATTACTAAGTTTCACAATAATTTAATATAATAAAATACATACCTATATAAGAAATCAATTTCTTTTCTTAGCACATCGCTTAGGCAAAATGTTTATTTCATAACCTTATTATTGGAATGAAAGAAAATATTTGTCCAATATTTCTCTATTATTTTCAGTTAGTGTTGTAGCTATATGTGAGATAAAATATTAGTATTCCTAATTATTTTTTTACTGTGATAACCCAGCATAAAGATGTATCTTCTTTACTTTATCTATCAGGCCATGTATGGTGACAGCTGCATCTGGGAACAACTTAAATTTCATCTTAGTGGAATCTAATCCAGAGGGTGGTATAAACAGCATGGAAGAGTCAGTGTCAAAATTAAACAATGCCGGATTTCCCAAGAACAGATGCTTTTCGCTTGCAGCTGTAAAAATCTTAAAGCAATCCTGTACCACTCTGTCTGGTCACGCAACAACTACAAAGCGAAGCATAAATTTGGCCACTGATTGCAAATGTTTGCTCAGAGCTTTAAAAACAGTAACAGGGATTTATTGTGGGTGATTATGAGACTACATTACCTTTTAAATTAGCTTCATGGGAGTTTAATTTGCACCATGATTTTCATATATTGACAAAAACAATTTTAATATGTTGAGTTTTAAGATTTTATTTTTACATATAACAGCGATTCTTTAACCACCCATGATATCAGAGTCAATATCATTTTAAGATTGTTTATCTTCTACTTATAACTACAGTTCTATTCTATAACAAATTGAGGTGTATTTGTGTGTGACAGCATATGCACTTACATGTATGTATACAAAAATACACAAACACTACTCACTTTTTACGATAAGAAAGGGACAGTGATATAACTGCTACTATACTGGTGCTGAAGAAACTTCTTATAGCAAAACAGCCATATGATAAACATCCTACCTATGATATGATCCTAATTAGTACAATGATTATATCATGATATTTTAATATATCACATTAATATTCATTCCAAAAGGGAAAAAAACACTGACATTATGCTTATTTGTTAAACAGAAAATGTGGCATGAGATTAAGAATTGGATGAACCAATCACAATCATACAAAAACCAAAAATCTGATCTGTGATTGTATTTTTAAAAATATAATACTAAATTTATTGATTAGATTTATAGGGCTACTTGGTTCATAGGAACAATACAATGGTGTATTCTTTTCAGATTTATTCTACCTATTATTTTTACATATATTATCTCTATATTAATTCATTATCTATACTTGCATATATTTAGGATAGTTGCAAATTAACCTTAACATTAAAATGTACTCAAAAAATACTTTCAAATCTGCAATTATTTTTAACACTGATTTACAGAAACTTTTACTAGAATTAGCAGTTCATTAGCACTTCTCTACTTATCAATATAATTGGATTGTTTGATGGATTCATTGTTTGAAGAAGTCATCTTTTTCACAAATCTACTTTTAAAAGGCAAGGTGAAAAATGACCAGATTAATAAATCTAATAATTATCTAAAATAGTAATATGTCTAATAATTATCTAAAATAGTATAAAAGATACCAATTTTAGCAGTGGGGGAAAAGACATGGGATTTAACAAATGCATTTTAGATATTTATTAAATACAAATTTGTATTCTTTATTTCTTTTCCCTCACTACATTTTGTCTGCTTCATAGAAATATTTAAAAATACCAGTATATTGAGAGTGATCTGTAGAGATCAACTATGCATATTTTTCAATAGTAAAATACTATACAACAGTTAAATATAGAAAAATGCAAACTGCCAATGAAAGTATTATTCAGATATATTGAAACATAGATCTCATATTTATATCAAATTAGAAGCAATGCACATTTATTTGCAAAGGAAATAGCACTGTTAATGTGATCATATCTCTTTGTGAACTGTAACTACTTACCTATTTTTTCTATCATTTTAAAAACTGACATGCTTTCAGAAGTATTATTCTTGACATTTAAAGAAACATTCCTGAAATGTAAGGCAAATTTTATAGTTTTTAATTAAATTTCTCTATTAATTAATTGAATTAAAACCCAATTTAAAAACTTTGAGGTATGAGGTGCAGTTTAAAAGTCACACACTTAAAAATCTTTTTTTTGTATGTCCAAGAACAACTTGCCTCTTAATGTATTTGTAATATAAGCAGCACAATGCTATGCATATCTATTCTGAAGTAAAGCTTACTGATTGCACTAAAATTCACTAAAATGAACTCCCACTAAAAGTGTGTAGAATTTCAATGTATATTATGTTTATATTAGATTTTATATATACCCCTCCCCAAGCAACTATGTATATTTGTAAGAATATATTATGTATGTATGTATGTATGAATGTGTGTGTGTGTGTGTGTGTGTGTGTGTGTGTGTGTGTATATATATATATATATGTATGTATGTATGTATGTATGTATGTATGTATATGTATATGTATATGTATGTAGGTCTTTGGTTATTCGGGTCTTCTCCCACGTAAAATTATATATATATATACACACACACACACACACACACACTTAAGTAAACATACAAGTGTGTGCGTGTATATATATGTGTGTGTAAATATACATGCACATATACATATATACATACAGGGTTAGGGTTAAGACTAACAGATGTGTGACTTCTAATTAGTTATAATAATCTCTGCTTCAATGCTATTGAAAAAGCTTCTCTTTTCCATAGAAATTAACATTAGTACCCTTTTTAATTTTACTTTATGGCTGTTTCAAAATCAGTGGTTTCTTTTAAAAAAGCTAATAAAAGTATCTGGTTTCTGTTGAAAATTTCAGATCTCTACAGTGGTAAGTTTATCAAAAAATATTAAAATATAATTATCCTAAACAAACACAGGCTTGTGAAACTAACCTCACATTCATATTAAAATACAAGGAGCCTGCTATAATGAATTTGATTCATCCTTGAGACACAAAGCTTTACCACAGTAAACTCAGTCAACTGTTGCTCTTGCTTTTATATTCATGGTACTTAAATAGCGGACTTTAAAACAAAAACCAAAGGGGGAAAAAAATCCACTACCAATTGGCTTTTCAGACATCCACCCTTCCAAAAATAACGCAGTTGAAAAACCTAAAATGATATGAAAAGGCTTCAAGGCCTCTTTTCTCCCTTTCAGAGAACTTTTTTTTTTAATTTCTGTTTGCAGTAATCTGCCTTTCACTTTCTCCTTGCTACAGAACAAACGAGGAGGCTCAGGACTTTGAAAAGGGGGCTTGATGTGTAATGGGCCCACTAGAATTAATTTAGTTGCACCAAATCCATTGAGCACTGAAGGGTCCCCCCCCCTTCTTCTCAAATCATTCAAGTTGGATGCAGCCCCCCAGCCTTTGTAATTCTAGTAAAGCACTTAAAGTGCACAGTAGGTGTTCATCAGGACCATCTGGTCAAAAGCAAAACAAGCTGCTGATTTTGCCTTTGAATAGAATGAAGCAAGTGTGAATTAGTCTCTTCAATTAGCACTATTACAACCTGTCAAGTGCATATTGTAAAACAGGATTATTACAGTATTGGTCACCAGTGCAATTATTTACTCTCTGCCTTTTCTTGCATATAAATATGTCCTGGTTTATTAGTTTCTGATACCCAGAAGTGGTTTATTTAAAGCTTATGCCTTTCCAAGATGTCGACTATACAAATTACAGGTGATTCTAGCAATACAATACTATATCAAACAATTAGCAGTAGTTTTTTTTTAATAAAGAAAATACTTTCATTATATTGATTTTATTGTTTCGATTCTGTATTTAAAAATCACTATAGAGTCAGGACTGCATAAACATGCCTACACATATCTTTTATATATTAAACAACATTTTGACACCAATATATCTTTATTACACTGAGCTAATAAAAAGAAAAGAACTCCTTTCACATCAGGCTCAATTCCTGGTAATGGGCACAGGCATGCAGGTCTTTTGGCAGAGTTATGGAAGTGTTTGCCTTTGCTTTGTTCTGGGAATTTTTCAATTTCCCTGTCTAGCCTACAGCGCTGGTATTCCCTCGTGGTATCCCATTCAACCACTAACTTGGCCCAATCCAGTTTAGACTCCAAAGTAGACAAAGTATGACAATGTGTTGAGCTGCCCAAGCAGATACAAGCATTCCCAATTGAAGAACAAATTTCATTTGTAATTAGTTTCTTACTAGCAGCCCAACTTAACAAACTGATCAATATACGTTACTCTTTTTTCTGAGGCAGTTCCTGAGCGGTAGGGGAACAGGAGGCTATAGATTGTAACACTGGAGTGACTTTCTTCGTTTTTTTTTTTTTTTTTTGTACTCAGACCTATTTCTCAAACTGTATTTACCTTTATGGATTTGGGAGACTAACTGCCCAGCAGACAATGAATTCAAAATGTCTTATAACCATTTTTTCACAGTAAGCTCTAACAGGTCAACATAATCAGTTTAAAATGTATCTTTTTATCTGTTTAATTATCTAATATATTTCAAAATCATGTTTTAAATAAAGAATTATCCAAACAGTGCATATACAGCATTGGTCACGATGAACCTATGGGAAGTAGAGTTGCAGAACCAGGTTGTAATATGGCATTGGAGGAAACTAATTTTTTAAAAAGTTTATTCCCTTCCGCCCCAGTTTAAAATTATATCTGTGGAACATTGACAAATTCATTATCACTAGTCAATAAAGTGATTGAAAATATAAGCCTAAAGTTTTAAGAGAAAACAAATGTGCATTTTCACAATTTTAATATTAAAAATAAATAAAAGATTACAATCGTCTTGAGGAAAAACCTGCTATGCTAGCTGAAAATAAAATTCAAATTTCTAAACTTTACACAATAAATTTTTAGTTTGATTCTGGTGCTCTTAGCAAAAATATTAATATAATTAGTAAATCTGTTTAAATTAATGGAATTATTGGAATAGATGAGTCATTTTATGGCCTGATTTAGCTAGTGATATTATTCATGGAAGCTTGGTTCTGCACCTCTATCTCTACCTTCGTGTGTGTGTGTGTGTGTGTGTGTGTGTGTGTGTGTGTGTACACACTCATGACCACCTTTCAGAATTATTTCCTCTCTAGATTCCTAATGCACTGATGGTATTACCTAGTTTGGTAATGAGATATCTGCAAGAAAACAACCACGTTGAGAGAGGACTCCACAGTTCAACTCTGAACCACAAATATTCTCTTATATTGGTGCCTTCAACAATGACAGAGCTTCTAATATACTTCCTTCACTGGAAAAGTTAGGATACATTAACAGATTATCTGCCTTGAAAATAGTATGTGGAATTGTATGGCACAGTCAAACATCAGCACAAGACATGTTTTATGACATGTTGTATTATGCCATAAACTGCTTTATGATATTTATGTAATAAAATGTTTTACAAAAATTGCCAAATTTCAAATTCCATAGAGTCATGGGTTCTGGATTTTGGATGCATTTTATAAATTAGCCCATTTGAGCTGCCTTGGTTCAAAATATTTTGTCTCTTGGTCTACTGTTTTACCCAATTAAAACAGTAGAAAGTTATAGGGATTAGACATTTAGTAGTATATAACATACATACATACAGACAGACAGAATTTTATTCCATGTATGTTCCAAGTTCCATGAAGGCTTTCAAATAAAAATTTCCTTTTACTAAGCTAACTGGTGACTACTTGGACACACTACTTGGCAAGAACATGGAAATTGTTTGCCATCATCTTTTTCTGGGATATTGTTTTGACTTCCCAGTGTAGCTTGCATTTATGGGATTTCTGCTTTTATATTTCCCAATCTTGTGAACTATCTTTCTATCATTGATATCAGTTGATGAAAACCTTACTGAAGTCATTCTGTCCTTACATGGCAAGATTATGGATCTCATCAGTAGGAAACCAGCCATAAAAGAGCAGTAGATTGTTGTTGCTTGAAAGAACATTTTATAATCTCAATTGTTCTCCCATTTCCACTGCAAATTCATATAGTTTAGAGTATCCCCATTCACTGCAATTTCATTTTAATACTATATGTAGTGAAGTAAATCTTAAAGGGGAGATGTATTCTAATTAGAGGCATGTAAAACATTTAATTGATATGAATAATATCTATGATCTATGATCCTAGTTTCCATTGGAAAACTGTCCAACTGCCTTAGATATATAGGATAAAAAATAAAGAAGCATGTATGAAGACCACCAAATAAATCCGTATTTTACGGAGTATAAAATGCTCCGGAGTATAAGACGCACATTAGTTAGAAACTAATGTAGGAGGAAAACAAGAAAAAACAAATTCTGCCTCTGCCTACCAGCATCCATTGGTATTCATCTGGCTAGCGTCCTTGCAGCAAACAGCAAACAGCCTGGTCAGCTTCAGCATGTTATTGCAGGCTGATTCAGCACGGGCAGCTGATTGGTGGTTGGATCGGCCAATCAGCTATTCCAGGCTGCGGGGATCGCCACAGCCCATCACTGCCTCCGCGTGTTGCATTTTCGGCCTCTGCATGTCACGTTTTTGCCGCCGCTGCCGATCCCCGCTGCCTGGAACCAGCCAAAGACGTGGTGCAAGGAGGCCAAAAACGTAACGTGCAGAGGCTGAAAAAGCAATGCGCGCAGGCAGCGATTGGCAGCAATGTGCTGTGGGGATCCCTGCAGCCTGGAACGAGTCTAAAATGGGGCGTGCAGAGGCCAAAAATGGGGCATGTGGAGGCCAAAAATGTGATGTGTGGAGGCCAAGAATGTGACAGGCAGAGGCCAAAAATGTGATGCACGGAAGCGGCAATCAGCAGCGATGTACTGTGGGGATCCCCACAGCCTGGTACGGGTCTAAAATGGGTCGTACGGAGGCCGAAAATGTGACGTGTGGAGGCCGAAAACGGCTGAAGGGTGGGGGCTGCCGGGTGGACGAGGCTTCGGTAATATTCGCTGTATAAGACGCACAGACATTTCCACCCACTTTTAGGGGGGGAGTGCGTCTTATACTCCAAAAAAATGGTAGTTATTTCATTGGGGCTAGGCAAGATATAAGTATATCCTGACACGATAGCAATGTTCCGATATCTAAAGGGCTGCCACAACCTATTCTCCAAAGCACCTGAAGGCAGAACAAGAAGCAATGGATAGAAACTAATCAAGGAGAGAACCAATCTAGAAATAAGGAGAAATTTCCTGACAGTTACAACACTTAACCAGTCGAATGGCTTGCCTTCAGAAATCATGGATGTTCCATCACTGGAGATTTTCAAGAAGAGATTGGACAATTATTTGTCTGAAATGGTATAGGGTCTCCTTTTTTAGCAGGGGGTTGGACTAGAAGACTTCCAACGTACCTTCCAACTCTGTTATTCTATTGTATTCTATGTATTGTTAACATGACTCTTGATCAATCTATGAATCTGTCAGGATATCAACAAAATGCAGGATTTGCTAAAAGAATTACTATATAAAGTTGAAAGGTGATCACTGACACTCAGCAATGGATTGCTGATATGTGCTTCTTGTCAACATTTGATTTTTATTTTATTTTTTTACAAAAGAGGAAGTGTTAGGAAGGATTTCAAGCAATACAATCAACAGTTTTGGAGCTGTTCTGCTTATAACATAATTTCTAGTCGTCATTTTTTTCCTTTTTTAATTACTATGCTTACCAATTTTGAGGTTGTGTTGATCCTTTAATGCTGTAAGTTTTTTGTTGACTTTTTTAGCTGATTAGTTTAGGAAAAGAGAAAAAAGAACAGAATAGAAAATGTCTGGGTTTTTTATGACAGAGATATGCTTATCTTCTCAGCTAGTTACAGTGGTAGCTGTAACTAAAAGTTTGTGAATGGTTTTGAATTTTCAATATTTCGGCAGAAATATGAATTAAAATGTGATCTGTTCTCCACACAAGTCTAAAACTAGATCAAGAGAAAATAAATAAATAAATAAATAAATAAATAAATAAATAAATAAATAAATAAATAAATAAAATTGTTCATTAATTAAGGAAAGTTATTTAAAACTCCATCTTTGTGTGTGGCAACAGAATGTGAAACTCTGCTTTTAGTTATCGGTGTGCTGCCCGTTGGCAGAAATAACTACAACGAAGATTTTTTGATAAAGGTTGATTTGTCCTGCCTATTGGATTGGAGGAATCAGGTCCTTCCACAACATTTTTATAAGATTAAGTTCAGGATTTGGCCATTTTAAAACATTAACCTTATTTTGTTTTAACCATTCTTTGGTTGTACAAATTGTGCATTTTGGACTGTTGATTTACTGCACAACTCACTTCCTTCTTGTGCTTCAGTTCACAGACAGATACCTTGACCTTTTCTATAGAATATGCTAGTACAATTCAGAATTCATAGTTCCACCAATCATGGCAAGGCATCCTGGTCCAGAAGCAATAAAGCATGCCCAAACCATGGTACCTCACCACTATGTTTCACAAATGGGAGAAGGTTCTTATGCTGGAATGCAGTGTTTGTCTTTTGCCAAATGCAATGCTTCTCATGCAAGCCAAAAAAGTTTAAGTTTGGTGTCAACTGCCAATTGTAGAAAGGCAACAATATTCTTTTTGGAGAGTAGCAGTTTTCTTCTTGAAACCTGCCCTGTGCATCATTGGTGTTGGTGTACTCCTGATGATGGTCTCATGAACACTGACATTCACTAATAAAATAAAGCGTTTAGTTCCTCAGATGCTTTTTTGAAACTTCCTGGAGTATTGCATTCCTTGCACTCCTTGCTTTTACTGTGATCTTGGTTGGTTGGTACTCCTGAGAAGGGTAACAATGGTGTTGGATTTTTATGAATGAATGAATGAATGAATGAATGAATGAATGAGAGAGACAGAGAAAGAGAGAGACGGAGAGAGAGAGGGAAGGGAGGGAGGAAAGAGAGAGAGAGAGAGAGAGAGAGAGAGAGAGAGAGAGAGAGAAAGAAAGAAAGAAAGAAGAAAGAAAGAAAGAAAGAAGAAAGAAAGAAAGAAAGAAAGAAAGAAAGAAAGAAAGAAAGAAAGAAAGAAAGAAGGAAAGTAAGTCAGTCTATTGGTCACCCATCTTACCTTAGGGTAACTCTGGGCAGCGTACATGCATGAAAATAAAAAGGCTACAAAGATAAAAAGCATAAATAAAAAACTACACAAAGCTAAATACAGAGCCCAATTAAAAAATGGGGAGGGCGGGAGTTGGATTGAGGTGGAGACAGAATGAACTGCCTACATTTGTATAATCTGCTTGACAGTGAACTGCTGAAGTCTAAACACTTTTGAAATACACATTTAGCCTGATAAACATCAACGTTTTTGGAGGCCCTCAGAAATCTCCATTGTTCATGTCATGACATCCTTCCACATACCCTTCCACATAACTTCCAAGATCAGATTTTGAGAGGGAATATCCAAAATTCTGTTCTTTAAATAAGGCAAGACTTCCCATACTCACCATCTGGTTATTATCCCAATAATTGAAATACATGATATTAATTTCCCCTTCGAATGAATTTATAATCCCAGAGGTTCACCAACTTTCGCCACAAAGTTTTTTTTACTCATTTTTTAAATTAGAAATGCTTTATCAAATTTTAGGACTTATATGGAGAACAGATCATGCTTTAGGTCATATTTATGCAGTACTATTGAAAATTCAAAAGGGTTCACAAACTTTTAAGCACCATTGTAGCCCTCAATTTATATTAATACTGAAAGGGTGATTGCATTTCCTTTCAACAACTGATGCAGAATATACCAAATCAGTTTTCCATATTAACCCCCAAAAATATAAATATCCTGATTCTAGCTGAAAGGCTAAATGGGCCAATTTGATATTGTAGATTTTGCACTAAAGGACACTCTTTTTAAAAAATTGTTTTTAATTTAAATTTATTGGCTGTACAATTCTAGTGGATTTTGGGTGGCCCACAAAACTAAAATTAAAACACAAAAAAACCCATATATTTTTAGAACTCTAGGAGAGACAGTTCTGGTTTTTAATTCTGTGTTGGGTAATACAGTTTCTGCAATAAGCTTTCTAACTGTGGTCTGCTATGAAGATTCTGCTGGGGGTCAGGAAATGTACTCTGAAGAAAAAAAATCATTATTTTAATGATATATATGATAAAATAAAAATCATTATTTTAATGAAAAAATATTTTTTTTATATTATTGCTTTGGGAATCTCCTATTTCTATAGAAGCAGATTCTTTTAAAGAATCAAGTGTGGAAGCCTGAGCAAGGTATTAGGCAGCATGACAATCATTTGCTGGACATGATTACGTCATGCTGCCCTGATTCTTGTTCAGTCTTCCACATTCAATCTACCTAATCAGGACAACTTCAACAAATTATTGATTTTCCATGTCAAATGCTGACCTTGTGATTATGATCACAGATTCTCCAACAGGATTTCATAATTCCTACAATTTAGAAAAGGTGACAAATTACCAACTCACCAATCTTTGAAGCAGAAATATTATTCAAATCCTATCAAGTAATCACCCAAAGTTGCTTATATTCTTTATGGTCTCTTGGGAAAAATAGAGTCCTAGGGGATTCAGTGATGTCAATCTCTCCAGATGGCCATTGTAATTATCTGGTAGTTACCAAGCCTTCACTGGGGAACAATGCCTGGTTTTTCTAGTAGTGTTAAGCTTGTTCTTCTCATTACCTAGTACTTGCTACTTCTCAACTCTATTCAAAGTCACATCTAGTACATTTAAAATAGCCTTCCTCAATCTGGTTTATTAAGATGTTTTGGACTTAGAAAGCTGTCCAATTACAAAATGACTCTACATGGCTTGCATAATTTTTTTTAAAAAGGAAAACAATTAAAAAGAAAGGCACATGTGCCCCTGGATGAAAAACACAATACATGGGGGGGAAAAAATCTGCCGGGGGCTCAGTAACCACCATAACACCACGCTTGGGAGCATAGCTATTTTAAAAAAATTGTGGAACTCTTCTAGGATGGAAGCTATACAGATCTCTGGGATATCCTATTCCCAAGGGCAGGATACATGACAGAGAAGGAATGCTTCCAGAGTCCCACTGGATGACATTGCTTGATAGAAAGTATTCAGAGTGCCACCTTGCCCAATCTTACAAGGCAAGCAGAAACCACTGGAGACCAGTGGTTCTACAAACCACCACAAAATAATCTCCAGCCATGCTATTTCTAGAATCTCTAAGCAATTTAGCATAACTGAACTCAACATGACTAATTTTGGATTATAGCACACTTCCTTCTGAGATGATCATGGATTCTCTATATGCTCTGGAGGATAAGTTATCAATCTCTTTCTCTTAGTAGTTTTCTCACTGTTGCAATCTAAAAAGCGTCTAGAAATAAATAATGCTTCCAGGCAGAGCTTGTAGATCAAGGGTCCACAATCCCCTGGCCGCAGCCTGTTTCAAACCAGGCCATACTAGTCATGGGCAAGCGTGCGCATGAAGCTCCACTTGTGTGAGTGGCAGGCAGGCACGTGTACGGGAAGCTCCACTTGCGCAAGTGGAGGGCATTAGCACAAGAGCTCTCTATTTGTGCAAATGGAGCTTTGGGCACGAACACAAGCGCCCTCTGCTAACACACAAAGCTTCGTTTGTAAAATGTGCTTTTTTATATTTATTTAACGTATACCAGCTTTGTACAGCTGCAGACTATGTTAGCAGTAATCTTAAATGAAGCGGCCAATTTTAGCCGCAGTACAATATGTCTTATACTTTATACTTTTCCCTGGTTCTTTACTTCTTAGATTCTCAAAAACTCTGAGTAAAAATATACCAATTCAATTTCAATCAAAACATCTTTATAAAACATGCTTATGGGATTATCTGATTGATTTTAGAGTCAGTCCTCCTTTTATTGCTATTAAAAATTATTGCTCTACAAATCACTGTGGAAATATCTCTGTTAAAACAAATAATTTAGCTGCAGCTAAATCACGTTATTATGTCAGTAGGCAAATGTGCACTTAAAAAAGGAGGGATTCTTATTATTTAGATTATATTATATTAAAATGTTAAATCTACTTAGAATGTTTATGCATGTCCAATTGAATTTTGTGTCACAGAAAGGCAAGCGTTAAGCATAGCATTCATTGCCAGTCTTCCATCGTTGATGTAAGTGATACCTTATCTTTTGCACAAAGGTTGACATAAGCGATAAGGCTGTATATCAAGGTCACCAGCTTCTTATTCTAATGGCAGGGAAATTGGCTTTATTTCTGCAACACCATAATTTAAAGGTCACAACAGAATCAAAGAAACTAGTTGTGTCTGTTCAAATATGTTAATAATATATTACAGCAATATTTTCTATGTCCAAGGGAAATAATTTAATGCCTCATATAGCAGATTTGGGAATGGTGGTGTTAAATAACTATTTTGAATAATCTTTTAAATGTTTTAAAATCAAATCTCATTAAAACTGTTTTGAAGTTCCATTTTATAAACTTATGTATTTGTGTTTTAAAAATTTATCACTAGTCAATTGTGGAATCTAAACTAATTTTTTTAAAGAAACAAAATTGTCCTTGATAAATTATTTCATTCTAAGGCACTGATATAATAGAACAGATCTGTGATAAAATTTAATCTGCGATATAGCCAGCTGAATTAATGTTTAGTAATAACTTTTATGTTAACCTATTTAAATTCCATTTCAGAAAAGGCTCACAAGAGGGGATGATACCCTTCATTGTGAGTTATGTTTTAATTCTTATTAAATTCTTGAGGAGGAGAAGATAATAAAAACTAACACCACAAAAATTAGTTCAATTTAAGTCCATCTTAAAACTGGCTGTTGCGGGGGGTGGGGGGGAAGGTGAAAAAGAATATAGGATAACATGAATATAATATGTGGATTCAACTTTGAATTACAAGTCTGTACTGTACTAAACTTGAGGGATTTCCCAAACACAAAAGCATCCATTAACAGATATCTGGATTTTCACCTAGTTTCACACTTGAATTCAGCATTAGCTACAAAGTCTACAAAATCAGTATGCCATCCATAATGCTACTATCTTAGCTCTCCTTTATTATAATTATTTGAAAAGAAATGGTTGCTGCCTTTCTGTTTATACCTCTGTAGGCCAAACTGCAAGTAAAAGCAATTCGTAAAGATATTCACTAATTTTTTCTCAACTTGTTATTCTTAGTTGTCTTCATTTTAATATCTTTTCAATGTACATTTCATTAGGAATTGACTTGAAACTAGCAAAATAATGTTATTCATATTAACTCAGCTAAAAGATATTTCACTTGTTCATTGCAAAATGTTTATGACACCATTTTAGTTTGGAAAAGACAAGAAAAAAAAATTATTAGTACTGTTTGCAAGCACTGCAGCAATATAAAGCCTAAATCAAAGAACGAGGGAGATAGTTATATCCAATAGTTGTGGTAAGACCTGAAACATTTCTGGAATATTAAGTGTTTCTTTTAATAATTGATGCAGGCATTTTGAATCTTTCTGCATAGGCTATCAGGTGCAAGTAGATTGCGTTAATGCTGCTTAAACATTTCAACTTGTCAGTATGGCTAACTCGATTTGCAAAGTATTTGCAGTATTTCCCATCGAAACAGTAATAAAGGTAAAATAAATATATGCCACTGCTTTATAATCACTGAGCATTAATGAATATTTTATATCTTTTAAAATCTCACTGTTTAATTTTAAAGGATGAAATTAAGTCTCATTTCACGCAATATGCCAATTATCTGCATATCAAACAATAACTCAGCCATTATACTTCTTTTTGTTAAGACACAGGAAGCTAATTTGAAAATTCTGGCTAGCATTTTGGAAAAAATAATTGAATAGACCTTCCTGCCCTCTGGTGGTAGACAAGTGAAAATTGCAGATAAAATTAAATTACTACTGATTTAGTACACTTCCTAATTTTAAAAAATATTTAAATAAAAGGGAGAAAATTTAGAACTAACTTCAGAAACCAAGGGTTAGTACATGGTCAGTTTAACAGTTCAATCAAAGAGGAAGTACAATTTTTGAATTGAAAGAAAATGCAACCCATAATTTAGACTCATTCTGCACATAAACACCTCTCAAAATTCTACAGTATTGGAAATAGTTTATGATGCAGTAGATCCACTGTGAGTATCATGGTGTTATTTTCTGGAAGGTACATTGTTATTTAGCTTTAACTAATGAGCAGTTCAGCCATACTGACTCATAAAATTTGTAATAAAGCAAAACTTATCAGCACTACCAAGTCAATCATGAACTTATGCAATACTTTAACCTGTTGCCCCTGAAATTAATGACAGATATTTACTAAAAGTGGATAAGATTCTAGTTCAAAGTTTGAAAGGCTGAGTAATTTCATTTTATATTTAGGAATGGAATTCAATTTTATGGGAGACAATTTTATGGGCCTTGGATAAATAGGGCAATCATGTCTATTTGATATTTAACGGAATTGATGTTCATCAAAATTTGAAATAATGGTATTTTTTGCAAAACAATTTTCCATTTGTAACTACATAACAAGCAGCTGTAATTGTTTACTGAATATAACATATGTTGCAATTAACTGGTTATATTGGTGTGTATGTATAATGTGTGTGTGTTATAATATATAGGTTATTGAGGGGCTTCAGTATGTTTGTATGTATGTATATAGATAGGTAATGATTTTTATATAAAGAACTACATAAGATACAAAAGTATATTTTAGCAAATAAGTTCATATTCTTCATGGTGATCTTAGGAAGAGTTAAAAAAATTATGCAAAGGAGGAACTATATTGGTTTAATATCATTGGTACTAAATGTATTCAAATAAAAATAAATGAAAAGATGCTAATGTCCAAACCATATAATCCTTTTAGCTATCCCATCCCAGCATCAACTCCCATGAATGAAGCATGCTGCTAATACCGTAACAACATAAATATAAGAATTGATAGTATTAAAAAAAAAATGATCATAATACAGATCATTTCACACATGCATTGGCTTCTTGAGAGGCCAGCCATTGTGTTAAGTGAGGAGGGGAGATATTTCATACAATAATGAAAGAAAAAGAAAAAAAGATTCAAGAGAAACACTCCCATTTGGAATCCTCGTGTATATAAATAGGTTGGAATTAGCAAGCAAAAAAACCCCTTCAAAAATCTGATTGCTCAATTTTTGATATACAACAAGGTTATGACAATATTGAATTTTTAGTTAAAGGCAATTTACTACTTTAGGAAGTGCATCTGTCTTTTCAGGACAAATTAGCGAGGAACTCTTCTTTGCAACATCACCCCTTGGTGGTTGTTTTACAGAATGACAATGAAATTATTTTTAAACAGAAATCATTTTTCTGCAATCCCGGTCCTAATCAAGATTATGACAACTAGCAATGCAACTGATGCAAGAAATACCTAAGAATGTAAGAAAACTGTGTATAATTTTAAATAAAGGAAGAAGCAGCCCTATCAGACAGCCCTACCTCACCTTTGGTGAAGCTTTTTAACACTATAAGGCAGCATGCTCACAAACACACAACCGCTTTGGGGTAAAATTAATGCAAATGTTATATGTGGGTTACACCATCTGATGTACCTACAGTAATCTTTCATCATCCACTTAATTAAAAGCTAAAAACCTAATAATGAAACATGAAAGGAAGTATGCAGCCTGAATACATAAGCCCTCTTTAACAAAGCTGACACTAGTTATAATGAGCGACATTTATTCTTCAGCTGCGAGACAGAGCTCACCTCCTGAATGGTACTGCTTCCTGAGAAGTTGAGGTTGTACTCCCGCTGGACTTCTCGATGGGTGACGATCAGCATGAAGTTTTGATTTAATGATTCCTGCAGGGCACTGAAAGGGTTGAAAGAAAAACAAGAATATCAGGAGCGAACATGTTCTAACTTGCTTTACATTTAGCTGCAAAACCCCAGGAGTAACCTAAACTCTGCAGAGACAGGTCTAGGCACAATGTTATCATTTTCTTTTTTTGCTCTTAAAGGCAAGGAAGCAACTGGAGAATAACCAAGGGAGCTGACCTGTTAACTCCGTCTAAGGTAGCTGAGTATCTGAGGCTATATTTCAACTCTTTAGAATTTTCGCAACACCATTCTTACTGCAATTATAGCAATACTGTATGCACACACACAATATCTATCTGTCTCACATACAACACACTCATATTAAGAGACCTCTAGGCTTTAAATTAAGTTCAAAAAGCTTTGATGATGCTTACACTGTTTACATATACACAAATAATTATGTATTCATGTGCCAAGTTTGTGTATGTATGTGACAGCTATGCTCTTCGGTTAAGCATGACAAATGTTTACAACTGCTGTCCAATTAGTTGCTAGTGAGCATGTGGAAAATTCCAGGATTCAGAGATTATCTCAGGAAACACCAAATGAATTTGACTCTATTTCACCTCCCAATTTCACATTTACAACCAACTGTTCATCTTTCTAAGGCAATCTGGGAGAAATCAGAAATGATAAAATAATAAATCTCAGTTCTCAGAAATAGTAAGAATACTCATTTCTTTCTTTCTAATTATGGACATTACTGCCTCAGATGTCAACTTTTAAAAATATAAATTATACCAAAAACAGGATGATAAATCAATTGTTGAACATTCTTGATTTGGATAAATGTTAGAAATAATTACATCAACTGTCCTTTGTTTGAACTATTTATTAATCTCGGTAAATATAGACTAATAAAACAATAGATTCCAGAAAGCCCTAGTGAGTGGAAAGTATTTCAGTTCTCACAGACAGTTCAGAATTTCTCATATAAATTTATCAGCTCAGCATCCCACATTAAATTCCATGCTGTTCCAGAGGGTCCCTCAACCTACAGAAGAAAGGGCTAAGTGGGAGTAATGAGACAAAAATCATGTATACATTTCATATAAACAATGTTCCCTTCCCTATATCATCTGGGAAAACTGTTGTTACTGACAGAACCGATAGGGCAAGCCACTAACATATAAAAAAAGAGCAAACCCCACTCCCTTCTAGCATGATGATGTTACCTAGTTTGGTAATGAAATGTCTATAAGAAAACAACCAAGCTGAAAGAACACAAAGAATCCCAAAGCTGTGCTTAGAATATCAAGCTTTAAAGCACATACATTCAATTGTACTCTCTGGTCCTTTACACTATTGTGAAATTTCTTTCCATAGTTCTTTCAAGTTATGGAAGAGAAAATCAGTCAGCCAGGATTACAGGAAGCCATTTTATTCAGATTCTAATGAACTGTTATTTCCATTCTGACAAAGAATGATGCACTATTATTTGTTTTCAGTTTATTTTAGTATTATTGCACACTCAAATTGTTTGAAATAGAGGTAGGGGAATCTTAGGCAGTATAATTCTATGCGTATTTACTTGGAAGTAAATTGCATTGTTCTCATTTGAATGTATTCAAAAATCATTGTCCATAAGATTGCTGTCTAAATGTGATATAAAATGGTTTAACCAACAAAATATATTTAAAGTACACAGTGACACATCTTTCCAACATAAATTCTGGTGATATAAAGCAAAACAATAATTGGTTCTTTACACAGTTACATTAATACACATTATTCTCGTTAGAAAACATAACAAATTAGATCAGACTCTAATTTGCTTGAAAAAATCTGCAAGTACATTGTCCAATGAAATATTAATCTGATTCCAATAAAACAACTCATTAAATCAGATACTTCTTAACCAGAGTTCATTAATTATCAAATTCAAGTATTTAGAACATTTTTAGCATCTATATTCTTGAGAATAATCACAGCTGACAATGGGTACATATACCTACTGGTGAAACAGATATGCACATGCATGCACACACATACATATGCACAATTATACATTAAGAAATGTATAATTCAGAATTTCAGTAACATTCTATTTATTAATTACCTTATTTTATCACTTTTTTCTACTGAAGAACTAAACATTTGAAAACACTTAGTTATTAACAAGTATTGTATTGAAACTTACTTAAGCTAGTTTCAATAAGATTTTTTTCTTGGACAGTAAGTCTCACAGACAAACTATTCCATGGTATTATCTTCAGGACTAGATCTCACATCCAGATTTTCTGCATAGTTCTAAATATAAAGTTGGAAACCATGCATATAGCAGTGGAAAAATCTTTATATGGGGCATGGGAAAAACTATTAGAATATATGCAAAGTACACATGTCTTTCCTATCTCTCCTCTTTTTTCACTATCAAAACTGCTAATTGTGAAATTAATAACTAATTGTTCAAAATCATACAGAAGAATCCTATTTGGTCAAATCACTGGAATCAATTGTTTTACTTACTCTACTATATGTATCAACTTTAAACTTACATCTATATGTTAACTTTGCAAAATAGTTTTTTTTAAATATAAAAATGTGTTAAAGGTGTCAGAAATCTAAAACATCCCTCACTGATACATAGCTTGATACAAGAGGCATTCAATATTCAAATTCTCAAACAGCCAATGATAACAGACTTTCTGAAAAAGGTATGTTAAGGGCCAGAACAAATATAGCATTAATTATATAAATTCAGTTTACATACATGGACTTTCTTCTATAAATAGTATCCATAGAAAAATGAGGAGTAATTATTTCCTTCATTACCTGTGCGCCAATAAAAATATCTTTTCTGATCTTTCTACTTGCATTTTACAACCATTAAAAATGTAGATATTGAGCTAAAATTTAGCAACAAATCATATTTTGAGCTGCAGATTTTAGCTTCTCTAACCTAGTTTTTTTCAATCTCATTCCCACCCACTCCCAAATAATGAGAAATATTTAGCTGTGCATCTATTTGTATCACTGGCAGTTTAGATCTAACTTACATTCTTATCCAAAAAAAGCTTACTCTATTAAAACGCTCCTTCCTCCATGTGTTGATCCTGTATGAGATTATCTTTGTGGGCAACAAATAGAGAATCTTGCACAATTGTGGTGAAACTGTGAAGTGATTATTTCAATATGTTTCTCCGTGGTTTGCTTTAAAAAAACCCTGAATTCTACAGTATGTGAAATAACCTTGACTTCTGGAGAATCAAAAGACAAAACTGCTTAAACTTAAGTTGAGGATTCAGTAGAAGAATTGTTTCCTTCTTTCCTCTCTACATGAATATATCTTTTCCATCATCTCTTATAGTAATAATTTAGCACAATCAGCAAGCCTGGTACCCTATTTTTCCTCTCTAAAAAATAAGCTGTTTATTAAGACACCCTCTGAAATTGTATGGAAGATAGCACAAAGAACTACATGGGATGGAGAGAGTTTCTTTCCTATCCTATTCCATTGGAAGCCACAGCTGGCTTCTCAAAGAAAAGTATTTTATATAGCCTGCATTTTTAAATTAATATTTAGTGTAATACAATCGTATGTGTGAGAGAGAGAGAGGGAGGGAGAGAGAGAGAGAGGGAGGGAGGGAGGGAGGGAGGGAGAGAGAGAGAGAGAGAGAATGAGAATTCTCTTGAGTTCAATGGATTTTAATCTGAGGCAATTAGTATATACTACATTATTATTCCAATTTAATCCCACAGAGAGCCTCTTCATTAATTTCAGTAGAAAAATATCCATTATTCATCATATCAATTCATTTTTCTTACCAAACATCTACATTTTAACAAAATATCATGAAACATAATAATTAACATTTCTATTGCAAACATTCAGATATATACAAGCTCATGTCGACAGTCATCCAAATTTGCTGTAATTACAGTTTATTTACACTAAAACAAAATATGAAGTCACTATGTAAATGTAATGTTTGTTGTAGCTAATGCAGCAAGCAATAGCAAATTAGTTTAAAACAGCAATCACTCAGAAAGCTTTTGTTTACTTTATATCCTGAATGCTAACTATTCAGAGGGACTAATTCATAGTTACTCCTCTTGTGAGATGGTGGCTATATAAATTTGATAAATTAAATAAATATATAAATGTAGAAGAACTGACCTGAATTTATGTAAATTTATTTCACCTAAGGGAAATAAACCCAAATTCTATATTTTCTCAACCGCTGGGATATATTAGCCTCTACAATATATAAAGTTATGTTTTGATTTCAAAAGCAGTTTTTTTCAGTTTTGAAAGTAGCTCATTATCCATCAGGGCATACTATTGTTCAAGAATGAAAATTCAAAAAATTCTTCTTGTGCTGCATGCAATCTTGCATACTACCAATGTTTAAATTAGAGCAGGGGTGTCAAACTGGTGGCCCACGGGCCAGATGTGTCACACGCAGGCCACACCCACCCCAGCTCTGCAAATGGGGAAAACATCGTGAAATGTCATGACGGCAACATGACATGGCAAGTTTGACAACTATGAAACCTCAGCCAGGGAAACCCCTAGGGCTCTTACAGTCTGTGGCTGATCCAACCCGGCCCTGGGAGGAGATCACCATGGACTTTATTGTAGAACTGCCAGAGAGTAAGGGGCACACCGTGATATGGACAGTCATCAACTTCTTCTCCAAACAAACTTATTTCATGCAGTTTACAGTGAAATTCTGGCGAGACTTCATCACCCTGATTGGTTCTTCCCAAGGCCTGAGTTCAGCATTCCACACCAGCACCAACGGTGCGGTAGAAAGAGAAAATGCCATGGTGGAATGGTATCTGAGGTGTTATGTCACCTACCAACAAATGGATTGGGCAGACCTCCTTCCGTTTGTGGAGGTGGCGTACAATAACGCAGTGCACAGTAGCACCGGGTTCACCCTGTTTCGAGTGGTTAACGGAGTGGATTTCATGCCCATTCCCAAGTAGCCTCGAGACCCTCTTCCCTCCAGTAACCTATGCGAATGGGTGAAGAAGATACAGGAAGTATGGAGCGCTGTGAAGATGGCATTAAAGAAAGCAGCCGAGACTCATAAGATGCAGGCTAACAAAAAACAGGCTGCCCACAAACCTTTCCAGGTGGGGGACCAGGTGTACCTTTCAACTAAATAACTCAAGTTGAGAGTACCTTGCAAGAAACTGGATCCAAAATACCCGGGCCCTTTCCCAATTTTTCAGGTGATCAATCCCGTTACTGTAGAATTGAAGCTCCCATCCTTGCTAGGAAGGGTTCACCCCGTCTTCCATAGCAGCCTCCTGAAACCTGTGGAGGACTCCAATATCTGGTCCTTCCCTCCACCACCTGGTCCAGTAGGGGGGGACCGGTATGAAATAGATCAGGTATTGGATTCCTGACTTCATAGGGGCAAACTACAATACCTGGTACGGTGGAAAGGATACCCCTCCACTGATGCCTCATGGGTGGTGGATCAGGATGTGATAGCCCCACAGTTGCTTAGGAAATTCCACCAAAAAATACCCTCACAAACTGAGGGAGGGAATACATGTTGTGGTGCCCTGCTTAATGACTCTGTCTCCTGTCTTCCAGGTGCGGTCTTGGTAGGGATGAGCCGCCTGTCGAGCCCTGATCTGGGGCTCACAAATCTGGGGGGGAGGAGCACATGAGCCATCCATGCAGCAGCAGCACAACACCAAGGGAGTACAGGAGCGATGGGCAAGGCTGCGGCTGCTGCAGTGAAATTTCTGGGTGCCACGCTCTCCGTTCCTCAGCAGCTGACCGCACAACAGCTGATCGCTCGTGGGTCAGCCCTCCAGTCAGGAGGGAAGGCTGCTGCTGCTGTGGAGAGGCCCAGGACACCTAAGATGCGCTTGTCAGCTGACAGCCTGCCAGCTGGTCACTTTGATGGTTGGTCCTCTGGTCGGGAGGAACCACTATTGCTGCCGACGGTGCGAGGGCCTAGAGACAGGCCTCCAGCATGGAGGAAGTGCTGCTGCCGCTGGAAGGATAGGAAGGCTGCAAATGCTGGCTACTGGATGCTGGGTGACTGGCGGGTGTGGCTGGATAGTATGCAAGCATAGTCTCTGGACTATAAAACACATTGGGAGGCAGACACTCCCAACGCTGACTTTGCAAGGGACCCTGTTGTTCCCTACTCACTGTGTACCAAAGTTCCAGACCAGCTTTGAAGAATAAAGATTGGTTTGCCATTCGTTGGCTTGGCTATTGGATTGCTGTTCCTTTGCTCTTCTATTGAAAGGCCCCAGGTCCGGCCCTGGATCTTTGAAAAGTAAGTTTTGTGCCATAAAACTTGTTGCTAAAACAATTGCTCAGTGGGCCGAATAAGGTTATAGTTTGAATAAATGTTACGCCATCTTTAGTTAATACCCACTAATCAAGTTGTCTTTTTTTGCTTTGCTTGCATACCTCTTTCCAAACTGCTTTAGCTTCAGAATTCTCACAACTCTCTGTCCTTCATATGAGAGAATTGGTTGCAGGCACAGACTTCATTTCATGTGATCTTAAAATTTATTAAATGTTCTTAATCACTCAAGTCCTATAGATTTGTAACTGAATTTCATCTTGTACCACAAATTTTCTAAAACAATGATTTTATTATCGCCAATTTCAATAATCATGCTTTGTCAAATGTAATTGGAGAAGCTATGAATGCAAAACATAACTATGAAAAACTGCTGGTTCTGTTGAAATAATTTGGAATGTGCAATCATTTCTGCATGGCTTATGCTCTTTATTTTATTTGTAAAACAAAATAAGAATCCTTAGCCCGACCAGTTTAGAAAATGTAGGATAAAAAGAGCTGGAAGAGATAGTACAATAAAATCTCCTGTTCTAAAAGCACGGTTATCATCTCTACTAGCAACTACCTCTCATCAATTTACTCCTGGAACAAAGCTTAAAAATTTAATAATAGCAGTGCTTTGAAAAATGCTCATTGAAAATCTATTATAGACTCTGGCCTTTGCATATATATAGTTTAAAGATAGTAAAATGTATAGAGTTTTGATAACCTCAAATATACTATTAACATGAAGCCCTATATTTTACATTCAAATTTATTTGTGACTTACCCTGGCAAACTTGATGAAGATGGTGGTGGCAAGTCTGGCGTTAGGACATACAGGTTGTTGTTTTTGGGCAAGTGTAGAGTTTTTAGAATAATCTACAGGAAAAAAAATATTTAAAATTTAGAAGTGTCAAAATGTTTCGGGTCTGTATCTGAAACATAAAGCCGAACTGATGCAAAATTATATGTCGCTACCAATAGCAACCATAATTATGTGAGTTTAAAAATCACAAGATAAGAAGAACAATAACAAGTACAACAGGAATCTTATTATGCTCCTGATGAAAATCTTTTTCCCCCACACACAAAAATCCCATTGGTAGTAATAATTGGTAATATTTAAAAATTTTATTCAGTCTTGCCCTTAGTAGGTTTCATTGCAATACAACTGCATGTAACACATAAGGTACAATTTAAAATGCTGCCAGTCCACAAGCTTTCTTCTATTACCAAAGAAATCAACAAGCTTTCTTCTATCGCTAATATCCGTATTAATTTCCGAAGAAACACAGCAGCCCTTCTTTATACTGAAGAGTCTTACAGTCATGAAGCTAATTAATATTGTACATGTTTAATCTTCAATGAATCACGATGTTTCTGTAATATGAAAAAGTAGCATGCCAGGCTTGTCTTATTTTCTAATAAAATCATTGCTACATTTTTACCTAGTAGGACTCCTGCCCATTGCCTCTTTTTCAGTAGAGAAAAAACCAAACACACCTTGCAGATATTAGGCTTATTATGTGTGTTCTGTTCTGACCAGATTGGATGGCATTTGTAATATTAAAAAAATATTCACAATGATTCATTCTAGTCTTTGATACCAGCATCTAAGTGATGCTGTTGATCTATCTCAATGCCTGGAGAATTGAGTACCTGGATGGGGAACAACAGGCATCAACTGAATCTCCTAAGTAAACCAGACAGGAAATACGACCAGATGAGCTAATTCTATTTTATTGTAAGGTTACATTAACAGAATCCTATTTTGTTTGTTTGTTTGTTTTTCTCATTTATGAACCACGCATCTCCCTCAGAGAAACTCTAGGTGGACTACAAAAAAACATCAAAATACAAATATAGTATATAAAAATTAAAATGTTAATATTAAAATTTCAAAATTAAAATGTTCAGAAGGAGGCAATAATTAAGAATAATTTAGCCCTGTTAAAAGTTAATTAAAAAGGCGAAGGGAGGGCTCTCAGGGCACCAACCAGCTTCATAGCTACATGTTTCTTTTCTTCCCCAGGGAGAGCCATATTTTAACTCCTTTACAAAAGGCCAGGAAAGTGGGGCCCTGCCCCACTTTGGGGGGGGGGGAGAATATTTTGCAAATGTGAAGGTACAAATCTCCTGCTGTCACATTTAACCATCAGTTTAATTAGGACAGGAACTTCCTAAATTTCTTTCTCGGACCATTAATTCACTAGGGGCTCCCTCCTCTCATCTGATAATTTCCTAGGAAGCATCTCTTCCCCTCATCTTTCACCATTACACTGTCAGCCCCGGCACAGCCGGCACTGCCACAGCCCACCCAGCTAACCTTGATCCTACTGCCTCCAGGAGGCTGCCAGCCACTGCTACAGCCTACTCTCATTCCTGAAGGGAAGGATGATGTCATAAGGCAGCCAGCAGCCTTCTCTGCTGTTGAATTGCAAGCATCTCCAAGCGATGGGAGGCTCCCGGAGGGAAGGAGTAAGCCTAGCAGCCCTGAAAGTGCTGGCCTGAACTGGGAGCTGAAAGTGCTGAAAGTGCTGAAAGTGCTGGCAGGAGCGGGGCTGAAAGTGCTGGCAGGACTGGAACTGATTGGGGATGATTGTGGCTTGCTGACATTCCCTATACACAGTAGGAAGTAGGTAGGAATGAGGTGGGTGTGACCAGTGTGTGGGCGGGTAGCGATTAGGAGTGCGGGTAGAAGGGTGGGGCTGCTGTAATTTTGAGTGGTCATTAAGTGGTCATTAATAAGTTGAGAAATGCCTGTAATTTTCCAGATTTTAGGTTTGATTTGTAAAGCTCTCCATAAATATTAAGCCTCTGAATCCTCAAGGGCTTCTACAGCAAGTTCAGTTTTTATCAAAAACGCAAAATATGTAACACAAGCTCCGCCCTTTATGAACTTGCATACAGTATTCACAATGCACAGACTAAAGGTGCGCAGTTTCCACTTCAAGACAAATGTTGCCATTTGCCGTCTCTGCAGATGGCCATGCAAACCCACCTACTCTGTTCACTTAATGGGAAACTGTCACCTTACGTATCTGAGAATTATCTGGCCCTGTTATACCTATCCAGATCACAGATCTCTGACAACAATTCCTGTGTTAGAGATGTTTTACATTTAATCTGGAGATCCCAAGAACTGAACCCAAGCTCTTCCACATATAAATATGCCTACTCTGGCATCCTTTTATATAGCAAATTAACTGTATGTTGCATGTCACTGGTGAAGATATAGAGTGGTGCTGCACCTTCATGCATGATTTATGAATCATAAATCCAAAGGCACTTTGGAGATAATCAAGTTTTCCCAAAACCACTATCTCACCGTGGAATATAAGTACAGCACTGATAATAAATTGCCATTCAATTTCTACTTGAATAAACCAATTTATTTCAGTAAATTATTATTATTATTATTATTATTATTATTATTATTATTATTATTATTATTATTTATTGAATTTATACCCCGCCCTTCTCCCCAAAGGGACTCAGGGCAGTGAACAGCTGAAAATTAAAATAACATACAATGTAAAAGTTAAGATAACTAAAAATAAATTAAATTAATCGGCCTCTCGATGATACAATGGAAAAAATAAATTTGGATTGTTTTATTACCAGGACCAAGGCAATATGACTACAATTCAATCTTCATTATTTTAGGGGTTTTTTTCCCTGACTTTTTTCTCACTCAAGGTGGCAAATTTATCAATACTCCCTCCTCCCCCACCTATTTCCCTCACCACAACAACCCTGTGAAGTGGAGTCGGGTTGAGGGAGAATGATGGCCCAAAATCATCCAGCTGGTTTTTCATGCCTAAACAGTCTCCTGGTTTCTAGGCCAGCATCTTAACCACTGCACCAAACTGGATCTCAATATTACTTAATGCTTCTTTTAAAAACAGGCTTGGTACAACCGCTGCTTCTTTTCTTCAGAGGAAAGGTGGGATTATCAGAAAGTCACCAGGAACAGTCAGTTACACACAAAGTGCTCGGTTTCAATTTATATGGAATACAGGTGGGAAATGCCATTCGGGAGATGGGCAGAATGCCATTTTATAACTGTTGTGACGGAATTATTTATAAATGAATGTCAGTTGGCCAAAGCCTATGATGATAAAGAAGGTAATGTCTTGTGATATGACTTGGGCTTCTTTGTAGCTTGTAGAACCCAAGGAAGTGGAAAGAGTTCCCTGTCACCTGTGCCCTGGATCCATGTCTTCCTGACTATTTCAGGCATGGGAAACCAATGGGTGGATCAAGGAGGTTATTAATGTTTCTTTGAGGAAGAGGGTGATGCTTCCTGCTTTGAATGAGATGCTTATATGCCCATTCTTGAGGAAACCATTCCTGGATCCAGCTGGTTTTGATGACTTCTGTCCTTATTTCTTTAAAAAAAATTTCCCACAGAAATATGTGCTACCATTCATAAACAGCTAGTTAATGTGCTTTCAGTTCCAGTTGGCAGATTATGAATATCCAATCTTGGATTTTATCATAGGTTCTATTTTTGCTTTCCTTTTGTGGTTCATTTTTGTTTTAATATTGGTTTGGATTTAATTATTACTTTTCTTTGATGTCATACACAATCCAGTCTTTGAGATGGCGGCAGCTTATGTACTGTTGATAAATAAATGAATACCATATAAACAATGGCATAGATTAAAAAAAGTATTTATAATGAGATAGAGAAATCTTTCTGTTGCTACTTGGAACAGGAACTAAAGAAAGTTGTAAGAGGACAACTGAAAAAATCTGTTTCCTACAAAGCTTTTCTCAATCACTGATAGTATATTAAAAGAAGTCCTATCAGAATTATATATATATATATATATATATATATATATATATATATATATATATATATATATATATCTCACCTTCCCTTAAACTATAAAAGCAGAGAGATACAGATGATGTATCATGGCATGGCCCCATGAATAGGGTTTTACATGATTTCTAGCCCTCTCTAAGGGGGGAGGGGGAATCCTCTGTTTTTACACAGTGTACAGGTAGTCCTTAACTTACAACAGTTCATTTAGTGACCGTTCAAAGTTACAACATATTAAAAAAGTGACACGACTATTTTTCACACTTGTGGCCATTGCAGCATCTCAGGGTGACATGATCAAAATTCAGACACTTGGCAATTGATTTATATTTATGAGAGCTGCAGTGTGCTGTGATCACCTTTTGTGACCTTCTGACAAGCAAAGTCAATGGGTAAACCAGATTCACTTAACAACAATTACTAATTTAACAACTGCAATGATTCACTTAACAACTGTAGCAAGAAAGGTCATAAAATGGGGCAAAACTCACTTAACAAATGTCTCATTTAGCAACATAAATGTTGGGCTCAATTGTGGTCATAAGTCAAGGACTACCTGTATATCTTGTGTAAGTGACCACAAGAAGGTGCCATGTCATCCTTATTGGGAATCTTCAGATACAGAATATTAAAAGAGAAAATGTGCACTGAAGGAACAGAATATACTGCCCTGAATATTGTCTAAGTTAACTACTGTCAAAGTTAAATGTTATCCTTTGTAAATATTGTGCCTTCATTGTACAAGCAATCATGCCATTTAATCCAGAATATTTTAGACATGCTGACACATTAGCATTAGTTGGCAAAAACGGTTCATTGGGAAAAAAATCCTGTAACAAATATAAAAACTTACACTATCATCTACATCTCCAGTCTTCCAGCCCTTTAGCAACATTTTCGATGCAGGAATCTGAAGCTCATTTTCTAAAATATGTTTGATCTCTCCTGGAAAAAAACACAAAGGAGAATCATCATAAAACACTTCTGCTTTTTCTGCTTTATCCTTATAAAGCATAGGCAAAATAAAATCTAAGAATCCCAGGCATTACTCAATGCATTTTAAACATATGTCTTTAAGTATTTTAGTTTATCTCCATAAATTCATATATAATAGCATTAAAAGTGGAACACTGAAAAAATGTTTAGAATATAAACAAGAGAAATGCAAAATAATAATAGATTTTACTTGAAATGCTATTGAATTTTGATATTGTTTTTCCCATTTTTTGTAAAATGAATTAAAGGAATTCAGATTTTATTTCTAAATTAAAACAAATGGATTTTTTGATATGTTTAGGGCAGGGATGTCAAACTCAATTTCACTGAGGGCCGCATCATTTATTTTATTTATTATTTTATTAATTCAATTTGTATGCCGCCCCTCTCCGAAGACTCAGGGCGGCTCACAATGCATTTAAAATCATTATAAAAAACATGTAAAAATTAAAAACATTAAAAACATTAAAACTCATTCACACCATTCATGGCTGGATCTCACCAGATCGCAAGAGCGAGATCAACGGCCCCAGGCCTGCCGGAAAAGCCAGGTCTTCACCGCTTTTCGGAAGGCCAATAGGGTGGGGATGGTCCGGACCTCAGGAGGTAACTGGTTCCAGAGAGCTGGGGCAGCCACAGAGAAGGCCCTCCCTCGCGGGCCCGCCAGCTGGCATTGTTTAGCTGACGGGACCTGGAGGAGACCAACTCTGTGGGATCTTATCGGTCGTTGGGAGTTATGCGGTAGAAATAGGGTTGTGTTTGACCTTGGTGGGCCACGGTGGGTGTTGTCAAGGTGGGTGTGGCCAGCTTGACGTCACTTGTATCAGTGGCACCTGTGGTGGCCAAGTGTTAAGTTAGCACTTCCCTCAGACCCTCCCTCACTATCATTATAATTTCCTTCCTTCCTTCTCTTCTTTTCCCTTCCCTCTTCATTCTCCTTTCTTCTTCCTTCCCGTTTCCTTATTTTTCTTTCCTTGCTCTCTTCCCATCTTTCCTTTTCTTTCCTCTTTCTCTTTCTCCTTTCCTGTCCCTTCTTGCATGCTCGAATGCAAAAGGAGAAAGATTTCTCTTTTTGTTTTGTTTTTTGTTTGTTTTGCTAGCCCTCTGCCAGTGAAAAAGACCCTGGAGGGGGCGCGTGTACCCCCCAGGTCCCATTTTGGCTGTGATGACCTCTTGCAGCCCTTTGCCAGCAAAAACGGAGCCCAGGGGCCCCCAAACTCCATTTTCGCTGGCAGAGGCACCATGGACCAGTCCTTTGCTGTTTCCAGGACAGCCCCATGGGCCAGATCGAAGTACCCCACAGGCCGGATCCAGCCCATGGGCCTTGAGTTTGACATCCCTGGTTTAGGGTATATAATTTGCATTAGAAGTTTGCTTTCTATGATATATGCTTTGGTCTCTAAAAACCTTCCTAAATTGTTTGAAATGTTTAAAATTTACACATAATATAACTATTGATTTACCATCTTAGCTAACAGCTACTTATTGAGACAAAATGCTTTTCCAGCTTGGCATATTCCACAATGGGATTCAAAAGTTTGAAGAAGGTATGTGAGGACTGACTCTTGGCTCTTCTACAAAAATGCATTCTGTTCCATCACTAAAATTTGGTCTTCAATATCACTCACGAGAATGTTAATTAACTGTTTTGATTGCGGTTAACAGAGCTAAAGGCTAAATTGGAGTAGAATTCTTTCCTTAAAAATCTTTGTATTTCTCTTTCAGATCAAAATTACATATCAAATTGATTCTAAGCTCCAAAATTTGTTAGTTTATTCAAAGCCCTTTTCAAGCACTGAATTACCCCAAATGAGCAACACTGTACAACTGTTGCTCAATAGCAAATATAGTATGATCAAATGCAGAACACTAGTCTCATGTTCCAAAGCCGATGTCATCCAAGTTCCGCATGATTTTAATTATTTCTCTATTCACATGATATATGTTCCTTCCATCTGGTGGGCATTTTATGCAATTACATTACTAGAAAAAAAAAGTTAACATCTGACTTTGAGAGAAGCATTCATGCACATAACGCACAGCTGTTTTTGCAAGAATATGAACTGAAGATGTTAAATTTGTTATTAAAAAGACAGACTTCAATATGTCAGATAGTTATAAAAAGTTTTTAAAAATAGTTTTAATATGGTGCTTAGCAGTAGTTTCATTGCATGTGTAGTTGATGGCAAATCCAGCTTTGCTTCTGTATAATGTGTGAATTGACCCTGAGCAAAAGACAGATGGAAGATATTAAAATACTATTGAAACACTAATGAAAGTATGGCCTTGGATTAGTAAAAAGTGAAATTTAGGACATCAAAACAGAATGCAGTCTAGTGGGGTTTTTTCCCCCTTATCTCAATATATATTTATTTTTTCATGTAAATCAACATAACCTGCTTAAACCCAGAGATACTGTGACTAATGTTCATATATATTTTCTCTTCATAATATATTTGCATATATAGACAAATACTTCAGATGATTACAGAATTATAAGCAAAATCTCTGTAGATACCAATATTTTCATATAGTTCCCTGGAAAACTTTTTTCAGAAGAAAAAATGCATACTTTGTTGACATGATACATATATTTCAGAAGGTATCATATTTCACCCTCTCATTCACATCAACACAATTGTCTCTTAAATCCTGCTACTTCTAGAAAATAAATCATCAATTGTATAAAAAAAATCTCTCAAAATATAAAAATCCCCTGCCTGATTAAAAATGAGCATTTTATTAATCTATCAGCTAAAGTAATCTTAAAACATTGATATCATTTTTTCATTTGGAGCTGTGCAAAATCAAAAATGAGACTGAGAACTTGAATTTCAAACAATCTCAAAAAAAAGACACAATTCAGTGAAGAATTGAGCATAATAATGGATATGAAGCGAATAGCCAAACAAGTACCTGCTTAGCAAATAAAACATATACTTGCCACTAGATGTCACTCTTTGATTATATATTACTTTTTAAAAAAAAAAACACTTCTGGACAAACACTTGCCACAATATGCCTATGATTTTTATATTGCATTTTTAAACTAAATACACCATCCAAAGTCCCTCTTTGAGAGAGATGGGTGGTTCAGATATGTGATATATAAATAAACTAAACAAACACTTATTTTAAAAGGAAACATTTGTTTGATATCACTAATCATACAGAGTTGGCAAAACTGTTTTAAACAAATACAGTGGTACCTTGGTACTCATTGTTAATTGGTTCTGGGAGGCACGATGAGTATCAAAACCAATGAGTACCAAACAATTTTTTTCCAGAAGGAATAATATAGTGAGACACAAGGCAGCCAACATCGACAAGTTCTAGCTTGTGTGTTGAGTACCAAACAAACGATGAGTACCGGGACAAAATTTTCACGTCAAAATGTGTTGAGTACCAAATTCAGTGAGTTTCAAAGCAGCTGAGTACCAAGGTACCACTGTAATAAAGTAGCATCTTCTTTCTACCTAGTTGCCCTAGGAAGCAAAATAATATATAAGTAATATGAGATTAATAGATAGGAAAAGTAGATGCTGTGATACATAACACTAATTCCAGCACAACAAACACCCTGTCTGAAAAGTGTAATGGTACAGTTTACAGCATAATAGAAATCACTACATTTTGTAAATCAATGACTCCATGATGACTTTATAATGAGGGCAGAATTCCCTTTTCCTTCTGTCATGGTGATATTTCTCTTAATTCTGGCACCCCTTCAAGCACAACATTTTGTAATCTTTAAACTGAATTTAAAAGCATACATGCTCTGTGATTCTAACCTGGTATAACAGAGATATTATACACTGCATTAACATGGGTTCTTGTATCTTTTATCATTATTTTGGCCCATCATACAATTATTAATTCAAATGCTTAAAGAACTCAAACGTGTCTTCATATTTGTTTCCCAAGACTAACACTAACATTAAGTTTACAAGTACTGCTTTTATATATCTCTTCCCTCCCCTCCCCTTCAATGAAACAAGTCACACTTCAGGTCACGTTTGGCTGAATAAATCTCTACTCTTTCAGAAATTAGATAACAAATAGAAAAAGTTTTAGAGCTATTCATTTATTTTTTAAAAATTATATAACTGTCCATCTTTTTAACATAACCCTGATCAGTTCACAGACAGTAATAAAACACTATAAACAATTCTTTTAAAAAAAGCATAAAAACCATCCCCACCACCAACAGAAAGCTAGATAAATTGCTTCCTTGCAGAAAAGAAATGAGTAATGTGTACAAACACCTGGGTACTACAGAACACATAGAAATCACCCTCAGGGTGAAATTGTAAAACTTTTCCTCCTGCCCTTTCAAGTCAATGGACTTTTGGCCCTGCTTTTCGCAAGTTTGAGATTGTAATGAACCTGTTGTGTGTTTACAAATCAGTTATGCCTGGGCTTACTAGAGCTCTGCCAATTTCAGCTCTTACACATATTTTGTATTATAATTAAATTCAGTACTTAGTTGGTCTTGTCTTTTTTTTCCCCCTCAATAGTTTCTTACCAACTGTAGAACTGTCTTCGAGCACCACATCCACATTTCGATCTCTGTATTCCACTCTGAAGTCAAGCATTCGTGGTTGTCTTTCCACTATTTGTCTGGATGGCACTACGGGACGAAATGCAGAAGAGGAGGAAGATGCTGAAGACGATGGCGAAGGATGACTAGCGGGACCATAGGTAGGCCTTTGTAAAGATTCTCCACTATATTCACTGAAAAACATATCAGCTTGGTGTCAAATAAGGACAATTTTCCAAATTTATGCACACTCATATGCTTACATGTATTAATGTAAATTGTGTCTACTAGCCATGGCAAAGGGCTTGGATTTGTACAAGCCACTTAGAATATGCATGAGGAATTAGTAGAACTGTCTGAGGTAGTTACAAAGATGTTGACAAAATGCTGAAAACTGAAAATGACTATATTTGAAAAAGTCACCGGACTAGAGAGGATTGTACTTTAGTGTATTAAGTGTCAGCAGAATATGATACTTAAGTCTACACAAAAGTATCCTGAACCAGCCCATGGACAAGAATCTATCAGCAGAAGGCCTGTATAGACACAATATGATGTCCTTATGTAGAAGGTAAAAGAACTGCCTTATAAAAGGTTGTGAAAATAAGCGAACTTGTGAAATACCAGAAAACAAAGTGGCAATAATAATGAGGATGTAATCTGCAACCACTAAGAATTTCTAAAGCAAGACTTCTTGCCACATAAATAATATATGAAAAAAATATATAAACCATGGGTAAACACTAAACACTCGGGAGCTGGCCAAAGACAAAACATGGAGCAGTTGAATATCCCTATTCATCTGGGCAAATGATCAGTCTAAGAATGAAACAGATTCCATTTACAATCATGTTACAGTTAAAGATAAACCTATGTTTCCTACTTGCCTTATCTTTGTTTTGGGCTAGTTTCCATTGTTTGATATGAATATCTATCACTGACTGATTGACTGAGGCCTGATAATAGTTAACATTAATTTTTAATATCAAGTTCCATTTTGCTTGGGTGCCACATTTTATATCATCTCAGTGATATCTCATACAAATGAAATGGTATTGTAACTTATATGAATTTTATTCTGATATTTGCCATGCCTTAATATCTTTCCCAAATTTTTCTGCAAAGACGACTTGGTTATTTTGCTTTGTTTGAAGAACCTGTTAAATAAATTTGGGTAGTTCTTAAGATAGGCAAGTTCTTCAATCAACTGTTTCACTTTATGAACATTATTTGACGTTACTTCCATGAACAGTACAGAAATGCAGCCACAGGTGGTGAGCATTTTGTTCCTGAACAAAAGTCTTTTGATTCTCAGAATTATTTGCCATAACTAAATAGACCTCCAATTAATTCTGCTAACATCCTAACCTGCAATAATCTTAACAGTTGTCAGGACTTAGCCTATCTTTTTTAGCTTAGATGCTTTTCAAAAACACAATTATAATTATAAAATGAAATAGATGCTAAACTGAAAACGCTGAGTTTCAAATTTGCCTTTGTATTTGAAAGCAATGTAGTATCAACCTGGCTATTAAAAAAATACAAATACTGCAAAATGGTGGTATATATCACAGTAACTGGCTTTAGTAATTCACTATTCAGATTTGTTTATTAACAAATACGTAAAACATCTGATAGGACATGCAGTTTCATTTTGATCCGATTTGCAAGTACACAAATAAAATATATTTCTTCCTCTTCTTTTCCATATAGACATATCTAAAAAGTACTTATAGAATATGACTAACAGTGAACACTGATAATACAAAACACATCCCATCCACTAAAGGCTACTTTGGGTTCCTAGTTTTTCAAATAATTTTTAATTTTGTAAAGCCTACATGGCTTTGAACAGGGATATACAATTTGCAGCCCCTCAAACTCCAGAACCTCTTCAAAACTTACTAATTTTCATGCAATATAAGGGGGAAAATTAATTGCACTGATTGTATTTAATATTATTATATTTTTAGGTAGCTTTGTCCTGTCCCTGTCCACTCTTTTTGTCCAGGGAGTTTTGGTTAGGGTTAGGAAATACTGTGGTATGTGTGCTCAAGTGCTTAAGAAACATTGCACATTCTTGGCTTAAGTCCAATTATCTATTAGAGACTCTCTCCTTCCCTTTGTTCTGCAATGCTCTCATATGATGTGTCATGGCAATGCCAGCTGGTCTCTCTCTAAATGAGAAAAAACTACCCTCATGGCCACATACACACATAAGTTCTACTTGCAAATCCCTTTCCCTTGGAAACAAGGAAGGCAGGCAGGCAGGCAGGAGGAAGACACCCAATTGGGCATTATTATTATTTATATCTGAACAAATTTTTCATAGGTCACAAGGAGATTATATTTGTAATTCGGAAAAGATATTTAAATATTTTTCTTCCTATTTCTAAATTGTAAAAAACAAAAAAAGATTATCAGCAGTGTCCTACGAGGCAAGGAAACCATGAAAAACATAGCTTCTGGAATTGCTTCCAATCCTTTACCAACAATGGCCATACATTGCTTGTTATTATGTATGGGAAGGCTGCCCATACTTCCTCTGGATCATGTGATCAGAAAGGAGAAAGGAAGGGAGTACAGAATGGAAAAATCAACAGCATTCTGAGCTGCTGCCCACTCCCTCTCCCAGCAGGATCTCCTGAAGGTTTTTTTTTTCCGCCCGATCCAGTCCGTTTTCAAACTCAGTCTTTATTTTGCTTCATAAACCATATATGATCCTATTCTCTTCAGCTTTTGAAGTTATTTGGCTGAAGGGCACGCAGATCTGTCTACCTTTTACATAAACATTTTGGGCTGGGAAGTTTTTTTTAAAAAAGGTGTATGATTGAATAAGTCCAGTGGTGGGATTCAAATATTTTAACAACCGGTTCTCTGCCCTAATGATTTCTTCCAACAACCAGTTTGCCAAACTGCTCAGAAAGTTAACAACCGGTTCTTCCGAAGTGGTGCGAACTGGCTGAATCCAACCACTGAATAAGTCCCTGCTCATTACTGCTCACGCCTTTGTGGCCTTCTGTTTGGACTACTGCAATGGACTCTAAATAGGGTGCAGTTGGTGCAGAGTACAGCTGCCCAGGTAGCAAATAGTCCTGGCTACTTGGCATACATAACACCACTATTTCATGAGATATACTAGCTCTCCATGTGTTTCCAGGTGCAATTCAAAGTACTGGTTGTCACCTTTAAAGCTCTTCCTGGTTTGGGACTAGGTTAATTGAAGGACTATCTTTCTCCTCTTGTTTCTCCCCAACGAATCCAATCCAGTAGGATGGGCATGATCTGAGTCTATTAGCCAAAAGTGCCAGTGCTGGGGCCCAGGACGCATGCCTTTTCTGCCATAATTCCTGTTAATTACATTCTCTCACCAGAAATGAGAATAGCCTAGACTCTGCTGGCCTTTTGTAAGAACCTAAAGATCTGGTTTGATGCCCAGCCTCGAGTGTGTGAAGGGTTCTGACTTCTGGCTATGCTAGTATCTGCCTTGTAATATCTTGCTCAGTTGCTATGCATTATAATTTTTGTATTTGTGATGGAAATTGTTTTCAATTTATTTTAAGACTGTTTAATGCCCACAGTCATTTGTTGAGATGCATGGCCATGCAAATTGAATAAATTTTATTTATACCCCTTTACTGTTTTTTACAAATAACTCAAGCCAGCAAACATATCCAACGACCTTCTTTCTCCTATTTTCCCCACAAGAACCCAAATAAATAATAATAATAATAATAATAATAATAATAATAATAAATAATAATAATAATAATAATAATTTTATTTCTATACCGCCCTTCTCCCGAAGGACTCAGGGCAGTGTACAGCCTATTTAAAAACACAAGACAAAACAACAATTAAAATTTAAAATGATTAAATAGATTTGGCTCAATTAAAACCCCAGAAATTTAAAATACCCCAATTTAAAATTATTATGTTGATAACCGGCCTGGCGGAACAACAGGGTCTTCAATGCGCAGCAAAACACCCGGAGGTCGGAGATCTTACGTATTTCCGGGGGCAGTTCATTCCACAGGGCTGGGGCTCCCACAGAGAAGGCCCTCCCCCTGGGTGTCGCCAGCCGACATAACTTGGCCAATGGCACCCTGAGGAGACCCTCTCTGTGGGAGCGGACTGGCCGGTGGGAGGCTATTGGTGGCAGAAGACGGTCTCGAAGGTACCCGGGTCCTATTCTAATTGTTACAGAACTATGAGATATGAATTTAAAATCCTTGATATATTAATACTGGTAAGTGTACTAGCAAATTTTAAATGTGTCCTCTCCTATCTGTTTTTCAAAATAGGAAGCTTATATTGAGCTTCTGGTTTTTCAGATCCATTCAGTGCAATTGATAGGCAAACACTTGCAAACAACGACTCACTCACTGTTAAACTGAACTATGACAGCAAACTGTTGCTGACAAATCTGTGCAGCTTTAATATCAGAGCGTTTGTCAGCTTAACCATCGGCTACAATAATTTGCATCATTCTGCATTACAAATTATGTTTGAGTAAAGGGGAAACAAACAAAAAAATAGAACACTGTGATTCTTTTTTTTACACAAAACCCCCTTTTCTTTCTTGCTAATCAGAAAGAACAAAGGGTAATTCTCAGCTCCAAAGCCATGGGCAGTTTCAGAGTTAAGATGAACAATGGGCACGCTGTGTTTAGGTGTATACATTTCCATGCAAAAATATATTGGCCCCAATTCAGAGATTTTTCTGTGCTGGAGTGGGAAGCAAGAAGACTACTGCTTGTGAAGACCTTTCCGGCCAGATGGTCAATGCAGTTAGCTTTCAAAACTAAGCAGAAGAGGAAAGGGATCAGTCCTCATATTCCCAAACCACACTGATCCCTCTGTTTTTGGTTCTGTCTGTTTGTGCGTCCCCCGTACATCTGCAATTCAGGAACACAACACAAGTAGCCTGACTTTGCAAGCACAATTCTCTTTCTCCACATAGAACTCTTTTGCATTTAGCACACGGACAATATTTTTTCAGTTTACATATTGTCCTAATAAAACCTGGACAAATTTTATTTTTATTGTTTTTAGTGAATGTCAGCAGTTTTTTTTGGGGGGGTGGATGCAGTCAATTAGTGCTAAAGTAGTGCTAAAGTAGTGAAGCTTGATAGCTAAAGTGCTAGAAATGGGAAATTTCACTGAGTCACAATAAACATTATCTATTGCTTATACACTACTATAGTTGAGACTAAACAATCTCATAATGTCCAAAATTGCTTCTTCAAGCATAGATTGCCAGCTGTAGTTTCTTACAAATTATGACATTTCAGGAACAGTAATATAAATCACCCTTCTGAAGAAAAGGTCAGATTTCAATCTCAGAGAAGTCTGATTTCACAACTCCCTCTTAGCAAAGATGTTACCTCTCCAGTATCAAAAAGCAGGAATAACAATAAGGAATTCCTTGGAAGAGATTTTGGATCTCCAAATTTCACAGTCCATAGGCTGTGATATAAATAATGCTGATATAAATAATGCTTCTTCTTAGAGAAAGAAGACTGGGCTGTTGTGTAAGCCATTACTGATTACAGTTAAAGGCACCAACTGAACGTTAAGTGAAGAAGAGAGCTAGATTTCTTGGTCCATCACTAAGAACATTTGTCTTATATTCAACCTAACTGGTTTTAATCTAGGTTTTGGGAAATGTGTTCCTTAATTATTATAATTTCATTGGAAAAAGTTAAGAGCTTACTTCTACTGAGCATCTACAAGTAGGTGGATTTCTAAGACTAATCAAAACTTAAGCATTGACAAATTAATTTAGACAGTATTTTCCTTATAGTGTTTAAATAAAAGCTTCATATTTAGATTATTAAAACGTATTTTAAAGCTCAATTGCAGAAAACAGCAGTTATTTCATAATGCTTTTAGGATAATGATATAAGTATAAAAATACCACTTACCTTTCTAAAATGCCATTTTCCTGTGGTATAACTCCATTGATGGCTGCCTGAAAAGGAAGCATACAGCATTTAATTTCTAGACAATAATGATAACTGTTTAGTTTTGTGACTACAATATGGATGTGGATTGTCACTGTCATGCTGGAATGTTTTCCAATCTCTCAGTGAAGTCTACAACTCTGGTCTTCCTAGGAAGAATCCCACCAAGTGTTAATCAACCTGGTCATGCTTAGTATCCAAGGTAATGGAACATTGCCTGCTGACATATGGATATGTCCCTAAAGACAGCAGAAGTGAAGTTAAAAATGGTCAAATTGGAGATGAGAAAGCTGGTTTTAAAAGAAATGAGGAACTCTTCAAATACCGTATTTTCCGGCGTATAAGACGACTGGGCGTATAAGACGACCCCCGACTTTTCCTGTTAAAATATAGGGTTTGGGCTATACTCGCTGTATAAAACTACCCCTCTTCCAACGCACACCAAATAAAAATTAAAAAACATCAACTGGCTCACCCACAATGTAAAAGCAGCTGTGCTAGACCCAAAATGGGCCCTGAAACAAGCAGGAACCTCACACAGCCACAAAAAGCCCAAAAAACAACTTTCACACTTTACACACACAAAATTCCACATACAGCTTTGTGAGATTTTGTGTGTTTGTGTAGTTAGAGTGAAACACTACAGAAACACACTAAATCTCAGAAAGCTGCCCAAATATTATTTTATTTTATTTTTATTTTTATATGAAAACTAAATTTAAAACTTCCTAAACTTTAAATGGCTAGGTCTAAAAAAAAGAACAACTAAAAAAAACCCCAATTAACTATTTTTTTAAAAGCTCCCAAAGGGGAAAAAAACTTACCCAATAGAACAAGGGTCTCCAACCTTGGCAACTTTAAGACTTGTAGACTTCAACTCCCAGAATTCCTCAGCCAGCTTTGTTTTGCTGGCTGAGGAATTCTGGGAGTTGAAGTCCACAACTCCCTGCCTGCTTGATTGCAGGCAGGGAGTGGCTTGCTGATGGAATGGATTCAGGCAAGCGAAGCAAGGCAAGCGCTGCGACTAGCAGCTAAGGTAAGCAAGCTGGAGGGGGAAAACTGTTTTCCTTTTACATGGCTCTGGCGATCCCAGCTGCGTTGCCTGATTAGCAGGCAACTCAGCTGGGATCATCAGAGCTTGTATGGCCCCTATCTTAAATGCTTTTAAAGAGGTCTTGAAAACTATGGCTTCTCCACCAAGCCTTGGGCTTGGATAGGAGGTAAGCCTTTTATAGGATTCTGCATGTTAATTTGAAAGTTTTCTTCTTTTATGGACATGCAACAATTTATTTTTTTTTTGCTATTTTGTGCCTTGATTTGTTTAATGTTGCTTATTTTTATTTTATTTTTATTTTATTTATCAAATTTATTGGCCGCCCATCTTACCACAGAGTAACTGTGGTATTTACTGCCCAGCCTTCATGGGATTGACGGTCTTATAAATTTTACTAATAAGTAAATTAATGAATACTAACATGAGTCACACTTATTCAAACACGTTAAATCACAAAGTCCCTATTCTATCAATTATAATATAATAAATGAAAAGAAATGTGACACCATGGTCAGAGTACAAGATTAAATAGGGAACTCCAAGTAATACTCTCTACTGAAACTCATTAATTGACTGGGTAAAGACTGTTTAGATATATTTTATAGAGGTACAGATAGTCTTCAATTTACAACAGTTCATTTAGGGACCGTTCAAAGTTACAATGGCACTGGAAAAAGTGACTTATGACCGTTTTTTACAATTATCACCTTTGCAGCATCCTCATGATCATGTGATCAAAATTCAGATGCTTGGCAACTAGTTCATACTTATAATCGTTGCTGGGTCCCAGGGTCATGTGATCCACTTTTGCGACCTTCTGACATGCAAAGTCTATGGGGAATCCAAATTCACTTAACCACCAGGTTACTAACTTATCAACTCATTGATTCACTTAAGAACAGAAATTTTGGGCTCAACTGTGGTCTTAAGTCAAGGACCAACCATACTTTAGAGAAGTGGGTAGTAGGAAAGGAAGGTTTACCATAAATAAGAAAAAATATGCCAATTCATTACTATTTGCCCCATTTAATTTTTTTTTCCCAAGTAGATGAAATTAAATGTATTGCCTCTAAAAGGATTAAAAACTTAAGTGATTGAGTACTGATCCAGGTAATCCATGGGCCCCAGTCTTTTTTTTTAGAATGACACCCTTCCAATATCCTGATATCAAAATCCAGCAGCAAATTGTTGAATTAATGGCAGGTTTGAATTTCTAGCAGAAATTGAATAAAAATCCAAGCAATAAATTGAGCACTGCCTTTTGAGGGGGTGCCTCCAAAGAGTCTTTCCAAATGTTTTGCAGAAACCAATTGCTAATTTAAAAACTGAAAACAGATGTGCAAGAAGTCACAGGCCTACTTTTTTCCTCTGAAGTCTCTGATGTTATTCCCACCCATCCCTTTTTAAAAATAGCAATAGATAACTTTGATTCTAACAAATACAATTAGGGCGAGAAACATGGTCACCATTATTCCAAAATAATATTTTCTATTATCTATAAAGAATCAAAAGAGAAGATTGTGTAAAGCTAAAATTTGAAGAATCTCAATTTCAAAAACCTGCCATACAGTATCTAGAGATTCATTTAGGTTAGCCTTAGACACACCCCTGTAATTCAGTCTCATAACAATACAACACTAATCTTCTGTACTCTAAAGTAGCAAGGAATATTAAAAAGAAAAATATGAACTATTCTGAACTCCCAGGAATCTTTCTGTATTACTATTTCTAATTTCTGGACATACTATGAGCATTCTGAAAATCCAAAGATAACTGATTTAATTATTTCCTTCCATGTATTTCCTACACATATTTACTGACGTAAGAATAGTGTTGTGACCAGGCCCAAATAGGTATTATCAGACGCAATCAGTTTGAAAACAGACTTTATTAGAACAGCTGAGAATTAACTCATTCTCAGCGCAGTACAAACTAAATCAAAAATTCTTCATAACACAATTCTTCAGCCTTATTACCAACCTTGGTCTAATTAGGCAACCTGCCAAAGGCTTTTCTTGGCAAAAGTTCAGAAGCAGAAGACGCCGACAAGAAATAAATGCAGTAAGACAAGAAAGCAAATCTATCAACGTTGTTTTCCGACAAAGAGTCCAAGAGCCGTTGCTGGTCTTTTAAGCTTTATGGGAGGGGCCAATCATCTCTTGGCCCTACTCCCGAGTCGTCCTTTTGGCTTTAGCTGCTCTTGCCTTCTGGCAGCTCTTTTCACGTGTGCACTAGGAACAGGCTCCTCCTGTTCCTCTGCCTCTCTACTGTCAGCCTCTGGAGGCTCCGGAGTCCGCACATCACTCCCAGATGGTCCTGGCCCCATCTCTGCCTCTGACACAGAGCCCTCATCCAGGCCTTCCCCAGCCTCCAGGCCTGGCCCATGTTCTTCCTCAGCCTCCTCACTGTCGACTCCGCTGCCAGCTCCGCAGGCTGCTGGCGGACCACAACAGATAGATCCAATACAATGCTATTCTTCCTATCTGCTCACTTTCTAAAATATACATTTAGAAAGAACTTTCGTTCTTTCTGGTTTACTATTAACTTTCCTAGAGCAGAGCTTAATATTTAACTGCCATTAAATATAGTTTTTAAAGAGAGATCATTATGCAAAGCAAGTGAAATAGTAATACAATGATTGCATCCATACAACAAAATGTGGGGCACAGAAGCATTCTAAATTAATAACATTAAGATGTAATAAATTCAGCTGTAAAACATGAGATTCTTTTTTGCTCTTAGACATTTAAGATACATTTTTTATGACCAAACAGGAATATACAATCTTTTCAAATGGCTCCATCAGGTAATTAAAGATAGGCTGTTAATTCCTCCCTTTTTGGCCATGGCAGTACATTTCATTTCTACAAATAGCCTAATGGCAGAGATGGATGAGGATTCCGGGGTTTGTTACCCAATACATTTAGAAATATCAGGTTTGAAAAGTCTATATTAATAGATCAGAATTTCACACTGTAATTAAATCCAGTTTATATCACATACATCAGTATTTTCTTTCTTCGTTGGAGGGTTTTTAATACTTCAGTTGAGTGTTTGCATATCAGCACATGTATGTATGTACTCAAAAAGATTTATAAAATGTGTATCACATCTGTTCATACGCTGAAGCTGCTGAGGAACATTTTGAATTGGAAACATCATATATTGAAATATATAATTTTTATAATGAATTAAATTCAGACTCAGTCATTTACACTGCAAAATAACCCCTCTGAAATAATTTGAAACTAGTTATTGCTAAAGTAAATTCCATTTGATTTAGTCAGATATGAGTAAACCTTAACTATTTAACTAAAAGAATGTCTGATCTGAGCTGTCAAGGAATATATTTACTACATACCATACCCCCATATATTTTGTAGAAGGCAACACACAAATTTATACAAGTAGTGAATCTTAAAATAAGAACTGAAACATTAATATATTAATTACTAAACAATATGTACTTGATTGCTTCTTATTCATCCATTCAGATGTGCAATCATGTTTCATCATTCACTGTTTTTAAAAATTCTAATGCTCCTTGGGAACTAATATTTATTTGCATTTCCTAACACATGAGAAAAAGCAATTTCCCCCTCATAATTCCCAGTAGCCTAGAGCAACAAAGTAAAGTCTACAACATATTTATTATCTCTGATACCTCAGTTTTCCTGAGATCTAATCTTAAAACATAACTCTTGCTAATAAGAAGTCACATTCACCATAAAAAAATTACCCTAATGGCATTGGTCTTACTCATAATGAAAGCAAATTAAAGCTATTTTGAGAATGCATGTTTCTTCCTAATAAAAATCTTGTAAGATTCTAAACTTCCCCAAATTCCCAAGCATCACAACAGCGTTTTTCTAAACCATTTGCTTCTAATAGAAAAGGATAGGAATAGAACAGAAGAAGCATTGGCTTAGTTATTTACAGATTTCATGATCAGGTTGAGACTACTGGTTAAATAGTTGTAGGAGGTAAATGGAAGTTCATGGTGAGGTTCTAATCAAGGCAATAGGAGCAGCAATACTTCTAATCTCTTCCTCAGAAGCAGCCTGGTAGATAGAATGTGGTTAAGAGATGACAATTCTGAGAATTACCAGCCCTCCAAAAAAGAGGAGTGGCATGTGTTATTCTGATATTAAATCCACTACCAAATGTTGCTGCAAAATCCAAATAACACTAAGATGGGCAATGTGCACTTCCACTTATGCCATCCTATAATGATTATTTATTTCATGGTTTTATTAAGATTTCAGAAGGGAGGATAAATTGTTGAAACTTCACTGCATCACTGAAAGCAAAAGGAATTTTTTTGTGCTAAATCTTGTCAGTGGGCATTTGGGGGTAAAAGAAATTAAACTATAGTGCTGCAGGTGAATTTTTTTTAGTTTTGATATTATTTTTTTTTAGTTTAAACAAATTTCCTATATTCCAAAAGCCCAAAGCATCAATCAGCTTTAAAAACATTGAAATTCTGTACTCTTTGCATAGTTTTTGCTTTAGGGCAACATTTTAATTACTCTTTTAACTGTTTAAAGCAATGTAATTATAGTTTGCATAAATATATAAAATGCCTCCCACCTTAAGTTTAAACTTGCTACCCTGAAAATATGAATTTGTGAAAAGAAATGCTTAACGAGAGGGGGAAAAATGTTAGTCAGAGTGCCAAGCGCTTCTGTCTTCTCAGGTGCTGCCTTTTGTTGGACTAAGAGTACAAAGAACTCTCTATTATAAGAAATAGAGTAGCTTCTTCATAAAAAGAAATTGACATTTATTAGCCTTGCCGCTCACTTGATGACTCTGCATTTCTTGTTGGCAGCTGCGCAAGGATAATAGAAGTAGAAAGAGTTCATTACTGCAGTAATGAAATTTCAACTACTGTTTAGATAAGGTTGCATATGGTACTTACATTACTTTCATAACTTGTCACCAAGCCTTACCAAAGGCTTACTTCTGTATTGATACTGTGCATTACTGAATTTTATATCTACAAATTCATGCGTACCAAACATAATATTTCATAGCAAATTGGGAATAAGTTAGGTTACAAAAATTCTACAAGCACCTCACTTTTTAATATAATGTTCCTATTTGTTCATTTTTTTGGCAAGCAACTGCAGATGTAAAAAACAAAACCCAAGCTAAAACTGTCTTTATAAAGTAGGCCAGATGAGCAGCATTTTAAAGCATTTAGCCTAAACCGCCACCCCCACCCCCCCATCCTAATGCACAGCCATCACTTCTTTCAAAGATTATTTTGGTGCCTCAATACTTTTCAGTTTTAGTGCCTCAGTAATTCTCAATTAACAGTAGTGTACATCAATGGAAAGATATAGATATGCTTATTTTTCTGGCTTGAAATTGGTTTTTTTTTTCCATTGGTGCATAGCATAGTTCAAAACAGATTCAGCTTTTGAATTCAACTTTCCTTGTATGTCAATTAAGAACACAGAACGTACATTTATAAATTTGCTTTTTGAATTTTCCAAGAGGAAAACAATAAAATTCTATAAATATCTCCAAAGCCGTTGCTAATCTATTTATACAAGTAAGTTGAGTTAAAAGCTATAAACTATTTTATACAGGAAATATATGAGATAGTCTATACTTCACATAAAAATCTGTAGTATAAGTATTTTATGAAGAACATCAAAATTTATGTTACCTAGAAAGTTATTCACGTTAATATTCCCCAGAAGAACACACACTGAGATATCTAGTTTATCACTTTTCATTTCTTATAATTACAATGACCATATGTGATTTATTTCCAAAAGCTTTCCTTTAGCTTTATTTAATTCATTTATTTTTCTTGGTTTTGCTTTTGAATTTTCTAAATGTTCTAAAACTAAAAATGTAATTTTGTTATCCGTGCAAACTTCTTTCAGATTTGCCCTCTTTTTCGGGTTTGTCCTTTGCTTTTTCCATGAAAATATGGTCAATGAAATAGATGCACAATAATACACAAATACAACAATGAATACTTTCTAGGAAAACTACTTCTTGATCAAAAAAGAACTGATTCTGGAATTAACATCTAGTAACAAGCAGATGAATTATTAAAATTTGGAACTGAATTTTATAGAAAATGTCTAGAGTTTGACTCTTAAGAACTATAAGTAAATTTGAAGGATTGTTTCAACATCTCCTTCATACCCAAACATTCTGATACAGGGAGCCCTGAAGTTGCATTTGGTGAGATTGCACAACACATACATAAATCCATGATTATTCTAACTGTAAAAATGAAGACTCGAGAGTCCATAATTTTTGAAAATAGTAAAATGCCATATCCCCCCTTTCATGATCTGGAATGGTACAGCTGTAAGCTCTAGTAACTTGTGTAGGTTTTTTATTTTTACAAAAAATATCTACAACAATTTTGCACTTCTTCAGCCTCACATAATCTGTATAAAACCCACTACAAAAAAAGTCTTATCTCTTTCAGTAGCTGCTTTCCTTAATACAGGCTATATCCTTTTAATAATGAAGAAGTGTGGCATACTGAATATTTAAAAGGTGTCTACAGTTATTTGACTGGTTGATTATGTTCCATCAAGTCACTTTTGACTCTTAGTGACCAAAGGTATCTGTACTTACCATATTTTTCGGAGTGTAAGACACAGTTTTTTCTCTCCTAAAAGAGGCTGAAAATTTGGGTGTGTCTTATACTCTGAATTATACTCTGAAAAAAAGCTTTTTCGAAGCTTTTTTTCAGCCTACCAAGGCGCTAGGAGTGAAGCGCTTTGCCTGATCCCTCCAACTCTCAGCTGTGACATTTTTTCCAGCCCTAATGAAGCGCTGTGACTGCAGCGATCTCAGTGGTTTGCCTGCTTTTCTCATTGCTTCTGTCTCCAAAGATCAGTTGTGCTTTAGAAGCTGTTTTTTATCCCCAAGCAGGGGATAAAAACCAGCAAACTAATGTGCTGAAGATGACCAGACTAAAGACACTAGCCAGATGAATACCTGGTAGGCAGATTTTTTTTTCCTATTTCCTCCCCAAAAACTAAGCTGTCTTATATATTCCGGTGCATTTTATACTCCGAAAAATATGGTATGCTACAATAGCATATTTCTAAGAATACAAAAGAGAATCTCCATAATCCAGAATTTCGTATCTGAATTTAAAATATGTTCAGCTTCTTGGCCCACATCAATGTATCTTCTAGCTATCAAAATAAGAACAAGACCTATATAAACAGTGTGTTGTCTGGTTACAATTAGTTGGAGCAATCAACATCATCATAATAGTAATAATGTTCCTTAATAGTAGTCCTATAATAACAGTGTTTTCTCATCATACTTATTGTTAATACTAATTCATATTAATAGTAAACATGTCATAATTCTCTCAAAGTAAAATTAGTTCTTCTCTTATACCTTTAAACATTCTAACTTCTGTTTCTGTTAGTTAACCATTGATAAAACAAATCCATATTTCAAAATATTCCGTGTCTTCCTTCTCTTTAATTTCAAGTATTAGTCTGTCCATTTCTGCACATTCTGTTTATATAGATATTGAAACTGTTGCTCTTTCTTTATATAGCAAAAATAAAAAAATTAATTTGAAGGGGGGGAAAAGAACAAGACAATCTGCAATCTCAATAATGCCAAAATCCTGCATTGCTGAAGCTTAGTAACAAAGTAATAAAAACTGGCAGCACTTTTTTTTACATTAAGGATTATTAATGTTTTAACTCTTAAAATGTAAAACCATAAGATAATTCTACCTCATCTTTTGGATATAAGAAAGAAACCTGTATTACCAAACCATATCTCTCAGAAAAACTCAGAAAAGTGCCGTTTTTTTCAATGTGTCACACTATATCACTTTCTTCTGCACACAAAGACAACTAGATTTCCAATAAATTTCCAACTTTTTAATGTATCTCTGAACATCTGACCTCCTAATACAGATCAGTTGACACTAAATTCTTTCCTATCATTGTACAATATGAAACATTATACACATTCTGTTTCTTTATTTAACCTTTCTTTGACCCTGAAAATGCATTATCTTTATTGGCACAAGTATGTAGATTTGAGAATTTTTGGCAAGACATTTTGGCAAAGATTTGTTGAAAATTGAAGTACAGTTACAAATAGATGCTAACACAAGCTTACTGTCCCCCTCAGACTCTAAATACTTCTTAGGAGACATGGTTTCACTTTTCTAAACTCATGCATTTGCCAGATATATGTCATACTTTATTGTGTATCTGAAAAATTTGATTTTAATAAAAATCTGCCTAGGACTGAAGTCCCTCAGGAGAAACAGACCCTGTTCTTTAAAAATCCAGGAAATTTACATTTAGTATGGATCCCTGAAAGGAATCCAAATCAGATTTGACTAGAGATACATGTTGTCAGTAGGTAGCCATAAAATTGCAATAAAAAAAACCCTGGCCTTGAGGAAGTTAGTATTTCTTTTTTCACTATAGCATACCTTGTCTCTCCACTAATTTGGAAAGAAAAGTTGTATCCTCCTAAAGCATACTCTTGTATACTGTTACCATTACTTCACTTCCAATACACACCTCAAAAAAACATGAAAGCGCAGAGACATATGATACTTGATCAAAGGTAAGGAAATACAACTGATGCTTTGTCACCATGAACAGCCCAGTAAAATCAAAAAGCAGTAATGATGTCCAAAACTAAATGGAATCCTTACAAAGATGTAAAAGGAGAAACTTCCATCCCTGCCCCAAGACCCTGAAAAAGGACAAAGCTACATCACGAGTAACATCATTCCAAATTAAATGCAATGGAAAAACATTGCAATCAATTGGGCCAATAAGAAAACTTTGGTTACTGCTTCTTGCAACGCCAAATTACATTTTTTTCCCAAAAGTGAAAGGCCTATTGTTTTTTGTAGTATGCACTCTAAACATATATTTCTTGATTTAGGATTTTAATCTGGCTTTCATGCAGGAGCAAAAGGCAGGTTATGTTCTATTCTTTCCTCTTATTTTTCCCCATATCTAAAAGCCTGTGAGGTAAGTCAGGATGAGGACAGTGATTTCCCCAAATTCTCTTAATGAATTAGAACCAGGTTTCTCTTCCTCCTAGTCCAACACTTTAATCACAACATCAAATCTTTCGTGATTTGAAAATGGGCCGGTAGATTTGACACAGCACTATATTAAGTTTGTATATCCTTTGAACCCTCAATCTTCCAGCTACCCATGCTAGGATTCTAGCAATTTTCCCTCTGATTTTAAGCATCAAAAAATAAATAACACATAAAATAAAATAAATACTTACCACTAAATCCCAGTTATTTTGTTCAAGTAAGGTGATAGCTTCATCAATATTTTCTATTCCAGTACATGCCTAAAATAATAAAGAATGACAAAGTTTCAGCTGAAAAAAAATCTGCCAAAAATAATAATTTGTTAAAAATCGTACAGGTTAAAAACTGCATTCAACAGGATCACAACTTCTTGATCTCTAGACATCTTAAGACATAAACATAGATTAAATGTAGGAGATTCTATTGTATGAGTTCAGAAAATTTAGACATCAGCTGGTAAACCAAAAATTATCAAACTTGTAGTTCATTTTATTAATCCAATGGTTAGCTTTACAGTAGTATAGCTATACAATAGTACAGTAGTATATAACTCTTCCTATTTGCAAAAGATTTAATAATAGTCAAGTAATAGTCTTGCCATTCCCATTTTATTATGAGTAAAAGATCTCTATCATGTCATATTCAGCTTCTTTAAGCCAAATATATATTCAGTTAAGAGATATGACCCAGCACAACTTATTCCATAAATATAGCTATAACCATTATACTGTTAACTTTGCATGCAAGATGTCCTAGATTCAGCTGTTGATATATCCAAGTAAAAGGGGGACCATCATATATTTAACTATTTTCATATCTATCTTCTCACACACAAAGTGTTCAAGGCAAAGCATAAAAACAATGAAAGAGGAAATAAAAATAGGAAAGCCATCCTCCTAGATCAGGGTTGGCGAACCTTTTTGGCATTGCGCATCAAAAGTATGTGTGCGCACGCAACAGCGTGCATGCATACTGGTACCCATAATGCAATGTACACCCCACCTGCGCATATGCGCATGACCCCTCCCATGTTCCCCATGCATGTGCACATCCCTGCGCATGTGCCCCCCCGCACATGCGCCCCCCCACGCCCTATTTTGGACCTGAAAAGCCTCCTGCACCAAACTTTTACCGGCCCCAAGCCTCTGCCGCCGGCGAACCAGCAGTGGGAGAATCGCTGGGGCAAGGGGCGAGGGGGCACGCTTCCCTCCCTCCCCGCCTGAGTGGGCTTCTTGTGCGGCTCCAAGCCTCTGCTAGGGAGGAAGGAAAGCCTAAGCCTGCTGTTCCTGTCACCGTCCGAGAAGCAGCAGGAGAATCGCCGGGGCAAGGGGGCATACTTCCTTCCCTCCCCATCTAAGCAGGCTTCTTGCATGGCTCCAAGCCTTCACTGGGGAAGAAGGGAAGCCTCATCCCACTGCCCATTGCCTCCATTGAAATAATAGTGGGAGAATAGCTGGGGCGAGGGGGCACGCTTCCCTCCCTTCCCGCCCGAGCGGGCTTCTTGCGCGGCCCCAAGCCTCCGGCGGGGAGGGAGGGAAGCCTCGGCCCACCCGTCCTTGCACCCGCACCCCCTCACTCCTGGCAGTGGCAGTTCTTGCACTGATTTATCTCCAATCTCCAATACAGACCTTTCAACAGTTCCAAGAAGGCTCCACACCCATTTGTACCACTCAGGTGACCCCGAGGACACAGACAAACCTCCAAGTGGCCTCTACGTCTCTCTAAAAGGATGCAAATGACCAGATGACTGCAAGGAATATAAATCTTTCCATTCCCCACCATCCAGTCAGAGTTGAAGAAGCTTCTTAGATGAGAAGCAAAACATCTTCAAAGAAAAACCAGAAAGTCCAGTTGCCTCTTGAAAAAACCTTTGGGATACTAAAGAATTATCTGTATGTGTATTTTGAATGTGCATATAATAAAAGCATGGTTTAGTAATCATTGGGTGAAGCAAATTTGAATAGGAAACTTTTTCATTATCTGCAGCAGTCCTAAGGAAACTCTTCAATTTAAAGTGGCCTTTAATGTTTTAGGAAAATTGTCATTAACTTGTAAAAATAATATATGCATGGTAAGGGCAAAGGCACATATCCCAGTGCATTAAATTTGTTACATATTTCACTCGTTCCAATAGAAGGGAATGAGATTTGATTTGCACTTTTTTCAAGTATCTACTTTGAAGGGCTGAAAGATTCCACAAAGCAAAATTCTCCTCAGAGGGAAAGAACTCAAGTGGTTACGAGAGAAAGAGAGACTGGCAAAAATTCTTCCTTTTGTTATTGTTTTGCTGAATCAAGCTTCTTCCACTGATAGCACATTTTCTGTTTGCAATTCATGAAGGCAAACAATATCTAAAGCAAAAATTAAAACCAGATTTCATATTATATTTCCTACCCAGTCACCTCAGTTTCTCTTGGATCTTTCTTTTTTTCATATGTGAAACATACTTTCTCCTTGATCCACGTATAAAAACAGACGTATGGTCAAGCTCAATGAAAAACCCAGGTGGCAGACAGCTAGAGTTTTGTTTCTAAATTCTATCCCAGCTTTTTGAACACTTTACACCATCAAAATCTAAGTGAGCAAGCAAACAAGAAAGTTTATATTAATCTTCATGTATTGAGAGTGCACCAGTAATGTATGTTATATATATTTCTTAATGGCAGAACATAAAATCATAGTGCTGGAAGAGGCCTCAGAGGTCTTCTAGTCCAAACCCTTGCTCAAGGCAGGAGATCTTATATTATCAATGGTAAGTGGCTCTCCAGTCTATTTTTGAAAACTTCCAGTAATGATGTTGTGGTCCGCCAGCAGCCTGCGGAGCTGGCAGTGGAATCAGACAGTGAGGAGACTGGGGAGGAACATGGGCCAGTCCTGGAATCTGGGCTCTGCATCGGAGGGCTCTGCATCGGAGGCAGAGATGGGGCCAGGGCCATCTGGAAGTGATGCACAGACTCCGGAGCCTCCAGAGTCGGACAGCAGAGAGGCAGAGGAACAGAAGGAGCCTGTTCCTAGTGCACGCATGCGCAGAGCTGCCAGAAGGCATGAACAGTTAAAACAAAAGGGACGACTCGGGAGTAAGGCCTGGAGATGATTGGCCCTTCCCATAAGGCTTAAAAGAAGAACAAAGGCACATGGGCACTTTGCAAGAAAGCAACATTGTTAGTTCTGTTTCCAGTCGGCATCTCTGTTTTGATTCTGGAATCCATGTGGCTTTGCCAAGTAGGTCTTTGGCAGAGTGTCAAGGGAGATAAAGGTTGGTGATTATCCCGAAGGACTTCTCCCAATGGACTTTTTGCAACTAATTGGGACTCAGCTGTGAATGAGTCACAGCTCATTGCAATGAGCACAGCTATTGCAATAAAAGAGTTTTTTGGGACTACTCATGTGTTTTAATGACTCAGGAAACCTAGGTCACAACGACTGGAGCACCTACAACTCTGGGAGGCAATCTATTCCACTGATTAATTGTTCTGTCAGAAAATGTCTCCTTACTTCTAGGTTGGATCTTTGTTTAACAAGCTTCTACATATTACTTCTTGTCCTGCCCTTTGGTGTTTTGGAGAATAAATCAATTGTCTCTTCTCTGTCACAACCCCACAAGTACAGGAAAAGAGTTATCATGTTCCCTCTAATTATACTCTTTGATAGGCTAGATGTACCTAGTTCCTTCAACCATTCATCTTCCACACACCCCTGCAAAGGTTTCTCTAAGCTACTTGTACCCAAAAGGGCCTGTGTCACCTGAAACACGACCACAGGAGGGCAATAAACAGAAAAGTACTAATACTTTATAACCATGAGGTAAGGCTTTAAGGCCTTAATCACAGTTCTCACCTGTATCCAGTTGAGTTTGTCTCTAAACATCTTTTCTGTTGCTTCAACTCCCTTAGTTCTTTCGTAAATCACAGGAAGTGACACATCATGAGACAGGAAAGGATGCATAGACACAATCCAATTCAAAGCTGCACCTGCCTTCTTATTCCAAGTGGTGACCAAGACTTCAGATGGACCAGCAAGAACGATCCCCAGCTCGTGCTGAAACCCATCCAGTTCCATTAGTCACCAAAGGCAGCCCAATCTAGCCAAGCCTCCCTTAGTGGTTAGTGGTACCATGAAATCTGATACAGTAGTAGAATGTGATTTAACCATGACAAGGGAAACACCAAAATCTCTCCTAATTTGAAATCACATAGTGACTGTTCCAACAGGAACACCAGATTTGGTGTATGACTACTGTCCTTTATCAGCCTCTGGATGACCTGGATAGGCTCGTGGCCATCATTGTGGCCATGAACTCCTAAACTGTTTCAGACCCAGAGAAGGAAGATTGAAGTTTTCCAAGACCACAAATCTGGGGAATTCCACAACCAACCTGGAAATGGAGTCAAGGAACTCAGGCAGGGAGCTTACTATGCAGCAGGGAGGCAATTCTAATATTAGCTGGCAAGCAATACAGTAATCTTTTTCCAATATACGAAGTACTGCATGTAGGAAAATATAGTCTCCCCCTACCCTATGCTCTGAAATCGTCTTTCATGATACCGTGCTATACATATTGACAAGAACGACAGACAAGAAAACTTTCAAACGCTGCTGAGCTTTGGAAGTACTCTTATCAAAAGTCTTATCAAAGTTTGCTTATCAAGCAAAGTTCTGGCACCCACAGCTCGAGAATAAAATAGATTTTTTTTAATTCAACACACTAAGAGATAATACTGTTAAATAGTCGAATTACTGATTTAAGAGAGTGGTCTGAAAGGAAATGGTTGGAAAAATTAATATTTTTAAGTGCTGTACTTCCCTATTCATCCTTTAAGTAGATTTGGCTACTTTCATAACAATCTATATTCATTTCAATACCGTACCATAATTGTACAAGAAAAAATATGTTACCTGCAGCACAATTTGTTTACTAGAATTCAGTCAGTTCTATTTCCCTTTCTGCAATCCCTTTCAGTGGCATAGTAGCCAGCCTGAACCCAGCCTAATAAATGTAGAAGAAAGCAAGTTGTCTGAAAAGGGGGAGTGGCTTTTCAACTGTCTGGGTCAACTTTAGTACTCTTTGCAAACAACAACAAACTATTCTTCCTGCAGTTAACAAATCTGCAAAAGAAGCATGGCATTCTTGTTAAAGCAAAGTCTTGTTAAAGCAAAGTAAACAAACACTTGATAACAATTTTTTAATCTATGCCCTAAATATCCATAAACCTACATAGTGTAGAAGTATATACGTGCTAATTTGTGGCACCAAAAAAGCAAGACAAAGATTTCTTACAAGATCAAGGATCAGCATATAAACTTTTGAACACAAATATGATGAAATACAGTTCATACACCATGCTGCAGAATCAGAGAGAAATTTGGTCCAGTAGTTAAACAGGTTAGAACCAGGAGATTGTGAATTCTAACCCCACTTAACCATGAAAATCAACTGGGTGACTTCAGGCTAGTCATGCTCTCTAAGGAGGAGGAGCCCAATCCACCTCACAAGTTGTTGTTGTTGTGGGGAAAATAGGAGGAAGTATTACGGTATGTATGTTTACTGCCTTGAGTTACATATAAAGTAATAAAGCAGGATAAAAAATTTTGAAAAGTTGAACACCACAGCAAAATCTGCAATGCTGCCTCCCTTTAAAAACTAAGTAGTAAAAATTGATTATAGTAGATAACTAGTAAGTGAACACCAACTATCTATTACCTTCCAATTTATTTTTGCTCAAATTTCTTGCTTACTTCTCAAAATACTTCTCCATTTTTATGCAGCAATAAAGTGGATTCACACCTACCACTATAGAAAATATTTCTGAACACTATTTTTTTTTTTTTTTACGATCCTGTACTCCCTTTTATCGGGGTGGAGTCGGGGTAACTAAATGGAGCTGAGCGTTTACTGGTCGGATACTCTTCCTGACACCTGCACAGAGTTTGCAGCAGATATTTTCTCTTTGTGCTCTGATAGAGAAACATCTCTCACTCCCTAGGATCGAACTCTTAACCTTCCAAGTAGGAGCTGAGCATCTTCACCTCTAGGCCATCATGCAGCTCTTTCTGAAGACTATATATTGTTGCAAAAATATGGAGAGCCACTAGATGGCAGCAAAGAATTATGTTTTTCTATTCATCTCTGCTGTTTCTAATGGTTGCCCATTTTTTTTGCAGCCCATATCTGATATGGCAATCTTCCAACAACAGGTATACATACAAAAATTATTAACTGATCTGAATTACCTCTAAAAATCTCTTTATTAGCATTTTCAAAGATAATTTAATAAGCCTGAAATCAATAAATAAAAAAAGCCAAATTCAAGTGTCTATGCCTACACCAAAACACATGTGCTCAACCTAGACATATGTGTTCAGTCAAGACACAGAACTAGAAATACATGTTCTGGGCCAGGTATTTTGGGGTGGCCACACCAGTGTCCCTTACAATGACATCATTAAATACTTGGCAGGGTGGATAAAAATCAATGATTTTTTTAAAAAAATCAAAAAAATCAGATTTTTTTTATTTAAATCGGATTTTTTTGATTTTTATCAAATTTATTTTAATAAAAAACTTTTGGGGTAAAAATCTATTGTAAGATAGTTTTCTATTTAAGATAGAATAATTTAGTTTATTCAGCATGAAATGGAGCTTAGTTATGTAGCATGAGGCTGTATATTCTGCAACACTGGGACTATCGGTGAGTCAGCAGTGGGTCAAAGGAGTAGCAGAGATGACAGTTGCTCTTTAAAAATTATGATTTAAATCGAGTTTTTACTAGTGATTTAAATCATGATTTAAATTGTGATTTAAATCAACTCGATTTAAATCAAATCCACCCTGATACTTGGTTCCTGATTTTTGATGCAAATATCAAAAAAATTACAAAGGTCACCAAAAAACCCCAAACAAACCAAAAATCAAACAACAGATAAGGAAAAAAAACAGACCAGTAATGATAATAGATGGAATTTCGTCTTCATCATGTCATTCTTTTTTAAAAAACAATTTTTTTTAAACACACAAAAATAAAATACATATTTTCTGAATGTTGACCGAGTCAAAATTCATACAGCTTATTTTCTCCATATTGACTATATATATACTCCAATTTCTGTCAATATTCTACTTTCCTCCTTTTATCTATATTTTTTTTTTAGAATAATCAATATTACCATCTGCCCTCACCTCCTTATCTTCACCTATCACAATTTTTTAATCTATTGAAACCCTTTACTTTAAGCACAGTCATTCAATCATTTAATTTTTCACAATTATTTCTTTAATTTTCCCCCAAAATGGACCAAATTTTATCCTATCTTACTACCTTAACCATTATTTTACCCTTTTAGGCATATTTCCTTTATATTTGTTTTACATCATCTTTATCTAAAAATTAATCATTTTGCCATTTTACCCGAAACAATACAATTGTTTTGTATTGTATTGTACATTTTACCCAATACAATACAATACAATACAATACAATTCTTCCCATTTATTTTTATAACCCCCTTTTTAAGTAAACCTAACTTCCATTTCAAATTCATTCCAACTTTCCCCTTCAAATAATTCCTTTTTTATAATTCAATTTTTACAGTCCCAGTATTAATACAATTGCTTTACACTTTCATGGTTACAAAATATACTTCATCTTATTCGAATAATATAATCCTCAATATTGCTTCTATCAGAATTATAACGACTCTGTGCCATAGGTTTGCCATCACGGATCTATTATAACAAGGTGGGAAAACTTCCATAATGCAGCATGTATTACAGCCAGGGACACAGAGAGAAGCCCAAGAAGCCCTGTCCTTTTCCTCCAGCCTAATTTCAAAAATGCTCTATGCTATCTCTTTATATCAGAGGAAAAAGCACAATTACTCCTACTTTCTGTTTTATGGAGAAAGCTGCTTCATACCGAGAAAAAAGAGCAATCAGCCCTATTTTCTCTTAAGGTGGGGGGGGAGTAGCCATCCATCCTCACTTCCTGTTGCACAGAGAATGACACTTCATGCAAATAGAGACAGGAATATTGTCCTAGCTTTTCTTGCACAGTTCATTCTTTCTGTACATTTGAAAAGTTGGGTTGTGATTATTCTTCATACAAGAAGAACTGAAGGGTCTAGACCAATGAAGGCTTTTTGCTGTCGCGTGCCAAAAGCTGGGGGAACATGGCGGTGTTGCGCGTGTGCATGCCCACACCCATAATTCAATGCGCCCCACCCACCACGCATGCACACACAACCCCCCGGCGCGACCCCTGCTTTTGGCACATGATGGCACGGTGGGCCCAGTAGGCTCGTTTTTCACCCTCCACAGGAGAAAAACCATTTTTGCCTGGGGAGGGAGGGCAAAAACGGCCTTCCCCACACCCCTGGAGGCCCTTCAGAGTCCGGAAATGACCTGTTTCCAAACTTCCAATGGGCCCAGAAAGCCCGAAAATCAGCTGGCCGGCATGTGCATGCACACTGGGGCTGAGTTAGGGCAACACTTGCGTGCCCACAGATATGCCATAGGTTCGCCATCACGGGTCTAGACTCTGGCCTAAATGACAAAGATTTTCATTAAGAGCTTCACCTCTTATGTTATCCAGATTATTGGGGACAGAGAGGTGATAATCTGGTTAATGTTCTATATTAAACCCTCATTGTCATTCCCAATCAGGAGGTTCCCAAAACATAGATGGCTATGTTGCCCTCTATGAACATAGAGACATGTTATATATGTCCAAAAATGGACTTGCTGTGGGGCTAGAGAAAACTTGATGTCACCAAGGCCACTTAGTTTCTTGCAACAATTTGCATTAAGCGGCTAAATTCCAAGTACATAAGACAGATGTCTTGTATCTGTCTGCAATAAAAAATAATTTCTATTTATAATAGGATAAATGTAAAATAAAATATTGTATGGCAATTGTATTTAGCATCATAAACTGCCAATGCATGTTGCTGTTATACAGTGGAAATGCATATTAAATATTACAGGGGTTTTTATTTTACTGTGTACTTTTCACAGCTGTGGTTCATTAGCGGAGTGTTTCAATAATACATATTAAAAAAAGATCTCATAAAAAGCAGATAGCCATGCTGGCGAAAACTAAATTCTAAATCCATATTAGGACTATAGTTTTATTAGTAAGTATAGTAAACAAAAATGTGCACATTTTAAGGTCTTGCATTTTTAAAAGTAGCATTTAACACTGACAACATGCTATAAAAAAAGCTAATAACAGCTCTGTAACGATTTCAATTCTCACTGAACAAAATCCAATAGCCATGTTGCTAGTCAACTGGCTGAGAGTTTCACCCATGCTTATATCCCTGATAAACAACTACACGGAAGAGATGCTCTTTTTATCAAGCAAACAGAGATACACCCACAGTTCCTCTTCTTTCCTAGAAATAGGAAAATTGAGAGTCTTTTTAAAATGAGGCAGAAATTGCTAGCCACATGCTGGAAAACATCCACCTCCCAGTTTCCTAGGTAAATTCACTACATTCCAAGAAACTGAGGACAAATCCAGATAAACTGAAGCAGAGGGGGAAAGTGTTCTTTAAGAAGTCTTCTTCTCTAAGAACAGATAAAAATGTGAAGTTAAGGATTTCATGCTATTTTTTTTTCTTTTATATATAGAGAAATATAGAGAATATTCATTTCTCTATGTAAATTTTATAATTGGGTAATTAATCCTCAGTTTGCATCAATCCTTTCAATCTGTTTGCATGAAATTTTACAAGAACCCTCTTGTAATTGCAATTGTCCTATTATTTCTTCTGGGGTTCCAGCTGAAAAAGAGTAATTTGTAGCCAATTAGCTACAGCCAGCAATATCTTGTGGGCTGAATGGAGCATTGTTTGTGTTTTATAATTCTCAAGTTGCCTTCCTTCATTGGTAACAATTTTCTTATTTATCTATCCCAAGACTGACTAAATGTAATGTCTTCCTTTTTAAGAAAATGTAGACATTGGTCTACTTCCCAAGCAGAAGAAAGAAGTCTTGATATCTCTAGTGATATGCTTAGTCACAAGATGAAGATGTGTAATATAGAAAATCATTTTTTTAGTATTTTACCTTTTAAATACAAATAGAGTAACACAGGTACTTAGAACCCTCTCTAAAACAAACTAGGGATCAGAGATAACACATCCGGGTAAGGTATCCCCTGGAAGATAGATTGCAGCAATTGTAACTATCAAACAGTACATAAAGGCAAGAAAAGCAGGAACAGGGTGTGCTTTTGAGAAAGAAGTTTTCAAACATGCCATTACAAGCTGTAAAATGCTACTAGATTCCTTTTAAAATACTTTTACTTTAGTATTTGTTTTCATGTAAAACCATCACATATATCTATGTCACTAATTCACTAACAATATTTGGCATTGCCTCTACAATGCCTTGTAAACTGTTAAAGAAATCTATTGAGTACAATAGATTTCACAATATTGTATTTGCTCTTTAAAAAATAGCAGAAAAATATAAATGCATTATATGTGAATTTCCAGTAAGATGGAGAGATAAGTGAATTAAATGAAAAAGCAAAGTGACATTAACAAAGACTTGAACTACATACTGGCTTCAATGAAATAATATCAGTGGTCATTCCAGTCTAATGTTTCAGTTCAACAGGTCATATATGTAAGGTTACAATTCAAGCAACATATCACCAATCACATCCCAATGTAAAACATATAGGAAGACAAAACTAAAAGGTAATCAAATTCAAATTCAAGATCTATATCTATACTAAAGGAAAAGTACAATCTGCTCTCTAATATTGGTACATAAAAATATGTGCGCTTATATGCCTAAAATAGAACTATACTAAGCCTCCTGTAGATCTTAATCTTATTTCTTAAACTTTCTAATCTGCCAGTTACAGATTTATAGACAGAATTTATTTCAGATTCATACTCTGTATAAAAAGGCTCATTGCCTTTAGATATGATCAATGCCTTAGATACCATTTTTTTAAAAATAAAGTGTATGAATCAGCCTTCATAGTTTGCTTTGGTAAATATGTGATTTAAAAAAAATGTTCAAATTTTTTACAAATTGAATGTTTACAAACATTCAATTTTGGAAAAGAAGCATCTTCTTTAAAAGATATGAAATTATGATTTTTCTTCCTCTAGCATGAATAAAACTCCACTAAGTCTTCTGAGGATGTAGCCTTCTTTAAAAAATATGAAATTATGATTTTTTTTTTCCTCTAGCATGAATAAAACTCCACTAAGTCTTCTGAGGATGTAGCCTAAAGTGAAAATCTCAATGACATCATGCAGGAACAAAACAGAAAACATAGTACTTTATTTACTTGAGTGTTATAGAATTTAATTCTGTAAAAAATATTTCCCTAAATAGAAGCTCATGTAACAGAAATATTACTCACAAAATTTGAAACTCTTACATAATTAAGTTCTAGAATAAAGTTCTAAATAGAACTTTATACAAAAGATATGAAATATCATGAAAACCACTGCAAAGTGTTACTATTGTATATAAGCTATTGTATATGACAATCAAACAAATGTTAAACCTAGAAGTTGTAAAATAAAGAAATGGAAGTACAATACTTATAGTCCAATTAGGAATAGAACCATGCATGGAAGCATCCAAGATTCGGATTCAATTCCTACTTAAGAATTTAGCAGGAAAACTTCAATGGTAACTATACCCAGGAAACCATTCACATAGAATTGTAACTTACCCCAAAAAAGTTGTTACAATGATACTTCAGCCCATGTTGGTAATTTGTTCTGAAAGATGCAACAAATACTAACAGCAAGTACCAAGAAAACCATGTGACCCGCTATTTCAGCCAGAAGAAATAGCGAGTCACGAGGCAACCAACATCAGCAAGTTCTTCCATGCACATCGACTACCGGGAGAAAGACAAGTGCCAGGACAAGATTTCTGCTTCAAAATGTATCTAATACCAAATCTGATGAGTTTTGAAGCAGTTGAGTGCTGAGGTATGACTATATCTTGTTACAGATATATGACTATCAATATAATTTATATCTAAGTAAATAGTATTTGGGTTTTAATATCAATGATTTTTTAAAAAATCATTAATTCTTAGCTTCAGAACACAGGAATGCTAATGTATCTCAAAGTGTTCTGACAATCAGCAAATATGGAATTTTTTCTAATTTTTCCCCCTTCAACTAAATCACATCAGATCAATCCAATGTGTGCTTATTCAAAATAAATCATCTTGCAATGATCAGTGAGTCTTTGTCCTAGATGGGACGAATATCAATCCATAATATAGTAGTATTCAAATGTACATTCATAGTGCAACCTATTAACCATACTAAATATAATCAGTTTGGTTTGAGCAGTATTGTCCAGTGGTTAAGGCACCAGGCTAGAAACCAGGAGACTCTAAGTTCTAGACCCACCTTAGCCATGAAAGCCAGCTGGCTGACCTTGGGCCAGTCACTACCCTGTTTTCCCCAAAATAAGACAAGCCCAATCAGGCTTTTGAGCTCATGGCAATAAGGCCAAGCACTTATTTCAGGGTTCAGAAAAATAGAAGACAGGGTCTTATTTTTGGGGAAACACGGTAGCTCTCAGCCTAACTAAGCTCATAGGAGGAGGAAGAAATGTTGCATATATTCACCAACTAGGATTATTTGTAAAAATAATAAAGGTGGGATATCAATAAATAACATTCAGTAATAAATCATAATTGACCTAAGATCTCAACAATTCTGAACTCATAATATTCAGACAATCTAAAATTATTAGGAATACAGTTGAATCCAATGCTGCCCTATTGGATTTTTGTTAGAAAGGTATTTGTAAATCTGCTCCAGAGAAGGAATGGTTTCTTCTGCTGATGCAAGCATGCTATTGAATTCATCTTTTGATCTCAAATCTGATAAAAATCAATAAAAAATAATAAAAATATCATAAACTTCATTTGTTTGGGATAGATCACCTAGATCCTAATCTGAAACACACAGCATCATAGATTACCAAACTATAATGTCTCTCTTTTGCAGAATGAAAGCAGGTAGCATTTTATCTTTTATAAAACATCTACATCAACTATTGTCAGCACTTTCATCTGTACATTTTTTAATTCTCACTGCATAAGGTACTATACAAACAAGCATGCAAATATACATCTATTAATATATACTACAAAAATTAAGTATAAAACTTAAAGCCAAATATATAGAACAAAATCAAAATGTTTATGAAAATGTTCATAAAGAGTGGGAAATATCAGTAAATTCAGCAAAAGAGTTGCCAAATTGGTGAGATGCAGTAGCATATAAATTTAATAAATAAATAAAACTCTTACTATTTCTCAATATAATTAGCAGGCTTTTTATCAAAAAGGAGCAGATTAGTATATTACTACATATAAAATGTTCTATGTTTGCCAAATAATTAAGAAAAGGAATTTGATTTAAACATTTTGCTAAAATTTCAGTGATGTTGCAATTGACTTTCATGGAGCAATTCCTGGGCCTAAATAGATTCTACATACCATAGCATCTGATCTTTGCATGTTCTCTTATTTGCTAGGAAGTATATATCTGAGTACAACTTTCTACACTTTATAGTATGATGTAGTTCACCTATCTTCTTTAAATAACCCTGATGCTCATTAGATGATTTCATTTACATGCAGCAAAATAGAAGTAATTTTAAAAGATCAGTTAGAAGAAATTAACAAATTGTGACATAATTAACTTAAAACAGAATCAGCAATATACACCTGTGGATACTTCCACCTGTGCCTCTAATATGCTCTGCTGGTGCTTATGATTTAATTCTTAATTTTTTCCTTCAAAAACCCTTTTAAGAGAAATATCAGACTCCAGTTACCCACATTTATCTCCGAATATGACTGCCCCAAAAATATGTTATTAGTAAATTAAGATCCTGAGATACAGTACTCCATTATCAATTGCCAGAGAGTGGAAAACTAAAAAAAAAAAATTAACCTCTCTGCCATAAGAAGGGGAAAGCTTGCAGATGGCAACAAATGAAGAGATGGAACTGATTTCAAGGAGAATTAGAGCTGACCAGATAGAGTAGGAAAAGGAGGTGGGAAAACAAAAATAAATATCATATGGGCCACAGAGGGCAAAGGGTGAAGTTAAATGGTTAGTGAGGCAGCCCAAAAGTATAAAGGAACAGAATCTCCCTCTTCTGGGGGTGGTTTATGTGTGAGAGCATAGACTAAAAGAACTTGAGGAGTAACCCTGAAAGAACCAGCTTGCCATTTGTCCATGCTAGTTAGAAATGATGAGAGATGAAATTCAAAAAGCTGCTTTCTGTATGTTTAAATCTCAATAGTGATTATATCTTACCCTAACAAGTTGATTATTGCCCCAAGAGCTAAATTTATGGGAGAATTATATATAATTGTATATGTACAATCAGTTACTTTCTAAAAATTAAGATAAATATTAGACAATGTGAAGGGTTTTTTAAATGCACAATGCACCAAAGTTCTTTTCTAATTTTGCATTTAACACCGTTTTTTAAAATCACAGTACACATGAGCCCTTGGGATATAGGCATGTCTTTTTATTATCTTCAGAGTATTTTTTTTTCCTGTCCTGTGAAATTTATTAGAAGTTTGCAAAGCGTCAGAATGAACCAGATATATGGAGGATAGCAATCTTTTAAAGTACTTGTTTAAAACAACAACTCCTTTGCCTCTGACTGGGATTAGGTTGTTCCTTTATCTCTTGGTGAAGACAAAGGTTAGATTCAAAGGATTAGTGCCATTAACTAATGTTTAGTTAACATTATTCACGTTTCTTGGATTGTCCCTTGGATTATCTGCTACAAAGAACAAACAGTCTCCAGCTTTATTATTGTTGTTGTGGTTGCTCTACTCTTAATATCGGAGCAGGGCTCGCCAATTCCGGAACTTAGATCCTTCCACCAAAGAACAAGAAAACAGAGAAGCCGGGAGAAAAGGAAACAGGAAGAAAAAGAGAGAGAGAGAGAGAGAGAGGGAAAGAGAGAGACAGAGGGAGGGAAAGAGATCATGGTTAGAATATGGCAGTGGTGGAATTTGAAATTTACCTGAAAATCAGCCAGTATCATTTCTCTATCCATGTTGGACGCTAATGCAGCCGGGAGCGGCCCCTCCTCCTGCCTGAACTGTACACCTGGAGGCTGCTGCCGGCAAGAACGGGGCTCAAGGGAGTGGGGTGGGGTGGGGTGGGGAGTGGGGGGGAGTGGGAAGAGAAAGGAGGCTACGATCTCATCTAAACTCCCAAACTTAGGTCAAAGCCCTCAGTCTGCTCCCGCCCCCCTCGAATGCTTTCCCTCTTCCCAAACCCGCTGTCCCGACCACCAAGAGGGGCGGAGAAAGGGAACTGAAGAGAGCGCAAAGGCAGCCAACCAACCCTGCCTTTAAAACAAGGCGAAGAGCCTCTTAAGTAGCTTCCTCCTTGCCCAGCAAGCGGCTGTCGCACATTTTGCCTGTCATTGAAGTCGCAAAAGAGACGCTTTCCGGCCGCCACGTGACTGGCCCTCCTGTCAAATGCTGGCCGCCGATAAAGCCGGGGGGGGGAGGGGGGAAAGAGGGAGGGAATGGAGGAGAGCGGAGTGGGGGGGCAGGGAAAGCGCTTTGGGCTATTATGTAAGGTTGCCGACTCCGCGGGCGGGAGGGAGGGAGGGGGCAGAGAAGAGAAAGACGACGGGGAGGTTCCCTACCGGCCTCTTTTTTTTTTTTTCTTTGAAAAGAAACAAAAGGGTGGGGTCGGCGGACCCGCGAATGACCTTCCGCAGACGCCGGTTCTTCGAATGAGGAAGGGAAAAGGAGGGATGGATGGAGCCTTGCTTTTATGAAAGTGTCGTAAATGCGCCTGCTTTGCCCGTTTGGGTTGTGTGCTCCGCGCCGCCGGGTGTCAAAAGCCCACCTCGGCCTTTGGAAAGGAAACAAAACGATTGCGGTTACTCCCAAACAGCACTAGCAATAGCACTTAGACTTGTATACCGCTTTACAGTGCTTTACAGCCCTCTCTAAGCGGTTTACAGAGTCAGCATATTGCCCCCAACAATCTGGGTCCTCCTGTTGCATAGCATATTGCCATGGAAGGGTTGCGATCCTGTTCCTTAAAAGGGGTGTTGTTATGTGCCTACTGGAATTGGTTTGCCTATTTAGCTTGTAAAATAAGCTGAGGGTGGGAAGGTTGTTTTAAAGTAAGTAGAACAGAGGTATTTTTTGGTATAAGTTAGATCTACTCGCCAATCTCTTAATTAAAGGTGAGGTCAGTTGATATAAAGTCAACTGCCCCTTCGAGACGATTCCTAAAGTTATGGAGTTTAGAGATTGTGACGAAATGGGGTTGAGGGGTACCCCGGACCGTGAACCAGCTCATGAGTAAACACACTGAGACTGAAATGATTCTGACAGAGGCGTCTTGTGTAAAAATATAATTTACTTTAAAACATTTAAAAAGCACTATGTCTTTAAGAAGACACATTAAAAACAAAGTCTTATCTGGGTATGTGAAACAAGGCTATCTCCCTAGATCCCTCTCCACAATACCGAAAACAGTTCACAAAAGAATAAAGCTAGCATGAAGGTAAGCAGCTTCGGCGTCGATACATCATCAAGGCAATCATAATGGGAGCAGCACGAGCTTCACAGCTGAAAGTCACCTGAAGTAAAAACAGTTCAAAAAGCAAACATTGCTTGAAGCTTGTGGGAGGAAGAAGGTCCAGCAACAGCAGTCCCGATGATAGCTTGCGTGCTACAAAACAGCAAAAGGCAAGCATCCGTGGGAGTCTCTCTGTAGCGGCGTCTGGAGTCCTTATCTGCATTCTTCTCCCATCTGCGGCGTTGCAACAAGCTTCCTGCAGGAGCTGTGCATTTAGGCCTAGATCAGACTAGGCCCGGGTAGCAAGCAAAAGGTCCTTGCTTATATAGGGAGTTAACCTGCAATTAACTAGGGCGGGGAAGGCTTGCAGGTAATTGCCAACAGCAGATGGCTTGATTAAAACCATACTGTTTGTGAGTAGGCAGATAGCCACAGCAATCCTGGAAACACTCGTGACAGAGATGAAACCAGTGGTGGGATTCAATTTTTTTAACAACCGGTTCTGTGGGCATGGCTTAGTTGGGGGTGTGGCTTGGTGGTCATGTGACTGGGTGGGCATGGCTAGCTGGTCATGTGACTGGGTGGGCATGGCTAGCTGGTCATGTGACCAGTGGGCGTGGCTATCTGCATAGGGACTACAGAGGGCTGAAAAAAGTCATTTCTGACTGGTCCTCGCACTTATGACCATCCTCACATTTATACCCGTTGCGGCATTCTTAACAACCATGTCACTCATTTCACAACTGCTTCTCTTCATCATGGTGACAAGATAGGGCAAAAACGTAAAATGTGAGGACAGTCGTAAGTTGGAGGACTGGTCAAAAGTGTGAGGACCAGTCAAAAATAACTTTTTCAGCCCTCTGAGTAGTCCATATGCACAAAAGGATACAGCAATAGAGAGGGATGAAGGAAGGGAAGGGAAATTAGAGTAGGAGTGAGGGTAAGAGAGGGAGGAAGAGAGGAGGAGAAGGAGAAAGGAAGAGGAAGTAGGGAGGAGAAGAAGAGGGGGAGGAAGAGAAAGTAAGGAAAGAAAAGAGAGAGGTGGTAGGTTTGAGGAGAAAGATTGCTGTACAATAAAAAAGATGAAAGGGAAGAAAGCCAACCCCAAACAAATATAAAGATATTAAGATAAAGAATGAATTGTTAAACTTTAAAGAATAAAAGAGAACAAATATGAATAAATAACAATAATTAGAAACACACATACAAACATACCATGTATTTCTTTGAACAGAGTATTTGGCCGGTTCACAAATTTAAACAGTGTTTAGTCATTTCAATTAAATTTACAACTTCTATATTTCCTTTTTGCCATATTTATTCCTCATCTATTTTTGTAAAAAACCAATATTACCCTTCATCCTCATCTCTAACAGTGTTCAGTCATTTCAATTAATCAAATTCAATTTTTCCCTTCTATATTATACCCCTTCCCATTGTCATCTATTTTTATATCCATCCTCACATTGGTTAATTATGTAATATTACAGTTGTTTAATATAAATTCAACATTTTAATATAACTCAATTAGTTATATAACTACCTTTTTTGTATATTAATCAATATGAACATGAATATTCCAATTGTTTCCATGCAATCCAATTTCTTACAAATCAATTAATTATATTTACCAATAATAATAAACCAAATAATTTCCCCCATATATTCCTCCAAACCACAACTTAACCATTTCTGCTTTCAACACAATATACAATTAATAGTATCTCAATTATTACAATTCCCTAGTTAAATAGAGCTTTTTTTCTTTTGTGTTTTAAAATCTTGAACTCTCCTCTTTTGCCCTAAATTTCCCATTGTTTGCACCTACCTTTTTTGGTGAGGAAAAAGAAAAGAATTCTGCCTGCCTAATTTTCCAACGTTGCAACAACAGCAAAGCCAACAGCCTGCTTTACTTTCTGTTTCATTTTTCAGCATAGCTAGGGGGGAAAAAATCAGCACTCTTTGCAAGCAAGCAGCAGAGCCCTGAGCAAAATAGCTGAGAGCAAATCGGCTGAGAGTCGGGAGCCGATCTAAGCAAGGGCTAATTAGCCTATGCTGAAGCTCCGCGGGCCAATAAAATTACAAAAAAACACCGAACCCTTTGTTAAATTGCTGGCTCGCCCGCCTCTCGCCCACCACTATTTATTGGCAATAAATAGTGGTGTGGAGGGGCGGGGCAAGGGGCGGGGCAAGCCAGCAATTTAACAAAGGGTTCGGCCGAACTCCCTAGAACTGGCAGAATCCCACCACTGGATGCAACCAAGGGCAAACGGACCTATTGAGTTAGTTCATATTGTGCTGCTTTTAAACAGCAATCTTATCTTGGGGTGTGGTAAACAACAATCCTAACAAGAACAGAGCTTCAAAAATCTGGCTCGCCCACTATTATGGGTCTCTAGAAAGAGAAGCAGAAAAACCTGTCATCTACTGGCCATCCAGAAAGTTGCCATAAAATCTAGTCGCCTTATACAAATATCTCCCACTGTTGGGAGAAAGAGTGTGGGGTAACCATTGTTGTAAATAAACTATTGCTATTTTTGATGTCAAGCCAATAATTATCAGTATTGTTCCCAATATTATAAATGATTGGCATACATTACATATGGATAAAGGTAGATTACTTAAAAGTCATATGGAGGCATTCAGATCTACAGTGCATTGGTTATAAACTACAGCACAAGAGAAAGCAACCTGGTGCTCTTCAAACATTTGGAATAACTGTTACCATACTACTAACGGTAATTAAACTAAAATTGAAAAATCTTAAAGCTCAAGTTGATTATTTTAGTGCTAATAGAAGGTGGTAGAATGTAAGCTTGCAGTGAAATAATGGCAAGTCTTACAAACTTTCCTGGGGAAACCAGTGATAATGAAAATAACAATGTTGGGAAAGTGATTATTTGAAAATTTGAAATACTACATTGGCCTGAATATTTGATTTGGAATAAAATATAAAACTTTAGATCGCATAGTGAAAGTCACTGAGTATAGAATCAAAGTAAAGTATTGAATGAGACCACATTTCAAATTACAGAAATATATAGGACACAGGGGAGACTTGCTTAATGAGAAAAAAAATATAAAGGTACTGTACAGCAGGGTGATTAAGTTTTTAATGTCTTGAAGCTGCACTTTAAAAAAAAATCTACATGAGTTGCAACAGGCGGAGCCATGATACAGTAAGGTCTCACAAATGGACAGGTTTTAATGTGAGCTTTGGTGTGGGTGGAGTTTCTTTTGCTTTAATTAAGTTTTTAAAGACTTACATGTTTGTTGTTTTTAAATAGTTAATAACACCTCTGGAATAACAGGGTTTGCTTCTATATTTTAGCAATGGAGCTCTGGGGAACCTCATTTAATCATAGTGCAAGGACTGCTCAGTCCTTAATTTAAACCAACTCTATATAGAAGACTTCCTCTACATTAGTTTACCTTTTCTGTTTAACCCCATTACCAGAGGTTTTAAAATTTGTGTATGTCTGAACTTCGTATGTGAATAGTAACTCCTTTAATTCAAATATTTGTGCTTTGTATGACTTTTTCAACTGATAATAAAACTTAATATTCTGGCAGTACTCAGAAAGGAAATTCAAATCTGATTTGCTGATCTATGACCTCAATAAAGATTTGATATACTTTGATATAGCTTTAATGTTAGACTATGGCTGTGCCGCCATTTATACTTACCAATGTTATATACATTTTGGCAATAACATCTTTCTGCCATAGTACCCTGGTTATGCTTATTATTCTTAGCCTATGACTCAGACAAGTTTAAATTATCCTTAGCTGAACAGATGTTAAAGTAATATTTTCTCTTTTGTAAGTCAGTAACATCCAGCAACAATTTCAAGTTGTATAAAATCTGTTAAGCTTTATTTCTCACTGTGTTGGAAATATAAACAAGCACCAGTCTCATGTGAGGCCACAGGATACCGTGAAGAAAAGGGAACTCCCAAATAAAAATACTGTTTGTGATTCTGCTCCCTTTTTGATTGATTTGGTTGTTGCTTTGTTTAATCTGTTTTCAGTTCCGGTTAACACAGAATGCAATGTAGGAACAAAGTCAAAAGAAGGGACCTAGCGGTAAACTGCAATCAGATTCACCCCATTTTGCTGCAGTTGTAATGATTGCAAATGTATTGAGCAGAGAGGGCAGTAAAGCTGAAAGACTCAACCAGTTGCTTTGTCTATCCAGCATTGTGTTTGCATAATCAGGACAGCATGTGTTGGAACAGAAATAAGGCTTAGCAATGGGAGCAGCAAATTTCTTGCTGATATAGCTTTCTTCAACTGAAGCATGGGTAGATAGCATTTAAATCTAAAGTGAAGAGAAATAGTAAAACAAAATATGCAGGAAGAATTTAGTCTAAATCATGATTCACGTCATAGCTTATTTTTCAGTAAAGACTTCATGTATGGAACATATGATAAAGTAATAAAAAATGATTCTCCATAGCCATGGAGTACCATGACAAATTACCTTTATACTGATGCAGTATATTGTCTGGCTTAATTACTGCAAATACTGATTGGAACAACATATCATTAAATGATATTGTTTGCCTTTATGTAGTAGAGATAATATGCAATATACAGGAATGTCCACAGCTACAGTTATTGGCTTTAAAACCTCAGTTGTGACTTGTCAATCCAAGCCCTGCATCTTTTTAAAATGCATATTTTAAAAAGGAATGTAGCTTTGCTCACCCCATTACATTATTTTGAAGCCTATTAGCGCTGCAGAGACTCGTGTAACAGAACAATTCTACATATGCTTCAGCCTAATATCTCTTACTTGCCAAATAATTTATTAAGATTTGAAAGCTGCATATTGCACTAAATGACTCATTACAGGATTTATATTATGCCACAGTGTTTTTCTATTACTAATACTAATATCTAGGATTATAGTGCAAATTCTTGCATAATTATTCAGAAGTCCTATTGAGGAGTGGAGTCATATAACCATTAACAAACTAAACAACAGTGGTTCTTATGGGCAAATACCAGTATATTATTTCAACTCTTTTTCATTAGAAGCCTTCCACAGTAAATCTCTCCTTCCTGTATGTCAATGTTTCCCAAACTTTTGACATATGTGTACCCCTTCTATAATTTTCGTAACGCTGAGTACCCCTCATAAAAAACATATGCTTTAATAAAAATCAAAATATATTTATTTTTTATTTTTTTGGTACATACACAAAATATGTGTATGTTTAGTAGTTCCAGATTTCAACCAGCGATCCATTATCTCTGTTAGGGATAAAAATTGTATTTTATAAAAATAATCAAAATCAGTGGAACTTACTAAAGCACGATAACAGGCGCCCAGAACTAATTATTAAAGAAGTAAGTTGTCTCTGTAACGAAGTGCAGTATATTCATGCCGTGTCACGCCTCACAAGACTGTCTAACCGTAGATAACACTGCAATTCTCCGGCGTTTAAACAGCTCTGCGGCTTAACGTCAACTGTTAATGTTCCCGCAGTTTAAAAATGGCCGAACCCGAGCTGTGCGAAGGATGCGCAGAAGTTCCCGCCATAATGAGTTGCGATACAATGTACGATGGCCCCAGTTCCCGTGTAAAAACTGCGATACGCGCCTATTTCTTTCCTTGTTCTGTGGGCGCAGCTAAACACGGTGCAGTGGATATTCCCACATGATCCCCACCAAACTCCGGTGCAACGCGTATCCCCACCAAACTCTTCCCGTACCCCTGGGGGTACATGTACCACACTTTGGGAAACACTGCTGTATGTGTCTGTGTACTGATGAAGAATTTGCCCTAAAGTTTGCCACTGACATTGGAAAGACTCATAAACCTTTTCCCCCTCCTCCTATGTTTTCCCTGGTGATAGCAAGAAAATACTTTTAGCTGGATAAAATGAGTCCTGTTGTTTTCTATGGAGTTTATTTTATATACAGGAATGTGCTGAGATTGTCTTGTACCGTACCTTACATGCATTTATTTTAAAAAAAATCCAATAAATGGGGAAATGAATGTGGATTATCTAAATTAATCTAGATTTATATATATGGTTTAACTAATTTACCTATTGCATTAGAAGTGTCTCTAAAATGCAGAAAATTAGAGCTGCCCTTAAGGGCTTTTGCAATTATGGCTATGATCTCAAACCACTCTAAGCATTTTTTCCCCTGATTTCACTGAGAACAAGCATAAGTATTGGTAGTATGCTTCCAGTATAACATAGTATATTCTGTATCTGGGTGAAAGATTATGCTACCTATGGTTGTCAGTTACACTGGCATTCTGCTGTATTTGTCTTGCTTGTGTGTTGATGCAACTACTCTCTTGCTGATTCAACTTGGTTATCCTTGTGGTTATACATCTTTTAGACAATGATAAAAGCTTCTTATTATTTCATGCCTATTTCCTGACAGCTACCAATGAGCACTGAATTTACCTGCCAAGCAAGCTAAACCTGTCAAACATAACTTAAGTCACACTCCCATAAGTGTTTTGTTTACATAGCTATTATATTCATGCATGTATTGTTAAGGTACAATTAAGGTATAGCAAAGCATCACCAATACAAACAACAAAACTCAATTGTCAGTTTCCTTGACTTCTAAACAATGCACCTCTTTCTGAATATTTATCTAAAAATGAATGAATCCTTATGGAGGAAAGCAAATGGAGATTTATGTACCCTTCTTTCCATGAGAGCAAAGCTGGAATTCTTGATGTTTAGATAAAGCAAATAATTATGTTTTTTCAGCTTCATATCCTGAGATACAGGTTTGATATGAATGTAGAAAAGAGAAGTAATACTTGATAGGATGTCCATGTTACTACAGACGTATGATGAAAACTCTAATCTTGTAGAAAATTCCCCTTTCAGATAATTCCTAAAGGTATTGAGGTTTTCTCAAAACTATTGTATCTTCTGTATGAGTCCAATAAAAATTACTTTTACATCTCAGCTCTCAGTGTGGATAATCAAACCGTTTATACATTCTATTTTTGTGGAATTGTTTATGCTAGCAGATCTGCAGTGCTGGAATGATGTTTCTTCACAAAACTGATTTAAATAGCATAAGTGGCATACAAATATAGCAGCTACATCACACATCAACTCTTTGGATCTTGTTTGGCAGCCCTAAAAATAATAGAATGAAATACCAAATACCTGATTCATATCTTCATCTTGAAATTATGTCTTCAGCTTTAAATTATTTTGATGGAAGAAATAAATACAAAGAGGTGGTGTGTTGGTAGTGGTATCACTGGTGCTGCCACCACCACCACTTTACAGGATTTTCTTGCTGTTCTAATGGCACTTAACCCAAAACAGACTGGCCATCTGTTGCAAGTATCTTCCCAGTTTTGGTGTGGATATTCTGTTGATTTTTTTCTTAAGAGGTCTATATGTATCTACTTAATTAAATAATCCACAATTTGCTGGCCTTGCCTAACATGTTACGACAGAAACCACTTTTTATCAGCCTCAGCAGTTAAATTCAGATACTGTAACATATCAAGCCCTTCTGTTTTTTGGTACCAACTTAGCATATTCAGACTTGGTTAATGGATGAGAAGTAGTGTGTCTTTTTTCAGTAATCAGAACAACTGATTTCAAACACAAAATACTTCAAATTTCAGATGTTTTGCCTACCCATACCTTTTTGTTCCCACTGAAATAAATTTTTAGAAAGCCGTTTCTGCTGTGGTTAGCTGTTTCTCTAAACTATTTTATCAAATATTTAAATATATATAAGTAGCCTATTTGCTTCATACCCACCTTCTGTGCAATCTATGCTGAAAAGAAACCCACAATGACATAAAAAATTGTCTTATGTTCATTCTATTCACATAAGACTACACTACTTTTCTCTCAAAGGATGACCCAACAGGTCACAGGGTTATTACCTAGTTTCACTATAAACGGCCACTACATGAATAAAGTAGTCCTCCAGGACAATTAAGAAGTCCTCCCGGATCCAATCTCAAATATTAACAAAAGGAACCAAAAAAAGTTATTCTTGATGCAAACTCCTGTGACACATTTTGGATAATCATTAAATTGCAGTTGATACAGCTATTGCAAAAACAGTTTGCAATTGTTAATATCATCAGTCACTATTTGGCTTTTAACATGTTCCTTAATACTCATGACCTGCAGTTTTGAGTCAGGCTATATACCTAACCTCAAATAAGTCCACCCACACATTATTACAAAGTGTCCCTTTAAATAAATAAATAAAAAAGTTGAAAAGCGAGTTTTGAGAATTGGGTGGAAGCCATGGAGTTCCTGTCAAGGCTTTAAAAGTGTTGTATTGAGCACAATGTTGCAATATCATTTGCAGAGAGCAGTAGTTGAGTATTACTTAACTATAGCAAATTAAGGTCAGAAAGACTTCTTGTTACCTTAGAACACTTTTTAAAAATCAGGAAAATTACACAAAGAAATTAAAATGGGAATAAATATAGTTTATAATACATAGCATGTAATATATACAAACTTGGTCTATACTAAAAAATTCTTATTCAGTAAATACATTAAATAAAAATGAAGATGATGCTAATCAGAATTAACCAGTATTACATAATTATGTATCAATAGGCTATTGGAATTGGCTATTGCGCATACCCCAAGATGGCGACGCCCATCTAAATCGCGTCTAGGGATGGGTGGCTCGTGGACTGGCAGGGGTCTTCTGGGGCTGCCATGAACATCGGCAGCCCCTTTTCCAGTTGGAGGAGTCTCTCCCCAGCCTGATGAGGGCTTTTTCGCCCTCCGGAACCTCGTGGCTGGGGAGAAGTGAGCGGAAGATGGCGCGGGTGGAAGAACGCCGAGGCTGAATGCCGACAGCCCAGCTGCATCGGCTCCGCCGTTTTTTTCTTCCTGTTTGGCCGAGGCGGCGGCGGCCAGAGCGTTGGCGGCGGCGGCGGTGGTGATGCCCAGCGAGCTCCCCCCAACCCTGGATGCCCCTGGGGGTTTCTTTTGGATGTTCCGGGGGCGCTGGGGAATGCTGGGAGCTCGGGTGTGGCCAGCGCCAAGGACGACACTGTGGTAATGGCGGCTGCTGCGTGGCAACCAGGTTGAGGGCGGTGGTGCTGGAGAACTGGAGAGTTGTTGGCATTGGAGGAGAGGAGAGGAACATCAAGCCTCGACATTGAAATGGGGGAGTTGAACCCCATTGTGCTCAGGGGTTGAAGGATACATGGCTGACGTTAAGGGTTTGTGTGGAAAGACCTGGGGTTGGAGAGGCTGGTGGACGGCTCAAGTATTGGGTCGCTATGGATGGCCTCCCCCCCTCCCTTTTTCTGGCCCTGTTATCGGCCTATCGGCCAATGTGGACTTTCTTCCCCAGAGCTTGGGACCTGGCTCTGTCTTTTGTCCTGTCTCCTGGCTGTATGGAGGACAAGGCAGTTACGGGAGGATGGATGGAGCCAGCTCCAGACTACGTTCGCCGCGGTTGGGACTCATCTTTCCAGGGCCAGGAAGCCCAAACCACCGTGAGAGGGTGGTTTTTGGACTTTTTCTGACTTTTTCCATCTTGCCTTGATTAGGATGGCCAACCACCGTGAGAGGGTGGTTGGATAGTTTCCCTCAGCTGGACTGAACGTGAGGACTCCTACCCATTACCGTGAGAGGGTAATGGTGACTCTTCCGATTAACTTAGTCTTGCTTCCTGGACATTTGAAACCATCATTATAAACCCCTAGGCCATGTCTAGGCCAAACTTGTATTATCACTCTAGTGTTAAAATGTATTTTAACACTATTTTAAAGCTTCTTGCGCTGCGAGATTCCCCCCTCTCGCAGGCCTGGCCCTCTATGTTATCGAGGGCCCACCTTAATGACCCCGAGAGGTGACATGTCGCAAAAAGGGGATTGAGGGGTTTTTTAAAGACTTTTTAAAATAGACTTTTAAGGGGTTCTGAGGGGGGGGGAGGTTATGTGGGTTTGGGGGAAAACCCACGGGGGTTGGAGACCAGTCCGGCTGCTATTAATGGTGCCGTAGGGGGTGCGGACTCTGGGGGAAAGGGGACTGTTAGAATGCCCTCTAGTGAGGGCTTCTCTATTAACACGCTGAGTGGGAGGGGCAGGTATGATGGGAGCAGGGGGCCATATCATGTGGTGGGGGCACGTGCTCGTTATCTTCAAGCGATTGCGTGCCCCGGTCCCCTTAGCTCTTCCCGTTCCCCAGGCTGCTTAGAGTCTCAGCGCCCGAGTCTCCGGCTGATGTTATGTAATGCCAGGTCCGTAGTAAATAAAGCCCCCCTCATTTGTGATCTTATTCAGGAGGGGGGAGCGGACCTGGCAGGTATCACGGAGACCTGGCTGGGCCATGAGGGGGGAGTTCCCCTCGTGGAGATGTGCCCATCAGGCTTCCGTGCATTTCATCAGCCGAGAACTCAGGGCAGGGGCGGGGGGGTGGCGGTCATTCTAAGAGAAGGTCTTGATCCGAGGGAGACCACTGTACCTCAGATAGCCGGATGTGAGTCCCTTTTTGTGAAGTGGGGTCGTGGGGTGCAGATGGGTCTGTTGATCACGTACCTGGCTCCCTGCCACGTGGCAACAACCCTGCCTGAACTCCTCAATGTTATAGCGAGGTGGCGGCTGATACCCCCAGACTTGTGGTCATGGGGGATTTCAACCTGCCATCCATCGGTGAAACATCTGAGGTAGCTCGGGAGTTCATGGCTTCCATGACGGCCATGGACCTGACCCAAGTAATTCACGGCTCTACTCATATGGGGGGACACACTCTGGACTTAGTTTTTATCTCTGGTCAGTGGTTGAGTGGCCTTGATATAGGGGATGTAGATATTGAACCCTTGTCATGGTCTGACCACTCGCTCCTTCAACTTGACTTTCTGACCGCCTTATCCCGTCGCAGGGAGGCAGAACCGACCAGGTGGTTCCGCCCCAGGCGCCTGATGGACCCTGATAGGTTCCAGATGGAGCTTGGGCCATTTCCTGAGACTCTAGCTCATGACTCGGCTGATGACCTGGTGGCCGCCTGGGATAGGGCGGCTGCCGGGGCTTTGGACCGGGTCGTGCCTTTGCGGCCTCTGACCCGGCACCGAACTCACTTAGCTCCTTGGTTTTCCGAGGAGCTGAGGGAGATGAAGCGCCGGAAAAGACGCCTAGAGAGCAGTTGGAGGGCCAGTCGTTCCGAGTCTGACTTGACACTGGTAAGGTTTCATATTAAGACCTACCTAGTGGCGATAAAAGCGGCGAAATCTAGCTATTTTGCCGCTCTTATCGCGTCATCAGATAACCGCCCAGCCGCCCTGTTTAGGGTGACCCACTCCCTCCTCCATCTGGGAGTGCGGGAGGACCCCTTGCAGGGCCGAGCTGAGGATTTTGTACAGTATCTGGATGATAAAATAACTCAGATTCGGGAAGACTTGGCCGCCGACTGGGTTAGTTCAGACGAGATGACTGAGGCAGGCCTTGAGAGTGTTATCTGGGAGGAGTTCGATCCTGTGGCTCCTGAGGACGTGGACAGGATCTTGGGATGGCTGAACGCAACCACATGTTTATTGGACCCGTGTCCCTCCTGGTTGGTGCTGGCTTCCCGGGAGGTTACACGAGGCTGGCTCCAGGGGATTATTAAAGCTTCTTTGAGCGAGGGTGTCCTGCCGGCCGCCTTGAAAGAGGCCTCTCCTCAAGAAGCCATCCCTGGATCCGGCTGTTTTGGCTAACTATCGTCCAGTCTCCAACCTTCGCTTTATTGCGAAGGTTGTTGAGAGTGTGGTGGCGCGACAGCTTCCCCAGTACCTGGATGAAGCTGTCTATCTGGATCTGCTCCAGTCCAGTTTCAGACCTGGGTACAGCACGGAAACGGCATTGGTCGCGTTGGTGGATGATCTCTGGAGGGCCCGGGATAGGGGTTATTCCTCTATCCTGGTCCTATTAGACCTCTCAGCGGCTTTTGATACCATCGACCATGGTATCATGTTGCGCTGGCTGGAGGGACTGGGAGTGGGGGGCACCGTTTTGCAGTGGTTCTCCTCCTATCTGTCCGACCGGTCGCAATCCGTGTTGACAGGGGGGCAGCAGTCGACCCCAAGGCGCCTTGTTTGTGGGGTGCCGCAAGGGTCAGTCCTCTCGCCCCTCCTGTTCAACATTTATGTGAAGCCGCTGGGTGAGATCATCCGTGGTTTTGGGGTGGAATTCCATCAGTACGCTGATGATACTCAGCTGTACATTTCCACCCCAGACCATCCCAATGATGCCTTGGAAGTGATGTCCCAGTGCCTGGAGGCCGTGCGGGTCTGGATGGGGAGAAACAGGCTTCGACTCAACCCTTCCAAGACCGAGTGGCTGTGGCTGCCGGCGTCCCGGTATAGCCAGCTGACGCCATCGCTGGTTATTGGGGGCGAATCATTGGCCCCCACGGAGAGGGCCCGCAACTTGGGTGTCCTCCTGGATGCGCGGCTGTCTTTAGAAGGGCATATGACAGCCGTGGCCAGGGGGGCTTTTTGTCAGGTTTGCCTGATACGCCAGTTGCGCCCCTTTCTGGACTGGGACTCCCTACGCACGGTCACTCAAGCACTCGTCACTTCTCGTCTGGACTATTGTAATGCTCTCTACATGGGGCTCCCCTTGGGGTACACCTGGAGGCTCCAACTGGTGCAGAATGCGGCTGCGCAGGGGATTATGGGAGCGATGGGGCGCTCCCATGTGACTCCTCTCCTGCGTGAGCTGCATTGGCTTCCGGTGGACTTCCGGGTGCGCTTCAAGGTGTTGGTGATCACCTTTAAAGCGCTCCATGGCTTAGGGCCAGGGTACTTACGGGACCGCCTTCTGCCACCAACAGCCTCCCACCGGCCGGTTCGCTCCCACAGAGAGGGCCTCCTCAGGGTGCCGTCGGCCAGACAATGCCGGCTGACGACCCCCAGGAGGAGAGCCTTCTCTGTGGTGGCACCTACCCTATGGAACAATCTACCCCCAGAGATACGAGTGATCTCCGACCTCCGGATTTTTCGTCGGGCCCTAAAAACTTATTTTTTTCTGTCTTGATTTTAGGGTTAGTTTTAAAATTTTAATATTGATTTTAATTGACAAGTTTTAAATTATGGGCCAAATTTATAAATTATTTTAACTTTATTTTTAACTATGATGTTATGTATAGATGTTTTTATCTTGGCTGTTCACCGCCCTGAGTCCGAAAGGAGAAGGGCGGTATAGAAATTTGAATAATAAATAATAAATAAATAAATAGATTGGTCCTATGCATTTATTTGTCAGACACAAATTGCATTGAATGAATCATGAGCACAGGCAATATAAAATGTATGTATGTAAATAGAGATGGTTTGTTTCTAAGGAAGCATGCATTGGATCAATGAAAAAGAAAGCCACAGTGACTGATTTATACTATGGTACATGCTAAACCACAATGTGAACTATTATTAAGTGTTAACCATTGTTTCTGGCTTTGTGTTATATAATCTTGTTGGAACCACAGTCTGTGAAATGATTACTTAGGTTTAGAATATATATGTATATTGTTTCTGAAACTTTTGTAATTTAAGGCAAATACTGAATGTTGTTTGTTGCAACTTTTGCAATGTTTATACAAAATCTCATTGCCATTGTTGTAAGAGTAATATAAAGAGCTCAAAAGACATATAAAGATTATAATATTATGATTCTCAAGCACACTTAATCCTTATGAGGTACCAGTCATCCTTTATAGTCTCTGTTCTCTCTTTCTTAAAGCAATACAGGTAATCCTTGATTTATGACCCAAAATTTCTGTTGCTAAATGAAACATTTGTTAAATGAGTTTTGCCTCATTTTATGATCTTTCTTGACAGATTTGTAAAGTGAATCACTATAGTTGCTACATTAGTAATACAGTTGTTAAGTGAATCTGGCTTCCCCTTTGACTTTGCTTGTCAGAAGGTCATAAAAGGTGATCACATGATCCCAGGACACTGCAGCCATCACAAATATGAGTCGATTGCCAACCATCCAAATTTTGATCACATGACTATGAAAATGCTTTAATGGGCTTAAGTGTTAAAAAACTGTCATAAGTCATTTTTTTTCACTGATGATGTAACTTTAAATGAACTGTTGTAAATCGAGGACTACCTGTATAGGAAGAATCTCCCTCAAGTCAGTCTCAATTCTTGGAAACTATATAAGAATGTTGCACACTATAAACCTGACAACAATATAGAAGAGTTTGCCACTGCTATCTTCCCCTCCCCAATTATTTTTCCTAATCTTTACTCCAGATGCCAAGCAAGTCCAAATCTGTTTAACTTTTGTTAACATCAAAAAAAGGATGCTAGCAACCTCACGTCATTTAAAAGTATCGCCACCAGATAAGAAAATAAGTAGTAAAAATAAGAGAAATTCTGATGTATTATATCCCCCATAGAAAAATGTGATAGCAAAAATGAATTCATACATACACACTCAGTGATTGCAAAGCTATGGCATATCTGATATCCCTTAAACCATATAACTACAGGTCATGCATTCAGCTATGTGTGAATCAGACACTGGATTACATGTAGTTCAGATGTGGGCATATTCCACATTTCAGCAGACAATGGAATTACAATAAAAGTACAGATTACTGGAATTATTATTTCAATGAATATGAAATGTGGACTATAAATTGAACTGTCTAGCAAACAAAAGAACTGAGTAACTGGTTAAGAAAAGATTGGATTTACATTAAGTTTGAAAAATATTAATATTATGTATCATCTTGTTTCATTATAAATAATTACTACAAATAACTAATAGTCTGCTATTGGAGAAATTTGCCTATTCCTCTGCAATCAGAACAGGAGAAGATTATCCCACTAGACTAGGAATGGAAACTAGTAGAGATAAATACAGGTAGTCCTCAATTTATGCTAACAATTGAGCCCAAAATTTATGTTGCTAAGTGGGAAATTTGTTAAGTGAGATTTGCCCCATTTTACGGCTTTTCTTGCCACATTGATTAAGTGCATCACTGCAGTTGTTAAATTAGTAACACCGTTGTTAAGTGAATCTAGTTTCCCCATTGACTTTTGCTTGTCCAAAGGTTGCAGAAGGTGATCACACTCCAACTGTCATAAATGTGAGTCAGTTGTCAAGCATTCGAATCATGTTACCATTGGAATGTCGCAACAGTCATAAGTGTGAAACATGGTCATAAATTACTTTTTTCAGTGCCATTGAAACTTCAAATAGTCATTAAGTGAATTGTTGTAAGTTGAGGACTACCTGTATATAACACCATATCTCACTCCTCATCAAAAAGAAACATATTAAAACTGCCTGGTCCCAGAAAACACCAAGAAATAGTGACTTAACTATAAGAATAAATTATATTCTTTTAACGTATCTATCTAGATATGATCTATTCATAAACACAAGATTGCAGGTGATACAAGCACTACTGATCACCACTCTTTGTTCCTATACTACTACTTCCTATTACCCCCACAAGAATTTACTATAATCAACTTATTCATTTCTGATAAAGAAACAAAAATTCCCTTGAATGAAGCTTATACCCTGATGACATCGTGCTCATAACTACGCCATTTTTTGGCAATAATGAGGAAGTAGTTTGTCACTGCTTTCTTCCTGGAAATTTTTTTTAAATTTCTGACTAGAGTCCTAAAATTTGTTGCTGGTCTCTGATCCAAATATTAATTAGTCATGACCCTGCTTTACTTCTAAGTCTAGAGAAGGTCAGCAAGATGTTGCCACCTGCTGAGATTCTACCTTGATTAAAGCTATATTTTGCTTCAGAAGTGGAGTTGGTGGCAAAGATCAGTAAAATTCTTCTCAAATTTGATGCAATATTAAATATTGTATGTTGCATGTGCTAAAATGCGGTTGGCTAATTTAAAGCTGTGTATTGTGTAAACTTGGCCTTTTTGATAGTTCATGAGTTAAGTTTATTATGGGCAACCCAGGCAATCAAATTGATTCAATCTACCATATTTCTACATGGTTTATTACATTGAGAACAAAGACCATAAGTACTGAAAAGGAACCCTAATGCAACTAAATCAGAAATACAAAGCTCCTGATTGCAGCTATGTTGCTATATTATATTGGTTGGATTAGAAGACCTTCAAGGTCCCTTCCAACTCTTTTATTCTGTTTACATGTGTCAAACTAATCAGTCCAACAAAAACAGCATTGCACTGTGACATTGCAGGCCTTGCCTTTTGTATACGCATGTTGTGATGTAACATAAAGAATACGATCAAAACTGTGGAGCTTACAGTATAGTACAATGCAGTCTTCATCATTTTGATTAAAGCAGGTAGGAGTGTGGACACCATACAAACATTTTTTGTAGTTAATTGTTCTAGTATTAGCAAGGTAAACTACATTATATGAGTGGAAATTCAAGAGATCCTACTAAATGTGGCACAGTAACTTACTGCAGGGAATTCAACTTGCTCTTACAGTAGAATATCACTGTTTTTGTCTGTCAGCCAATTCTATTAGCTAAACTTAAGGCAATCTCTGCTTCATCACTAACATGATCACGAGCATAAGCAAAGGGGACAAATGATAACATGCAATTGCATAATCAGACATGTTGACTTATATACAGTACTTGCATCAGAACTTGTGACATAGTTGACATCTTTATGCACATAATAATTTTGACAGCATTGTGATATTTTATCCATACCACTAAACAGGCCACTGTTTAATAAACTAGTTAATAGCCCTGGCATAGTACAATGTGTGAAATTAGCTGTGACAATACCTTGTCATTCATGAAATAATTGCTGATATTTACAGAATACAGGTGGTCCTTGCTTAATTTCTGTCCTGTTTAGGAACTGTTCAAAGTTATTGCAGTGCTGAAAAAGTAATTTAATGACTGGTCCTTGCCAGGGCCGGATTTAGATGAAAAGAGGCCCTAGGCTATTCCACTTATGAGGCCCTTTCACCTATAGTGAAAGTGTAATTTTAATTTTGCTAACAATTTGAATGTAGGCCCCTCTTGATCTTGAGGCCCTAGGCTGAAGCCTAGTTAGCCTATAGGAAAATCCGGCCCTGGTCCTTGCACATACAACCATCACAGTTTCCTCCAGTCATTTGATCACAATTTGCATCCTTCACAGCTAGCTTCCAACAGAGTCAATGGAGGGGATGTCACTAAAATTGTGAATTGTAGTCATGTCATCCTAGTTCCACTTTAGGCAAGAAAAACCATCTGGGTGACTTTGGGTCAGTAGTCTCTCTCAGGCAACTCACCTCACAGGGTTGTTGTGGGGGGAAAATAGGAGGAGGAAAGAGTTTCAGGTACATTTCCAACCTTGAGTTCTTCACAAACAATAATGAAAATGGGATAAAAATAAAGTAAATATATATATTTAAAATACACTTAGTCTTGCTTAGTTGTGTCTTGCATTTCAGATTTTTGATGCATCCATCTCATTCAAGTACTGAAGTTTGCAGATGTTACAACAGTGATTGGTCTTATGCGAGACAACGACAAATCTACATACAGACGGGAGGTTGATTAACTAGCCTTGTGGTGCAACCGGAACAATCTTGAATTAAACACACTCAAAACCGTAGAAATGGTGGTAGATTTTAGGACAGTGTTGGCAAACTTTTTTGGCACCGAGTGCCGAAACGTGGGTGCGTGCGCACATGCCAGAAACCGGAAGAGCAGCAGCCTGGTGCGTTTGTGTGCACTGGGAAGATGATCTTCTGGTTTCCGGTGCATGCATATGCACCGGCCATCTGATCTTCCAGTTTCTAGTGTGCATGCACGTGCAAACACCAGCTGGCCGGTGCACATGCGCACACCAGAAACTGGAAGATCATCTTCCCAGCACGCGCACCCAGAGGCCGCTCTTCTGGTTTCCAGCGCTCCCGTGTGTGTGAAGACCATCTGGCCGGAACCCTGAAGAGCAACGGGCGACGGCTCACGTACCCGGAGAGATGGCTCTGCGTGCCACTTCCGGCACGCGTGCCATAGGTTCACCATCACAGTTTTACAAGAAATCCTCCTATACTACCACCTCTTACAATACTAGATAACACAGTATCAACAGAGACCTTCAGGTTTCTAGATTCTATCATATCTCAAGACTTAAAATGGCACCTAACATAAAAAATGTCAACAAAAAAGCACAACAAACAATGTTCTTTCTGCATCAACTCAGAAAGCTCAAACTGCTCAAGGAGCTGCTGATTCAGTTCTACAGAGGAATTACTGAGTCTGTCATCTGCACCTCTATAACTGTCTGGTTTGGCTCTGCAACCAAACAAGACAGACACAGACTTCAACAGATAATCAGAACTGCAGAAAATATAATTGCTACCAACCTGCCTTCCATTGAGGACCTGTATACTGCACGAGTCAAAAAAAGGGCTGTAAAATATCTAGACCTCTCATATCCTGGACATAAATTGTTTCAACTTATACCTTCAAAATGACGCTATAGGGCACTGCACACCAGAACAACTAGACACAAGGACAGTTTTTCTCCAAGTGCCATTAGTCTGCTTACAACTAATTCCCAAAACACTGTCAAATTATTTACTATTACTATTATTATTCTCATCCTTCCTATTACCTATCTCCTCCCACTTATGACTATAACCATGTTGCTTCTATATTTACGATTTATATTGTTTTATTTGTTTCCTAGTATGATTTGATTGCTTATTTGTTCCCTATGACTATCACTAAGTGTTGTTTCTTATGATTCTTGATGAATGTATTTTTTTTCTTTTATGTACAGAGAGCATATGCACCAAAGGAAAAATATCCTTTTGTGTCCAATCACACTTGGCCAATAAATAAATTATTCTCTTCTCTTCATCTAAAAAACATGGGCTAGATAAGTAGTTGCAAATTTGTCATAAACTGTTTTTCTTGTCTAGCCCAATATGCATGGTTTACCCATTGTTTGTTGGGTAAACCATTATTGACTGGCTTGGGTTTTAAACATTAAGCCACAATTTTGATTGACCAACCATTGGCTATTTCATGTGGTCCATTAAACCCAATGAAACAAAGAATGCTGCATCTTAGATAGATGAATCCAAGGACACAATAATTCAGTATATTAAGTTGTTGATTTATTCTTGATATAAACTAGGTATGGTTTAAGTTTACTGACACAACACCTTTTCCTGAGTGGAGAATCTGTTCAGAATTTACTCATGGACTCGAGTATTCACTCATTTGTTTCATGTCAACTCTTCAACATTTTAAGAACACAATACTAGTTCCTGCGCACAATAGTGTTTATGCTCCTGATTTTTCCCACGGCGATATTTTAAAATGTCACAACCATCTTTCTCCCTTTTTGCCCAAGGTGCAGTAAAAATTAGTGCAATGGGTTGGGGGTGGGGGTAAAGAAGAGAAAGTTTTTCATTTGCTACAGTTACAGCAAGCTGACATTGACCCTTCAGCGTGACCTTGTCTGGGCTGTCTCCTTAGTAACCAGATCCAGAGAAAGAAAACCTGCAGGGAAACCTGCAGCCCAGCCAACCTTCTCTTTTGGCTACCTAACCTTGCTGCCAATCTGATCTGTTGTGCTGTGGGGGGGGGGGGGGCAGGCAAACAAGATCCCTCGATCGCGTTAGGCAGGGGAGCGGAGTAAAGCCCAGTTAAGAAAAAGCTCCGACGAACGAGCTATGCAACTCCGGGGAAAGAGATCATCGATGCACGAGAGGGCACTGCGGTCCCTACACGTAGCCTTAACTTTCGGCCCGCCTCCTTTACTCTCCTGAGGTGCCCGCAGAGTTGGCGTCAACAAATTAAGAACCGCGGCGCCCACACTTAGAAAGTAGCGTAAAAAAACGTGTCGTCGTGCGTCTCGGGTGTTTTTGTATCAAAGGGAGGACCGAGGAGCCCTGCAACTTCACAATTGTAGAGGGCGCCCAGGAGGTGGCAGTGGAAGTTTTAGCGTTGGGGGGCGGTGGGGGGGGACACCGATAACTTATCGGGCTATATTGAAAAGAGGCTAATATTGAAGAAAGGGGGAGGCGACCTCCTTAAAAAGAGCAAATAGAGGCTCTCGTTGCCCCAGCTTATCTCCTCAGGCCCGGCCGGGTAACAGGGTGGGGAAAAAGGACGGCAAGGCCTACTGGGCTGGCCCCCGAACGGCGGCTCCGCGGCCTGAGCCGATTGTCAGCCCAGCAAGAAAAGAGTCGAGGAGGAGGAGGAGGCGCGCTCGCTTGGACTCGCCCTCCCGCCCAGGCCTTCCTGCTTTTGCCGGGAACTCTGTGGCGCCTCCTTAAATCTCTGCCGTTAAAATGTGGGCGGGCGTTTCAAGTCAAAGAGCGCTCAAAATGTTTTTCCTTTTCAAAAAAAGCTGAGGAGACGGCGTCGGGGAGGGGAAAGGAGGGAGAGACCGCGGACTGGAGGAGGAGGAGGAGGAACCGGCTTTCTAGGCGGCAGCCCGTAAAAAAAACAAAAAAAATTCAACAGGCTTGACCTAGCCACGGCAGCTTCCAGACGTTCGCAGGACCGGCCGCCGACGCTCTGCGGGGAAAGGAGAGCGGAGGCGTCGGAGAGTTGTTTTGGCGCCTTTTAGCCAGGCTGGGGTTGCGCCTTCGGGCTCCTGTCAAAAGAGGCGCAGCCGCCCGCTGCTCTTCGCGCTACAGAAAATCGGCTGCGGAAGGAGGCAAAGGGGACCCGGCAGAGCTGAAGCGGTTGCTGCCGCAGCCGCAACTGCGCCGCAACCACCAGCGCGCCGAAAGATGCGGGTGTGCTGATGTGCCCGGTCTTCCCGGCTCTTGCTCGGGCTCAGCCAATCCGCCTCAACCAACCCCGACTTTGCGCCTTTTGGGTCTGCCGCGCACCCACCGCCCCGGGATGGGAACGCCGAAGTCCCACCGCATCCCTGGTGGAGTTGGGCAGCTGGCCGGGGCTGGTTAATCCCCCCCGGCTACCGAGACTGGATTAACCCCTTCGCTCCTATTGTTGGCCGTCCAGGAGGCTGCTACTCGGGGGCGAAGAACGGACTCAGCGGGGTCAAGAGCGAAGCCCCGGCCTCTCAATATCGGGAACGGAACCCGCGGCTTCCAAAAGAAGCCTGCCCCGGGGTCTCGGCTGGACAGAACTGGTGGGTTGTGTCTTCCGCTACTTCTTCTTCTTCTTCTTCCACCTCTCCGCTTCCACCTTGTTCTTTGCTTTCCCCATCTCCCTTTCCTTACTGAGCTTCCCCCACCCCAAGTGTGTCTGCTCTGCTCGCTGAAGGGCTTGAATCAATTTATGCGCCCCGGCCAAGGTCCGGCGGGGGGCGGGTGTTGTGCGCGTTAGAGGTGCAGATATCTGCTTTTCAAGCGGAGCTGCAGCAGTATGTATGACGTGTGAACCAAGGGGCGGGCTTCTGGCAAGCAGCTTTTTTACGAGTATTTACTACAAGAAGGTCTACTCCAGAAGATTAACATCCCCGCTCCTGTCAGTTTCCGATGGCCATGCCCGGCTAAAAACAACCCTTAAGATAATCAAATACAAGCTCAGGTTTTCTGCTCGTTTGGCGATCGTCATTCGCCCTAAGGAATGGCCGAACCTTTGGCGAATGAGTTGGCGTCCGCAGCTGCCAGAGGGGACCTAGCGCAAGTTACTAATTTGTTGGAAAATAATATAAACGTCAATGCACAAAATGGATTTGGGAGGACTGCGCTGCAGGTTGGTATCTGGGCGGACAGAGGCGATCGTTCGCCACTAGGTGAACTGGTTTGACGGGGGAAAGGACCGTTTTAAAAAGGGGAGGAAAAAAAAATCAGCATTTTTTAAAAAGCGAGTTGGTTGCCATATTTTATAAGTTTCACCGCTCCAACTCCTTAAAGTGACGTACTTTAAGTAAAACCTGGTTTTAATGTTTCTCTAATCTCGGGATAAACCTTGTCTGCAAGACACCTCGTCTTTAAAAAAAAAAATTCTGAGACAGGGAAGCAAGTGGCGGAGGCAGAGGGGGAGGGAAGGAACAATCCGGGCTAGGTCGGTAAACACCTCATTTTTGAAATCCGGATTATATCTGTTTCAGTATCTGAAAGGGGGTGTTGTCTGGCTGCTAAAGGGTGGCGGTTGGGACTTATTTTTTTCTCACATTCTGGCGAGCATGCCCCCCCCCAAAAAAAACCTATCGCCCCTGAATAACTGCGATGTTCGGCGAAGCAATGTGACGATCTGGATCACGAAAATCCAATGCTTTGTTATTCACCATCCTTCGGGTGCTTTTTGATATATCGGCGGATCGCTTCACTACGAGAATTTCCTTTCCGTAGGTATATAACGCCGTCTACACCCATTTCCAGTGTTTAGATTTACAGGCGGCGGCTGGAGCTCTTCCAGCTACTAAAACCCTGCACCCGCGGAAAGATGTTTTCCTTTGAGAACATTGGATAACGGTGCTGAAAGTGTTACGTGGGAGGGGGGAGAGGTAAGGGTGCCCAACCAGACAGAGAAGAAAAAGGTAGGTGAAAATCTGGGAGGATTTTCCGATGCGAGACCCTGGATCTGGTCCGAAGTACTGCGGAATATTCAGCAGGCTCCTTAAAGAAAAGCAATTTGTTGATTCAACTACAGACAGGATCCACTTTCTGAAATATTGGAAGAGGGGTCCCTGTGGGTGAGGGCTGAAAACTCCAGCAACACAATCTCCTCTTTAAAATGGAAAGAAACCCACCTGTACTAGGACCTTTCTTGGTGTTCTTTTCAAATTCAGTTTAGTAATCCTAAATTATTTTTCAATTTTCAAGGAGCATAAATGCCTTGAACCCTTTTAGGTTTTTCTGCACCATAACAGGTAGGTCATGTTTGGAACCAATCATTGAATTGGTGTGGTAAAAAAGGAAGTGCAACCTCAATTTCCTTACTAAATAGCCAATTCTTTTTCTTACTGTTTAATGAGAACCAATGATTCTGCACCCCCCCCACCCCCCATTTCATTATTTACAGAGATACATCCCTGCTTACTCAGCTGGGGGCATGTCTTTTCCACCAACTACTTTTTATTGCACCTTCATCACTAATCATAATTTGAGGCAAACTACACACACACACACACATCTGAATAAAAGTAAACACAACAAAAGAAGCTGATTCTTATTTTCATTATGTATAAACCAGAAAGATCTAGTGGGTGGATGATAGAACTTGAGCTGATAGTCAATGTTGCTTACCAAAGAAAGTGAAAATACACATTGGCTTTTATGGTCTCATTTCCTTCTATCTCTTCTCTGAATGTTTTTCCTCTTTTTTCCTTTTCCCCTTCTTTTTACAAATCAGGTGTTTATGTGAAGGCTACCTTTCTCAATCTGGCCAAGAATCCCTAGGTTTAGGCCTTTGCATGCAATCTATATCCTTCCCTTGTTAAAAGAATTCCACACCAGAAAAAAAAAACATTTAGAAACATCTAAAACTGTCTTTAAAACCAGACTTTTCTCATAGTTTGTATAGTATAGATAACTTTTATCTTCCACAGTTTTGGACCCTGATCCTGAGTTTTGTGTTTACCCCAAATTATGAATTTGACAGGAGATACAAGGCGAAATCTTAAAAGTTTAAGGAGTATATGTTCATTTTATCATAATGGCCGATATTAGTTTCCAAAAAGCTAACTGTACTCCTAGTATTTGTATTCCAAATTGGTAAACAAGAGGGCAGGTGATTGGAAGAGATTATCTCCTAGTAAACTATCATCTTTGTGGCTGTTGATCTATATTCTGAGCCTTATATGCTCTCTCACATAACTCCCTCTTGTTTTATGGATTTTCCGGTTTTGTTTACTGTAACTGTTTCCCTTTTGTATATTAAAAGAGAAGACAGCATTCCTCGCAAGAAAAAAAAGTAAAAAACACACAGCAATATTATTTTATAAATGGGTAGGTACAATAGGACTGAAGAAAAAAATACTGAAAGCAAAAGAAGACATCATTTTTGAAAGCTAGCTGTTCCCTGTAACAAAGCTTGACCGAGGTGTAAACTTCAGTATATGATATTTGGCTGTGGCTTTTCAGACACAAGGATTAAACTATTCAGACACAAGGATTAAACTATTCAAAAAAGTCCAAGGGTCTCTGAGATGGGCAATCTTAACTATGAAAATATAAGAAAAGTTATAGAGTTACTAATATCATTTTTTCTTTCACCAGAAACTGTAGAGATTCTTAAGAAAATGTGCTTTTTAGTGATAATAGCAAAACGTTCACATAGAAAGGGAATGTTTAGGGAAGCCAACAGCTTTTAAAAACTTTCTACTTAAACTGAACATAAGCAATAAACTTAGAGGTATTGATTTGCATTCATATAACAATCCCAAATGAAACTAAAACTGCAAACCTACATGTATATTTCCTTGGAAGTTAAGACCCTCTGAATTTACTAAGATATTTAAAAAAACACATAAACCCATTTGACTGGTTACTCCACAGATAAGGAACACAGGAAATTTATACTCTGTCTTATTGATTAAAATGTGTTCTCTGAGTAATCTACAATTAGTTTACAATGTGACCATAATAGGATTACATTTCAGTTCTTTGCAAGTGCAGAAGCAACACAGCTTTGTTTTTAATAGTGGCATTCTTCAATTTCCCCCTTACTTCTTTCATTTCACTACTGGTAGTTTTCCATGTTTGTTTGCACTTCCTTCCCCAAGAACGATTTTAGATCCATCCAGGTTTGCAAAATACATTATATTCTAAATCCACTATCTGTCCTTTTGTTTATGGTATTGTTTATTTGTTCTCAATTGCAACTGGAAAGGCTTAAATAAGGGAAGAAATTGAGCTATTTCTTACATATGCAGTATATTTGCTAATAAGGTACAACACAGACTTTATTTTTACACACCTTACGTGGACACATCTTTAATTAGAAATAGTCATGTAGGTCCTCTATCCTTTATAGAATTGGGAAATAGGCCCTTTGGATTTTAGACTACTTTCTATCAAAGTAGGACAAACCCATCAGTGTCATTACATATCTATTACCTTAACCAAGAACCTCATCCTTTTACCCTGTGCCTTGATTTTTTTTTCTTCATTTCTATCATGGGACAACAGGAAATACAATTTCCCACCATTCAATTTGTTTGTTTATTTTGGCACTATTTGTTTCTATATGGTGTAGGGTGATTTTCACAGCCCTACCGGTTGGGCAATTATAGCTTCTCCATTGCAGAAGAGACCTAAGTTCGGCTTTTAAAAGCAGGAGTGGGAGAGGGGTCTCTCTGAAGCCACGGGCCATTAACGTTGAGGACCAAATAGGCGGCCAGAAATGCCAAATAGAAGTCAACTGCTGGTGTCATCCCAAAAAGCCTTCCAATCAAATGAACCAGCCTTGTATTCTCTGCCCTGGGATGCCGAAGAAGTTGACATCCCGTTTCCCTAGGGCTCTAGGCTCCCGCGCGAACTTTCCCACGGGTTTTCCCAAAGCCAAATCAAGCAAAGGCTCTGCAGGTAAGGCAGAGTGGGGATACCCATGTGAAGTGTGTGAACCCAACCCTTGGGAATGGGGCACATTTGCCCACTGCCTCGCGTTTCTCTTCCTCGTCCTCTGCCTTCAGGTGGTGAAATTGGGGAACCCGGAGATCGCCAGGCAGTTGCTGCTGCGAGGTGCCGACCCGGATCTGAAAGACCGCACCGGCTTCGCTGTCCTGCACGACGCGGCCCGTGCCGGCTTCCTCGACACGCTGCAGACTTTGCTGGAGTTCCAAGCGGACGTGAACGTGGAAGACAACGAGGGCAACCTGCCGCTGCACTTGGCCGCCCAAGAGGGCCACCTGGCCGTCGTGGCCTTCCTTCTGGAGCGCACGGCCAGCCGGGTGGAGCATCGTAACAAGAAGGGGGCCACCGCCTACGACCTGGCGAAGCTCTACAAGAGGCAGGCCATCGTCAAACTGCTGGAGAACAGCAGGCGGAGGGAGGGCGCCCTCAGCGGGGACTGAAACCCACCCCTTGGTCCGGACTCCAAAATGCCTGCTTGTACACCTGTCGCCTCTCCTTTCCTCTCTTTCTCTCTTCATCTTAATCAAAGTATACAAATAGGTGGGGTCGGTCTTTTTTTCAAATGCAGACATGGGGGTGATATTTTTCCCTCCTGGGGGAAAAAATCATGCCAGTAGCAGCTTTTCACAGATATTAGCGAGAAACTGGGTGGGCTCTCGCCTTTCTTTTATGAATGCTTTTTCTTTTTTTTTAACTCGGTTTGCTTTTGCTGCTCACCTCACCCTTCATTTAAGGGAGGCTGGGGGGAAAATATCTGTTTTTGTGCTTTCTGATAACTTTCTTTTAAAAGATCTATAAAGGCTTACTGTGATTTCCCATCCCTGAACATCAACTAGCCTAACAGAGGTTAACATAATATGAAACAGTGCATGAAGGAGTATATATGTGAAAGACCTTTTGTGCCAGAAGGGGAAGTGGGAGGAAAAAAGAGACTTTTGGACAATTGAATCACAAACATTTGATGAGATGGATAAGCTAACAAAAGGTCTATGGAACATTCACTAAAAGCGCTTTCATTGTTATTTTTCTTCTATTTTTATTGTCATGCCTTACCTCCTAAGCATCTCTTTTTCTGAAGGAAGTTCTGCTGAAATCTAGCTTTCTTCTAGTTAAACATGTTTAGGACCAAAGGTTCAGTTGATTCACTACGTGTATCTGACCAGAGAAGAAATCTCAATTTGAAGTAGTTTGAATAGCGAAGCTTCAATATAACATATAATAATAAAAAGAGTAAGAAGGAATTTATCAAGTCCAAAGTCACACAGTGTGGGAATATGATATCTTGGCTATTTGCACAAACACAAGTTTAAGATAAAAAAAAAGTAATTTATAAGATTAGATTGCATTTAGTGACTTGATCAGATTTTGGGAATGGTCTAGAATTTTTTCAGATTAAACTGCCAGAGTAGTACTATTTACTCACATTTGTTCCAGTAGAATAAATCCAGAATAAGCATTTATTTCTGTGGTTAAGACTTAGGATTTTTGATCAAAGCCTCTTTTACAGAATCCATAAATTTCTGTATTACAGTGTAGTATAGGCACTCAGAAGCAAAAATGTGAAGTTGGATTGTTTTAGGTTGCAGTTTTCTATGTATCTATGTGGGATTGAACTGAGTGAAGGGAGCTTAGTTCTGAGCAGATGCGGCTGGAATTGCATTGTTACTTGGAATTTGAGGATTGCTGAGTAGAAAAGCTGACTATTAAACAGATGTATTTTGCATGGGAATAAATTACAAAATATATAACTTTTTATCAATTATTTAGAATAATCTCACTCTCATCCCGATAGTTTTCTGATTAAAAATTTCAGTTTGTTGCAGTGGAGAGAATTCATTGCTATTCGCCTCCACAAAGAATTAGCTGTGTCATAAAGTGGGGTGTGTGTCCCAGTTCAACTGTTGCTGTGAAGATAAAAAACTGAGGAACTGATGTTTTATGTGACTCAGGTCTTAGATTGTTACTTTCAAGAAGGTGACATCCATCTATATTGGTCAATTTCAATTTGGCTCAATTTTTTAAAAAGGGTTCATAAATTGTATCAGGCAACTTCATCCCTCTGCATTTCTCCTGCATTGTAGAAACTTTTCCTTTCTTGAACAGAGATTTCAGAAGGATCAGTTAAAAACTAAACCAATCATAACCTTTTCCAGATATTAAAAAACAAACTGGCATCTAAAGGAATTTGCTGTCTGTAAAACAAAACAAATCCTCACATTTTCTTTCTGGTGAACCTGCTCCTCCCACCCTCATGAGAGGTTTAATTTTAAAAAAAGCTTTAATATCTGAAAAGCTAGTAAATATATAGGCAAGCTTCTAGCAGATGATGGAGTTTCATAATGGGCTCAAAAAGTTAGTCAAATTATCAACACAAAAGAAACTTTGTGGTTTCAGAAATGACTTGCATGACATCCTCAGTATCAGGCCAAAGGAGGCAGGAATGCTCTTTCTCTTTTTCAAAAGCTTTTCATAATTAATGTGGTTAATATGAACTCTTAGTGTTGTAGCAAATAGCATTAAATCTATTTCTCTTAAATATAATGCAGAAGGTGGGAAACCAATCACACCAGAAGTTTTCTCAAAAAGCCATATATTTATCCATGCTCTTTAACTATCTTTCAGTTGGCACCCACATAGCTAAAGAGCAATATCGATCTTAAGAGATGGACAGTTACACCATTATTTCACTGGGACTTGTTAATAGGTAAGAACGTTTGAGATTAACGTCCAATCTGACATAATCTGCTTCGCTAGAGCTTCCGCCCAGAGTCCAAATCAAAGAGTTATCCTTTTTTAAAAATCTCAGAGCACTAATATTTGGATTCTCCACACCTAGTCCCATCTTTGAAGCCGGTCAAGACTGAAAATGGGTGGAAATTCCAAACAACGGCTTAAAAATTCGGGCTCAATAAACCGACCTCGCATTTGTAGTGAGATCTTCAGACAAATTGACTTCTGAGGGGCAGGTGAGCCGTACTAGACTCCGTTTACCCAGAAGAAAGCTCAACTTCTGTCCCTGTGACGGGTGGCACTCTCTGCCCATGCTCAGGTAACAGAAAGGGAGCTCAGTATAATCAGTTTTCCCCAAGCTCTGCTCTGCTGTTTGCCAGTCCTGCGCTGTCTTGTTGCCCAGCACCAGGAACGGAGTGCTATTGACTTTCAGGACGCTTTCTTTGACCACTGGAAACCTGGCCTTGGAGACTTGGATCCTGGGACCATCTCAGTGAGACTTGCTATTCCCAAATTAACATCGGGAGAGCTGAAGCAACTTACTTGTCAGAAGTGAGTGCCACTGAAAATCACTCAGGTGGAAGAAGGTAGATGACATATTAGAAGACACTAACGGGAGGGAAGGAAGGGAAGTAGGGAGGTAGAGGAGTCCCAGCGTTCTAGATCTTTCCCGCCCATGTTCCGAATGGGTTTTACCAATGGTGCGCTCGCTGCTGAAGTACAAAGTTTGAGGGGGGATTTAAAAGCGACCCAGAGCACCTAAGTCGTGTTTGTTAGATCCTGGCCGTTCCCTCCGGGGAAGCTGGAGGCGTAATTTGGCTGCCGCAGCAAGCTCACCCCGGATGCCCTGCGCCGCAGGTAAGGTGCTGCCCGGGCACACCAGAACAAGCACCGCCACCCGTGGAGCCTAAACCTGTATTTGGCTTCCTGCCCTGGGAATCCGTGTGAATTTTGAGCCGGCTACCTCTAATCAGACCCAGGACAAAACTGGGGGCGAAGAGGGAGGTCCCCCCCCCTTCAATCCTTCCAAGGACCGGGAGCAAGAAGCGTGGCCCAGATGCGAGGTGCTCAAAATGTCGGAGCTGTTCCTGGCCTCCGCGCCGCGTCTTTTCCTTCGCGGCGCTTCGTGCCTCTCCTGCTGGGAATCGTCCGAGGTTCCAGTACGCCGCGGTGCCCAAAGCCAAGGCTGGGGCCATGCGGGGTCCGCGCCTAAGAGCCAAGCCGCGAGTGGGAGGAGAGAGGCAGCTTCAGAACCGTTACTTCGCTCCCCCCGCGCTTCCCTTCTCGTCCCCATCTGCGTCCCTCCCCCTTTACGGTTTCTTTTCCCTTTCTCTTCCTGTCCAAACATTTTTAAATTTCCGCGCCTTCCTAACAGTCTGATTGTACAGTATTGATTTGGCTTCTTCCTCCGCGGGCTTCAGTGCCCTTTGTTTTTGCCCTTATGGTCAGCCGGGGGTTGGCGTGAACTTCTCTCGCAGCCCCTTCTCCGGAACAGGCAAGGCGAGGCAGGAGCCCAGGAGCGATCTCGGATGCGCCCCGCATCTCCTCCTTCTGCCCTCGCCCACCGCGCCCCGAGGAGGTCTCTCGCAGCCGGTGCAACCTGCCGCGCTGGATGGGCGAGATCTGCGGGTTCTCTCCAACGCTGAAGTCCCAGCCCAAGCGGCCGGAAACGCCGAGGCAAAAACGCCGTCCCTCTGCAGTTTTCCTTCGGCGAGGAAGATGCCGGGGGGGGGAAAGGCGGTGTGCGTTTGCGCGTCTGGGAAGCTGCAGCTGAAAAGGCTCCTTTTCCTTCTAGAATCGCCAAAGGCAACTGTCCCAAGGCGGCCTTCGCCTAAGAGGTCTTAGCACACGGAGGAAAAAGGCGAACAGCAAGGAAGGTATTGGTATTTTATTTTACAGATATTTTATAATTAATTCTTAACTTACTTTTTCTGTTGCCCTGTCAAAGCTAATATTTCATGGGGAATTAACAAAGAATAAAAGCGCATTTGTGAATCACCTTAACTAAAGCTCAGGTCAGATACTTTTCTCAGTATCGGTTCTCTGCGAATGTTTGGAGGAAGAGATTTCTCCTACCCTGCTTTAGAGGAAACCCATAACTTTATCCTGTTGTTTTTCACATTACTCTGTATCAGCCAAATGGGAGTTACAATTTTGAGAAATCTCATTTTTACAAAGCACTTATCAAAGAGATGCCAGCTCTTTGCAGCTTTTAGAATGACTTCTATGGAAAGAAAGTTGTTTATCTGTTAAGTTGGATTGTTTAATGCCATCTTAAAGGTCAGTAATGTATTAGCCTAGAAGTTAAAAGCATCACCTTACAGAAGAACCTTTTTTTTTCTTCATTTTTCTATGCCCTTAAATTTGGGCCTATGACTATGTTTCCAAAAATAAAGTGCTTGATAACTTTAACTTACTCTATATATTACTACCTCTTTTCAGGCAATAGTGTAATTATTAGAAGTTCATTACCACTCAGCAAAATAATCATACCATGAAGAATATTAACAATTTTGAAATGACATTTTAAAGCCAACTTTTGTTTCTTTCAATAAAATATTTTGAAAAGGAAGTGAATCTGGAAGCTTAATTAGTTAATTTAATACTCGGTTACATTTAAGCAACTAAATGGTAGTAAACTTTTGGGTTCATTGTTTTGCTACTATTAAATTACTAATTTTAATAATCAGAGTTGGGCCTTTCTAGTATTGGAAAATGTTTTTCATACATTAATACAATATTAATAATAAAACAAGCATGATTTATGTGGCAGATGTTAAGATGTAATTTAACTTACAATCTCAAGTTTTATTCTTCATGAACATAAAGGTTCCTAAAAATTGATTTGTGCTTGAGAATAGAGTCAATATTTTAAGAATTGGGTTACTTAACTGATACAGAATGTGAATAGAGAAATATGGTATTTTTAAGACAGTAAACTTTGCATCCTTGTTTAGAAGTTAATCTTTGACAATCATACAATATATTATTCCTGCTTTTTTACCTTAATTACGTCAAACCAGAACAAAATAGCTATCAACATGTTCGAGCAACAGCCATTTTACTGAAGGTTTGAATGTGAAGCTCCATTTCAGGCCTTTTCTCCTTCTCCTTCTCTAAATGACATTTAGATTCAGATTGCTTTTGCCAAGGATTTATCTTCAGCATATGCTAATATATTCAGCATATGCTAATATAAAGTGATGCATACATTTGGTTAACTTTACCCATATTATAATGATGTATTATATTGCAATATATATATTACATTATTTCTATTTTGGGATGCTGCTAAGCAAGGAATACAAGATGTTTTAAAAAGTTAAAAAGTTAAAAAGAAACAAAACCCTTGTGCTATTAATTAAACTCCCTGCAATATTTCCTACATTCTAAAAGTAGGAAAAATAACATTGGTCAGAAAAGTCTACTTAAACCTAGAACAATTTAATAGAATTTACATTTGATGAATTCTGGCTTCTGTTTAGTCATTATCCCTTTCCTAGAAAATAAATTAAATAGGAAAATGAAATACAATGCATATTGAATATTGGATTTCTATTAACCTTAAACAGAGTGCACAATATTTCGAATCCTGCCTTGATAGATTATTTAAACATAGATTAAGCTAACAATCTTTAATTGTTAGCTTAACAATATTTAAGGATTAGATTTTTATTTACTTTCTGATTTAGGCTTCCATGTTAAGAATTACAAAATGGGTGGGGTCCATTAACAGCATCAAACTGAATCTAAACTTCATCAGGATTCTAAATGAAAGCATGATTGGAAGATGGATGTCCAACTTCTGTTTGAATATATCTAGGAAACACAAGCTAACCTCAACTTCTACCCAGATAATGGTTTCCACTGTCAAATCCCCTCATTCTTAGGAACTTTCTGATCTAGCATTCAATTAAATCCATTCTTCCTATCTTTGTGCTCTAGTATAGAGAGCTTTTCTCACTGTGACATCCTTCATAACTTGAAGGATATTATCATATTCTCCCCACCCCCTCTTTTTCAAGGTTAAACATTTCCAGTTTCTTCAAACTGTCTTCATAGGACTTAATTTTCAATCCCTTGACCTTCTCTGAACTTTTTGCAGTGTGTCTAAATTTTAAGAAAGGTGTCCAGAATTGTACACAAATAATTTAGGTGAGGTCTGAGCAATGTTGCATGAAAATATAGGATTTGGAAACCTTTATTGATATAATACCATACTGTGTTTACTTTTAAAATAAATTATTTTTCGTCAGTGCCCAAATCAGCATTTTTGCAGCCACATCACATTGCTGACTCATGTTCAGTTAGTAATAATTGCTATTTTTGTTTGAAAGCGAAGTTTGTTTAGTTTTTAAAGCAATTTCCACTTAAAATAAATTGGTATAATTCTGCTACATGTTTAGAACATGTAAAACTAAGTCATTAAGAAAATAGGTACTAATCAGACAATTAGCTCTACTAATCTAATTTGTATCCCCTAGAAGCAAAAAGTAACATATTTTAAGTATAAAAAATTAATGGAAGTTTACTATTTTTTCCAATTTGAATAAACATTGATATAATCAATAAAATCAGTTTGGTTGACAAAATTTATTTATTTATTTGTTTGTTTGTTTAAGAATCAGTGAAATCAATATGATTCTATGTTATTTTATTACACTACACTAAGAAAATCAAAATGTCTTTTCTATTTCTTAAAATACAAATTTATAGCAAGTTTTTTCTGAGCTAAAGTCTATGTGATTAGATGGGTACATTTATACATACATATATACTCATATATGCAAGTATTATTATTATTATTATTATTATTATTATTATTATTATTATTATTATTATTATTATTATTATTATTATTATTATCCCATAAATGGGCATAGAGTGGTACTTTTCCCAATATGTATTATGTATAGTGCAGCTCAACAAACACAGAGAAGTGGCAAATAAACTTGTATTGATGCATGGTATTCCAAAATTTTATTCCAAAATTTTATGCCTACTTTAATAATTAGTACTTCTGCTCATGCATGTTAATGTATTTACAGACATATAGACATTTTACCAGATTGCATTTTGGCACCCTTTAGAGCAAATTGTAGAATTGGTCATGTATGTCTATCCATTTCCTGCTATATATGTACAGTGACACTGGGTGACAATTTCACAAACATGCTAAAGTACACTACTCAAACATGCTAAAGCACATTACAGCTTATTTACCTGAGACTATACTTGTGTAAACGGATCCATTATGATTAAGCATTAATCATAAACTAAGACACTATGGCTTGTTTAATAAACCATAATTTAATCCTTATTTTTTAGCATTATGGTAATACAAGTATTTGTTCATTCTGCTGCATTTTCCTTTTTTTGCAGAGAAATACATTCAATTCTGTCATGTAGGCATATTCATTGGTCTCATATAGTTTAGTAGTTTTCCTCATACTATCTTGAAAGCTTCCTATAAAGTTGAAAACACATTGTTTCAGGAAAAGATACTATTATATTACTTGAACTGAAAGATAACAGTTATAATTAAAAATGTTCTATGCTTGGTTTTGCTATTTTTATTGATTTAATGAAGGTACTTAATAACATCCTCTTGAATTCTTCAGCTGATGCTTCAGTTTTCTGAGATGCAATAAATGATAGGGAGATGAAAATTATTTAATATTAGATAGATATATATCGTTAGGCCCACATTGACCATGCCCAGTTTGGTATCCTTAAGATACATTGAAATTTTGATTTAAATGAAGGTATATTTTATGATCTCCATTTTAGGCCTTTATGAATAACTGTGCAATTGCATTGTTTAATTACAGTACTATGTGGTTTCCTCTTTCTGCTGTTGTAGCATTTTTATTAGCAGCATCCTTAGAAGAGTGATATGTTGAACTGACATAGGATACAATTAAATTTAAAAAGGAGAAAATATTTTTATAATTTAGGTATCATAAATGATTAAATTCGGCACAAACTAATTAATATTATATAAGACATATAGGAAGAACCCATAAATCCATACATTGTCTTTCCAATTACATGTTTTCAATCTAAAAAATATTTGTACAGTATTCACATAGCCAGTTTAGTCTAGTGCTTAAGGCTTTAGGTTACAAAGGAGGAGACTGTAAATTCTGGTCCTGGCTTAGACAAGAAAGCCAGCTGGATAACCTTGGGCCAGTGACTTTCTCTCAGCCCAACCCAACAGTCATAGGACTGTAGTTGTGGGGAAAACAGGATTAGAAAGACAAAGTTCGCCACCTGAGTTATTTATAAAAATAATAAAGGCAACATATAAATAAAATGAATTGTCAGTTGTTTTGAAGAATACTTTACCTTCTTAAGGAAGGAACAGAAACTACATTAACTTAAATCCCTGAACAGTTATATTTCATAATAATAGAACTATTTTATTTGAGCTGCAAAAATTCAGTTAAACAGTCTATGAGAGCAAAGACATAGAACTTTCTATATCTCTTTGCTGCCATCTATCAGCCATCCAGATTTATTTCACCCCAGATAGGGTGGCTGTTAGTAAAAAGCAGATTTTTTAAAAATATCTCCCTTCACCTATTACCACATTAAAGAAGACAAACAAACAGGTAAGGAGAAGGAAGAGAAAGGGATTTTCATAAAGAAATTAAAGAATCAAACTTTAGACTTATATAGGTGGGCTCCTTTGTCTCAGCAATATCAAAGTTTGCTGTTTCATTTATTTTTAAATCTGTAAAGAAAGCTAATTTTAAAGGTGTACTAATGTAGTTTATTTTTTCCTGAAAGAAACTGACTCTAGCATATTTCAGTGAAATAAAGTGATCAATGCTCCAAAAAGTACAAGCTAAATTGTATGCATATATTTTAATAGCAAGTCAATTTGTCATACCCGTCATTTGTAATGTTCAATGTACTATTCAGTAAGGCTTTAATCTTATGTTATCTGGATATAAGTTCCACTGAAGTTAATGGAACTTCCTTCTGAATAGAATTCTATATTTGTCCTATAAGAGAATGATTACTGCAGTAATATAAACATATATAAACTAAATATATCTAGTTGTTCTCAGACAATATAAACCACTTAAAGAACGAAAGTAGTTCATTCTAAGTTCTTTACAGAAGCCTGTCTTCACTGGTTAAATGAGCTGACTAAATATTGTTTCCCATTTTACAACACTAATTGAAATGATTTAATTGAACTTTAGATAAGATAACTTTGCCACAGCTTATTTGAAAAAGAAAAGAAAAAACACATAACAGTGCTAGAATGCTTTTGGAAGATTTTTCTTTTAAGACAAAGAAAAAAAAAGTAATGGAATTATATCTGATATTAAAGAACTTGAAACGCTATCTGTTTTATTTCTACCTCAGCATCTAACCTATTTTTTTTTAAAGCAGGGTGCTTTGCTCATGATACTCAAGCCTCATTCAAAATGCACAGATTAAGACTGTACCGGTAAAAAAAATGGCAGCACAATCTTATGCCTGCCTATTCAGACATAATCCCCATTTCAGTTCAGTCTGGCTGAATTTTTACTAGGTAAGTGTCTATAGGATTATACTTTAGGATTTTATGAATAATCACAGAACAATTATTTCCTATTTTGGTATTTGTTTTTTAAGTCTGAAATGATATTTTAACATAATGTTTGTATGAAATACAAATAAACCTTGGTGCTAACCATTTATGTATTTTGCAATTACCAAGCCTTCTTTAAAAGTATTGATCTTATAAAGTAGAATTGTTTTCCCCCTGCTTTCAAACTTTTGTATGCCATATTTATGCATTCTTTGAGGAATTTTCATACTCTGAGGATTAGAATTGCAGAGTTCTCCCTATACAGCAAGAGATTTGAAAAGACCTGTGCTTCAAGTAAACAGTTTTAGGGAGAGGCTTAGGGTGTGCTGTTGCTCAGTCATGAAGAGGCTAAAGATCTAGTCCCCTCTGCTCCAGATTCTACCCTCTCCATTCAAATCCCACCTTCTGAAGGCAAGTGCTGACAATGGCACTCATCTTCCAGTCTTTGCCCTCTCTGGCAACATGCCTAGAAGTCTTTGCAATAGACTGCACCATAGGCAGAGGGTAAAGGCTCCCAGCAACTCTTATTCTGATTACCATTTTTTCCCTACACATGAATAGCAATAAATAACAGCTTAAAGTGGAAAGCTGGAAATATGCTGATATTAAAAATATAGTGTTTAACTAATCTCTAATAAAAAAGCTCTTAATTCATACAGTAATACTACTAATAGAAGTGATGATGATGTCATTCTTAGAATGTGACAAAGGGCTAATAGTATATATTGTATGCTGTAAAAACAATGAGTCAACAGTTTCTGTGCCCCCGAGGTCAAGCTTTCTACAGACTGAAAGTAGCCTATTCTTTAAACTCCCAGGATTTGCAGTTATTAGCTACTGCTTTATGTAAAAATGTACAATGTTAAGATAACAGAGTAACACAACTTTTTTGTTCAGAGTATAACTTCTCAAAATGTTTATTGTCACACAAAAAAGAAAGACTTGTTCAAATTTTAGAAAACAAATTCTTGGTATGTGCTTAAAATTCAGCTGTGTAAAATTGTCCTTCCAAAGAACTGAGAACAAGCAGCATTGCAAAATGGAGTCTTACTTAAGACAAGCATCCAATTTCCTTTATACTCAAGACAAGTCTTGTTGCTTATTTTCAGACTTCGAATCTCTGTATAGGTATCATCAAGAATAGCTAATAGTTTTCTAATGCTTTGAAGCAATAATCTCCTTACTTTTCAAATTATGAAATTATACACATAAAAACTTAGAGAGCTCCTGATACTTTTAATTACATTTCAAACACGAGTTTTTAATTTCCAAAACAGATTTTTTGCATATACAATCCATCGTTCAAATGTTGACTACTATTGTAACCTAGGCTTCCTGAGTTATTAAAACACACAAGTAGTCCCAAAAACCTCTTTTATTGCAACAGCTGTAAATCACGTTCATTCACAGCTGAGTCCCAATTAGTTGCAAAAAGTCCTTCGGGAGAAGTCCTTCGGGATAATCACCAACCTTTATCTCCCTTGACACTCTGCCAAAGACCTACTTGGCAAAGCCACATGGATTCCAGAATCAAACAGAGATGCCGACTGGGAACAGAATTAACAACGTTGCTTTCCTACAAAGTTCCCACGTGCCTTTGCTCCTCTTTTAAGCCTTGTGGGAGGGGCCAATCATCTCCAGCCCTTACTCACAAGTCGTCCCTTTTGTTTTAACTATTCATGCCTTCTGGCAGCTCTGTGCATGCATGCATGCATTAGGAACAGGCTCCTCCTGTTCTGTTTTTCTGCTGTCTGACTCTGGAGGCTCCGGAGTCCGCGCATCACTCCCAGATGGCCCTGGCCCCATCTCTGCCTTCGATGCAGAGGCCTATTTCGGGCCTTCCCCAGACTCCAGGACTGGCCCATGTTCCTCCCCAGTCTCCTCACTGTCCAACTCCGCTGCCAGCTCCGCAGGCTGCTGGCAGACCACAACAACTACCTTTACACAAGTTTAAAGACTGCATAAATCTTTCAAGGCCAATAGTGCTCTATTTTTTTTTATCATTCTAACAGGAAAAAGAATAAAATACTGACTGACCTCTATCAGAAAAAGAAAGCGGTGCTAACTCAAGTCTGGATATCTGTTTTGATCATTAGGGAAATGTATATATGTAAATCATATTTGCCATCTTTCTGGTTCCTCTGCTTCATTCACCTGGAAGTTTAGTTTAGGATTTAGGATTTTTTTTTTAATTGTTTATAAAGATAGTTCCACTTGGTAGTAATACTACAATTTATTTTGTTTATAATTGCTCTGAGCTTTTTTAATACGAAATATTTAATAAATTACTAATATGCCAAGTTAGCTGACTCTATTAAATAAAACTGTAACTCCATAGTTTATAAATAAATGACTATTTCATGTCAATTATTTTATGAACATTTAAATATTTGAAGTCCTGAAATTGCTTTATTATTTAATTAGATAAGGAATTTAAAAAAGCATTTTGGTTTAATTACAGCAGTGAAAAGGTTTCCAGTTTAAACTCAAGACAGGTAGAGTACTAATGGTTCCTACTCTATTGGTCAGGTAAGCAAACTTCCCAGCTGAGTCTAAGTTTTTTTCCCCTGGCTCAGGTAGACCAGACTATCTACGTCATTGTGTGTACAAGAGAATGGATAGCAATTTCATCTCAGTGAAGGTTATTAAAATATCAGTTGTGCCTTAGCCTCATAATAAAGAGCCATTACTTCTTATCCCAGTGGGTCATGGGTTGACTGTAGAAATAACAGGAAAAAAAAATCCAACTGTACAATCTGTAACTCTTAAAAAGTTACAGATGTTACATTTTTAAAGTAATGGTTTTATTATGCTGCTTCCCATAGTTTCAGATCTGAATTTAAGATATGTTGGCAATATTGTTCACCTTTCTTTCTTTTTAATATACAACACAATCAAGAGATGACACCCAGTCCTAATCTAGAGCCACAATTGCACAACTAAACAAGAACAATAATGTTGATAGTATTGAGTTGCTGCCTGAGGTACTGCTGTCATTAGACTCTCTTATTATGAACTCTGTGCTGCCAATCATTTATTTATATTTCAGAAAAGTTCATTACAAACATTAGAAATATATTCCTCAGTCCCATTGACAAGTAGGCTTTACATAGCTCTTTGCACCGGAATTTGAATATATATTTCTAGTATTCCTTTCTGTGACTAAATGTCTGGGAATTATCATATGCTAATTCATTTCTTTTCTACCTTTTTATGTCCAATAGAGATTATTTGAATTTATTTTTAAGAAACACATCTTTTAAGGCCAATCATAACATCTCATTAAAATAATCTGTAGTTGTCTTTTCCTACATACTGTATAATTAATACTAAGAATTAATTCTATGTTTATTGACTTTACCTGTAAAGGTCAATAAAAGTAGCTAAATTTTACATATTTACATATTTATTTATTTACATATTTATTTATTTACAAACAAACATATTTCTAAAAGTTATATTTTAAAACAGCACAACCAGGATGATTAGGGGACTGGAGAGTAAAACATATGAAGAATGGTTACATGAACTGGGCATGGCTAGCCTAGTGAAGAGAAGGACCAGGGGAGACATGATAGCAGTGTTCCAATATTTGAGGAGCTGCCACAGAGAGGAGGGGGGTCAAATTGTTTTCCAAAGCACCCGAAGGCCAGACAAGAAATAATGGATGGAAACTGACCAAGGAGAGATTCAACCTAGAAATGAGGAGGAACTTTCTGACAGTGAGAACAATCAACCAATGGAACAGCTTCATCACTTGAGACCTTCAAGAAAAAATTGGACTGCCATTTGTCATAAATGGTGTAGGGTCTCCTGCTTGAGTGGGGGGTTGGACTAGATGACCTGTAAGGTTCCTTCCAACTCTGTTAATCTGTTATTTCCTAGATAAAAATCAAGAAACTATACAATAAGTCATTTGGACCAACATTTATAAATAAATACCCTTAATCCTACAAATATTTATTTATGGTTATTTTCTCTCAAACAGACGTTTGTCATGATTTTTATTGCATTCTTATTAAAATATCTGTTAAATTTAAAGGAATAAAATTTCAAAATTTACAGAATGGTGTTTGAGTGGCAGAAAGGTAGTATGCAGCTGCCTACTGTTGTCATATTTTCCTTTTCCCCCCAGAAAAATTAAAAAACAACTAAGGAAAGTATCAATAACAATACACTTTTAAATAAAAACTAATTTAACAAAGTCTATGTCTACCTATAAACATACTCCTATACAATTATTTTAAATACCCATACATTTTGTCTAAAACAACTTGTTTAGAAATGAAGATAAGTTTATTAGAACAATTTATAGCAAACAAATAGTGACCAAATAGTATACTAAATTTACAACTGATAAGGAGCCCTTATTTTAAGGAGTCCTTTATTGCTGTTAATTTTCAGCAAAGCAATTTCCCATACTTTAAAATAACACTGAGACAATTAAAAATGTACTTTTGTTTTTCAACAGTAAACTCAATAGTGAACAATAAATACTTAATCCATTTATTATCCTTGATCAATTGTTAAGTATTAGGAAATAGGATAAATTAATAAATATCATTTCATATCATGAAATATGGTCAGTACTCAAGTAATAAATTTATATTGCTCACTGATTAAAATTAACAAACACTATTTTCTATTTGCATCTATCTAGCCTCACCATAATTTATAAAAATTACATAATTTTCTTAATTTCTTCAAAAACACTTGACAAAAAGCATTATTAAATTTGGCATTCATCAAAGTTTGTACGTATCAATTTGATTACACCTTTGCTAACAAAATCTAGAAAGTTCCCATTTTTAGACCAACATTTCCACCAATAAAAGTTTGATGGAGTGTAATACTTTCTACTGTTCTTTGTTGATTACTTATTTATGTAGATTTAAGAGCACCTTTGTTCTGTGAAGCATTCCAGTGACAGTCAACAAATTCAGTGCTAAAATAATTCTTCTGTAATTTTGTAATACTTCGAAGATACTCTGTTTGCTTAAAATATAATTCCATGTAACTTTAGTAAGATTTCCTTATTTAATGTACAGGTAGTCCTCAACTTACAACCATTCATTTAGTGACCATTCAAAGTTATAACAGCACTGAAAAAAGTAACATGACCAGTTCTCATACTTATGACCATTGCAGCATTCCTATGGTCACATGATCAGAATTTGGATACTTGGCAACTGGCATGTATTTATGATGGTTGCACTGTCATGTGGTCACCATTTGTGGTCTTCCCAGCTGGTTTCTGACAAGCAAAGTCAATGGGAGAAGCCAGATTTGATTATTGACGACATTATTGATTCACTTAACAATTGCACTGATTCATTTAACCATGGCAAAAAGGTCAAAATGGCATGAATCACTGAACAACTGCCTTGCTTAGCAACAGAAATGTGCTCAATAATGGTGTAAGTTGAGGACTACTATATATTTATATGACTTTTAAATATTATTGACAGTCCAAGTTGACCCAATTTGTATACTTTATGAAGAAAGATTAAATTTAATTGAAATTAGATTGGTACTTGTTTCTATTCTTTGGAAATACATAGGATTGCATACACTTTAAAATCCTAATTCTACAAAATTTGCTGTTTTCCCATTGTTTCTACTGAACCAATTTGTCCTCATGAGGATTCTTTGCTCTCCAAGGACTGGACACAACCCATAAAGCAAATCTATACACAATACTTTATTGCAGCACACATCTTGCCAACAGCTGTTTATTCCTCTTGGTCAACAACACCCTTCTAGGACTTTGCAAAGTGATGTTGATAATAACTATGTCCATAATAATCAGTCTTTACATTCAGTCTGTAATACTCAGATCAGACAAAAGTCTCAAAGTTTGTAAAATAGCATACAACCTTTGCCTTTTTCCAAAAGTTATTGCGCTAGTTATGATGAGATGCAGTTTCAGCGTGGTTGCTCCTTTTCTAGTTGCTGTTGAGCCCCAGGCCAAACTCGAAGCTTTGCTCTTAAGCAACCTTGCTTTTTGAGGACTCCGGCTAAATTCCCCAAGTACTCCTACCAGGACATGCTGCTAGTTGTCTGGCCTGCCTATAATAACAACCAGTCTTCATTGCCTCCTGCTTCCTTGCCTGTATGTTGTCTCCTTTTCTCCTGCACACATACCCTTACAATGTCTTAGTGTTTGCTTTTGTAAGCTAAGGATCTGGATGGGGTGAGGCTGCCTCTGGATATCAACATATCCTTGAAAACACAAAGGTTCAGCCAAGCATCTGGAAGACTGGCTTATTTGTAAGTAAATGAATGCATGCTTGAGCCCATCTCTCAGGTTTCTGGGACTCTATACTTTCACAACCCTTTGAAAAAAAATATGCTATGCTGAGCCTTGGGGGAGTGGGATGGGAAGCATTTCTGTCAAGACTACAGCTGCTTTCCCAAGCATAGTCTTCCTCACATAATCAAGGAATGGAAGAAGAGGAGATGGTTAGGAGCAATTGCAGTCTCCAGACTGCAATTCAATTACTATTAAGGAGAAAGGACCTTACCTTACCAAAAATTTAGGTTCTCAACATAGACTCTATTCAGTTGCAAATTAAATAAAGTACAAAAATGATAGCAATGCAGAAGAACAAAGCTTTTGAATATTAAGACTTGGCTAGAGTGAAGAATCTGACTGGTAGATTTGAATGGTGTTTGAAATATTGGTTCTGGATGCTTTTGATTATTTTAGCTCTAAATGGGACAACTTGCTGCAGCCAACCAACATCAAGAATAGGGTTTGCTTGAGAAACGTGGACTTCAGGCAAAGTTACAGGAGGATAAGATTTGCAACATTGTTAAATCCAGAAGAGGAATCCATAAAGGGGTGTTGACAGTGATAGAAAAACAGATAAATGCAAAAAATAGAAAGTTTAAAAATTGTGTAAAAATGTAAACCTTCATTTTAATGGAATTAAATTACTGTGTGTGGAAGGCTACAAGTTAGGCAAGTAGGGAAACCCTCCTTAGAGACAGAAAAAGGGTTCAGAAGTTTATCTTTTCTAAGTATCTCAGTTGATGAGTTGAGAGAGTAGCTGAAGAATTGAGGTACTCTGGATTTAGGCCAGAAAATAATAAAAGGTTTAAAAGGGAATGGCTACATTACTGCAAAACTCGAGAATCTTTTTCCTGCCTTTCCTTGGCTGGAAACAAAACACTATAATGTGCTTTTATACTGTAGCCCTTGAGAAGCTGTCCTTTGGTTTTATCCAGCAGCCCTGCTTTCTGCTCTAGGCAAGAGGCCCAGAAATGTGGCTTTTTGGCACGGAAAGCAATTATAGCTGTACCTGGGAAAAGGAGGCAAATTTCTCTTTGCCAATATGAATCTCTCTGGGAACACTGAAGAGGATTACAGTCTCTCTAGGTTTGTCTGCAAAATTGGAGAAATAGGGACTGGGACTTTAGGCTCTTTTGCGTGGTTGGAAAAAAGGAATTGCCCAGAATAGATGGATGAATGACAGATTACTGGTTTGAGGAAACTGCCTTAATAGCAGCAAAGAAACAAAGGCTGGAATCGTTTTTGATTAGCTTTAGCCCACTAAAACACAGAAGCATTCTGAAATGGTGATGTCAGTGTAGGGGATGCTGAAAAAGAAAACTATTATTCCAATATACTTGACCTCAGTTCAGTTGACCTATTAACTGGTTTGTGTATCAAACCCAGGTATTTTACAACAGATACAATTCACTTAAGGGTTGAATTATTATTTTGTTTCTCAAGAATAATATTTTAAAATTAAACTTAGTGATTCTCTTTACATAAAGCAAATCTCTTAACTGATAGAATTCATCTTTTTATTTTTGAACCTCACTTTTCAAAAATCAGAATGGAGGAAGAGGTGGAATTAATTTTGCAATCTTGGCTTCATACTTCAATATTTTATTCATAGATACATACTTCACAAACCTAACCTAATCCTTGTGATATATGAATCATGATTTATTATTTATAATAACCTGAATTTAACCTCTTCATTCCTAATGCATGCCTCTATAAATGTTGAGATATTTTTAATATCTTAAGAAAGATATTAATGTCTTAAGGAACTGCCAGGATTATTCAAGAAAAGACCTTCTGCAAAAGAGAGCTTACCTGACCTACATTTTGGATAATAATATTTAATGCTATAAGTGACCGATGACACTCTTTATACCATGGTGATGGGTTATTTGAGGCATTGCCTTTCCCTGTTTTTATCTACCCATCTCATTAGGTCTGGTAGAAGAGGCATGTTCCAGATCCCATTTCTTAGGGAGTGCCATCCGACCTTGCCCTGGAAGAGAGCATTTTCTGTCATGGTGACTGACCTTTGGAACAGGGTCTCTCCAAATATTTGATTGGCTCTGACTCTGATGACTTCTTGTAAGGCATTAAAGACTTGATTTTGTTGTCAAGCTTTGGCAGGGCCTATATACAGTACTAGTTACATTGGTTTGTGTAAGTTGTTCTATTTTTATTTGGCTGCTTATTTTATTTGTGTTGGTTTTTATTATGTGCTTTACAGTATTTTTAACTGTTTCAAGCTACTTACAGTCAGGAATATAAATTTAAAGTCATATAAATTGAATAACTAAATTAATAAACAAATCTCTTCCTTAGTTTTTTTTTTCAATGTGAAGTCAGTTAATAAGGATAAAGCTTTCATCCTATCCTTTGATTTTTTTTAGTTTTCAACTGATTTCTTTAGTCAGATTCTGTAAAGAGCCTGTCATTAAATGACACTACACTTGGGTCTGTATTAAAATTAGCAAGTCATCAAATGGAATTGTTGTATATAAGTTTTTAGATGAGACTATTAGCATAAAATATCCAATAAATAATTTGAAATGTCTGCTTTCTGTATATTGATGTACATGATTCACTTAACAACTGCAATAATTCGCTTAACAACTGTGGGTAAAAAGGTCATAAAATCAAGCATGACTCACTTAACAACCACCTTACTTAGCAATGGAAATTCTGGTTCCAATTATGGTAATATGTCAATACATTACCTGTAATGAACAGAGTTATACTTTTTCCAGAAGGAGAACATTTGCAATGTATGTAAGCTTCTGTATCCATAGTTCTCTTTGGTGTTCCAGTATAACTAAAGCAGTACTTTAATTCATTTTGATTAATACATCAATTGCATGTTTTCTTGCAAGAAAATTACCTTAATACCTTGATGCAGGCATTCGTAACCATTGTACCTAACTGCTGTAAATTACTGCATGTGAATCTGCCTGTAGTCTGAATCTTCAATTGGTGCAGAACTCAGCGGCCAATAGTCTCTGGAAGAACTGAAAGAAACACTAAAAGCTTTAATTAACTGCCAATTTTTTCTGGCCAAAATGCAAAGTGCTGATTAGTACTTCCAAAATTTTGTATGATTTATTCAAGTTATTTCAGCATATATCTCTTGCTATATGTTTTTGCCCTATGGACAATGCATATCCAACCCCACCCCCAGACTTGAGTTCATATGAGGTGCTTTAGCAACAGTTGTTCCCTACTTATCTTCTTTGTAGCTGTCCTAGTTCTTTGGAATGTACTGTTTTTGTGGAGTTGAACAGCTAATTTCTTGAATTTTTTAAAAGGCTATTAAATAAATATATTAAACAGAGTTTTAACTGATTTCAATAGTTTTAATTATAATTTTGGATAGTTTTAGTATTTATACAGTACTTTTGAAATTTATTTTTATTGGCTTCAGTGTTGCCAGTCATCATCTACACACTAGAATCAATTATGGAGGGAAGCATTCTTTTTGGGAAATGGGGCAGCTTGCAAGAGACTGGAAAGCTCATTTGGCCTTTCTGTCTTAAATAAAAGTAAACTTAATCATGCTCTGTTGCAAGACTAACAATGTCCATGGAGGCATCATAGCATTAGGTTAGGGCAACATGACAGGTCAGTAGCTGGTAGAAATGGTCTGCAGGCAAATATGACCACCATATAGAATGTATACTGATTAGGTATACTGCTCAATGGCTGCAAAGAAATGCAAGCAGCTCTAACTCTTTGTCATTAGAATTCAGATTTATGTAGCCCAGATCTGTCCCAGTATTATTTTTTCATAGGCCACTCCAATTACAAATATCTGTGAGTGGATAATACAAACTGCCAGCATTATTCTAAAGAGATGGCCCTGAAATGTAGAAAGCAAATGGCTGAGATCCCTTTCCTCCAGATTCTCTACCTCCCTTTGCCATATTTCTTTATAATAACTAAAAAACAGAGAGAAATATTTTCATAGAACAGCATCTCAAAGTACCCCTCAACTGAAAATTGTTAATTTGCATTTTTAATCACTATATTGGAAGTTATAACACATTAATTTTAATATGTTATTCAGATATTCACTGGTTTACTTAAAACCTGTTAAGAAGTGGGAAACAGATACCATAACTATCAGCAAACTTCTTTCCTGTGTTTAGAAGTAATGCCAGTAATCATAATACCACAATTACCAAAACATAAAACTACAGTAAGGTTCTGTAAATCATCATGTATCATAATGAAATATAGACATCCTACAGGATACCACTACAGTTCTAAATTCCTTCCTGTTAGCAATGTGCATTTATTACTGAAGTGTTAGCTCTGTATTTGGTACTGTCTGTAAAGTTCAACTGTAAGAATTCTAAAAAATCATAATACATTCTAATAAAGTTCATAGTTATTGACCCAAGCAGGGAATTCATCTGAGGAGATAAAGGAGTAGAAGAGAAAGAGGAGTAAGGGTTTATGGAAGATTTTAAGAAGGGAAATGTATGGTGGAGATCTGAATAAACTGCAAGCAGCATGGGCAGTAAAAGAAGCTTCATAGGGATCCACAGTGCTTGTATTCTTGCTGAAGAGAAACTTGATTTTCTGAAAGTTCACGTTAATACCATTTTTGGAGGAAAAACTGAATTTCTGCTCCATTACACACCAGAAGAGGTAAGATATTTCTAAAGGGGCAAGTGAAGGGAGGGACATAGAAAGGAAGTAAAGGCCAGATAACATGAAGAGGAAGATAGGTTGAAGCATGTCTGAAAAACAATAAAATAAGAAGGCAACCAATATCAGTCCACTGTGGAAGAAAATCCAAGGCCAGGGAAGAAGAAACGTCAAAGAAATTCAAGAGCCACTTTAAAAAAAAGAGTTTTGGAAACAAACAGAAAAACTCACAAACAAACAAATTCTTAGAGGAAGCCAAATACAATATCCAAAACATCCTATGGTAGGGATGCATATGTGATAGGAATATCCCTGGAAAGCAATACTGTAATTTATTCAATGGAATAAACTCAGCAGAAAGAGGAGTATTGTGTGGTACATGCAGAATGCATACATACAGTATGTATATAAATCCACAAACTGAAGCACAGAAATCCTATTGAATGTATTTGAGTAAAAATAAAGGAGGGAAAAAGAAAGTCAGTTTGGTTTAATGGTTAAGGCACCAGACTAGAAACCAAAAGACTGTGAGTTCTAATCCTGCCTTAGGCATGAAAGCTGGTTGAGTGATTTGGGGCCAGTCACTCTCTTTCAACTCATGACAATGTCAGGCATGGGCAACAAGCTGGTTAATCGATTCCTGTCACAACCAATGGATCAACGCTCAGTTGATCTGAAAAAAGCAAACCCTGCACTTGCAGGAAAACTCTAGGATGAAAAGAAAAAAAAAGAAAAAACACAAAAATGATAGTGTTGAAGTTCATTATAGACTGCCAAACTTTTAAAGACACCTAGAATAGTAAAAATGGGAGATTTCAACTATCTCTGTTAAGGCAACTAATTCAACTTTGCTAATATCACAGATCCAATGATTTCTGTTTTCTTACTGACAGCTCTATTTTTCAGAAGGTGGCTTAAGAGGTCAGCTATACTGGACTTAATCCTTACCACAAGGAAAGTAATGAGTGAAGAAATTAATATGACAGAAACCTTGGGAGATTGATCCTGTTGTCCTTGAATTCATGGTATCAAGGAGAGAAGAATATAGGGACAGATTTGTATACCAGATTTCAGAACAACAGATGTTGATGAACTCGGACAGAAATAGAGATCCGGGAGGAATGGGAAATTTTCTGGAATAAGATATTGATGGTGCAATTATAAGCAATGGCTACTAGCAATACAAAGGAGAATAATTTAAAAATGTTAACATGGGTGTACCCAAAGCTTTCACTTGAAAGTCTAAAAACTAAAAAGCAATACCAAAGTGGAAGGAAAGATTTATAACCAAATAAAGATACAAGGCTGAGAGAGAAAGAGATGGGGGGGGGAGGGGGGGGAGAGAGAGAGAGGGAGGGAGGCTTATTTTAGTACAAAAAGAAAAACAAAGGAAAGACAAAATGGCTGTAAGCCTACTGGAAGGCGAAGGAGGTGAATGGGTAATGGCAGAAGGGAGAATAACAATTTATAATTTATGTCGGTGTTAGAAAGTAAAAGGATTGATTGATTGATTATCTGTCATCAAATCAGCACTGCCTCTAGCAACCACATAGATTGGCTCCATGATAATTTGTCACTAAACTTACCTTTTACATCTTCCAATAATGTACTCATTGCCACTGTAACTGGTGGTAGCTTTCTTCTTTCTACCACTTCCAAGATTACAGTCTTTTCTAGAGAGCTAGGTCTTGGCATAAAGAGAAAGCCCAAAGTAGGAAAATTTAAGTGTGGTCATTTGTGTCTCTTGTGAAAACTCTGCATTAATTCTTTTGATAATATTTTTGTTTGTTTCTTTGGCTGCCACAGTATTCTTAGGTGCCTTTTTCAACACTGATGTTCAGGAATGTTTAGTCTGCCATTATTCTCAAAATGACTGATACGAGCTGCAGTTCAGATACACAAGGGAAGAAATTAATTAATTAACTTAATAAGAGGACAGGCATAAGAATACCTATGTCAGTCCTACAAGGTAGATCAGATGAAGAATCCAATGCCATACAGGTCAGGATCATTTTTATTGTAAGTTATAGAACCTTGCAAGTGTGTAAATGTGCTTTTCCCCCTCCCTCCATTGTCTCTTTGGGTGAACTAGGGAAGGGCGTATCAGATATTTTCTCAAGTTATTTTCTTGGCCCAGACTTAAGCCCCATTTATCTGACTGTTGTCTTGTTAGCAGCTTTTCCTCCTGTCCTTGAAGACTATTTCCTATTCCATCTATATTCTACATACAACTTGATATTCATCGATAGTACAGTGATATTTTTCAACAAGAGGATGATGGCAATAAATTCATTCAGAAGTTCAACGATAATGTTAAAATCAAACATTTAAGATATTCAGTAGCATCAACCAAAGAAGCAAAATCAGCAAAATACTGGTTTATATTGCAATGGAAGAAGCCAGGAAAGCAAAACACTCCATGGCAATGGAGTATCAGAAAGAAGACACAAGAGGCCAAAATATGGTAATAAACAACCATCATATCAACAGACCATGGAAATTTTGTGATACATACCAAAGATAACAAGACTAACTCCTCAGCAGCAACTAAAATACTGTACTTGGAGGTCACTGCACCATCCCAGAGTGACTACATCACAATGAAAAAAGTAACTGCAATATTTATTTGATTAATGTCCTTGATTAATGATAGTAATTGGAACTAGAAAGCATGGTTTTACATTGACTTTGATTGTGGGAAGCTGGCAGAGAAAGTCACAAATGGCGATCATGTGACCAAGGGATATTGTAAATGCATGAGATGGTTGCCAGACACCCAGATTGTACTCATGTGACTGCAGTGGTGCTGAGATGGCAAGAACATAAGTACCACTTGTTCAGTGCTGCAGTAACTTTCACTGAATGAGTGGTTGTTATCTGAAGGCTACCTGTGCAATCAACATGAAATTAAAACTACTGGCATAATTAAAATTGATATGTTGATATGGACTAAATTGGTAATAAGGCAAACTGTAAGTCAAAATATGGCAATTGCTCCAATTTGGGAGTGGGATTGTTACCTGGGCTGATAAGAATCATTGATTATTGCATCCCACCAAGATATGATAATTATATGTGCCCAGAGTCATACCTTATGAGGTGGGCAGCTATATAAATTCAATAGCAAACAAACAAACAAATAAAAAACCAATTTGCAATTGAACTGTTTTCCATGGAAGCTGTATATAATGCAACAGCATTATATATTGTGAGGATATAGCAATGTGCTCACTTTGGTTGAACATATATATAAATAACTCATCCTAGAGGACAGCCAGGAATCTATATGTCTGGTGCATACTGTGAATTCCAACAACTACCATAATGAGATGAAGTGCCATCTACTGAACTATTTACTACACAATTGAGTTCCAATATTAACCAGAAACATATGAAAGTAGATATCCTGACCAAGTTCTTGATCAGGGCTTGGTATAGTGATCTTACCACAAAAATAAATCTTGGGAAATGATTCATATGTTGATAAGAGGTAGTGTTGGGACAGCAGTAACAATAGTTGGAGCAAGACTACATTTAGATAAAAAGGAGCTAAAGGTAGTTCTCAATTTAAAGCTATAACTGGGATTGACATTCAGTCGCTGAAGGAAGCAGTCGTTAAGTGGGACATCCATGTGACTGTCCATGTGATTGATTCACTCAATAACTGCAATCCCAGCAATCTTAGTTGTGGTTGTTAAGCAACCGCACAGGTCGTTAAGCAGATGAAGTTCCAATAAGGAGTGCAGGGAGCCTCAGGGTAATGGGGAGACCCTGGGAGGCTCTAGTCAGGAGCTGAAAATCCACCCTGCCAAAATCGAAGCAGGATTTTCAGCCTCTGAACAGAGAAACATTTGTGTGCGGCCTGCACTGGGCCTCTCAGGGCCTCTATCACCTTGCCCCTGAATAACAGGTGTATACACAGAGGAGTTCTCAGCAATTGTCCTCCAGACCAAATTGACTGACTTTACAATATTTTTAGCCTATTCCAATCAAAACATCTGGGGAGTGGGAACACAAAGTCAAAATAAGAGTAGGGCACATACAAACATATATAATTAATAAAATATGCAATGGAAATTTAATACATTAGAAATGCCATTAAGTTAGATTAGCTTGAGGTCCAAATACTCACTGGAACAATGCTGCTTTGATTAATTTTCAAATACATACAGTAGAGACTGCCCTCTCCTCCAGGGCAAGAATGTTCCATAAAATTAGGGTACTGTTTCTTTTCCCACAATGAAATAGATATTTAATTGAATATGAAAAAGAGAATATTTATCACTCAGGGTTGAATTATAGAGTGCTTGGTGCTCTCTGAGCTTGGTTGTTTGCTTGCAGATGTTTAATTATCCAACAAGGTAACATGTTCAATGAGAATTACTATAAGATTTGCTTCCTATTTATTGTCTTTTAAGAGACAATAAAAAAAGCTAAGAAGGAAATATCTATTGAGATTCTCAGTCATCCAAGTCATGGTTGTCCCAAAGGTGTTTTTTCAAAAGGCATCCAAGAACTTTCTGAATGAATGCTGAAGAATGGAGAGATTTATATTCCTTGCGGTCATCTGGTCGTTGGCACTCTTTCTGACAATTGTTGAGGCCACTTGGAAGTTCTCAGGGTCACCTGAATAGTGCACATGGGTATGGAACCTTCTTGGAACTGTTGAAAGGACTGTGTTGTAAACAGGAGATAGGTGGTGTTGTACTCTTCCCCCTGTATGCAGTAAAATGAAATGAGACATGTACAGATCTGTACATTAGAGAAACAAAACAACTTCATAAAAACATGGCACAACATAGGAGAAAAAACCCATCAGGACAAATCCATCTGCATTTGAAAGACAAAGGTCACTCTTTTGAAGCCAGCAAAGTCCACACGCTGAACAGAGGACCACTGGTTTGAAGAGGGGGTCAAGGAAGCCATCTACATTAAGACTGAACAGCCCTTTATCAACAGAGGGGGAGGGCTATGACACCACCTAACTCCTGTTTATAACACAGTCCTTTCAGCAGTTATAAATATAAATTCTTCCATTCTCCACCATTCAGTCAGAACTGAAAACGCTTCTTGGATGAGAAGCTAAATATCTTCAAGGAAAAGCAAAGTCCAATTGTCTTTTGAAAAAGCACCTTTGGGAATGAGAAGGGAACAAAAAGACCAGACACATCATTTCCAGCTCAAATACCTAGATAAGCAGGGATTAATACCAGACAAGGAATCACATAGAAAGCAATACCCTAATCAAGGAACTGTCAAGAACAAAGCCACACTCCCACCAACAGTGGCAGGACAAGCTACTATATATAAACAGCTAACTACCTGTTCACTCACCCTGATGATGTTATCTAGTTGGGTACTGTAACGAAAGCAAACAATCAAGCTCAGAGAACACTATGGACTCCACAAATGTGTACCTTCTTGTAGTACATGCAACTTTTAAAATTGTTATTTTGTCACCTTAATGTGACGAAATAAAGAAAGAGAGAGATCAAAGTAGCCAGTAAACTAGTTGTCATATTCTATTTAACAGTTAATACAAAATCAGAAGAAAAACATATTGTTAAGGCCAAGAAAAAAATAGTTGGGATGCTGAACTGAAATATGTATTGTAAAATGTGTAACTATATGAAGGAAATTGATTATTGTTCAAACACTTTAAAATAAAGGCTTCATCTTATTTTTGAAAAATAAAGCTAAAATATTTTTTGGGCAAAATCACTTCAAACATACAAAACAAATAGGTTTGAGAGAGCACCACCTTGTGGGCAAAATTGATAATATGTATAGTATAAAACTGGCAGAGTAGAACCCAAATAAATCTTACTGTGGTTATTATTTAAAATATAATTCTATGTATTAACTTTAATATGACAATATCAAGGCTATTCAGTGAATATACATCAGTTGGTCTTATTTGAACGTCTGATCTTGAAGGCATGTGTCATTAGCCGCCCCAAGTCACCTTATAGGGGAGATAAGATATAAGGGAGGCATAATATTTTAATAAATAAAAATAAAATATAAAAATAATATGGGATAGATAGACAGACAAACAGACAGACAAAAACAGAATAGTTGCAAATGCAAAATGGTCTCAACAGGCCTCCATAAACTCAATTAAAGGAGATAGATTTTTTTCTTATATGGCATAATCACTGTTGACTCTCAATGACTCCACAGATTTTCTTCAGGATGATCTTTCATATCTTCCAATTGCCCCAGTAACTGAGTCCATCCAACGTTCCCAGTTTTATAGACTTCCCAAGAATTAATCAAGTCTTTGTATTATGTGTCTAAAAAATGAGAGAAAGTAATGGCTAAAAAAAAAAGAGAGAGAGATCTTTCTGTGAAACCTTCTGTCAGTGCTGCTTCTTGCTTTGTTTTTATTTCTCCCGAGTTGTTTTTCTTAATATTTAAAATTTTAACACTTCTTACTTACTAGCAAATATATCAAACACAAAAGACACGCACATTCAATAACAACAGGCGGCGGCGGGGGTGGAGAAACTGTCTGAAGGCTCATTTAACTTGACGTTTCGGTCATTTCAATAGAACAGGTAACTCTTAAAAAAGCGTCTCTATTTGAATCGCCTTTAGGCATTTGAAATACCTGAGCCTTCAACGCCACTCTCTCGAAATGCAATAGGTCAGCGGGCTGCCTGAAGCCCCGCCCCGCTCGCGCTACCTTAACAACAAGCGTTGGCAGCCCGCCAATTTCTTCGCGCGCGAGGTCAGAATCGTCGCGGGAGCCTCTTTCGCCATCTCTCGTGGTGTTCGCTTGTTCGTTTAGCTCGAAGGACCGTTAGAACCGCCATGGCGGTCTGGGAGAAAAATGCGCGCGGAAAAAAGCCATGCTAAGAGCTGGAGCCCTTATGGTCGCATTGCTAGTTCTGGCGCCGTTCACGGAGTGGTCCGAACGGGGTCATCTGCTTCTCCTCTGTGAAGTGTGGCCAGGTGAGGAGCATATAAAGCTACCTGCTTCAGCTGAATGGCTGAGGATTATGGATCTGCCGCGAAGGCTTATTCTCTCGGAAGGCGCCAAGCTGAGGAAAGCACAGAGTTCTCCTGCGAATGAGGGGCTTAGTAGAATTTGAAAGTCATCCTTTGTAATAAGAGCGTGAAGTTAAAAGTAATGACTTTAAGCTTCTAAATAAATATGGGAGATGAGTAGTTTCGTTCCCGTTTAATAGTTCTTGTCATTCTCAATATGGGAAAATCAGCAATCCGTTCAATGCTATGGATGACTTTAAATCTGAGAATGAAAATATTTCTAGGTTGGACTTGGAATTTTAATGAGTTAAGTTTATACTATTGTAGATGCAGTAGAACTGAAACTACCTGTCCTGTGGTGGAAATCAGAGATACTATACCAGAACTGAAATAACGAAAAATCCATTGTATATCTGAAATAAGTGAAAATATTCATTGCACTGTGAATATTTGAACCTGTTTCCTTCCTATTGAAACACCTGCTGTGATTACCATCTAGAAATTTTGATACTCATTTTGATTACTCAACTTTTCATTAAGTACTTGAAAAGCCACTGGGCCTTGGTAAAAAGTAAGCAAGAATCTACAACAACACTTTTGTTGAAAGTTAATGCTACTAAATACTGCTTCCAAAAAAAGATTGTACTGTACTAGTTCTTAGACAAGAAAGGTATTGGCAATGAATTCCTGTTACATCTGTTCAGAGATAACTACATTATTTTAATGAGATTTAATCTCAGTGTATATAGGTTCACAACTTTTGTTTCAAAAAATACTCTTCAGTATTATGTGCAATTTGGAAATGCATGTGCTTAAACACTGTTAACAGTTTAAAAATATGTTAGAACAACAGACTTAGCTGTGTTGCTCTAAGGGCTTACTCTTTATTTACTTTCTTGGGAGAGGAGATTCCTTTCTTCCAACCTGCGTTTGTGTTTTAAATCAAATTTAAATCAAATACTGGCAAAAGGAATACAGGGAATCCTCGACTTACAACCACAATTGAGCCCAAAATTTATATTGTTAAGTGAGTCATTTGTTAAGTGAGTTTTGCCCAATTTATGACATTTCTTGTCACAGTTGTTAAATGAATCACTGCAGTTGTTAAGTTAGTAACCTGGTTGTTAGGTGAATGTGGCTTCACCATTGACTTTGTTGTCAAAAGGTCGCAAAAGGTAATCACATGACCCAGGAACACTACAACCATCATAAATATTAGTCAATTGCCAAGCATCTGAGTTTTCATCATGTGACCATGGGAATGCTACAACGGTCGTAACTGTGAAAAACGGTCATAAGTCACTTTTTTTAGTGCCTTTGTAACTTTGAACAGTCACTAAATGAACTGTTGTAAATTGAGGACTACTTGTACTTTAAGCACCATAGGGATCAGATGAGAAGGAAAGTCTTCTTTAAAAGTTTTACAAAACTACACCTGGTGCTAATTTTATGGGAGATGGGCTTTCTCTCAAACTCTGCAGCCTCAGTGCATGTACAGTATGAAGTCTTCAAGGCCTTGCAGAAGGCCTGTAGGATCAGGGTCAATCTGATCTCTAGCGGGATGATATTCCAGAGAGCGGGTGTCATGGCAGAAAAGGCTCTCCTCTTGGATGAAATGACACTTCTTAGCACATGATATCTGGAGCATCCCCGTCCTGCTGAAGTAAATGAGATCAGTAGAAAAAAACTGGGGAGAGATGGTCCCATAAGTAACCTGGCCCCAAGCAATGAAGGGCTTTAAAAGTGACCACCACATAGAATTTCATCCAGAAACATACTGCTAGCCAGTGCAGCTCTCATAGTAGAGGTGGCCTATGCACCAAACAACAGGCAACTTTAAGACAACTTGACTTAATAAGACAATATAAGAGCCTATTTGGTCTAGTAGTTAAGACACCAGACTAGAAAACAAGACTAAAAATCAAGTCCCGCCTTAGCTATGAAAGTGGCTAAGTCACACTTTGGGGCCAGTCACTCTTTCTCAGCCCAATTCATCTCTCAGAGTTGTTCTGGGAAAAATAGAAGGAAGGTGGTTCTACATATTCACTGTATTTGTAGAAATAATATTCACTATTATTTGTAGAAATAATAAAGGTGGAATATAAATAAACAAATAAATAGGCCGCCCCACTGTATTTTATGTTGACTGAAATGCTCTTCATGGGTAGGCTCATGTAGAACACATTGCAGTGGTGCAATCAGGTCACTAGAGCATACAGTAAGTGACTGAGTATGACCTCTTTGTCTAGGAATGGTGCAAATGATGCATAATCCAAAATTTGTGCAAAGGCTATCCTAGCTATGGCTGCCACCTTTTAGTTGAGCAGGAGCTATGACTCTAGGCTCTAGTCTAGGAGGATCCTTTTGACTGTGCTGATTCTGTCAGAGGCAATGTTGCCTCATCCAGAATCAAAGACAAAAGTCCAAAAACCTAAAGCAGTTTGGCCTTGCTAGGGTAGAGCTGAAACCTGATATGTCCCATTTAGATGTTAGTTTCTAGGGCTGAAACAAAATCTCCATGGCATCACTCAGACAACCTGAGGTAGAGATATAAAGTTGGTATCATCAGACTGATGAAACTTCACCCCAAATCAGGATGACCTCATTCAGAAGCTTTAGGGAGACTTTGATGGGAAAAAGCACTGAACCCTGAGACATCTCACAGGATAAGGACTGTAGGTTGGACTTCTTCCTGCCCTATCAACGCAACTGGAATTGACCTCAGAAAGGAAACAAGCCAGTAATACAATGCATTCCCAACTCAGAGCCAAGCCAGAAGGATACCATCGATGATATTGAAACTTGATAGTATTAAAAGTCGGGACCTGAAGACTTGGCTGTTCAAGCAAATAGGCCGACTCTGATTCTGGGTTTTATTATTTATTAGTTAATTTGGATTAAAATGGGATTTTGCTGAACATGTTTTTAACTTGTGTTCGCCGCCCTGAGTCCTTCTGGAGAAGGGCGGCATATAAATACAATCAATCAATCAATCAATCAATCAATAAAAGCTGCCAAGTAATCAAAAACAAGGATGGATGCGAAGACTTCCGGTTGGCGCCACGGGGACACAGACGGGGAAATGGTGAGCTCTGCTGAGCCCTGCCAAATCCCCTCTGCTAAGCTGCCGCCGATAGGTCTGCGGACCTCCCCTGTCTTGTAGGGACAGGGGGACAAGAAGGAACGCCTTGGGCGGCCGAGAGGAACGGGCGGGTTCCTAGGGGCCGGAGGCTTCTTCACGTCGGCGGCAGCGGAATGGCAGCCATGGCAGCTGCCCTGAAACCACGGCAACCGGGAACAAGGATTGTGCTGGAGGAAGATGAAGAAAGAGCAAAAATCAAGAAGCCGGGTGAGTGACACCAACCCAGGCAATATAACATACCTATTTGGAATTATTGGAAAATAAGACCCCAAAATTAAAAGCGGCTGCTGGACTGTGGGGCTTAAAGATTGAAAAGGAAAAAAAAATGGGTAAAAGACCCAAATTGAATTTTGTTGCAGTAAACTTAAACTGGATGATTTGGCATTAATAAATCTCTGAAATTTGACTGTGCCTTTAACTGGAGTGGAGAGGAGAAATGGATATTCCTGAGAATTAATGCCTCTAAAAGAAAATGAAGCTAATGAAGATAGACAGATGGATGGCTACAAAATAGCCACGGAGTCTGCAGCGATTAAGCAGGGAAGTGGATTGAAGAGATCTCCCTTTCTGAGTGGAAAAGAAACATGGTAATTGGCTTTTTACCTTGGATTACTTGAAATTAATATTGGATATAAGGATTTTGGAGATTCCTACTCTGTCCCAGATGATTTTAAGAAAGAAGAAAGAAAGAACATTTTGGATTTTAACGATGGAGACTGACAAAACTAGGTGTGGCGTAGTTAACAAAGACAGGAAGCTGATGCACTACGCTTGGAACAGACATTTTAAAAGGTTTAAAGGGACATACAGAAATTCTTTACTTTGAACTGATGAACCTTGAAATAGAGCACTTTGGACAGAGAGGAAAAGGAAGAATTAAAGTGGATAAATTTAAATGTGACTAACTGAAATGTAAAGTTTAAAAGCCTATGTATATATGATAAAATTTAAAAGCCTAGGTATATTTGATTTTTGGATAAAAACAGGAAGGGTTGTGAAATAATAAAATAGAAAATAAGAGGTGGCTATTAAAATAGTGGATGATATAAAGGGGATAAAAATAATAAAGAAGAATATATTTTGAGGCAGGAAAATTTTAAGAAAATGTACTGTTTGATGTAATACGTTTTAATTTTAATTTGCAAACAAATGTTAAACTGATGAATAAGGATTGATTGAACAAAATACAAGATAAACAGATGCTAGTGATTAATCTTGAATTAAGGTAATACAAGTTGGAAATGATGATCATTATGAAATATACTGAGATTTGAATTGAAAGAGCAGGATGGAAAAATGATATAAAACAGATAATTATATTACAGTTAAAATGTGTGGGATGGATACCAACTAGATAAGAGTTTGAGACTCGGTGGAAATACGTTGGAAATTAATTCAAAATGCTGGAAACAGCCAAACAAATAGGAGGAGAGTTGGAGGAGACTATGCTGGAAATCAGCTAAACAATGGAGGGAGTTAAGGAGGAGACTATGCTGGAAATCAGCCCACAAAATGCTGGAAACAGTCAAACAAATAGGAGAGTTGGAGGAGATTGAGGAACTATTCTGAAATCAACTAAATGGTGTTTTGGAGGGGATCAAGCTGAGAATTAATCAAATAGAACAAGCTGGAAGATAGTTAAATATTAGAGGGAGATATAGTGGAAAATATATTAGCAATTGGAGTAAATAAAATGTATCTTCGTGAGAAATGTGTGTAATATGTAAACTGGGAGAAAAAAACTAAGGTAAACTGATTTGAGGATAAGGGTCAAAGGATTAAAATTAGACAAAATGTTGTTTTATAAAATATAATAAAAATGGAGTGGTATTGAATTGACACTAAGAATAAATGGTGATAAAATTGTAAGGTAAACACTTAACGAGGTTAGAATATTATAAAAATTATTTTGATATGACTTGTATAAGATATAAGGTAAAGAAGAATAAAGATATGTTTAGAATTGTTATGCAGATGTAAAAATGAGTGAAAGTGAATTTGAAACTAATTTTGGATAGATATAATGGATTTATATAGATGAAAATGTTAAATTTGAGGTAAAATTGGTTTTTTTCTTAAGTTTTGAATTTCTTTTTTATCTTCTTTTTTTTCTTTTTTTTCTTTTTTTTCTTTTTTTGTTTATTTATAAAAGATGTAATGGAAATTGTGAATTGAGCTTGTGAAAGGAATGTAAGCGTGGTAACCATCTATGACCGGATCGAGATTTTTGCTCTTGAAAGTTATGTTTTTATGTTTAAATTTGAAAAAATAAATAAAAAAATATATTTACAAAAAAAAAAAGAAGGATGGATGCATCACTCCATATCATTCCCACAGACATCATCCAAATTGCTTTTTATAATTACAATTTTAAACTTAAGCAAGTTAATCTAATTAATAACATTAAAAATCTCTGAAAATTTTGTTGGTATATAGTATACATGCCTTATAAGGGAGCTATCTTGTCCAAAATTATTACTATTATTAAAGCAGGTCTTGGAATACAATCCTGACTTTATGATAATGTGATTTGAAATATTTAATTAAACTAGGGTTATTTGCTTTGTTGCAGGGCATTTAAAAGAGTATCAACAATTATTAATAGCATCTGATAATGATTCATACAAAACATCAGTGAATAGAATCCCAGAACAGTCTACGCTGAAAAAGGACAACAGAAATTACAAAAGCTTCAGAATGAATTTCAAAATTCATGGCAAAAATGCCATTAAGAACCATCAACTAAGATATGCAGTTCAGTTTAAAATAAATCTAAATTTAGTTGGAGTCAAAAAAACCATTCAAATTTCAAAAAAGCAATTAGTAACATTTAGTAACATTTTAATGGAAATAAATTATTTAAGGAGACTCCGTATGTTGATAAATACAAATCTTAAAGATTGTAAAGTAAAGATGAATTGGTATATTAATGTGAGAAAGAAATTTGAAGATAACAAATCACATGCATCGTATTTTGAAAATGGATGTAAATACATGAAAACCAGATCACCCATGAGTTATATGGAACATCAAGCAAATATATTAAGAAGTGAAGAACTGTTGCAAAAAAGTCAGAAAAGCTTGGAAAGCATTATGCTAAAATTTACAAAGCAACATAAAGGAGATCATATTGAAGCAAACATTTTAAAGGAAAAATGTAAAAATAGTATTGATAGACTTTTAGCTTCTGTGAAAGAAAAATTTTGTAAAGTGATTACAAATGAGTACAATAAAAATTTGCACAGAATAGTTTCTGATCAACAGAAAATACTTAATAGAGAAAGAAAAAAATATATAGGATTTAAAAGTTTACAACAGGAAAAAAATATTAAAGAAAAAATTAAGATGTGGAAATGGAAAACAAGAAGTAAAAAATCAATTTATGCAAATCAGAAGCTTCAATTCAGATATTTATTCACTTACCAAAGAAACAGACACATACAAAAGGTATACTCAACTCATAAAAAGATGTTTAACATTCAAAGGAAAAAAATCCCTGTATTTCAAACAAAAATTTATAGAAACAAACATTTAATACAAAAATGGGGCAATATTGTCAGAGCTAGAAAAGAGAGAAAATTTGGAGAAAATGAAATGGGCACTTTGTTCAAAAATTGCTATATGCATTTTTCCATAATAAATCTTAAGTTTCTAACAATTACAATATGTATGAAGCAAGACTTTTTTAGCTCAAGGAAATATCAAAAACAGCAATTAATCCAAGTGAAAAAAACGTTACGATATCTGTTGCCATCTTCAGAGAGAGTTAAAAAGAAGTATTTTATTCAGACAGGACTTGAAATGTCACTTCTAAAAACACCGATGGTAAAATGGCTTAAAAAAGAGGGTTTTCCAGGCTTAACCTACCGATACTTCTACAAAGATACCTTTAATAGCCCATCATCAACTGTTGAAAGAACCAAGCGATCAGCAAAAAATAAAACTGAATCAGTATCAGTAGGTAGGTTTATTTTTGTGTTTATCATACATATTTTTAAGATATAATAGCTTTAATACAAAGTTAAATGTATAAATTGAATAACCTCCAGTTTAAAAGTATTGTTGATCAATAAACATCTTCAGTATGTATATCCAGCTTTATATAAGTCTAAAAGAAACTGGGTTCATACCCTACATATAGTAAATACTCCATGGCACCAAACAAGGATTTCAAATCTAGAAAATTTATTGATTCTGACTTGATGAAACAAATTAGTTTCAACATAAAAATTATGCATCACTTAAATTCATATATACTGAATTATTAGCATAAAATGTAAGTGATATTTCTGTATCATTTTTAGGGCTGGCTAGTTCTATCAATCTTTCTCCCTTGAGACTTTTGTACCAATTCTAAAGATCTTCCAGGCCTGAAACATTTTGGGTAATGGGAGCTGTAGAGAAGATAATTGGAAAATCTTTTGTTTTACAAAGTCTGTTCCATTCATAGAAAGGGTATTAAGACTCAAGCAGGCCTGTTAAAAGAATTGTCTATTGCTGTATTATGTTACTTCTTGTCCTGTTACATTTAGAAGAAACTTTGCTATAGTCCATAGTGCCATTAGAAATTTAACTTATTTTTTATTGGAGATGCTTAGATTTTCCTCATCATTTCTTAAAGTAGTATAATTAATGTAGAATGTTGGAATAAAGTTGTTAACAGTCTGAACAGCAATGGGTTCAGATATTCCATCCTATTAAAGTACAAGACACTTTATCCTGCACAAATTGTCTGCTCAGATCATGGCTGTTTTATCTTCAGGAATAAAAGCTCTATTCTCCCTGATCCTATCTAGAAACTCCCTGATCAGGAAATCAAAGCTCTTCCACACAGATACTTCAACTATGAAATATGATGAGATAACTATGTAGAAGGCAATTAGAATATGAAGATTAATCTTAATGGAGTTGTTTTCTGTATCAGTAATATCAATGGCAATTCTGGCTCACATGATCTTGGTAAATGGGAAAAAAAGTACTGGAAGCAATCACCCCAGGCAAGTTGCACAAAAATAATATACAACAATGGATTCTAAAATGTTCCCCATCTGTAGAAAACAGAAAAAATGAGCTGTTCTGGAAGTTGTTAGAGGGCAAAATGAGTGCTTTAAATGATTTGAGGTTTATGATAAGGTTTACCTCTTAGTCTCCTTCCCAAAAAGATCCTGGCCACTTTCTGAATGTGGCACTCAATATATCATGCTGTAGCTCTTGCACTTTATTATATTTATTTTTATTTTATTTATTTTATTTCAAATTTATATACCGCACCTTCTCCCAAGGGACTCAGGGCGGTGTACAGCCAGATAAAAACATACAATACAAACATTAAGAACAATTAAAAGAATATATATTAATTTGGCCCCAGTTTAAAATGACAAACAAATTTAAAATTTAAAAATATGTTAAGTCAGCCCGGCTTGATGAAAAAATAAAGTTTTAAGGACACGGCGGAATATGAAATAAAGACCTCCAGCAAATTTGACTAATGCTAAACTATCTGCCTTCTGTTCTGGCATAAAGTTCTATTAATACATATTCTTCTGATAGGAGGGAAATGGCAGTCAGGCTGGGTAGATGCTCCGTCTAATGCATAGGACCAAGTCTGCCAATCAAACTGGCTCCGTCCTCCTGGCCTTCCCCAGTTGTTCGACTCGGTCTAGGCTGGAGGATGTGTCTTCCGAGTTTCCCTCACAACTTCAATTGAACGCTTCTAGACAGCCGGGATCGGCTTGTATCTGCCAGCTGGCAGATACACTCAACAGGCTCCGCCTGTCCCTTTGCAGTTCCCAGGAAGATCGGGGGAGCTTGGCTGCAATTCAAAGGCCTTTGCCTAGCAGCCCGCCTCGGCTCGAGTGGAGTCTCACCGAGAGCTCCAGTTGCGCTAATAGCCGGAGGGCTAGCGATTTTCCGGACCCACACCTCACATCAGGACGAATCAGGTCAGGCAGCGATTCCTGCAGCCGCCTCAGAATTTTTTGGCCGCGCTAGCTCATTGGGCCGGTTTCAAGATGGTGGCCGCCATGTGGTCAGGTTCTGTGGCGCGCCAGAATGCCTCAGGGAGACGCAGGCAGAACGCCTCAGGGACCCTCTAGAGCAGTGGTTCTCAACCTTCCTAATGCTGCGACCCTTTAATACAGTTCCTCATGTTGTGGTGACCCCCAACCATAAAATTATTCCTAAAACCATTGAAAATATGTATTTTCCGATGGTCTTAGGTGACCCCTGTGAAAAGGTCGTTCGACCCCCAAAGGGGTCCCGACCCACAGGTTGAGAACCACTGCTCTAGAGGGTGCCTCTGCCTTGCCTCCCCTGGCTAAAAAGGCCAGGGGAAAGAAGACCACCTTGGCTACCTCCCTCTCCTCATCCTCTAAGGAGGATCAAAGGAGACACATTGAAAAGGCCTTCCTCAAAGCTCAGGCCCAACGATCCTGGCCTTAGATCCAGGCCTTCTACTGCCAGGCCTTCTACTGCCAGCAAGCCTGGCATAGAATCAACCAGGTCAGCGCGGGAATTATCCCCTGACATTTCAGCTGCGGCCTCCTTTGTCCTAGCTCCAGACAGCCAACTACTGTTCCAGACACTTCCTGATCCTGTTCCCTCATTGCAGCAACAGGATCCTGCAACAGCTCCTGCCTCAGTTCCATCACCAGCTCAGCCCCCCCGCCTCCTGTCATGGTGGATTCATTGGAGGCTATCATAACTAGGGCAATCAGACAGAGCCTGGCTCAGTGCCTTCTCAGGACACTGTACCCACATCTCCAGGCTCCTCCCAACAGGTCCAGCCCAGGGATCTGGAGGATTCCTTTTCAGAACAGGATCGAATACCAATCCTCAGCTGACCAGGTTTCAGGCTCCGAGGTCGACGACTCCCACAAACAGGCCTGGTCTGATGATGAAGGCTTAAGTTCAGACCAGCCTTTGTTCATAGGCCTTTTCAGGCCTCAGGTTTTCCGTTCACTCCTGTTCAAGGGTATCACCACTACTCACTTGGGAGAACCTCCATCCTCGGCTGTTACCTTCTCGTTTAGCGACCCCGCAATGGCCATGTTTGCGGAACCTACCATCGATCCTGAGACAATACCTGCCCCAAAGCTGTTTACTGACGTGCTCCAGTGTCAATGGTCCCTTCCGGGGGTAGGGCCCAGTCCCAACGGATTAGACAAGCGCCTTTACAATTCGGCGGCCCCTCTGGCAGATCTTCTCCAACCCCCCATGGTGGATCCTCCCATTGTGGCCCTCACCAACACTACACATCCTACGGGTCCAGCCGAGGATTCGCTCCAACCAGAGGACAAGCGAGCTGAGAAGACGCTGCTCAAGGGCCACATGGCTACTGCCTGGTCTATCAAGGCATCCACATCGGTGTCGTTTTTCAACAGGGCGGCTTTGATCTGGCTTAAGCAGCTCCAGGGTTGCCTTCCTCTATCCGACGCCAGATCCCACCAGGACCTGAACAAAATCTCGGCTGCCTTGGAATATTCAGCGGACGCAATGCTCAACGCCACTAGATTTTTGGCAAGATCACTTGGTTCCACCGTTGCCTCACCCCGGCTCTTGTGGCTCCGCAATTGGCAGGCGGACATGCGAAGCAAATGGCAACTCGCACCATACTCCGTTGGCAACCTCTTCGGCCCGTCATTGGATCCTCTCCTCATTGAGACAAGGGATAGATGCAAGGTCCTTCCCACAGCCTCCAGATGTGGTGACTCACGTTATTTGGCGTCCTCACAGTACCAGTCCTTTCGAGCCTCCGATTCGTCATCCTTCCAGCCTCGTTTTCAACGGCCCTTTGCTTCCAGATCTCACCAAGACTCTCAGGTCAGACAAGGGACTAGGTTCCACCCAAGCGTTCCTATCGTGGGGGGCGGGGGCGTTTCTACAGGAGACCCAGATAGACTTCCCTCCTCCCCTCCCATTGGTGGTCGACTGTCCCTCTTTTCCACACAATGGGAGTCCTCCACCGAGGACTCCTGTGTCTTGCGCACCATTTCTTCTGGGCTTTCTTTAGAATTCCTTTCCCTCCCTCCTCCCCGTTTTCTCCCATGTCCTGTATCCTACAACAGATCCAAACGGGAACTAGTTTCTGCTGCCATTGACCACCTGCTTCAAATCGAGGCCATTCAGCCGATCCCCCAGTTCCAACAGGGCCAGGGGTTCTACTCCTGCCTATTCATCGTAAAGAAGTCTTCTGGCAGGTGGAGGGCCATATTAGATCTCAAATCATTGAACCGGTATATAATCTATCGCCGGTTCAAGATGCAATCCCTTTTCTCGGTCCGTCCGGGGGATTATCTTTCCTCCATAGATCTAACGGAGGCTTACCTCCATGTGCCCGTATTGCCCGCTCACCGACAATTCCTTCGTTTCTGTTTTCTGGGACAACATTACCAATACAAGGCCCTTCCCTTTGGCCTTTCCTCAGCTACCAGGGTGTTTACGAAGTTTATGGCAGCCCTTATTGGCCATCTTCGTTCTCACTCTATCCGAATCCAATTTTATTTTATTTATCTATTATTTAGACGACATTCTAATTCTCTCATCTTCCCCTTCTGAGGCACATAGAGACCTCTCCACGGTTCTCTCCACTCTGCAAAGCCACGGATTCTCTATTAATTGGCCCAAAAGTCACCTCTCCCCATCCACCCATATCCTACATTTGGGGGCACTTATTGACACGAAATTGTCCATGGTCTTCGTCACCCGACTGTCAGGATAGCCTTAGTTCCTTAGTGCACAAATGTCTGTCCACTGGTTCAGTGACGGTCCTAGAGCTATCCCGTCTATTGGGCAAGATGGTGTCTACGTTTGGAATCACACCGTGGTCTCGCTTACATAGCAGCGAACTTCAGTGGCTTCTGCTGCCCTTCCAAAAAGCCCAACGCAACACATCCCTCGTCCGTCTGCAACGGCCGAGCCCGGTGCTACGATCCTTACTGTGGTGGACCTCAAATGCCATCTCTCGGGGTTCCTGTTACAGAGAACCTCCTCGACTTCAACTCACCAGCGATGCCAGCCTTACGGGGTGGGGCGCCCACCTCCTCCATCACATGGTTCAAGGTCAGTGGTCTGCACGGGAGAGCCTCCTCAACATCAAGTTGCTCGAGTTGAGGGCCATTCACCTGGCCATTGCCCACTTTCAGGATCAGGTAGTTGGGAAGGACATTCTGGTCCTCATAGACAATACCACCGCCAAAGCCCACATCAACAAGCTGGGGGGCACCCACTCAAGATCCCTCATGACGGAGGCCCTTCAACTGGGAATGTGGCCCGAGACACACCTGAATTCCATCAAGGCGGACCACATCCCAGGTTCTGCAAACATCCAAGCAGACGCCCTCAGCCGGAACCTTGTGGATCAAGGGGATAACGGCCAGGTTCGGGACTCCTTTGGTGGACCTTTTCGCATCTCCTATCAACCACCAGGTTCCCCAATATTTCTCCAGGTACCCGGAACCCAGGGCCGAAGCCATGAACGCTCTTCACAGCGGGTGGCCAGTGGGGCTGCTGTATGCATTTCCTCCCATCCCAGTGATCCCCAAGGTGATCCGGAAGCTGCTAGACGAAGGAGCAGAGCTCATTTTCCTGGCCCCACATTGGCCCAGACGGCCGTGGTACGCAGACTTAATGTCCCTGTCTGTAGCCCCACATTGGCGCATTCCGGACTCCAAGGTGGCCCTGACACAAGGGGCACTGCACCATCCGGACCCCACGTGGCTCCGCTTGACCGCTTGGTTGAGCGGCTCATATTGAAGGCGGCCAAGCTACTGCCGGACGTCATTTCCACCATTCAGGCCTCTCGCCGTCCTTCTACAACTCGGATATAGGAAGCACTTGGTGCTCCTTCTCCTTATGGTGCTCCAAGTCCTCTGTGTCTCCCACTTCAGCCAACATCACTCACGTGTTAACCTTCCTCCAGGATGGTCTTGGAAAAAGTCTGGCACTGAACACCCTTTGGCGTCAGGTGGCTGCTATAGCATTGGTCCTGGCGTGCAGATCAACCGACTCACTTTCCAGGCATCCCATCATCCAGAGCTTCCTCCGATGGGCCGCTAATCTGCGTCCTCCGGTTGTTCATCGCTTCCCCACCTGGAACCTCAACAAAGTCCTCAATGCTCTTATGGCGCCACCGTTCGAACCCTGTCACCAGGCATCCCTTCGCTTACTGTCCTTTAAGGTATCGTTTCTAGTTGCGATCACGTCAGCTCGCCGCATCTCAGAACTGGCCACCCTTTCTATCTGAGCGGACCTCTGTATTTTTCACAATGACAGGGTTGTTCTCTGCCTCAACCCCACATTTCTCCCCAAAGTGAACTCTAAACTTTTACCGAGCTCAGGAGCTCGTTCTCCCAAATTTCTGTCCTCATCTGTCCCATTGGTTGGAACGCTCTTGGCACACCTTAGACATCCGCCGGGTTCTGAAGATCTATATCTCCCGGATGGCTCCTATCCGCAAGACAGAGGCTCTCCATCGCTTTCCAGCCGGCAGCCAGCGGTTCCCGCATTGCAGGTCCCACCTTGGGTCGGTGGATCAGAGCCACTATCGCTATGGCTTACCGCCATTTGGGCATTCCCGTGCCGTGCCACATCACAGCACATTCAACCAGGAGCGTTGCCACCTCTGCGGCTTGGTCTACCCAGGCATCTCTGGAGGAGGTCTGCAGGGCTGCCACGTGGACCAGCCTAAGCCCGTTCATACGACACTATAAGGTGGACTCCTTCGCATCGGCTGATGCAGCATTCGGAAGACGGGTTCTTCAGGTGGTTCATCGTTCTTAATGGCGGCCGGATCCGGACCTCATCCTCCCTGGAGGACATAGAGCTTTGGTATGTCCCCAGCCTGACTGCCGTTTCCCTCCTATCAGGAGAATGGATGTTGGTCTTACCTGATACGTCCTTTCTCTGTCAGGAGGAAACGGCAGTCAGCCCCACCCTGCTGAGTCCGGTCTGGGCATTAGGCCGGGGTGGGTGGTTTTCTAATTATCATTTCAGGAAGACACGTCACATTGGTCTGCGTCTTCACCCTCGCTGAACAACTGGAGAAGGCCAGGAGGGCGGAGCCAGTTTGATTGGCAGACTCAGTCCTATGCATTAGATGGAGCATCTACCCAGCCTGACTGCCATTTCCTCCTGACAGAGAAAGGACGTATCAGGTAAGACCAACGTCCATTTCCATCCTTGCATACTTATGTTTGAATGGAGATCATAATTGTCATAAAAAATCAAAATGAACAATAGATTTTATAAAATGCAGAACTTCTGAAATACTCAAAGCTATATACTAGTAATTAATTCAAAAATGGGACACCTGCACAGCTATAAATAAGACATGAGATTGATTGAAAGTCACAACAGATGCTGAATTCTTTCATTATTCTAATCATCCCCTTTCCAATCAGATTTATCTTGCTTTGCCTCTGATTTTGGAGTCTAGCTGGAAAAAACAACTAGGAGGACAATGCATTGTGGAATAATGGAAAATTGTGAAGAGTTCACAGTCTATCTCTTAGCACCATTCCTTTACTGAAAATTACCATTATCTTCTTCACAGCCATGCAGCAGACAGGACTACATTTAATCATGTGGGCTTATTCAGGGCTTCCGGTTTCCTTGTCTTCGGCGACGGCGGCGCTCTTTGAAGCTCCGCCAGCCCCGCCGCCTGTAGAGCCGCTTCGTGATCGAGAAGTGGCTCGAAAACTTCAAAATCCTGAGGATTGTTGGAGGAGAGATAGCAGGGCACAGGTCGAGCCCCTGTAACCCCCCAGGGAATCGTTTCTGGGGAGGAAACAGGCGCGGCTCCCTTCCAACCTGCTGAGACTCCGGGCGGCGTGGGACGATTCTGCTTCTGCAGAACAAGCCGGCTGCAGGAAACTTAAAGCGAAAGAACCAGCTTTAATAAACAGCGAAACTACCTGAATCCTGAAATTTGGAAACGCAAGTATTAGCACTTTGTTGACTTTTCAATCTGAGAAAATGCGAATGAGTGAAAGTGCTTTGAAAAAACATGGCGCCTAGCTTCAGAGTTAACGAGCCAGCGAGTGTGGATTGGTGAAGTTATTTTGTTTTGCTACAAAGTTTCCAAGTTGCTACTAAGCTGCCTTGCTTGTTATAAGAGAAATAACTGGAAAATTTTTTCCCTTTTTAATATTGGACTTTGCTTTATTTTAACCCTTGTTTGATCAAATCTGGGGGACTTTTTTAGAAGTCTTTGTGCTGGAGGGAAAGGAAAAGGAACCTCCCTCTTTAGAAAAACTAGATCACGAGCCAGGATGGCTTCAAAGAAGCAGGAAGGGAAGGCACTAGGGGGGGGATCCCCCACACACAAACATCAAACGCAACTTCCCCCTGCTCAACAGCTACAAACTCAGAAAAAAGAATTTGATGTGGGAGATTTAAAAGAATTTATTTCTAAAACTCTGGATGACAAATTTCAAAAATGTCAACAGGAGATAGATGATAAACTTCAAAAATCACATCAGGAATTTATGCAGGAAATTAATGAAGTTAAAGACATGGTGAAACAGAATCAAAATAAGGTGACCAAAAAAATATCAGAAGTGGCGTCTGGCCTGGCAGAATTTATTGGGAAAGTTGATTTTAAAGTTGAAGAATTCAAATCAGAAGTTAATGTTAAGATGAAAGACAATGATTATAAAATTGATGAAGTTGACAATAAAATGCAGAGAATTGAAGATGAGATTGTTATGATACAATTCCGGGCGATGGAATTTGCCATACGGCTTCGGGGAATTCGAGAGGAGGAGAGACAGGATTTGAGACAGGTTTGCTCTGAAGCCTTGGCTAAGATTTTACAAGCTAATCCTGATTTGGTATTTCATAAAATAGATAAAATTTACAGAGTGAACTCTTGGGTGGCCAGACAAAGACAATTGCCTAGAGATGTGGTCATATACTTTACTGAGAGAGAAATTAGAAATGATATCCTGCAAAAATCTTTTCACACTTCTGTACAAGTGGGGGGCTCACGACTTGAAATTTTTAAAGAATTACCTCCTAAAATGCTGAAAGCTAGAAAAGAATTTGGTTTTCTTGTTAAGGAATTGAGAAATTTACAGATACCCTTCCGGTGGGACGCACCAGCTGGGATAATTTTTAGATATAAGGGAGAAGGATATCGGTTGAATACCGTGGAGAAGGCACAACACTTTTACAGTACTATTCTTAAGGAAAGAACACCATCTCCACGTACATCTACAGTTTTGGAGATTAAGGAGAGTGAAGAGAGGCAATTGAAAGAACAGTCTAAGCAGGAATTAGAAAATGTGCAAGGTGCAGAAGGAGGTTTTCTGAGTGAGCCCTTGTTGGATTCTTCTCCAATTTTGGATTTGATTCAGTTGACAGAAGTTAAAGATCAACGTTTAACTAGAGCCCAATCCAAGCTACTTAAACAAAAGCAACAACAACAACAGGAAAGACAAGACAAGAAGGCAGTTAAGAGTACCGTACAAGAGAGTGGAGCTATGGGAGGAGCGAGATCGAAGCTCTCGGATGAACTTCAAATATTTTGCTCTGTGCTCCAGAAAGAGGCTGATGACCTTTAAGTGTCTATCTTGGAATGTCAATGGGTTGAATTCAGCACAGAAAAGGAAGAAATTATTTACATATTTGAAACAATTTAATAATGATATAATATGTTTACAAGAAACGCATATCACAACTCAAGATCAAAAATATTTGATAAACTCAAAATTAGGAGCACATTATATATCTTCAACTTCGCAGAAAAAGAATGGTGTGGTTATTTATGTAAATAAAAAATTAACAGCGAAAGTTATAGAAGCAGATCAAGATGGTAGGTTTGTAGCAATTGAATTGCTCACAGCAAATGGTCAAATTCTTTTGATTGGAATTTATGCTCCCAACCAACAACAGGATTATTTTTATAAGATGTTACATATTAAAATATTGCAATGGGACTATAGATCTATTTTAATTATGGGAGACTGGAATGGAGTAATTGATTCTAAACTAGATAAAAAGAGCTTGGCAAAGTCTAGAATTAGACTACCACAGACTTTTTTTGATATGAAAGAAGATATGGAATTAAAAGATGTTTGGAGAATACATAATCCAAATGAATTGGACTACACTTTTTTTTCGGATAGACATAGATCTTTTTCTAGGATTGATTTTATCCTGTTGTCAAATGATCTACTTGTTAAGACAAAAAGAACAAAGATTTGTCCAAGAACTCTGACTGACCATAGCCCGGTATGGATAGAAATTGAGATGGATAAGGTTGAGAGACGTTCTTGGAGATTAAATGAGAACTTGTTTAGATATGAAAAAAATACAATAGAACTTAAAAAGCATTTGAAAGAATTTTTTGAAATAAATTTGAATAAAGGTACCCCAATTGAAATTGTTTGGGATGCAAGTAAAGCTTATATGAGAGGGGTACTTATCTACATGAATTCTAAACATAGACTGTTCCGACAAAAGAAAAGATTTGAGTTGGAAATGGAAATAAAGAATAAAGAACAGTTACTTATTAAAAACCCAACAGATGAAAGAATACGAAGTGCTATAAAACTTTTGAAAGACCAATTTCAAATGCTTATGGCGGAACAAGTTGCAACAAGTTTACAATACGCGAAGCATAATACATTTTGCAACGCTAACAAACCGGGCAGATGGTTGGCTTACACATTGAGGAAAAAACAAAGTATACGGACTATTGATAGTATTGATATTGGAGGGAAAGAAATCTTTCAACAAAAACTAATTAAAGAAGCTTTTGTGGATTATTATACTAAACTATATGCCAAAGAAGAGGTGCAGAATGGACTTATAGAAAAATATTTAAAGGATAAGAGAGTTACAAAAATTACTGATCAACAAAAGGAAAGAATGAATTATCCTATAACAGAGGAGGAGATAACAGCAGCAATTAAACAGCTAAAAACAGCCAAAGCTCCTGGCACGGATGGTTTGACCGCAGTGTATTACAAAACTTTACAAGCTGAAATGGTGGGACAACTTAGAGATTTATTTTGCAATATTCAACAAGGGGGTAAAATACCCCCATCTTGGACAACTGCTTATATATCTTTGATACCAAAAGAACAAGTTGGTCCTAAAAAACCAGAGAACTATAGACCAATATCTCTTTTGAACACAGACTATAAAATTTATGCGAAGGTATTAGCCAACAGGTTGATGCCAGTAATCCAAAAGGTGATTCATGCGGACCAAGCGGGATTTATTGAGGGCAGATATATGAAGGACAATGTAAGGCAAGTAATAGACTTATTGGAATATCTTGACAAGAATAAACAGATTTCTGCAGTGCTGGTTTTTTTGGATGCGGAGAAGGCCTTTGATAGAGTGGACTGGAATTTTCTACTAAAGACTTTAAAAAAGATGGGCTTTGGGGACCAATTTATACAGGCGATCTCAGCAATTTATCAAGAGCAAAAAGCACAGATTATTATTAATGGAAGTTTGACGACAGAGTTTAAAATTGAAAAAGGAACAAGACAGGGATGTCCGTTGTCCCCACTTTTATTTATTTTAACATTGGAAGTCTTGCTAAATACAATACGGGACTCAAAAATTTTGAAAGGCATAATGATAAGGCAAGAGGATTATAGAATAAAGGCATTTGCAGATGATCTGGTGGTTACCCTATCACAACCAATGGAATCAACAATCCTGATGAACGACATTATACAAGACTATGGTAGAGTTTCAGGTTTTAGAGTGAATTCAAAAAAGACTAAAATGATAGTCAAAAATATGACACAAGATCGTAAACATGAGCTTGAAAGGAGGGCAGGTTTTGAAATTGTACCTAAGGTAAAATATCTTGGAGTTCAGGTTGCAGAATCAAACATGAAATTGTTTCAAAATAACTATGAGGTGTTGTGGCGAGAGGTTCAGAAAGACATGGAGACTTGGAAAAAGCTGCAACTGTCTTTACTTGGAAGAATAGCAGCAGTTAAGATGAACATTTTGCCAAGATTTCTGTTTTTGTTTCAAATGATTCCGGTGCTTAAAAGTGATAAACAACTGAAAGTTTGGCAAACTGGACTTAATAAGTTTGTCTGGAACGACAAAAAGCCGAGAGTGAAATTGAAAATTATGCAAGATGTTCCAGAAAGAGGAGGCCTTAAACTTCCAAACCTACAGTTATATTATGATGCAGCAGCTTTAACTTTAACAAGTGATTGGTTTGGAAGTAAAAAGGCTGGAATATTGAATGCAGAAAGTTTTGATCTTGAATTTGGATGGCATGCTTACCTATTTTATGATGACAAAGTTGATAAAGTATTTAAAAGTCATATACTTAGAGACTCTTTGATGAGAGTTTGGAAGAAGCACCGACTCAAATGGGATTATAAAATACCGCTATGGCTGGATCTTGGTCATACCTTGTGGAATACAAATATAATGTCACTCGGGGGGGTTTTATACAAAGAGGTTCTTTTTACAGATGCGGGTAGATGGCAGCTGAAGACCTTGCAGACACTGTTGGACGAAGGGATTAATTTAACTTGGTTACAATATAATCAATTACAATTGAGATGGAAAGAGGACCAAAAAACTGGTATTATGTTGCATGAGGAAGAATTGGTTAGACATATAAGACAGAAAGGTCCAATGCATATTAAAAGGCTTTATAATGTTTTGCTAGAAAGGGATTCAGAAACGGAATTAGTTAAAGATTGTATGATTAAGTGGGCACAAAATTTTGAAGAACCAGTGATGTTGGAAACATGGGAAAAAATTTGGGTTCAGAATGTTAAATTTACACAGTCGCAGAATCTGAGGGAAAATTTTTATAAAATGTTTTATAGATGGCATTTAGATCCTAAAAAGCTGTCATGTATGTACCCTAATGTTCAGCCAAAATGTTGGAGATGCGAATGTTTGGATGCTACGTATTATCATGTTTGGTGGACCTGTAGGAAAGTTAAGGCTTTTTGGATAAAAATATGGTGGGTCATGCAGAATGTTTTGAAGAAAAAAATTCAATTTTCTCCACAATTGTTTTTATTGGGTATAGTTAAGGGTTTTACACGGGGTGAAATAAAATTAATATTGTATATGATAACAGCAGCAAGATTGTTGATAGGTAAATATTGGAAGAATGAAGCTTTGCCTACTATCGAGGAATGGACTTTGAAGATGGCCAGTTTTGCAGAGATGGCGAAGATTTCAGCATATTTAAAAGATTGTTCACAAGAGACTTATGAATGGGAATGGAAAAGGTGGATAGAATATGTTCAGAACAAATACCAAACTAGAAAGTACCAAATAGCTTTTATTTGAAAATAATGTATTAGAAATATCTTAATGTAAAGAGATAAAGAGGGAAAATAATATAGGGGGAGGGATGGGTTCAGGTATATATATCAGTATTATTAGTTATGAGTACATAATAGGGAAGTCTGGGGGGGAGGGTTAGGGAGGGTTAGGGAGGATGGGAAGTTTGGGGAGGGAGGTGGGGGGGTGAAAAAAGGGGTGAAAATGTAATTGTAAAACTTTTGCAATAAAAAAAAAATCATGTGGGCTTATTCTGAATAAACATGATTTTAAGGCAATTACAATGGAAGAAGTATTGAAAAATTATAAATATGAACTGAAGTACATAATATTTTAACATTAACTTTTTTATTTATTTAGGTGCTTTGCAACATTTAAGCAATGCTCTTATATTAGGTGCTACACTTTTTGGAATAGCTCTGTTTATTATTGCGTTAGCAGGATTTTATCTATACCTTAAAAGAAGGTAAGTTAATGGATTTATATAATTTCTTTCAAATATTTCAAACTGACTACAGGTAGTCTTCACTTACAACCACAATTGAGCCCAAATTTCTGTTAATAAGTGAGATAGTTGTTAGGTGAATTTTGCCCCACTTTTGCCACAGTTAAGTGAATGACTGCAGTTAAGTTAGTAACTGAATTGTTAAGTGAATCTAGCGTCCCCATTGACTTTGTTGTCAAAAGGTTGCAAAAGGTGATCTCATGACCCTGGGACACTGCAAATATAAATATGAACCAACTGTCAAACATCTGAATTTTGATTACGTGACCATGGGGATACTTGCAACAGTTGTAAGTGTGAGAATAGTCATAAGTCACCTTTCAATGATGTGACTTTGATCACTAAATGAACTATTGTAAATTGAGGACTACCTGTATAGTTATTAATACAGTATTGTTCAATTAATACCAGATTAATATACAACCTTATTTAATAACACGTGTATTGAGATTATTTGGACAAAGGAATATTTTTAGGATGAAATGTAATGAAAATTAGATAAAATTTGATCTGTTAAGAGCAGGGATCCCCAACCCCCAGGTCATGGCCCAGTACCGGGCCCTGAACCATTTGGAACTGTGCTATACCTGTCGCTTGCACAAAACCATCCCCTCTCCACCCCACCAGTCCACAAAGCCAGAAAGATTGGGGAACTCTATGTTAGAGAGTATTGATTCTCCAGATCAAAGAGTACTTCGTTTGAAAAAAACTTGCTTTGTAACCTTAAATGAAATGTGATTACATTTTACTTATGAATTCCATGCACAGTTTAACTCAAGTACTTTTTTCTTTTAACAAAATACATAATTTTAATTATTTATCTGGGAAAGTAGTAATACCTTTATTATGGTCCATTACTAGTACCTTGGAAGTTGAGAATCGATGTATCTTTTCTATCAGATTTGAAATTACATTGCAGAAGTATATTTTCAATCTTCCAGCCAACTCTAGTTAACATCTATTTAGATCTCTTGTTTGAATATTGCCGTTATTATTATTTTAAAAAATGATAACAATAACCTGTCATGCAGTATTCTCTCAATCTTTTATGTCATATAATGATAATTTTGAAAATAGTGTGTCTTCAGCCCAACTTCATCATTAAAACACACCTGTGTTGTTGTTTTTAAGGTAAAAAGCAGCATGGTTTTCTGATGATAATTTTTATTACTTGACAGACCAGAAGTTGCTGGGGTTCACCAGATCAATGCTGTATACTGCAGATTATGTGTGTTTGGGGAGGGGGGGGGAATGCACGTACCCTTGTGACCAACTCAATTTTACGACCTTGTTTGTAGTCATAAAGTGACCATCATGGTTGTTAAGTGAATGCCAGGATCATTACGTGAATCAATTGTTTGCATGGCCCAGTCTTGATAAAAACTAGAAGTAAAGGTCAATTTTTGGCAAAGACATTGTAAATACCCCTGGGAAGTCTGTCATAAGTGGTTGCTAAATGACTGGGGTAAGTTAAAGACTACCTGTGCTTCAAATTTATGCTGGAAGTGTAATCAGTAAGTGGAGTTATTTTACTATGTTTGGTAGATGTGAAAATAACTAGAAAGTTTTGGACCCAATTATGTATCTTAATCCAGGAAATTTTTAAGAGTAATATAAAATTGAACCCAGAGGCTTTTCTTTTGAGACTGATCAATAATCAACGTGAAAAAAGTCATGGAGCTTTGTTTTTATACACGATAACCACAGTGCAAAGGTGAAAAATTTGACATTGCCCGCAATGGAAGAATGGATGGTAAAGATGATGGAACTTTTTGAGGTGGCCAAACTGACAGCTTTGATAGAGAAAAGACATCCAAGTTTAATACTGATGCAAATTCCATACACTTTTTGTCTATAAGGATCTACTTTATATTTTTTTCTTCATGTTTTCTTTTTTTCTACACTTTTGATTTTATCTTTTTTTTTGTTCTTGTAAATTTTTATCTTTATTTTTAAAGTTTTTAATAAAGTTATGAGAAAAAAGAAAATAATTTAGTTTAAATTTCAGCAAACCATAATTCTAGAATTGTTTCTTAATTATATTGTTATCACATGGCATTCATTTTTATTACTATTTTTCTAATTTTAAGGAATATACATGTAATTTTATATTCATTTCTAAATAAATATTGTTTGTGTAAATTGTGCAAGTTTATATACAAAAATGCTTTCATCCTAATATGATCAGCAAATCAAAGAAATCATTAGCGATTTTATATAGTTTTTATTACAAAATTTAGTACAAAAATGTTTAGTTTTTGTATGTAATCTATTTTTATATATTTCAGACAAGTTTTAAAATTTTTCAATACTGTTCTGAAAGATGGAAAATCCTCTCCCAAGTCTAAATCTACTGATGCCCAAGGTTATGCCCCTATTTCTGTTTCACAGAATTTTCATTTTGTACAATCAAAGGTAAGTTACAGTACTTTTATAGTTATAAAAAATGAACTCTTAATATATGTGGCTTCTCTCTTAAGATTCACAATATTCTGAGGCTAATTAAAACCCTAAATATGCTTGTATAAATTCACTATGGGAGTTCTTCATTTGGGTGATAAAAATGAATACTGAATACTATCTAAGCTGAAAATTGACATGTGCAATATATAATTTTTGAAATCTCAATGAGCGAATCCCAATAGAACGAATTGGAATTGGATAGAATATTGTACCAGATACATAGGATAGCCAGTACAATGCAACTATATTCTAGAAATTTGGAATAAAGCCAGATGTTAGTAATAATTCATATTTAGCCTATAAGTATGTATAAAGCCAAAACACATCTACATTGATGATAATAATGGAACCATGACAGAATCTGACTGATATATATATATATTCTTTTTTGAATACAGATTTTTTCCAATTTATATTTAATAATTTTTTAAAAAAAATATAGTTCCTTTAAATGCAATTATAATAATGGAAAAAGACATACTAAACTGTTGATTGTATATGTTATATTTAAAAAAACACTTCTCCCTCCAAAGTGATAAAAATTAATATTTTAAGTCCAGTAGTAATTGATACATCAAAATTAGTTTTAAGAATCTGATATTTCTTTAGTTTCTTCAGTGCCTGATCAATAAAATTTGAATGTTCCTAACATAACACTAAAGACTCTCGGATACCACGCAACTCTGTTGTGAAAGCAATTTTATACTGTGATGATAGGCTATATGATTTATTCTCTATATTCTAAATGCAGCACAGCCCATTTAGTATCAAATATACTTTTGATTTATGAAATACAGATAGTCCTTGACTTACAACCATTTGTTTAATAACTATTTGAAGTTACAATGGCACTGGAAAAAATGATTTATGACTGTTTTTCACATTTATGACCATTGCAGCATCCCCATGGTCACATGATCAAAGTTCAGATCCTTGGCAACTGGCATGTATTTGTGACAGTTGCAGTGTCCTGAGATCAGCAGATCAACTTTTGCAACCTTCTGACAAGCAAAAGTTAATGGGGAAGCCAAATCCATTTAACAACCATGTTACTAACTTAACAACTGCAGTTACTCACTTAATAAGTGTGATAAGAAAGATCATAAAATGGGACAAAACTCACTTAACAACTGTCTTACATAGCAATGGAAATTTTGGGTTCAGTTGTGGTTGTAAGTTGATGACTATATCAATTAAATATTTTATGTCTTTTAAGCATTATAATAAAATACTTGTTAATCTTCAACATATATTAATATTTGATAATTTAATTCAGGATAAGGTATACCTAATAACAGAAGTATTAGAAAGATTCTTAATATATTTTGTTTAACATAAAATGGATGCTTTGATTATCTTTTTTATATTTGATAGGACTCAAAAAAGAAACAGACAGCAATGGCAGCAGGTATCAACAGTTTCTAAGAATGCAATCTATAAAGAATATATTGCTGTGAGACTTTTGTAAAGTAAAGTAAATATGTTAAATGCAATTACAGAAGTTTAGATAAAGGAAATATATATTTTCAATATCTTGTTTCCCCCAAAATAAGACATCCTCTGATAATAAGCCCAGATGGGCTTTTGAGCACATGGCAATAAGGCAAAGTGCTTATTTCAGGGTTCAAAAAAATATATGACATGGTCTTATTTTCGGGGAAACATGGTACATAGTAATTAAATTTTAAAAGTCAATGACAGAATATAACTAAATAGCTTAAATTTATAACACTGTTGAAAAGCAGTACTTCTGACAAATCCTCAAGGTTCCAGCTATCACATTGCCCCCAGAGTCACGTGATTGTGAACTGGGCACTCAGTAATGGGTCTGGATTCTCTTGTTTAACAAACTGGTGATTCACTTAATGTTAGCAACATGCAATTGCCATTGCTAACTGATGTGGCATTACATGATGTGCTTTATAACTGCATTGTTTAGTGATGGAAATTCCAGTCCAATGGCTGTCATTACCTGTATAACCATTCCTCATTATTGGACATGGTGATTAAAATTCTGGTAATTGAAATTCAGGAATGTGGGAAAATATTGTTGAAGTAAGGATATGTCCCTTTAACTTTATTGAGATATGTTACAAGTATCTTATCTTCGGTTATATTTAAATCTGATTGTCTTAACTGGTATCAGATTTTCTTAATACATTAGAAAGAGCAGATGTATAAAATGTGATAGATCCATATCTAGCATTTGAAAAATAAAGGTCTCCAAGACAGATAACATATAGCACATCACCAAACTAAAATTTGATCATACTGTGCAGACTTTTCCTGGAGGATTTGAACTGTACAGGCAAAACATTGTGACACTGTTGATCATCTGTTTAGTTTGTCATGATATTAAAATAAAATTTGAGGCAACTTCTAGTTCATGCAAAGATATCCGCATGAAGAACCATTAAATGTATTTTAAGAGATTAGGGTTAGAAATCTAAAATTTCTATCAACTATTATTTAACATTGTAATATCAGGGCCATACTTTCAGGCTGATTGTTAGTCCAAAGTGTTGGCAGGCCTTGCTAAAACTGTCCATAAGTTGTTGAAGGTCTTCAACAGAGTGAGAAGTGACGGCAGCATCATCAGCGAAGAGGAAATCCCGTAAGCATTTCAGCTGGACTTTAGACTTTCCTCTCAATCTAGAGAGATTAAAGAGTTTTCCATCTGATCTGGTCCGGAGGTAAATACCCTCTGTTGCAGTTCCAAAAGCATGTTTCAGCATGACAGCAAAAAAGATCCCGAATAAAGTTGGTGCGAGGACACAGCCCTGCTTCACTCCACTTCGAATATCAAAGGAATCTGAAGTTAATCCATCAAAAACTACAGTGCCCTTCATTTCCTCATGAAAGGACCTGATGATGTTGAGGAGCTGAGGTGGACATCCAATCTTGGGGAGAATTTTATAAAGGCCATCCCTGATAACCAAGTCAAAAGCTTTTGTAAGATCTATGAAGGCTACGAAAAGTGGCTGTCTTTGTTCCCTGCATTCTCCTGCAACCGTCTAAGGGAAAATACCATGTCAGTAGTGGACCTGTTGGCTCAAAATCCACACTATGATTCTGAATAGACTCTCTCTGCAAGCACCTGGAGCCTCTTCAGTACAACACGGGCAAGCAGCTTCCCTACAACACTAAGAAGAGAGATGCAAAGCTGGAGTGTCCTCTCCAGAGCACAAGGCCTGGATAGATAAATATGGAGGATAGACTGTTACCCAAGCAGCAGATCCCCCCTCTCCACGACGCTGAAATAGTCCAATGGAACAGCAAAGCCGATACGATTAGTTCCAGCTGCGTCGCAGGAGTTACCAGAACATGATTGTACAGTCATGAACTGCTTCCGGGACTCCGGCTCCGGATTTTGCCTCGAGGTTGATTCCTGAAGCCTTTTCCAGTAGTAGATATAGCCACAAGGCAGTGGAGGTTTGTAATCAGAGTTTCCCTTCTCCTAGAAGATGGTTCTGCCGTTTTATCTGCCGTTGGGGCATAAAGCCCTCTTCTGCCTTCAAAACAGTTGACCATCTTCTCCTGTAACCCTGGGTAGGGGCCCTTTCGAGGTGCTACTAGCCAGGCCAACTGGACCAAGGTTGTTTTTTTTTAGAGGTATTACTCCTCTAGCACTCCTCCTCGCTCCAGGACTCTTCTCCAGGTTTTGCCTCGAGGTTGACTCCTGAGGACTTTCCCATAGATGGGTATAGCCACAAGGCAGTGGAGGTTTGAAAAAAAAAACAAGTCATTGGTCAGGACGTGGATTCACCTCCCTGTATTACAATCTCTGCACAAGACTGGAGATCGTACATGACTTTGTGTACCAGGGCTCAACTATCTCTGACACACTGTCTTTAAATACTGAGCTGAATAAATGTATTGATAAAGTGGCCACCATGTTTTCCAGACTTACAAGGGGAGTATGGCTTAATTAGAAGCTGACGGAACATACAAAGATCCAGGTCTATAGAGCCTGCGTCCTGAGCACACTCTTGTATTGCAGTGAGTCTTGGACCCTCTACGCACGGCAGGAGAGAAAGTTGAACACCTTTCATATATGCTGTCTCCGACGAATTCTTGGCATCACCTGGCAGGACAAAGTTCCAAACAGCGCAGTCTTGGAACGTGCTGGAATTTCTAGCATGTATAAACGATTGAAACAGCAACGTCTATGCTGGCTGGGGCATGTTGTGAGAATGGCTGATGGTCGGATTCCGAAAGATCTCCTTTATGGAGAATTAGTGCAGGAAAAGTGCCTCAGAGGGAGACCACAGCTGCGATATAAGGATATCTGCAAGAGGGACCTAAAGGCCCTGGGAATGGACATTAACAACTGGGAAACCTTGACCTCTGATCGTTCAGCTTGGAGGCTAAAGCCTTCTCCAATTCGAAGAGACACTTGTTCAGCAGGCTGAGGCAAAGAGGCAGTCCTGGAACCAGCGAAATCTGGGGGCTGGGCAGGGGACAGAATGTATCTGCCCTCAGTGTGGAAGGGATTGCCACTCTCAAATTGGCCTTTTTAGTCATACTAGATGCTGTTTTAGGACCTCTTTCCAGAGCACAATACCATAGTCTCTTGAGACTGAAGGATGCCAATGATCAGGGCCATAGTAAGTTTCTTACTGCTAGGCCTATGATCAGTTTGTCATGATTCTCATAACTTGTTCTCTGTGCTAATTTTAGAGATAAAATTACAGAAATAAATGAAGCTCAAAAGGAGTCCATGAGAAACTGAAAGACTGAGAACCCTGCATCTAAATTATGACATTTGAGAGCTATTTTTGTGGCCTCTAGCACTATTTAAATTTGGTTGGCAATGAACTGCCAAATTATAATAGCAAAATTCTTTGCTACGTTTCATTGGGAAAGAGATACACGTACTAATTCACCAACAAGATTGATGTACTATTAATATTTAAAATAATCTCTTCATTCTCCATCCCCTTTGATGATACCATGTCATTGCCATTTTCTGCCATTGAAAAAAATTACTAAAATTAAGGCTCTCAGGGTTCAAAGAGATTATCTACCCCTATTCTAAATAACAATCCTTGTCCCCATTATCCTATCGTAGAAGTTTATTTAAAAAGCAGCAGATTGATACTAGAAGATAATGTAACATATCCAAAATAATTTGTCCTGTGTCTGAGTTAGAGTTTTTATTTTTTATTGTTATTAGAGACAAAATAACATATAGAGGAATTTTGGAATAAGTGATAGATATCAAGTAGTATTCAAATTACTTTTACTACCGGTATTATTGAAAATAAGTTCATTTTAAGCACATATTTTAATGAACAATATTAACTGTTTCATTACAGATGTAGAAGCCCATGCCAAAGATCATGGTGCTGTGAAAGAAATATATGATAGCTCTGATACAGAAGGAAGTTCAAAAAAGTCGCACAGAGGTTTGAGTGTAAGATCCAGAGCATATGTGTTTCCATCTCGGTCCAGTGGAAGTGTACAATCTTTCTATGATGATATTTGTGATATTTGCTCAGCGCAATTTTCTTTATCAGATGAATTTACTGTAGAAAAACCATGTTCAAATCTGCCCAGCACTACTACCAAACCAAAAGAAACTGTTTCTGTTGCATGTCAAACAAACCATTCTTTGAAAGATGATCAAAACTATAATATTAATACCGATATGTCACCACAGCTCAAGAAACCAACTATTTCAAGATCAAAATCTGAAAATGATATCGTAAAGGCTTCCTCCAGTAATACATCACGTCCAGTAGAATTATTGACTCATGTTTCTGAAGTACAAAATCCATGATCCGTATGTTTATATCACATTGAAAAATTCGAATTAACCTTAAATGCTGATGATTATATTTTTTTCATAAAACAACAAAGTTCTTAACTGAATACAGTCACATTAAGAATAGCACACAAAGTTCGGTGATGGAGTCTTGTTCCAGCTTTATAGGAAGTTCTCCATTCTTGATGCTCCATTTTAAGATTATGGTACCTCTGGTATTTTTAATCTGGGATATTTTGACCACAAAATGTTTTGTAGACTCACAACAGTCATGCAACAACATAGCATCCATAAAACTTGTAGAATGTATTATAAATGGACTAAGAATTATACTGTTAGAAGACCTATCCGGGATTTATTACATCAAGACATGCCCTCTCTGCAGGTTGTTCAAATGATTTCAAACTCCTCAAAGCATTCATGCATTCAATGTAGGTTCCTGTAGGGATTTTGCACATTCAGTTACATTTATGCTCGCTTTTATGTGTGCAAGGATGCTGAGGCTTTTTGGGAGTGTTATTGTGATAAAACTGACTAATTCCTAATCAGAACTAGAAATTACCCAAATTGTTCAAACCCATCTGGGTGAATTCATGATATGAATCAATGGCATTCGAGATTTTGTTCCTGTGGATCATTGGCTCTTGTGGTAGCATCAAGAGTGAAACCTGGCATCAATAAACAACGTTTTATTAATAAATATTGTATTGTGGCCTAAGAGAACATAGGTTTTGATAATTTTTACTGTCACAATGAAAAACTATTTATTTATTTTATTTTTGAATTTGTATACCGCCCTTCTCCCTGAGGACTCAGGGCGGTGAACAGCCAAGTAAAAACATCAAATACAAATATTAAAATACAGTTAAAATATACATATATAAATTTGGCCCCATTAATTAAAAACAATAAACAAAACACTTAAAAACACTTAAAAAATTAGGTGGAAATTAGGTGGAAAAATTGTGATATTATTCATGGGATTGAGACAGTCTTGCCATTATATACTTTTTCATCAAAAACAAATATTTCATTTGTGATACAGTGTCATGCAGTTTGGTTGTATTGACCTAGTTGCAAAGTTCACTAGCATATAGTGAAATTATTAAATAAAGTAGAAAATTTTTCTTCTTTTAAAAGGGAAATTGAAGTTCCAACTTGCTGGGGAATTCAAGTCTTTGCATAGCTTGACAATGGATGTATGGTAAGGCATTGATCTGAAAAGATAATTCTGGAATCTACGTATGTGTAATACGACAAAATCATAACAGCCATTTTCACAATGGATTAGGAAGCCTTATAAATAAAGCCCCAAAATGATTTATTTTCTTGTTTATTGGCAAAAAAGAATGCTGAGCTACACTGCTAAGCAGGATGGAGAACAAGATGCTTTCTTCCTTTTGTAGTTTATTGAGTTTCTATGGCAAGGGTGTAAGAAAGATGAGGCATTTCCATTCCCCACCACCAGTTTTTAGTTTCTTGTTAAAGTTGGTGGGTATAACTTAGGGGTGGGTTCTATTTACCTTTACTACCGGTTTGCAACGGGGCCATGTGAGCACGCTCACTTCGCTTGCTCGCACTTCTGCACATACGCACAAGCTTCCTGATGGGGTCAGTAGGCGGAGCCTCCCATTGGTCCGAACCGGGGACAACCCACCACTGGTATAACTAATATACATGTTTTGATGATAAACGCTTGTAAATAAAATACAAGAAAAAGCCAAAGGCCAGGATTTTAAAGCAACCTGCCTATCAGACCTTGTAGAAAAAAATACCTAAACAGGTAGGTTGCTCTGTAAGATGCTGTTTCTCCATGAATCTGGTTCACTGCATGAGATGTCCTGTGAGTGTATTAAAATACCAGCCCATGTGGAAGCAAAGCATCCTGCAGAGTGACCTACCTGTTGGACCATGTTTTTCTGCATAGGTCTGGCAAGCAGATTGCTGTACAGAGATCTCAGGCTATCTTACTAGCAGTACAATTGCTAGAAATCACAAAATTTACCAGACCAAAGTACAGCAACCTGCTTGTCAGACAAAGATAATTAGAGCAATACTATAAGTTTCTCATAGCTAAACCTATCACTCTAGCCAACTATCACAACTTACCACCTCCCTGAGCTCAGGTCAGAACTGCAACTGGTAGATATTTATTCCACCAGCAGTGAAATTCACTAATCACTACACATCCCAGATGACTGAGGCGTTAAAGTCCATACATACTGTGACAACTTTAAATCACACAATCTTAACTAAATGGAAAGTAGTTGGAAATGTATATGGCATCAATTGCTATGCTAATACTGAAAAATAAAGTGGCTTTAAGCTGAACACTTCTTGGCATTCTGTAGAATTAAACACATTAGAATTAATTGGGGTTTGCCACTTAATGCATTTTTAGATATTGTTTTCAACAGTGATAAGTATGTTAAGTTAGGTTCTTTGGAAAAGTAGATTGTGGCAATACTGCTCAAGACCTCAGCATTTAGTATGCAATTTCTAAAGGATTTTCGGGCAAGGACAATGTCTAAATACCTAGGAAAAAGTCTATTTAAAAACCCACATTTTTTAGGGTTTTTTAAAATACATCCAATATTGTCTTCACAAGAAAACCAACAAAAGAAATACACGATTTTACAATGCAATTTTATGCTTATTTACTCATATCCAATTGAATTATGTGAGCACAAGTAATGTAACATCTTACCTTGATTATTCAGAAAGAATCTAGTAATACTGCAGTGTTAACTAGAAACCATATTGGAATGAATTGTGCTTTTGAGTACATATGCAAAGAAGTTTTAGGAAGTGCAATGCCCCCAAAATGAATATACAACTTGAGGTCTGCCGAGGCCCTATTTTAACTATAAAATTAATCCGTGGTCTATTACTATATGCGGAAGGAATACCTGTCTCGGCCCAATCGTGCGACACTTTTCAGAAATCTAAATCCCGGGGTGCCCGTTCGCTTTGGCTCGAAGGGAAGGTGGGATTTAAGCATGTGGTGAGCCAAAGCAGGCCGTAGCAGCGGCGGGCATCAATGCAGGAGGAGGAGCTAGAGAGGCCTGGCTGACAAAGCTCGCTGCGTAGACGGCTGGTGACCAGGAAGAAGAACGCCGCTTTAGGCTTAGGGAGGAAGCGGGCTCTTGTATACCTGGACGCCTCCTCCCAACTCCCAGAGGTCCAGAGGCGCCCTGGGCTGAGGCCCTGATGGTGCCCGTGGGCTGAAACCTCCGGTTCTTTCCTGCTGCTCTTTCGGTGCTCGAGCGGTGACTGGGCATTCTGGCGGAAGGCGAGAAAGGGATGGTCACTCCCTGAGGCGAGCGGACGAGAGGCTAAGCAGCTTAGGTCGGGTAGGGAGCTGGCATGAGCTTCCAGTATCGGGTTGCTGCTGCTGCTGCTGCCCGGGAAAGGCCGAGGGAGAGCCGCCGCTGTCGCCTAGAGCTGCCGTTGTGTTTCTGAGAAGGAGAAGGCCCCCCACTTCCCTTTGGGGAAGATGGGAAATTGCTTGAAATCGCCCACTTCGGATGATATTTCCCTGCTGCACGAGTCCCAATCGGACAGGGCCAGCTACGGGGATGGGACTGAACCGGATCAGGAGCCGCCGCCGCCATATCAGGTATTGCGAGAAACCGAGAAGGAGCCGGTCCCGGTTGGGGCTGGATAGGAGAATGAAATTCAGCGAGGGGGAATTTTCTAACGGGGTAGCCGAATCGATCGGTTGCAACAAGAACGAGAAAGGGGGTCTCGGGGCACCATAAGGCTCGAAGGTAACTGCGGCGCGGGTGGGAGGGGGGAGTACAGCTCGGGCGCCTGTAGGGCATGTATTGACCCCCGGATTCATCGGGAAGGGAAACATAAAATACAATCGCTAATGGACCAAAGCAAGATTCCCATCCGTTGATTTCGTGGGTGTGAGTGTTTGACTTTAAAAATGAAAGTCTGTTGCCTTGCCGGTTTGGAGTAAATGGCCACCGATGAGCAAACAAAAGTAGGGGCTTTCCGTTCACATATGGTTACCAGTAGCAGTAGTCTGTTCCTGAGGCCTGAAATTTGACATCTGGCCAGATCTCTCTCATCTAAACCTCCTCCAGTCTGGTGGAGGAGAAGCCCGGCTTTCCTCCCTCCATCTCTCTCTTTCATTTGCTTTTCAGTACTGTATTAAAAATTCAAGTATTCAAAATTCTGTTTGTGGTTTTTATAGGTTGACTCTTCAGAGACAAAATATAAACCACTTAAGCTTGGGATACTGGGCAAAATACAAACTTTGTTTAAAAAAACCCACACAAATATCTATCTTAGGCGAATTAAGATGTGTTAGATTCCAACTGTTTTTCACTCGGAATTCAGCTTTTAATATTAAGTCAGCGAATTTTATTTCCAAGTAGTATAATCAAGATTGTACTTAATTGACTATAAAGTTGGATAGATTTGATATTTAATTCTAGGAATTTATAGCTGTCATTTCAGAAATATTTTTCTTTATCTGGGTCATAAAAGGAGGTTCTAGTTTTCCAGCCAGGGCAGCTTCCTTTGTTTCTACACAGAGTGACATCACTGTCTGGTGTTGCTTCCTTCTTATTGCCTTGTTAAACCAATAACAATCCCTCTGTGTGTGTGTGTGTGGGAGAGAGAGAGTTCCTTTTTTAGTCTCTTGAAATTTGTAACCCTACTAACACGTAATTTAGGGATTTCTGTGGCAATATGCCTTATTTCCTTTGTTATAACTGGTACTAAGCATAAGAAAGAAACATTTTATTATTGATTTTCTACCATTCTCTTACCATGTTTTGTTTCTTTCTCATTATTCATCATAACTTTTTCCCCCTATTCTTGGAATACATGACTAATGGGTGGATTGGATCAAACAAGTGATAACTGGAATTCTGCTGATGTTAGAGGCAGAGGGTACGAAGGCAATTTTTACAATCAATGCTGTCTGCAGCTCATGTTCCTCCTTAAAAATTGCTATGGGGCACTGCTACTGAGTAAGATGAAACATGACTCAAGAGAACTGCAAAAGGTGTGAAGTTTGTGAATATTGCTTTTCTGTTCCATTGTACTTAGCAGAGATCCTCTATTTTAATCCTGGAGTTTTAATGACCAATCTACTGTAGCCATTTCTGCACTGATTAGTTAACAGCACTGCATGTTTATTTCCTGTGTGGATAATAATTTATATTATGCATGCAGCCTGCCTTTTCAACAGTGTTGCTAGTTCTCATCCTCAAATAACCTTGTGAGAAAGATGAGGCTGCAAGATCCTGACTTCCCAAGTTCTGTCAGTAAACATCACAATTTAGATCTTCCAGATCCTACTTCAGCATTGTAAACAGTGTACCCTCCTTTTAATGGATAAATGCACAATAGTGTATTATTCTAGGTTCAGTCCTTGGTGAAAATCAGTGAATATATTCTGAAAATCTAAGCAATAATGCTTAGAGATTTTATTAAAGATTTATGAAGATTTGATTTATTCTCAGTGCTTGCTTATTTTTTCAGGATATGGGATAAATGTTTTCTTGGGAAACTATTGATGAGCTACCAGTCTTCAGATGTGAATAAATATATACTCAGAATCCTGTTGTGTTCAGTGAGTTAAATTTCCAAGTAAGTATGCATAGGATTGCAGCCCTTATATATTTCTTACAGAGTCTTGCATAATGCTGCTGCTAAGGACAGTAGTCAGAGTCCAGTGAAATTACTCATGCATGTACAAAACTTGTGCATTTGATGTTCATCATTTATTTCCACCTAACGGAGTGTCTATCACTAAACCACTATTAAGCTTGTAAGTTTGTATTTTGTTGCATCCGTATACTTGGCATGCATATATGGTGCACTGTGTCAATTATGTATTTTCATCAAGGTGTAAAAATATTTCAAGAAGATTAGATTATAGTAAACAAATTACAGCAAGCATTGACTTCTTGCTTAATGCAATGAATTAATTTTAAATGCTAATGCGAAGTATACAATGGCTACAATTGATTTGTTTATCTGAGTAATTTGACAGATAAATGAAGGAATGATGACTGGTATATAGTACTGTGGACTCTTAACATTACACTCCTATGCATGTTTAGTTAGAAGTAAACGTTGTTTGTAGCCCAGATCTGGTAGTTCCAGATACAGTTGCAAGAAAAAGTATGTGAACCCCTTGGGATTACGTGGAGTTTTGCATGAATTGGTCATAAAATGTGCTCTGAACTTCATTTAAGTCACAACAATAGAAAAACACAGTCTGCTTAAAATAATAGTACACAAACATTAGATGTTGCCATGGTTTAATTGAACATAACATGTAAACATTCACAGTGCAGGGAGGAAAAAGTATGTGAGCCCCTAGCCTAATGACTTCTCCAAGAGCTAATTGGAGCCAGGAGTGAGCCAACCTTGACTCCAATCAGTGTGATGCTATTGGATGTGTTGCTGACAGCTATCCTGCCCTTTAAAAACACACACCTGTTTTGGGTTTACTGGTTTCAAGAAGCACTGTCTGATGTGAACCATGCCTCACAGAAAAGAGCTCTCAGAAGACCTATGATCAAGAATTGTTGACTTGCATGAAGCTGGAAAGTGTTACAAAAATATCTCCAAAAGCCTTGATGTTCATGTGTCCACAATAAGACAGACTGTCTACAAATGGAGAAAGTTTAGCACTGTTGCTACTCTCCCTAGGCATGGTCGTCCTGTAAAAATCACTGCAAGAGCACAGCGCAGAATGCTTCATGAGGTAAAGAAGAATCCTATAGTGTCAGCTAAAGACCTACAGAAATCTCTGGCACATGCTAACATTTTTGTTGACACATCTACAATAAGGAAAACATTAAACAAGAATGGAGTACATGGGAGGACACCACAGAGGAAGCCATTGCTGTCCAAAAAAAATATTGCAGCATGTTTGAAGTTTGCAAAAGAGCACCTGGATGTTCCACAGCACTACTGGCAAAATATACTGTGGACAGATGAAACCAAAATTGAGTTGTTTGGGAAGAACACACAACACTATGTGTGGAGATAAAAAGGCACAGCACACCAACATCAAAACCTCATCCCCACTGTAAAACATGGCGGAAGGAGCATCATGGTTTGGGGCTGCTTTGCTGCCTCAGGGCCTGGACAGATTGTTGTCATTGATGGGAAAATGAATTCCAGAGTTTATCAAGACATTTTGCAGGAAAACGTACGACCATCTGTCCGCGAACTGAAGCTCCGCAGAGGATGGGTGATGCAACAGGACAATGGCCCAAAGCATACAAATAATTCAACAAAAAAATGGCTTCAACAGCACAGAATACTCCTTCTGGAGTGGCCCAGTCAGAGTCCTGACCTCAACCCGATTGAAATGCTGTGGCATGACCTTAAGAGAGCGATTCACACCAGACATCCCTAGAATATTGCTACACTGAAACAATTTTGTGAAGAGGAGTGGTCCAAAATTACTCCAGATCGTTGTGCAGGTCTGATCTGCAACTACAGGAAATGTTTGGTTGAGGTTATTGCTGCCAAAGGAGGGTCAACTAGTTATTAAGTCCAAAGGTTCACATACTTTTTCCTCCCTGCACTGTGAATGTTTACATGTTATGTTCAATTAAACCATGGCAACATCTAATGTTTGTGTAGTATTATTTTAAGCAGACTGTGTTTTTCTATTGTTGTGACTTAGATGAAGTTCAGAGCACATTTTATGACCAATTCATGCAAAACTCCATGTAATCCCAAGGGGTTCACATACTTTTTCTTGCAACTGTACAGGATTTGATTTAAATCGAGTTGATTTAAATCACAATTTAAATCATGATTTAAATCACTAGTAAAAAGGCTTGATTTAAATCAACTCGATTTAAATCATAATTTTTAAAGAGCAACTGTCATCTCTGCTACTCCTTTGACCCACTGTTGACTCACCGATAGTCCCAGTGTTGCAGAACATACAGCCTCATGCTACATAACTAAGCTCCATTTCATGCTGAATAAACTAAATTATTTAGTTAAATAATTAGAAAGTTTTCTTAAATAGAAAACTATCTTACAATAGATTTTTACCCAAAAGTTTTTTATTAAAATAAATTTGATAAAAATAAAAAAATCCGATTTAAATAAAAAAAAATCTGATTTTTTTGATTTTTTTAAAAAAATCATTGATTTTTATCCACCCTGCAACTGTATATGCCTTCATAACTCTGCCAGTTAATGGAAGTAGATGTTACTGAAAACAGCAGACTTTCTTCTACAGTAATATGCACAGGATTGTGTTATATTAGAGCAATTCTTGTACAATTTAACTTGAGTACATCTTTTTCAACTCAACTTAACTTATGCACTGGATAGCTATGGCTGCAATCATATGCATATATAAGGGAGTAAGCCATATCAAACGCATTAAAACTAATTTTCAGGTAAACATACATAGGAATGGGATGAATAGCTGCATGGAAATAATGTAAGTGTTAACAAGATCGGTGCTAACTTGGATTAAATATATTAAGTATTGCACTCTAAGACGAAAACATTACGTATCTTTGAGAGCATTTTATAGCTTTAAAAAGCAATGAGCTGGGTGCTGCCATTTATAAAAAGATATTTTTTTAGTATTGCCAACATTGTAACAGCCAGCAACAGGCAGAATATCAAAGTATGTTATTTTCAGAAGTGCACATTTCAGGGCATATTACTAATATAAACTGAGCATTCATATTTATACTAAAAATAAGGACTATGTCATTCAGAACTCTGATATTTAGAATTCATTTTAAAAAACAATATAAAAGGATTCTTATTTGTGTTTCCTTTTTTATAAAATATAAATTTAGTATACAAAGCTTCATAGACAATTTTATACCAGCAATGGAGAAAATACATAAACGCAATACATATTTATTTACAAATTGTAAATTTATAAGTAAACCTTCTGTTAAAATTAGAATTACTTCCTAGTGAGTTAGCCTATCCTATAGGATTTGAATACTACAGTTTGGATTGCTTCTTTGAATTATTTCTGAGTTTTGCTTTTAATTCATTTTTTTCTGTTCCACCTCCTTTTTTTTTGTTTTATTGTTGATAATTTTTATGCTACTTCAGAATTATGACAATGAACATTTCATTGAGCATATAATAATGAAAAATCAAGTATTTCAAAAGTTTTCGGAATTTAATCCTATCATTTCCCCCTTTATTGAGATCCACATAAAACTCACTGTATTTATAATCTAGAAATGAGTAACAAATAACTTTACAAAAACAAAGCACAGAAATCCTCCCAGCTATTTATGGACTTGACATCTGCAGAATCAGGTTAATCTCTGTCACTGCTTAATTAAATTATGCTGAAAGGAAATATCATAAATGAATATAAGATACTAGATAATGCATTTTCAAAACCTACCCATCATCAGACCTTTGACAAACATGGAGAGAAGATGTAGTTCATACCCCGATTTTCTTCTCTGTTATCTATTCCATCTAGCTCAAGAGAAAAGAATGTTGTGAACATTTGGATACATTGTTGTACACATGCCTTTGTAATTTTATTTCTTTTGTCCCTTACAATGTTGGTAGTGGGGTTTTTTTTTGAGGGGAGGTATTTATTTGTTTGGTTTTTCTGCTTCACTTGTGATCAACTCTTTAGAGCTTTCAACCTGAGGATACAAGATCTATAAGAGGTCTTGTTGTTTATACATTAGCATATGAGCACGGGAGCTGCTGGGACTCAGTGTAATTTCATTTTGTTCATCATTAATACAGGGGTCCCCAACCCCTGAGCTGTGCCCCATTACTGGTCCTCGAGCCTTTTGGAACCAGGCCGCAGAAGTGGTGGGCAAGGAATTAGCAAATGGAACTGTGCACACGCTTGCCTGCCTCATCCCCTCCACACACCCCACCCCGCCTGTCCACAAAGCTGGAAAGGTTGGGGAATTCTGCATTAGTAGGTCACCAAGAAAGTTATTTTTCTAAACTTCTGATAGATCATCTTCCAGGATTTTTAAGTTATTAGCTCTGTTTGTTGCTTGGTGGTGTCCATCTACCTTGTTTAAAACCCTTTCTATCCATTTTTGTAATGTTGCTTGTAACAGAGCTGCAGTATTCATAAATGATATTAAGGGACTCTTTCTGGTCTATCTAGAAATGATGTCCTTTTAGTGGACAGTTTTAAAGGAATGTATCAGACTTTTTTCCTCATGTCATTTGTTGACATGCTCTAGATTTCTTAGTGCTGTTATCTGTGGCATCTCTGGTGACTCATGGAGAAGAAAATCAGCTGAGTAAGAAGTATTTTTCATTTTTACCATCATCTCACGTTATTTTGGCCATGTTTTCTAAACTTAAGTATGTAGCTTTTTTTTTTTTGCAAAAGGAACAATACAGACATTCTTAAAGACAGTTTTGAATAATCTCATCCTTAAAAGACTAAGTTTAAAAAAATCTGAACATTGCTAAAACACAAACTCCATTTTTAAGACTTTCAAAATCCTCTCATTGCCAAATCAGGCAGGAATTCAAGTAACTCCAAGTTTAAATGGAAGGATAGTCAGTGTCTAATCCGCACTGAGCGAGGAGGCTTGAATTGCTTTTTTATTATGCCATTTCCTCTGCACTCTTCATTACTGTCTGAAGCATCACACTTGTAAGTAAGAAGAAGGTTCATGAATTTTGAAATGAGGTTTGAAATCCTCTATCTTGTTCCTGTTTTTCTCTGCTGTTGGGCTTCATTTTAGATTATTTTGATTAGAGCTCAGAGACTTCAGGAATGGGTAGCATACAAATAAAGTAAATTAATAAATAAATAGGTATGCATCATGTTGACAGTAGGTACTCTGAATAGAAACTGGGAATATAATAAGATCAACCGAATTTTAGTCATGCAGATTATTTTTACCATGCTCTGCCAGCCCATTTTGTTTAATCTGTTTTCCATCCAACTTTCTAACGACTGACAATTGTTTTCAGAATATATAATAATTATTACTGCTACAAATTTTACATCTTAGTAGTTTTCTTAGTGACAGATACATAGAATATTAAACTGCTGTCATATAAAGGATACCTATATGTAGCAATGGTAAACCTATGAAGTCATTTACAATTTTATAACACTTAGGTTTTCTGCAAGATGCTAAAGGGAGAAAAGACACTTCAACTTTCGATCAATTTAAATGCGAGCATAGGATCTAAACGACTAATAGTGAAAAAACATTATTTTTATAATGGTTTTCCTTCCAAATTATTTGGAGGAAAAGATATTTATTTATTTATTATTTGCACATATCTTAACATTATTTAAATATTAAGTAAATGTACTTAGAATATTGATTTCAACAAACAGCTTCAAGCATTCATAAATATTAAGTGACATATTTCCTGGCTCAGTGCAGAAAATGGCTTTGAATAATCTCTGCAAATTAGGCATTTTTCAGACACAGTGACTGGGAATTTGAGGAATTGTAGTCTCATTACATTTGGAGGACACCCAATTTGTTCAAAGCTGATCTTGAAAACTTTTCCCAGAGGGACATGTGGGCAAAAAGTGCTTTAAAATGTAAATTTTAAATTTAAAAATCTAGTGATAGGTTTCAAATATAATGGGAAGGTTTCATGTTAGTTTAAGAAATAAGAAATCTCTCCTATCAATTCAACACTTGAATGTTGAATTGAGTATGATGAGTATGATGATGTGAGCCATTTTGTTTGAAAATAACAAGGTTTTTGTGACAGGACTAACAACCCTCTGTCAAGCCAAATTCCTCTTGAATCATTGGGTGTTGGCAGATATTGAGACAGATTTATGCCCATAAGCAACAACAAATTAAATGCCTCTGTTGCTCAAATCAGGCTGGATAAGATTGGATAAGGTAAAGTTGGATAAAATCTACATGTTATTGCACTGATCTGATCAAGCTCTTAAATGTTCAGGAGACAATCTAGCTGGCTTCTTGCCAGTTTCTTTTTATGCAGAGTTCAGAACCACATCATTCTTTATTTAAAGGAGTTCTATTTTTTCAAGAGAAATCTGGACATATTATCAACGGATGGGAAAAAACTAGACTACACTCTCTTCTTTTTTAAGATCATCACCATTTTTGTCTTTGAAAAGTACTGCATTACTTTGATCCATAATTGGCTGGGTTCACGCAACATGCTAAGTCAAAAGTAAACCATGTACTGGCCTAATCAAAATGGCTGTCCTCCCTTACCTCCCACCGCCCATACATTAGCAGGTTAGTTCTTCAAACTGAATATCCAAGTTCATTGTGAGCCCACTTTGCCTTCAATCTTATCTCAGGACACCATGACACATAATTTAGTTGCATCTCAACTGCTGTAAAATATTGTATGTAAGATTGTTTTGAGAATCCACTGGTACAGAATGCTGTGGCTAGTCTCCTGATGGGACCATGTATAGAAAGCATGTGATTCCCTTGTTACACCAGTTACTAGTTATTGGTCCAGAGTAATACCTTCAGCTCTTCTGGGAAAGCATCTCAGGGCAATAACATATCAGATCTCCCACTGAGAGGATGGAGAATGAGGCCCTTACACGGGGAGATGTTCTCTTTCCATAAATACTCCCAAACAAGCTACAAATCCCACTAACATCAGTGTTAGGATTTATAACAGAGAACATTTCTTCCTTTCTTTCTGTCTGATCAAAATGAGTGTAGCAGGACTTTGTAATATTGAAGCCACCATTGCTACAGGATGAATTCCTCTGCTCCAAAAAATAATTTCCCTGTGGCCCAGAAAAAATTACAATAATAATTCTCAAATATCATTTTGCATCCTGAAAAATCATTCACGCTATCTCAGCTCACCTCACTGGGTGGTTGTTGTGGAAATCTAGAAAGAGGAAAGAGTATTAGGTATTAGATAAGTTATTTGTAAAGTAATAACAGTGGGATAAACACTTAATAAGAATAAATCATTTTTTCCTCTCCGATACAAATACATTTATTATGAAGCTACAATTAGGTTTTTGTTACGAGCAATGAGGATACGATCTAAAATTATACTCAGGTGATGTATCAACATTTCATTGTCAGATATGTTGTCTTGAATTATTTTGAGATAGCATTTGATATCATTGATTTGTTGTATCCAATTTACCTTATACTTTGGCAATTACATGCAAGGAGACTTTATTTATTTATTTATTTGTTCAACTTGTATGCCGCCTTTCTCCGAAGACTCAAGGCGGCTTCACTTAAGCAATATTATTTTATTGCTGAATCTCATTATTGTGGTTCATTGTACCATCTGTGATGTTCAGACTATATTGGGCATTTTTGTCTACCTATCGAATCCTTCCCAAGGACCTGGGATAGACAGATGTGAATGTTTGATAGTGCTACAGATATTACCTCAGGATATAAGCTGTTGCAAGTAAAGCTACTTTTTGCAATTGACTGATGGTGAATTTGTCAATGCTGGTAGTGTTCAAGTGGTGCTTCAGTTTTTGTTGTTGTTGTTTGTTAAGGCCACCCAATTCCAATAAAACTCTGGGTGCCTTATATAATATTAAGTATGCAATTAAAAACATAACATAAGAAAACGTAACTGTTTGGATAAGATAACAATAACAATCCATTTTTATTGACTAAGTCACAGCTGTGTTGTAGTTGCTCAAAGTATAATATTAAAATCAAAAGAGAGTGCTGTGTTGTATATCCTGTCAAACAACAATAACTGGACTATCCATGTTTATTATAGTTTTGCATGCTCAAATTGCTTGTAAGATCCACCCATAATATGTATCATCATGTACATTTCATTTCCTAACAGCATACACAGCCACAAATGAGCTTCTATAATTGTTTTTAAATGTTTGTGTAGCTGTGACCTTGACTCAACACTTGTGTTTTCATTTCTATTCCTCAGTATGAGAATAGAGAGGAGGACCTTTTTATAATCTTTTTCTTTGCATATATTATGTAAAATATAATCAGCTTTTCAAAGTAAATTACAGAATTTATCAAAATTTGATGTTGTCCTTGTTGGTCTTGCCACTTATTTCAGACATTCCTTTGAATGATAGTTGGATATTTTAACAACTCAGACCAGCATATATTGTAGTCTCTGTTTTAACGTTTGCAATATATGCAGCTTTTCTCTTCTCACTGAATGTTTAATACTCACAAAGTAAATCTGTGGCTACAACAATTCAGTAAATATTAGCATACAAGCATTTACCTCCATCTGTTGATGTATGTTATGTATGTATATTCCATAATTACATTTAAAATCAATTCTAAGAAGTTCCTAGCCTTCGGAAAGAATTCAGCAGGTTCAAGTTGACCACACTGAGGAAAATTAAGGTTAAAATTAAAACTCCTAAATGCTTTTCTTTACATAGAATTTGTGTCCTATTTTTTTTAACCTTATCTGTTTTTTCACATGAATTCTTCAGGTATCTTTGAGCATTTTAGTTTGATAATATATATATAAGAGAACTACAGTTCCCATAATGAAAACTATCATAAGATTTTATTTTTCTGCTGTATGAAAAATCTATATTGGCAGATGTATTTGTAGCCAAAGTGACACATGTTTTTTGAACTGGTAAAATTCTTTTTGTATATTTTAGCAATACTAGTTGAATTCCGGCTTTGGTAGAGTGATTATAGCCTCTTTGCAGTTTGCTGCAGAGCATCTGTTTTCATTCATTTTTTTTTTTCATTTAAGAAAAAATATCTTAAATTTTATTTCCTACATTTCAAATATGTTGCCAAAATGCTTAGATTAAATAGGTGGCTAAGGCTGCAGTTCTCGGCTAATGGAGAAATGGGACAGTAATCCATGTTTTGTCTCTAGTAAGAATTTGGGTATGGTGGACTGATTTTTGGTTTGTGATATAATAGCCCTATTGTATTCCTAAATGCTTTAGAAAAAGTTGTAGCATATATTGTGCGAAACATAACGTATGACTGTTGATGACTCGAGGAATGTAGAGTGCTGTTTTAGATACAAAAATCACTATCTAGTTACCTCTTATGAGCATGGAAGAATTTTGAATGTACAGTATGATTTGCAGTTGCTACACAATTCTATATGCTGCTGTTTTTTAGAAGGAAATGACAAAAGTCATATCTTAGTCAGAATTTTGCCTTGCATTTTCTCGGATTCAGTTGAACTGGGAGGGAAAAAATAGGTAAAGATAGCACATATGTGCTAGTCGTTCCCGACTCCAGGGGGCGGTGCTCATCTCCGTTTCAAAGCTGAAGAGCCAGCGCTGTCTAAAGATGTGTCTGTGGTCATGTGGCCGGCATGACTAAACACCAAAGGCGCATGGAACGCTGTTACCTTCCCACCAAAGGTGGTCCCTATTTTTCAACTAGCATTTTTTATGTTCTTTCGAACTGCTAGGTTGGCAGAAGCTGGGACAAGTAACAGGAGCTCACCCCGTTAAGTGGCACTAGGGATTCGAACCGCTGAACTGCCGACCTTTGAGTCGACAAGTTCAGCGTCTTAACCACTGAGCCACCGCGTCCCATTAGGGAAAAGATACAAAATCACATTTACAGGACATAAGAATAACATCAGAATAATCCTGAGTAGTTGATCTAGTGGAATTTATATATTTCTCTAGTTTTAGGTGGTAGTTGCTTAGCTACTTTGCTTTGGTAGCTAACGTTGCTTTATGCTGACATTGCTTTATGCTGCATTGATATGGTCTGTTTAAATTCTGCCAACCATAGCTTAAAACTTGGCTGCCTTCTTTGTACACCTTTAGCTTGAAGCCAGAAGAAACAAAGTGTTAGCTTCAAATTAGACTTTTTAAATTAGGCTTCTTCTTCCAAATATCAGAGTATTTCACTATTTTCATATATAGTACATTGGAGTTACTTAAACTAATAAATACATGGTGCTGCTTCACGAGTGACATGACTGCAGTTCTTCTTGTTTACATACAAGCAGTAAATACATAATCACAAAATAATTCTAAGCATACTTTTTTTTGAAAAATGAATGAGGAATAGGGCCCTTGTATTTGTGTTGAATCAAAGTTGAATTTCTCTTTCTATTATTGAAAATGATTCATCTACTAAGATACCATGGTAGATACTACTCAGATGGTTGTTTCTTACCTAAAAAGTAAGAAATACACCTATGCTATCCGTGTTATAAAAAAATTAAGTATATTTGATTTTTCTCTGTGTCTATGTTTTTTTCTCTCAATATAGTATATATATGTGTGTGTGTGTATGTATGTGTAAATAAAACTCATTTGCTTAAAAATGATAAGCTGAGTTTGGATTTGGTCCACAGATAACTTCTTTTGATTAAGATGCTATAATTTAAATTTTTTAAAGAGAATTGAAACATATTTAATCAGTCCTAATTTAACTCATACAGATTGTACTCGTGTTTCTTCGAAAATACGACCAGGTCTTATTTTCTTTTGACCCCCCAAAAAAACGGCTAGGCCTTCTTTTTGAGGGGTGTCTTAGTTTTCCCCCCATGCGCCTGGCCTGCCACTGGGCTGCTTCTTTCATGGCCAAAAAGAGCGACCCACTTGCCCAACGCCCCTGGCCTGGCCACTAGGCCGCTTTGAAAAGAGCGAGCAATGCAACCCAAGCACCTCGCGCACCCTTGCCTACCTGTAATGGTCACTCCAGCTACTGGTAGCCGTCCAGCCGAAAAAGCCTGCAGTCGTCCACTCTGGCAAGCCTAGCCGCGCATGCACTTAAATACGGCCAAATTTTGAGGGTAGGGCTTAATTTTAACCCACCTTCTTTTTGAGGTAGATCATGTTTTAGGAGAAACACTACATTTAATAACACAGAATTGGGAGCAGTAAGACATCGTTTGGCCTTTGTGAAGTAAAGCACAGGGCAGCTTTAATTGTCAGCCTGTGATTAATATAGTTTCTGTTTCTTGTATGTGTATCTTCGGTGCAAACTTGGCATTGGTATTAGAAATAGTTAATATTTAAATGAAATCATTCTTGGACGTGTGCCCTGGGAATTAAAATTGCACAGTCACTGCTTGCAAAGACAAGCTATGGCTTATCACAAACAGAAATATAGACTTGTTATACAGTATGCAATAATTTATTGCATACATAGAAAGGCCAGGGCAGTGGCAAAGTTTTTCTATGGATTTTTTTTCCTGACAGTTTATTGTAAAAAGCCAATAAACTCCTTGTTTTGAAATATGTTGTATGAAACAGTTTTCTGTCTTCCTGTGTACAAGTACTGCAAGATGGAAGAGAATATATGTCAGCCTTTATTGACCAGACATTCTATACTTTGACCTGGCATTTTATTAACTACCACTTGGTTTTAATCAATAACAATCAGAAAATTTTCCCACACTAATAGCTACATAGCACAAATAGCTACATAGCACAATAGCACAATAGCTGTGCTATTGCTAATAGCACTAATAGCTACATAGCTATTACATGCACTAATAGCTACATAGCACAAATAGCTACATAGCACAAACAAATGAGTGAAATACTTAGTGTTGGAGTATCATGTTAAGATCCTTGTTATCTCCTAAATGTGTATTTATTTCATAGAAATCATTGTAGCCTCTACAAACATAATGAACCAGGTGGCAAAAAGAGAATGCCATTCAGACAATAAGGCCCGTTTGTACAATTGCCACTGATTATTTCACATTATATTCTGTGATCTATCCCTGTCTGTGGTCCCGTTGCTTAGCTCTTCATATTATAATTTCAAAGACTTGCACTTCATTAATGAAATATAACCTCCAGATTGTCCATGTGGAGCCCCGTGGGGCCTGGACCTAAGTTACGTTGTTAAAGAGGGTTACCCGGTGAGACCTGAAACTCGAACTTTAGCAAGATAAAACAAAACCTATCGCACCTGGTGAGTACAGGAACCAGGTGAGGAAGCAACACCGGTGAGCAGCTGAGGGTGAAAACTCAGCTGGCTGGAATAGCCCCTAGGATATTATCTTGGAATGAGAGGAACAAGCTGTGCAGTAATTGAAGTGCAAAAAGCAATTGGTTGTAACAAGGAGATGCATGGTTCATTAACAACTTTGTCATCCTCTCTTGATTAGTTTCCAATCAAAAGTTGCATGGATAGATAATATTATAACTCATGTGATATTCCGCTTAGCGGAGGTTTTCTTTGAAATACAAGAGATAATATGTTTAATGGTTTTTTGCCTAGCCCAGATCCCATGAATATAAGAACTAGCCCATATTATGATACTACGTTTAGTTTCTGGACAAAAAAGAATTTGATTTTTAGTATTCCATATTACTTGAAGTTTTTACAAAATTTAGACAAATTGGCTTTGGCTAACCAGCAGTTTAAGAAATCTGTTTTAAGTAATTATTGCTTTAATTTAAGATTTACAATAACAAATTACAGGTAAATTCAACACAGTAATCACATAAGTATAATACATAACAATAAACAGAATAACTGTGTATATTAATGAAAAATTTAGTTTTCCAAATCTAAAATGAGATGAAAAACTCTGGTAAGAAAGATCCAGATGCAAAGTTCATATTGGCTAGTGAGATTGGAGGGGTATCAATTTAATGAATAAATAAATAAATAAAGTATATGACTCTGCAACTCTTATAAGAGTGCTACTTAATTTCTGTCTATGGAGATGCTTAGTCATCCAGGTCATGGTTGTCCCAAAGGTGCTTTATTTTTTTTCAAGAGGCAATTGGACTTTCTGGGTTTTTTTGTTTGTTTTTTGTTTTGAAGACATTTTGCTTCTCATCCAAGAAGCTTCCTCATCTCTGTAGCTTCCAAAGAAGCTTCTTGGATGAGAAGCGAAACTTCTTCAAAGAAAAAACAAAAAGTTCAGTTGCCTCTTGAGAAAAAAAAGTGCCTTTGGGACTACTTAATTTCTGTTTTGCAAGAATAAACACTATGAGTTTTATTGTGAACCACAACAAAAAATGAAGCCATAAATACTAATTTGAAGTTTAATTACAGGTGAATGATTATGTTAGTAAATATCACTGTAGCTGTTTTATTTCTGTATATTTTCTTATTTGGGAGTGGGGGGGAGAGAAGTTGGGTACATACATGAAGACATTAATATTCATGTTCATTAGTTTCTTCTATCTCTAACATTTGCTTTCTTCTCCAGAAAAGAAAGCAAATGGTAGAGGTAGAAGTTCAAATGTAGGCCATTGTAGCAGTCCTTGTCAAAATAACCTTTGATTTAGGATACTATCAGAAAGGTGTCAGTAACTGTATACAAAGAGCACCATCAAGTAGAACAGTTGTGGTTATTTGTCTCAAAGAATAAAATGAAGGTACCTTACTGGCAAAGGCAAAAAGCCAAGGCTATCACAACTGTAGCTGCATGTCCACATCCATTAAATGTGAAAATCCACCAGGAATATACAGAAAGCAAGAGAGAACGACAAAATAGAAATGCCACTTCATTAATTAGATGCACAGTGATTTCAGTCAAACAATTTGCTAATCCATTGTCTGCCTAACTGGCCTGAACCATTTTTCTATTGTGGCAATGTCCTGGTGAAACCTTTCCTCATGTTTGTCTCTGACTGCAACTAGATTTTTGGGAAAGAAGTCCAAGTGTGAATGCAGAAAATGAATCTTCAGTGACACGTTGCAATTCATGGTCTTGGTGCTGTGAGAAGTTTGTCACACAGCTGAATGTTGTTTGGTGCTCTATAGTTGTCACTACATCCATGAATGCTTTCTAGCTGATTTTCTTTGGTCCCATTAATAGATCCTTGAACTGCTTGTCATTGATGACATATCTGATCCGTGGACTAACAAAAATGCCATCCTTAATCTTGGCATCAGTTATTCTTGGAAACATTTGTCTCAACAAAAACCTTCATCTTTCTTGTCCATCGCTTTTACAGAATTTTTCATCAGTCCAAGTACTATTTGGAATGGAGGAAAAATATCTTTGTCAGGTCAACAAGTGGTTCATGTGCCATGTTTTTCCATTGTGGAACCAAATTCTTTCAGCAGTGGCCATTTCTTTTTAATGTAATGCAACTGTTTTGTACAGCTGTCCCATTCACATGCTGTATGTAACAACTGTGTTTGGTATATCTGAGTTGCATTCTTAGCAACAGAGCCACTACTCTTAGATCTCCACAGATATTGTAGTTATACTTGGTGTACTATATATGCTTCAGATATTTTCAGATGCTTCTTTCATGCGTGCAGCAGAGCCGACATGTATTGAAGGGTGTACATTGCTATTGTGTAAAAATAGAAGATTTCTATAAAACAGTATGTGATAGATTAGCTTACATGTTATATTCATGATTAGCAGCCAAAAATCTATAAATTGCATCCAAAAGTATTTAGGAAGCAAAATCTTTGTTTTTCAGTGAAATCCACATAGAGCATTTTATCACATTATTATATGGAGCAAACTAATCATCAGATTATTTTTATCTGGGTTTTATGAATTTCTAAGATACAATGACCTGTTTTTAGAGTATTACAAAATCATTATTAATGCACATTCTAATGAATATTGTACATAATCCAGATCTGAGGGATGAGTAAATGAATGAGGAATATTATTTATACTGAGTGAGACCACTGATTCATTCATCCAGGATCTACATTCAGTGTCCAGAGGGATGGTCAACTCTTTCACACAGAGGATTTTCCCAGTTTTCGTTACAGAGAATGGGTTTGAAACTTCACCCTGTAAATAAAATATATTCTCTTTAATTGAGTTATAGCCCTTCACTTAAAAATTCCCTTCACTTAAGGGAGGATAACCTCATGAACAGCCAGCACAGCTAAGAGGTAATGACACTTTCAGATCTATAGTACCTGAGATGAAGTGTTGTTTGATTGACAATGATGCAACTGCAACTCCCTCATCAGCTATGATTAATTCTGATTTCCCGGAAGATAGGGTTTCAGTATTCACTGTTTATTCTTCTTGGTAACTTTAGTTTTCCTTGAATTCCACTTTCAGAATGCCTCTTTTTAGAAAATGATAAGAAATGATATAATCAGATACAGTTATATTTTTACATTTTAGGATTTTAAAACGTGTGAGGCCGAATGAAATATAGTACTGGCGAATCTGTTCAAGCCTAAACCTGCCAAATCAAAAACACAGTGCAGAAGTACAATGGAGAACTCTGGAGGGGAGAGCTGATCTTCTGTCATTTATTTTTCCATGAGCTGATGCCAAAACTTTTGCTTTCACTTATCCCACTCACAGTAGCAAAGGGTGTAAAGTGAACTAACTGCCAGGAGAAAAGGCCCACAAGGAAAGGAGTTCCATTCTCTTGTAGGCATCTGCTCCGCCAGTCAGCCCTCAGGTTTATAGAGAGAGTTTCAACATAAGATATTGCCAGTACCGCATTTAAGTTGTGGTCCTTGTTGCTCTTAAACTAGGTTTCTGACACATAAATGGAATAAAGGCCCACCAAGGAAAGAGAGTCAGCAAATTTAACAAGCCAAAAATGGATGGAAACAGACAAATGCTTGTTTTTCTTGTCTCTAAACAACATCCTTTTAACCAATATCTATCTGGCATCTCTCATGTTACTTGTCTATTCCAAATATGAGGAAAATATTAATACTGCCAGCATATTAATATTTTATCTTTGTTTGAGAATTATACTTGGTTTACAATTTGGGGGCGAACATTTGGAATTTCACCTCCCCACCCCATTTTATATGCAAGAGCAAGGGATTCCTGGGGGAAAAAATCCACTTCACAGCCTAGTTTTAGCCATTACAGGTAATCCTTGACCTACAACCGCAGTTGAGCCCAACATTTCTATTGCTAAGCAAGACAGTTGTTAATTGACTTTTGCTCCATTTTACAGCCTTTCTTGCCATAGTTGTTAGGTGAATCACTGCAGTTGTTAAGTTAGTTACATGGTTGGTAAGTGAATCTGGCGCCCGCATTGACTTTGCTTCTCAGAAGGTCGCAAAAGGGGGGATCACATGACCCCAGGACACTGCGACTGTCATAAATATGAGCCAGTTGCCAAATATGAATTTTCATTACATGACCATGATGGATGCTTGTAAGTGTGAAAAATAAGTCACAAGTCATTCTTTTCAGTGCTGTTGTAACTTTGAATAGTCACTAAATGAAATGTTGAAAGGAGAGAACTACCTGTATACACAAATAGCTATATTAGTAATACAGCTATGCAAGGAGGCCTCTTGTAATGCATGTTATTGATAATGAAGCAGCTTTCTTTCAATTCTTAAAGCATCCCCATCTTTTGTAATGCTTGCATGTCTGTTTAAAAAGGTTTTTTCCCCTGGCTATTGTGGAGTGGGGTGTATGCATGCAAAGAAATGATCCATTAGGATGTGACCAATTTATTGCTTTGAGGAGAGTTTAGGTTATTGTTCCTTTTTTTTGCCCACTTCTGGTGTTAAAATCTGATATCCCAAAACTTTTCCCACTGCAGATATAATTCATTGGTTCAATATCTTTGCTGAGATTACAGTGTGAATACATAAATTCACAGAGATCATCATCCATCAATTGATAGCCTTAATCCTAATCTAACCTATTTGGTGGGAGAAAAGTGCAAGGCGATTAAAATAAGTGGATGTAATCTATTGATCTACAAAACTCACTGGCAAGTACAAAATTTTTGGCAGGCAAAAAAAGAGCAAAAGCCAAGGTTTATGTTAACTTACTTTGCACAGCCAAGTTCATAACTTAAGAGTATTAAACTATGTTTTCTCAGATACGAAACACATTTAAATTTTTGGCCAAATTGAGATATTTCCTTTTAATCTGTCCTTTTAATCTGTTCTTAATGTATTTATTATGTGTTTTTATTTGGCTGTACACTGCCCTGAGTCCCTAGGGAGAAGGGTGGTATATAAATTTGAAGTAAAATTAAAAAAAAAAAATTGATATTACAGCTTGAAGATTATATCTTGAAGAAATAGCCAAAAGGTTAAGAAGGGAGAAAGCAAATTGCTTTCACAGATGTATGAAATGGTAACAATTTGGTTTATAATTATAACTCTTAAGATCAGGTCACAAAAATGCTGTATGTTGTAGCAGCCTCTACATTCACTTTCAAGGGTGTGCTCTACATTCAGATTAATTTATCTCCTATATTTATTACAGTATTAAATTTGAAAAGGGCTTTACTGTAAATTTAAAGGCTCCTTAAACTCTTATTATAAATTCAATTTAACAAATTCAACTCATTTTAAAAATACTGAACTAAATTAAAATTACCGAGACTGCAAAATAATGACTAGGTAGCATATTCCAGCTATTTAGCATATTGTAGTTATAGATGAATTCTGTTAAGACCGTAAATGTTTTTAAATGTAATTTGGTATTGGACTGTAACAGAATGTATATTAGCTCATACTTTGCTTCATTTTGAGTTATAATCTGGATGCTAAGATCAGTAGGAATGGCGATAACATAGACAGTTGTCTATATCTATATCATTTATATCTTAGCTGAAGTTTTGTTATTCCAGATTTATACTATAGTAGATCATCTTAAAATCTACTTCAATATTTGCTTTTTCAACAATTTTGTGGCGATTTCTCTCCATGTACTTCCTAATGCATAAGGAAAGTTTACGGGGCAGAGGAATCTATTATTTAATGAATGATGAAGTTTTAATTAAATACTATATAACTTTTATGTTCTTGTTTGCTTAAAAAATGGCTGTTATCTTTTAACATCCTTCTTCCCTTGATGTCAGTGTAACTGTACAAAGCAAAGTTGAAAAATTCATCAGTGACAGCTTCTCTGTATTGGCAGAGTAAAAGTGAATCAATTAGCCAAGCCTGCAAGTAGATACTCATGTCAAGTTTATACATCTATTTAATTAACCCATAGAGAACTCCTAGAGTCAAAATTAAATTGTCTTTGCAAAGAACAGCTTAAAACCAATGACAGAGGAATTGCTGTTTATTCCATTTTTTTTTTATTACTAAGCCAAAAAACTGCGAGCAAGAAAAGAACTGTAACCTTCCAGCGATAGATCGAAGCAAATAATTTCCATTCATTTCTGTCATCAGCTTAAAAATGGCAAAGCCAATTTAACTGTGGTTTTTTTTTTCTTTTCTTCCCTATCCTCCCTCTTTTTAATTTAAGGAACAAGTTCCAGTTTACCATCCAACTCCTAGCCAGACCCGCCTAGCCACCCAACTTACGGAGGAAGAACAGATTAGAATAGCACAACGGATAGGCCTTATACAGCACCTGCCAAAAGGAGTCTATGATCCTGGAAGAGATGGTTCGGAGAAAAAGATCAGAGAGTAAGTTCAAGAAGTGCCATTTCTGATAGTAATGTCACCTAAGAGACGGCTTTCGTGGACTTTTTAAAAATCTTGTTCCTTGTTTGCAGTTTTCTTCACCTGCTTGGGCTGTATATGCCGCTTTTCTCTTGTCTTTCTTTTTTTAATGGTAAGCAGATGTTTTCTGGGATTTTTCCTGACAATAAATGTCTTCTGCACTGCCCTTGTGCACTGCCCTGACTTTTTTTTTTTTTTTTACAAAATTTTACACTAAATCCAGATGATTTTACTTTTCTTCTGAATTCTTTCCATGTTTTCTCACCACTTCTGGATTTTATTTTTCCTTGCCACAGAAAAACTGTTGGTTTTTTTAAACAAAGGGTGGAAATAGCCGTTCATTTTCTTTTGCATAGTGAAATGTGAAATTTAAAATACCCTAATTATTCTTATCTTTTCACCTAAAATCTGTATCACTCTGTATGATCATTCTGTATCTTAACAGCCTGGTTTATATTCATGCATTCATGCATAAATGTTTTATATTTATGCAGAAAGCTGGAGACCAAAACTTCTAGTCCGCCTTTTGACATGAAAGCCATCTCGGTGACTTTTTTCCCAACCTCTACCTGACAAATAATGAATGTAGGAGTCAATTTATTTTGAAAGACAATTCCCATTCATGCTGATATGAACTGTGTGGCAACAAACAGCTTTCCGGTGCATTTTTTTACAAGTATAACACTCAGTTGTGCTACTAATAATTGGATTAAATACTTTCCATATTATCATTCAAAGCAGATATGCCACATAATTATATATATTACAAAAATAATAATGGGCTGGTATACAGGAATGTAGCATTACGGATAGAATTTGTTTTCCAGAAATTGTGTCACTGAAACAGGACAGAACATTGTTGCATAATATTTACAGTAATCATTTGTTTGGAAACACATTTCTAGCTCTCAAAGCAATTTACAAAGAGCCTGGATATTATGTTACTCATTCCATTCTATTCAAAATCTTTCTCTTACAGCTTCTGATTTGAATATATTAAAATACTAGAAATGTCCAAAAGTCAAAATATATTTTATAGATCGTAATGTGTCAACAGGAGCAAAAAATCTACAATAGAATACTACAATCTATTTTTAATTATATATCTGTGTAGAGATAAATGTATGGTTTTAAGCTATTCTCATTTCCCCTAAACAACTCTTTTGGGGGATTCAGGACAGTATTTATTTGTTCATCCCTGTATTTATTCAGTTGATATGTCCATCCATGTAAAATAACTGATTCTGGACAGCTAACAATTTTAAAAATCAGCCAAAAACTCAACAAAAAATATAAATAGTCAATAGCCAAGATTTTTAACAAAGCCATCAGAACAGATGCAATACAGATACTTCAACAATATTAATTCACAAACTCCAGCAGACACTTCAGTCTCCAAGCCCAAGAACGTAGCCATTTCTTCATACCTTGCAAAAGGCCTTTGAGGTCTTATCCAATTTGAACTCTGGGGAGGGGAGGTGATATCCAGTATAGCTGGCATAACAATAGAAAAGGCTTTCTTCTGAGTCCCACCAGGTGACACTCTTTAATGGATGGGACTCATAACATAGCTCTCTTGCCACAATAGATGGCATGGGGAGATGTGATTGGGGAGAGGCAGTTCCCCAAATAACCTGGCATGGAAAGCTTTAACCGGTAAGCATCTGTACCTTGAATCCGAAATGTTGCTGGCAGACAGTGCAGCTCCCAGAGCAGAGTTGTTCTAAACCCATAGATTAAAAAGTGCTTATAACTGCCAATATTTTGTACTAACTGCAGATTCTGGATGCACTTCAAGGGCAGGACCAAGTAGGGCATATTGTAATAGTCCAACTGGGTATACTTCCCTGTCCACAAAGCTATGGAAAAGTTTTCCAGGTCACAGTCACTTACGTTTTGTAGAAAAAAATAGCACATTGGTTCTGTATGGGATAGTGGTAATCCCATCCAGACCGAGAGATGGAGAATCTCCAGAACCAGAGCTATTAGAACCCAAACCACTCAGTCATGTTAGGATTGAGTTGAAGCCTGTTCCGTCCCAAGTCCCACAGGCTCCAATCCTCTAGATAGAACTTCCATGACATCACCTGGACAGTTCACGGTGAAGGTACGTCACCCCATGATATTGGATGACCTTACCAGTGGCATCATGTAAATGTTAAATTAGCCAAGAGAATGTCAAGCCCAGGGACATCCTGCAATGCAAGGTTATCTAAGATGGCATTAGTGGCTCTGTTGAAAGAAGGGATTGGAGAAATAGTTGCCCTGTTCCCTTCTCTGATAAAAAACTCTACCAAATTCTGGTTCATTGATGTAGCATGTTCATTTGTGGATTTAAACTATCAAGAACAAATTCAGTGTTTTGGAATGATCAAATGTAAACTTCATAGAAATATTTTTGGAGGCTCTGAAATGAACAATGCTAGAAAACCCTCAAATGTTACTGCCACTTACCTTATATCATCAGTTATAGGAAACAGCTGATTATGGTTATTGTCACCATGTTGGGGCAATCAGTTTTTTAAATCTAAAGGGATATTACCTTCTCATATTGGAACGCCATAATATTGAGTGATTTTGTTTATGAATTAGATAAGCACAAAATACTGAATGAACAAATAACAGGGAGTTTCTTTACGTATATGTCCACATCATGTGTTGATGACACTATGAAGAAAAACCCCTGAATACCCAAAATGTGATAAATATTTTTCACAGAATTGTTCCAAGGCAATTTGAGTTTGCATAAATGGCTTATTTCCCCCAATTTTAACATTTAAAAATTGGCGGTATTTAACCCAGAAATGAAGTAACATGTATTAGCATAACTAAGATTAATGTTAAGTGCTTTATTGAATTAAAAACTCACTAATAATAAAATACAGAGCATTTTCAAGTGGCCTGAGAAGTATTCACTCCTCCCCAAAATTAAATTCTAAAAAAAAAAATTGGGTAAGCAACGACCATCTTAAATAATTAAACTATTCTAATTTACTTAAACTGAAATTGCAGATCTCAATAACACGAAATAAAGACAGTCTGTCTTCAATGATGTTATTATCTGTATTAATTAACGTAGATTCTGCAGCAGGTTTATACGTATACTTATTCAACCCTGAGTGCTCAGTGCAACTTATTATGAAATAAATGTGCACAGATTTGCAGCCTTAATAGATTTCATATGGATTTCCAGAGATTATAATGTAATAATAACTTCTAGAAGTTTAACATCAAAGAGTTAACAAGTAACAACTTTAATATGTATTAGAAAGCAAGTTTACAAGATTTTTCTCCCTAATTTCATGAGCCTATTTCTATATTTTTCTATATACTTTCTATTTTTTCCATCTTGTTTCCCTTTTTCCCCCTAGGTGTGTCATCTGTATGATGGACTTTGTTTATGGAGATCCTATCAGATTCCTGCCCTGCATGCATATTTACCATCTGGACTGTATAGATGACTGGTTGATGAGATCTTTCACATGTCCTTCCTGTATGGAGCCCGTTGATGCCGCATTATTGTCCTCTTATGAGACTAACTGAGCCAGAGTGTCTCTTCTGACCTGTCAAGAAAACATCATTTTTAATGGATTATACCTATCATTCTACCCAAAGAACCAGAGATTAGTAAACAAAGTCATGCACACAAAAAGTTCATTTCCTTAAAAGTTATAAGACAATAATTTCCGACTAGCTGCAGGTAATTGATAAAGAGAGGGAAGAAGAGACATCTTTTAGGGAATATAGACACATAGGATGCTATTTTTATGTAAAGCCTTGATCCAGTACTTAAAAATAGTTACTCTTCATGAAAGCCTGCTAGCACCCCCACTCAGAGGAAGTGGGTGGAGGGTAATAGTAGATGCTAAACATTAAATTGTGTGGACTGAAATTAGCAAGCAACTCTGCTCAAGCATCACTGACTCACACAAGAATACTGCCATGGGAAAATGTACTTGGAGAGCAGAAGCAGTGTGAGATATACATGTGTACTTGAAGAAAGAGAAAGAGGTACCAAAACATCCTTTCTCCTAAAGAAAAGGGCATGTCTCCTCAGATTGCTCACAGGTTTCTGGTATTTGGGTCAATGTTCTAATTACAGGAAAAAAAAAATCCTACGTTTTTATAACACTGGCACAAAAATAGTTTTAAGCTTGTTTGCACAATTCTTTTTTTATCCATTGGAAATGGAATCCATTTTGCCTTAGGTCTTTTTAATAGCATATTCTTATGTTTGGGCTGGCTTGAAAATCAGTTTATTTATAACCTGTTGTACAAGTGCTATATGTTGTTTGCAGTTAGGATTATGTAGACTTCAAAAAGATGTCCTAGCTTATAAGCAAATGTGAGATGCACTGTCTCTTTTGTGTATGTGGCATTCTGATGTTGAGGTGTTAAAAGACAAATCAGAAAACAGACCAGTGTTTTACCTCTCTAGAATTTTCTTTCCCTGCCTCATTTTTTTTGCCTAAAGTTTGGCTGGATTCAGACACCAAGATCAATGTTGTTACTGGCAGGTAAAAACAAAGAATGATGAACATGTAAGCATGATAAAAGATCACGTATATCACAAAATTTGTTTAACTACCCTTCTTACAGCAAGTATTACATGGAACCATATAAAAAGGATACTGCATCTCTCATTCTTGTAGTTCTTAGATTTGAAAAACCAGACTGTGTCTCAGTCTATGTAATCAATGTATCTTGTATTTTGTTGGCTGGCAAAGCAGTCTGTCAAGCAGATGTTAAATAATCTATATGTTTTGTACAAAAAAATGCAAAAATTGTATTTGGCACAGAATTACATAGGACTGATCAAGTGGGTGAACTGTAGCTGGGAAGGGCTGTTTCCAGTATTTGTAGGTCTGAAATCAGCAAAGGGTATGCTTGCAGAGAAAGTCATGCAAAGAAAGTGTAGTTATAAAAACAGCTGTCAATTTAGCATGTGGGGCTTTGTCCTATTATGTGTTCTTTAATGTAATTTTATACATTTGACTTAAAAGACAATTCTTTTAATTTAGCATGAGATACAGGCTCCAGTTAATAGCACTGTATTATGAGGACTGGCCTTGTTTTAACACATGATTTTAAAAACTGTATTTAAACAGCTACACTGAAGACTGTAAGCTTAAGAGTATAGAGTAATTAGATGTCAAATAATTTCTACAAGGTTAGTAGTATGCAAACATCTGAAATACAGCTTATTTCTTATTCTGCAGAACCTTTCATTCAGATGCTTCAGTCCGTATCCAAAGTGCACACTTGTGTATTCATACAGCTCCTATGCAAGCAGATTTTCCCTCCAAATTATAGTGAGCAAGGCATACCAAGTATGGTCAGAGTTAGCCTTACAAATGGGCGAAAAAGAAAAAAAAAACAGGCTGGGAAAGAGCTCCATATTGCCTCAGCACCCTTGTACCTATCTAAGTAGCTCAACTGCAATTCTGCATCAGATACAGATTGTTACACGATGACTGGTGCATTGAAAAAAGCAGTTTGAAGAAAGTACCATGTTAGATTACTTTACATTTAATGGGAAGCTTTAGTGCAACCCCCTTCAACTGTTCTTAATTCCTAGATGAGAGATAAAAGGAAGTTGTGCAATATTTTCAGAATAAATCATACTACCTTGTCATTCCATATTTTTTCCATAAATGTTAATGTCTATCTTGTTAAGTATTAACAAGATTAAGAATTTGTTTCTTTTACCTTGGATGTTAAATTGGCAAATGAACCATTTTTAAACATCTTTTTCATGTTCATTGTTTTCTTTCTGTGACTTTTTTAAAATGCTAGAAAAATAGCATGGATTTGCCGGGAATTTATGTTCTATATCTTAATTTCTACAAGGGGGGGAGGGGGGAGAATACAGCCAATATATTCTCCCCTCAGACTTTGGTGTAGCCTGCAGCAGGTGCTAGTGTCCTTTCCTTCTTCCATACCTCTCACTTTCTGATTTATTGCTGTTGCCGTCACTGCCAACTTTCCAATAGACCATATTTTTGTAGAATCAGCAACCCTACAGTCCAGTATCCTGACTTGTGCCCTTGGGGGGGCGGGGGGGCTCTATGGTTGTTAGGCCACCTTTTATTGAAAGAGCCAGTTACCATAGAGCTTTCTTAGTGCAAAAGTTAAATGGCATGTTCAGAAACGTTCTTTAAGACTCAAATCAGAGTTGTAGATGCAAACATTTGTACAATGCCTGCTTAGTCCTTTTCTGATCAGTTGCTCAGCAAACTACTATGCTACACTTAGGCATGTGAGGAAGCCTCATATAATTCCATCACATATTATATGTTAAGTAGCCCAAATAATTTACTCTGTAATTGACAAATCTTTTGTGTTGACTGTCTGTTTAATTCCCCCTTTGTGATAACCTTTCTTGTAGGAGCAGAGATCTAGTGGACAAATTGCCACTTACGTCTTCCCAATATGTGCACACTGAGAATAGCAGTCTTCTGCATGATACCCTTACTGACTGATACCCTTACAAAGAAAATTAACTCTGACAGTTCCAGGACTGGCAAAAATCCTGCCCTTTGATCTTGGCATATCAAATTTTATGTTGATCCGTGGTCTCTTTCAGCACAGACTCTATTCCTGGTTGATCACTATTAGACCAAGAGCCACAGAACTTTCATCTTCATAAATTCTTCCTGTGGCTTGAGACAGGAAGGACACACTATTTTGTGAGCTCTCAGCAGGCTTCCTTGAGAACATAAAATGTATTCCCAAAACTATTTTTAAATATGATTATGAGTTAAGCAAAGGTGATTAGCATGTGTGTATGTGCATGCACGCCCCAGATTCAGCACCAGGGACTTGGTTACTGAAGGAAGAAAAATTCAGCCCTTTTAATTTATCTTTCCAAATAACATGGTTATAATCATTAAATCATATTTGTGCTCTGCTTACAAACAAGCAATACTTACATTTAGAAGCAGATTCTGTGCCTTAAAATCACTGTGTACTTTTCTGTACAAATTAACATTGAGAAACAATTTGGTCAATTGGCACATGGCATTTCTCAGTAATATTTAGAAGGAAAAATTAAGCACAATACCAGAGGTACTTAAACTATGTAAAATCTATTGGCAAATATAACTAGAAAGTCATTTACTTAATAATATATTTCAACTGGGACAATAATTGCTATTTTTCTACAAATTATTATTTGCTTCCTAATTTGAGAACCTGCTCTGGAGCAGTTAGGTGTTATGTATGAAGACCAAAAGACACCTTATATTGGATTTTGCTCAACTGCCTGAATGTTGCTCGATATAGCTTTCTGTTTTAGTAGTGTGCCAGAACTTTGTGATATTTTTTTTAAAAAAAGTATCCATTACTAAATCCAAAGTAAACATTTGATTTACTTCCAAATGTTAAAGCACAAATTTCCATAGGTGAATCTCCAAAGATGTTTCCTAAATTATGCTGGAAATGTCTAATGTTGGTTATTTGCTTATATCCCAATCTGTACCCATCCCATTTCAATAGAATCTACCAAAGGTCAGCTTACAGTGTGAGTCTATTATTTTTAATTATTATTTGTTGACATTCCAATACAACCGACAGAACTATGATTATAGCCTAAGCATCCATATTGGGATATAAATATACCTAGGATCAAGCACCAATTCTCACAGATTAAAAAAAACACATGCAAGACTGTGAACTTTACTGTAAGATGGCTATTAAAAAGGGTATTTTGGAAGTACAATCAATTACTAAAGAAAATGACATGCTACAATTTCAAGAACCACAAAAATATTTAATATTGCAGCCAAAATACAAGAACTGGCTTTGTGTTTCTATTCACATATTTCACATCTGGTATAAACAGTTACTATATGTGTATTGCATTTGCGCTAGTAAAGTTGGCAATTTCTTACTCAAAGTTGCATCCTTTAAAACTGGAAAATATTAAACATTTTCTATTTTCAAGACCAAGCAAGTAATTTCTATTGTGGGAAAAGATTCTCTGGTCTAAATCCAAAAAGAAAAATTATGTTTTAACTGACATTAACCCAATGTCCTGTCACAGGATATTTAATTAATTGCACATTGAAATAATAAATCACATATTATTGTTTCAGGTTTCTACAAAAATTGAAAGTTACTGACACATATGTTTCAGGTAGTATACCAGCAAAGGTACAAACTGCATTTGTGAAATTAATTCAGTTAAGTATGCAAAATGCTGAAGTATATGGTGTTAATTTAACTGGAGAAGAAATGAGCAATTTCTTTAGAACTTTCCAATCAGAGAATAAGTGCAGAACACAAGTAAGATACAATACTGAATTGTCTATAGTCTTTAACCTCAAGGCTCTGATTAGTCTAGACCAGGAATTCCCACTCAAAGAAATTGATCCTATCAGGGATGAATCATAAAGTTATCTTTTGGTAAGAAAATTTACAGACATTCTGTTATTATACTTAGAACCACAGTTGGAACCAGAATTTGTTGCTAAGCAAGGCAGCTGTTAAGTGAGACATGCCCAATTTTACGGTCTTTTTTGCTACGGTTGTTAGCAAATCACTGCAGTTAAGTGAATCACGTGGCTCCAAGATGCTGCGACCATCATAAATACAAACTGGTTGCCAAGTGCCTGAATTTTGTTTATGTGACCATGGAGATGCTGTGGCAATTGTATATATGAGGCTTGGCTATAAGTCCTATTTTTCAATGCTGTTGTATCTTTAGATGGTCACTAAATGAATGGTTGTAAATTGAAGGTTACCTGTATTTATCATATAGTTTTAAAAACTAAAGTTTCAGTAACTTACTCTGTCTCTCACCTGTGATATCCCACTGACTGAGAGTCAGCAGCTGAATCTATACATGTTTCAGTTTAAAATGCTATCTTGCATAAAATATTTTGCAAAATAATTTTTCTAAATTGAATTAATGTCAAGCGCCAGGAGAAATCAGGAGATTCAGGCAGTTCCAATAAGTATAAAGATTTATTGCAAGCTTAAGCTCTCTACAAGAATCAGACCAACTAACCGTCAAGAGCTATGAGCGGGAGATAAGAGAGGAATTCAGGGTGGGCTGGTCTTAGATCTCTTGTGGGTGTGCAGGGACTCGTGACTTATGATGCGTTTGATCCCTCAAGCTCAGCATGGTCATCTCCTACATCAATTGTTTACTCCTTATTATGGAGTAATAGCATATTAAAAGTACTTTAATAATCTAATTCTTTTCAAATACTTTAAACTTGGCTTTTGTTCCAGAAAATAATTCAGGATTGTTTGCTATAGTTCTTCAATTATTCTAATATTGATATTTATCCTAAAATTCATGGTCAAACTGGCCAAATAACAATATCATACAGGGTTTTTTGCCCAATTGGGGCAATTTATATATTAAAGCATGGCTGATTGGGGAATTCTGGAAGTTGAAGTCCACAAGTCTTAAAGTTGTTAAATTTGGAGACCCCTTTATTAAAGGACAGCTGAAAGGTGGGAGGGAGAGAGGTTCTACCTTTTCATTGTGATAAGTAAGCAAGCTTGTAGGTTTACACGTTGTTCTATTTAAATAAGCAATTTAACAGGCAATTCAGTTATTTTATTATCAAGAAAACAAGGTCCATCTAATTACCATCTAAAAACCATCTGAATCTGATCAAGGTGTGAGCAGAAAGTCTTCAAGGTTCTACCAGTTTATTTCCTATTATTCACCAACTTAACAAGATATATTTCAAAATGCTTATAACTGGCTGAAAATGGCACACAGAGATAACAAAAGAAATACTGTTTTTTAGTGTTGATTCCTCAGAATTTTTAAAATTAAAAACATGTGTGCTGAATGTGGACACGGAAACCATTTTAAAATATTGCCAGTAATATCTATCTGTGAAGATTTGTACACCATGTGAACTGCTAATTTTTTTAAAAAAAATAACATTACAAAACCACAGTTGCTATAGAATGATCACCATCATCTGGGAGAGATCTGGCTTGATGCAAAGCAGCTTGAATTCTGAAGTGTGTCCTTGTTTCCATGGAATAATTCTTATAATTTTGCCTAAAACAAACAGATATTTGTGATAGGTTCATACCTACAGCGTTTATCATCATCTAGACTTAACAGAGCAATATTTACACAGAAAAAGACAAAAAAAATGTTTTCTTCCAAATGTTTCTGTTTTAAAAGGGAACGTGTGTGTGTACACACACACAGTGTGTATGTGTGTGTGTGTATGTATATGTGTGTATATGTGTGTGTGTGTGTGTGTTTCTTTTAGCCAGGTTTTTCCTACGTAACCAAGGTTTTTCTGCAGCCCTAGCTTAGTGGAGTCACATCCACTCGGTTCTGGGCTTTTTTCTTTCTGGCAGCCAGCAGGCCCTTGCTGCCTGGTGAGAGACATACATACATACATACATACATACATACACATACATACATACACACACACACACACACACACACACAGATACAAAACCTACTCCCCATTCTTTATTCTGGGATTGTGATTGGTGCCAGGAATATATATATTCTGTCTATAAGCCACTCTAAGAATTTTTCAGCAAACCTACTTCAACCCTTCCTATCACCTCATCTACTACTAATAATGAGAAAGATATATTTCAACAGGCTTACTTTGCTCTTTCCAGGATCTTAATTGCTTCTTCTATTTTATCTTGATCGAGATATAATAAAGCAAGTTCAAGCAGCGCATTTGGAATTAAGTAATGATCATACTTGATCTTCTTTTCACTTAAAAGAAGAAATGGCAAGATACATGTAATGAATTTTACAGGCAAGAATAAGTAAAGTTATTCAGGGTTGACAAGAAGAAATTCTGGTCTGGTCACATGATGACTTGCTTAAATGACTGCATCATTTAGTGATCAAAAGTCCAGTCCAAATTATGATCGGACCAGCTGTATGTAAGTTATACAACTCAAGCCACTTTAGCTATTTTAAAACTCTAAGCTTTTTTTGACCCTGATAGCTACTATCCCAGACTGATGAAGCTATCGGGTTACTTGATAAATCATCTTTTGATGTAGCCATTCTCTCAAGAAATGACCAATGTTCTTTCCAGAATAATTTATATTCTCCTAAAACCCATCTCCTGATTTTAACTATAGATCAGTTAAAATTTATATAAATATAGATTTATATCTGTATAATGCTGACATGAAAAGACTGCTTGAAAACTTTGATAATTTAATGCAGCCATTCCTGGTTTAGTGTTCATTAGCATCTTCTAGTTTGGAAACTTACTTGAAGTGAATATAAGTAAAGTGATCTTCTGCTTCCGAAATCTTGCCCAGATGTTTTAAGCATAGCCCTTTCAGAAGCTTTATCACGCAATGGTCATCAACAAGAAAATCTGTAGCTGAAAAATAAAAGAAGATGCACAGGTAATTTTAGATCATGACAGACATCTTTCTGTTTCACCATGACAGACATGGTGAAACATATTTAATATTCTCATCTAATATGTGCACATATTAGTTATGAATATAATTATTGATAACACATATTCAAACTATCCCACACAATATTTAAATGATATAATATCCAATTATTTGAATTAGTAACTTCATAAATTCTGTGATCGCGTGAAGAATTTGCTATTATGTCAGTAATTTTAAATTCTTCATGCTATCACAGAATTTATGAAGTCACTAATTCAAATAATTGGTGCATTGTGCATCATGTTACTGGCTGGGTAATACATATAACCACATTGGCTGGGTTTATATATATTGATGTCTACATTATCATTATAGGACTTCCTTGGTTCAGGCTTAGTATATTGTATGAACTCAGGTATATTTTCAACAGACCACAGTTAAGGAAATTCTGATTTTAAAAAGTGTTTAAATTCAGTCAGTTCCCCTCTCCCCCCACCAGCCAGTCACCAAGCCACAAAGGTTGGGGACTGCTGCTTTAGATGATCAGTTGTAGCCTCAAACTCCCCAGAAACTGCTCTCCTACCACTGTAAGCAATCTTATCTGAGGTTTGAAACTAATATGTATAAATAGAAAGGGGAAGGATAATAAATGTAGAAAGCCGAACTGTCTTAATTATAAAGAGCAAGAAGACACGACTGACAGCTAATTTCCAGTTTGTAAACATATCAATTACCTATTTTATTGAACTGGTTTATTGGTTTATTATTTATTGAACTAAACAAATATTTGCCATCACATGAGCTCTATTGGAAATCTATACTTAAATTTTTAAAAGTTTGTCTTTTGCCCTCTTAAATGTCTGCTTTGTGCTCTTTGGGATGCTAATTTCCAACATCTGTTTCTCAAACATGCAAGGATACCATGGCACTCTTAAAGGATTGAGTTAATCATTGTTTAAGACAAATTCTGATCAAGTGGACATTCCTCCAAATGTCAAATGTACTCCTAGAACTGAAACATGTTTCCTCAACCTAGCATAAAATTATGCTAGGTTGAGGAAATCATAGTGGAGTAATTGAAAATAAAATAAGACAATTGCCAATGATAACATTGCTACTATCATTACTATCTTACAATTAATCCAGTAACTGACTACAGAAGAATGGGTGAATCTGTTTAGCTTCCTAGAACTCCAAGTCAAGCACAATCTCTCTGATTGTCTTTACCTGTTGTGACCTAGGGTTACTTTGTCATTACAATACACAATTAGTCCCAAAAAACCTATTTTATTGTAATAGCTGAGAATTACGTTCATTCCCAGCTGAGTCCCAATTAATTGCAAAAAAAGTCCTTGGGAAGAAGTCTGGGGTAATCACAACCTTTATCTTCTTTGACACCCTGCCAAAGGCCTTACTTGGCAAAGCCCCACCGAGTTCAGAAACAAACAAGAGATGCCAACTGGAAACAGAGTTAGCAACGTTGCTTTCCTGCAAAAGGCCCAAGTGCCTTTGTTTTTCTTTTAAGCCTTATGGGAGGGGCCAATAATCTCCTGGCCTTACTCCCGAGTCGTCCCTTTTGCCTTAGTTGCTCTTGCCTTCTGGCAGCTCTGTGCATGCATGCACTACGAACAGGCTCCTCCTGTTCCTCTGCCTCTCTGCTGTCCGACTCTGGGGGCTCCAGAGCATCACTCCCAGATGGCCCTGGCCCCATCTCTGCCTCTGACGCAGAGCCCTCATCTGGGCCTTCCCCAGATTCCAGGACTGGCCCATGTTCCTCCCCAGCCTTCTCACTGTCCGATTCCGCTGCCAGCTCCGCAGGCTGCTGGCGGACCACAACAGTACCCTCTGCAAGGATGCATCTGAAATGAGATCTGGATTACCTGGGCTTTTTTCCAGGATTGTTTCTGCATCTGCTAAGGACTCCAACATGTTTTCAGTTAAATCTGGGCTCTTCCCAATCACTGCATAACCATTCCAGATATACATCATTTCCTAAAACATATTGAAATATAATGTATGTTACTGGAGACATTTTCTTCCAAAATATATGAGTACATCAGATAACTATTTGAAAAGTATCTTTGTAAAGTTTGTTGTGACAGAATTTTCATTTTGCTAACTTCTTGCAAAACGCTGCCAACCAGCAATTCTTGATCTACACATTGTCTGCCTCACTGATAGTATGTTGTTATTTCCCCAGAACTTTGAAAAAATATTTTATTTATTTGAAATAATTTATTTCAACTTTTAATCTTCTACCTTAAAAGGCCAAAGCAAAAGCTGCCCTGAGTCACCTTATAGGGAACATGGGCAGCATAAAAATTTAATCAAATAAATAAAACAATAATAATAGTAGAAAGAGTTGGATTAGGTGGAAGAGAATGTAATTCCTTTCTGTTAAATTCAGATATTTTCTTTCTTCTTTCAAATGACTCTTTTCCATCAAAAAACTCTCTACTTTTTAAGTCTCTCTCTCTCTCTCTCTCTCTCTCTGTGTGTGTGTGTGTGTGTGTGTGTTTCTCTTAACCTTACTTTTCCTACTCATTATGCAAATCCAATCTGGAAGAAAAACAGTAAATGGGAGAGTGATTTTAAAATTAAGGAAAAGAGAATATATGAATAGAATTAAACCAATGTGAATCCATGAAACCAGTAATTCCATCTCCAAAATGAGTATTCATAAGAATGGACCTGTTTTCTCCCAAATAAATTACTCAAATATATTAAATTTAAAAAATGAAACACTTACTTGCATAATAGAGCTATGAAGCAGGACCATTTTACCTTAGCTCCCAGCTGGCAGCAATTTGCACTAATCAAAACACTAATGTTTAGTTTTATTACTATCATATATTTTTTTTCCAAATCACATCTATATTCCTATTGCATTTTTGAAGAGTCCCTAAAAGACAGATCTTCAGAAAGGCAGCTAGAAGGAAACATCTGAAGCAGGGGTGAAATGTAAAATTTGTTACTACTGGTTCTGTGGGCATGGCTTGGGGGGGGGGGTGTTAATGTGACTGGGTGGGCGTGGCCAACTTTTTTTTTTAACTTTTCAAAGCATTTTTTCTACAACCTCTTCCGCCGAAGTGGTTGCAAAAAAAATGCTTTGAAAAGCCTCTGCCGATCAGGCAACTCAGCTGGGCTCATCAGATGCTTTTCAAAGGATTTTTTTACCACCTCTTTGGCGGAAGAGGTTGCAGAAAAAATTGCTTTGAAAAGCTTCTGATGATCTCAGATGAGCCGCGCGATTATCAGAGGCTTTTTTTTTTACTTTTAAAAGCATTTTTCAGCTGAAGAAGTTGTAGAAAAAAATGCTTTTAAAAGTAAAAAATACAGCCTTTGATGATCGCGTGGCTCAGCTGGGCATGATGGGGGGTGCAGGGATTTTTGCTACCAGTTCTCTGAACCACCCGCTGCCATCGCTACCGAATCGGGCAATCCAGTCCGAACCTGGAGCATTTCACCCCTGATCTGAAGGTTCTAAGGTTCACAGCAGCACCTTGTCGTGTTATGTTCCTGGAGGTATATTCTAATTTTTGATTGTCACTTGTAAATTGCTCAGAATCTTCAGAAATAAAGCGGCAGCTAGCAGAACCAAGTTAGAAATAAACAAACTAGAAAAACCGTACCACATTCCATTT